>NW_023339674.1:17920204-17936108 GCF_004916995.1 Morone saxatilis | reverse complement strand
ATCTATCTATCTATCTATCATTGACATACATACAATTTGTAGGGATTCTGAAACAACGATCTACATACAGTAGAAGTGAATTTATACTACTGTTTATAACAACTAAAGTAAATTAGCACACAGAAATAAAGCAAAATATAATTCCTACAAGTATGGCTTAAATGGGGAATCACACACACAGACACATACAGTAATATAATTTAAAGTCCTCTAAAACTTTTTCTCTGTTGACAAATGGACAGGGTTTATATTTTTGTATGACTTTTTTCACTATTTTTTTTTTTAAAAGTGTTTAAATTCTCCATAATAAGAATAAATAAAATAATTTATTTTAACTTGGCTTTTTAGATTTAGACTACAAAACCTCCCTTTTCCCAGGCCTGATTCTCAGGTCTTATTTATCCTGTTTATGTTTTTTTTGCTGTCAGCACAATAAAAGTCTCATTAACGCTTTGAGGCCTCGCCAGCTGAAGTTGGAGGTGTCCGAAAGAAACTGAAAAAGCGAGTTAATCCGTATAACATTTAGTAATCCAGCCCAATCGGATCGATAGTCTATTGAATGTGTTTGTGATTAGTAGCTCTATTGATTGCAGTGACATCATGTGAACACACCTGACTGATGGTTATTTCGCTAACAGCTTGTCCGAATCTAAATAAATCTGTAGGGCTTCAATGAACCTGTATGGCAAATATATATATTTCATTTTTATTGTTTTAAATTTTTTTTTTATAAACTTGACGACACATTATTTTGAACGTATTTGTGAGAACCATAATTGCTTTATGAACCACAAGGACATTTTATTTATACAATAAACTACCAAAATAAAAGCTGTGACACCGAGAACTTATTTTTTCCTTTTTCAATCCTGTGTTTTTCTTCTAATAAGAAACTGACTTTTCTTATTATGCCTCCCCAAAAACAACTATCCTTTAGAATATATATCCAAATGTATTATATAACAATTATTTATGCTGGAAATATATCAAGAAACGTCTCACCATGTTGATTATTGATGACAGTCTTCTGGAGGGAGCGCCAGGCTTGTTTGGCACCTGTTGTCCTAAATATATTTGGAGGCCTGCTGTTTTTAAAAAAGCGTCTATTTCTACATAAGTTGACTTTTGTTTTGAGTGAAACCAAGAGCAGAGAAGAGATGTGCGCCCAATTCTTTCTGCCAATCGATCATACTGCGGATAGATCGATATGGCACCAGGGCTATTGATCACTACAGTCCTCTATTGCTAGGCGCTTTCAAATGCAAATGTACCTAAATAATAATCTGTGGCAACACACTAATTCCTTAATAAACTGCAGGAAAACGCTTTACCGACACAGCGATTCAATGGGCAAGTGCTTCAACATTTAAGGCCTTTAAAATGTGGCCGCAGAGCTCTGACTGTGAAACAGGCAGCTTTAACAGTAGGCTGCCGTTTAAAGATTTAACAGGACAAACAGGTAACACTCAGAATGCACAGTCACATTGATTTGGCCTGTAGCCTACTGGAAGTTTGTAAAATAAAAATAAAAATAAAAATCTGCAGCCAAGGCGATAAGTTAAAGGTGAAGTGACATTAAAATAAAGAATGTACCTCCCCAAATACAGCACACACACACTCCCTGCTTACAGAAATAATTTAAGTTTTAGTTTAGCCAGATAGTTGCAATTTATATGAGAATTATGAACATATTTTCACACTTTATTGGGTGTCTAAGATGTTGAGAAAAATTAGAAGCACACACACACACACAGTTAGGCAGATCGACACAGACACACACGAGTTACTTAAAAGTAGAGCCATAGGCAAACAGGGCAGATGTTGTGAGTTATTCCCCCAACAAGGCCATATCAGTGTGTGTGTGTGTGTGTGTGTGTGTGTGTGTGTGTATTGGGATGAGAGCAGCAGAGCCCCGTCCCGCTGACTTGCTCAGAGGCCTGATCAATGCGACATTACTAAACACTGCTACTTAACTTTTGCCAATAGCCAGATTCAAGTAAATATACTTTAGAATACATTAAGCGTGATGCATCAGCCACGGAGTCATTCAAGAAGTCATGAAAAGATTAGTCTGTCTCTATCGAGTGATTCCTGGGAAAATAGACAAGCTTATACGGGAGAGTTGGTCCAATGGAAATACCTCTCATTAACACACTGTGTTTTATATAAATACAGGGAAATAAAAAGGAAGTTCTGAGGGAAGTTTAAATTTAATTGTGGGCGCCTACTGCGTTAAATTACACTCAAGTGTAAAATAAAATTTAAAAAATACATTAATATTTTTAAAAAATCTAAACATTAATTCCTATAATATAATAAGAATAATTGACATTACAGTATTTGCAATAGGGAAATATAAATTGAATGTAATGTGTTTTTTACACTGAGAGTCTGCAGCACTCAGCCAAATGAAAAGCACAGCTTAAACTTCCCAGCTGAGTGCTATGTGGTCATTTCCTGTAATGAAACTGCCTGTTGAGACAGGTCAAACACATAACAGGACTTTTTAGCAGAATGCATTTTTGGCCCTATCGATCCTTCAGAAATGCATTGAGCGAAGCTCCGGGTTCAACATTGATTAGTTGATCAGCAAACGACAGCAGTGCTTAAAGATAAAAACAAAATGCTTTGGGCCTCATAAAAGACTTGAATGTAGAGTCACAGTGACTTTAAAACTAACTGAACTGAATTACCAAAGTCCTGTGTGAAATAAAATAGTACAACTTTTTTGGAATAAGATTTTATATTATTAACAAATACATTAAAAACACATACAAAAGACGGATGCACAATGCCTGCAGTGTGTGTGTGTGTGTTATTAAAGTCGATGCCAACGTGGTGCTGAGGCCACACCGCCTCGCCCGCTGTTATTAATATGAAATAAATCACCGGGTCTCTGCGGCATCGCCCCAGTCACACCGCAGATATCGACACAGTTAATATTTCATATTGTATTTGCCATAGGATATGCTTATTTAAGTATTCGAAAACAGTACATTAAAATACAAATTAAAACTGAGCTCTAGGCTGATACATAGATTTTTCTGTGTGTGTGTGGAGGGGAAAATAGCTGTGTTTACTTTGCATTCAAATTTTATTTTGGCTCGCTGAATGAACGATTCGAGCAAGCTGCATAGAATTGAAGAAATCAACACTGATTGGAAATAGGAAAGGTGCACGGATCAGTTCCCCACTGGTGACCTTGCTCTTCTATCTGTGTGGAGTCATCCTGGTGCAGAGGAGCCCATAGAAAATAGAAAGAAATCACAGAGAGAGAGAGATGGGACTGATATGAAGTTCACAAGTTCTTGGTGAAAGTATAAAACTTTTCAGCGCGTTGTTTTGGGTTGTAAACCCTGGTGAATTAGGAGCAAGGAGCCAGCAATGAAAGTTAACATCCATCACCACCGCGACCAATAAGCTGCTCTGGCCGGCTGGCTGAGCACAGATGACGGATTCGCTGCTGTGCGGGCTTCGGTAATTCATTTTCGATAGCAGTGGTTGCTGGGATCAATACAGGGACATTAACCCAAGCGGACACTGCTGTTCTCCTGATGGCACAAGCCAAAAGCCACCATCCCCCGTTGGCAATCAGCAAAGACACAGTTTTTAGGGTCATTATTTTGGGTGGAAGAGGAGCAGTGTGCCAAGGCCACTGATCTCACAATTCATCAGTGGAGTTATGGATGGCCTTGACCTAACTGTTGGTAAACACTGGTCAGGGAAATTATTTTATGCAATTTGCAAATGATTAGTGATGCCACTTCCTGGATTGTTAGACTATTTTTTCCAGCTTCGGGTCGAAAATCCTAATGGCCTCATTTTACATAACATCGGTGTAAATGCCAAAGCTTCTCACTTGGTAACAATGTTCACAGAGTTTTCAGAGCAGCTGAAGGCCTACTGAGGGAGGGCTGATGTGGTTATCGGTGGCAACACGCACGCACACACACACACACACACACACACACACACACACACACTCACGAAACACTCAAACATGTCTAAAACATTTCAGAGGTGATGATTTTTACTGTTTTCTAGCACTCGCATATGTCTCATAGTCTCACATCTCACCCATACAGCTGCACACACACTATATTACATAATAACACAATATAACAACCCTGCAATAAATAATATATGTTTCTGAAACGTATACTGATCAGATTTTAGATTAGACATGTGTCAGAATGGCGTTGATTCAAATCTCAAATCAAAGTCATTTTTGAGGCTATATGGGGAACAAAACGACATGATGCACCTCACATTATACCGCAAATTAAATACAGTCACCACAAACTACCAGTCCACTAAAATGCAGGTTGTATATTGCAGCTTAAACAACTGAGTATTGGAATATTGGCTGTATTGGGCTAAACGCTGCAGGTGCTCCTGACAACAGGAAGCAATACGATAAATAAAGCCATATTTACTCGGTGTTTATAGCAGATGGAAAACTACTTTTGACAACTTCATACACTCAGTTTGCACCCAAAACGCGTGACTTATCCGTTAGCCCTTTACAGAATCCAATGCCTGGATCTCAGCGTGCTGCTATATCGCATCCATATTGCGGGCTCCTGCAATAGGCACCAACCTATCGATGCATCTCCTGATCCATACATACTTTGACATTGATGGATTGCTGACCTGGATTGACGTCAGTGAGCAGCAAGTTTCATACCGAAGTTTATAAAAAGGCACCAAACACTGTATGCGAGTTCGTGTGAGGGAGTTTGATTTTCATGGCCTGAATCCGAGGAGCAAAGATGCTAAAGGGGTCAAAGCCTAAAGGCTATGATGAAATGAAACTCGACAGATTTATTCAGTAACACTTGCTGAAGAAAAAGAAAAAAAAAACACTTGTAAGAAAAAGTTATGAGTGAAGGCTTAACGGCCAGACACTGGACAGAAAGATTGGACTGTTTGCTTTTCAGATTGTAAAGAGAGAGACGCAAATGTAATTTCATTGGGAGGCTGGTTATCATTTAAACGTGTCAAAGGTCAAACCAGCAGTCTGAAGACTGTGAATCTCATGTTTTAAACTCTTGAAAAGAATTAATTTACATCCACAAATAATTCTTTCAGTGCGCATCTTACATTTATGGATATCAAAAATAGAAATGAGGCTGTAAGCTGTGACCTCTCCGAGAGAAGCTGTGGTTTTCTCATTACACCCATAGAACTGAAGTGACACATGTCAATTAATATTTAACCTTCAAGAGAGGCATCACATGGGCTGCTGGCGCCGTGTCAAACAGTTTTTATCAGAGAAAACAAGGAGCGAGTCGTCCTTATCCATCTGAGTGCAAATGTTGCACACACTGCAGAGGGTTGCGCTCCTGTTTTATCTTCACAAACGCTCTAATGCAATCTTTTTCAGGAATTTGAGGCTCAGTGTGCAACCGCGAACAACCCATGACATAGGGGCCAGTGACGTCAGATTGGCCCCAGACAAGAGTGCGCGAGTGCGAGGATACTCTACGGGAGCGCGCACATGCGCACAGGCTCGGTCTCATCTTGACATGAGCGCGGGCGCGTCAATATACACACAGAGAGCAGAGCGGCGCTTTGGGTATAGTAGAAGGTGCTCTACAGCGAGAGAAATCCAGGCAGGCGCACCTTCACACACCGAGCAGAGGTTTGCGGCGCAGTTTGTGTGGCGGCCGGGACCCGATCTTTTAAAACCATGCTGGATTGACTGCAGAGAGGCAACTACAATCAATGGCTTGGCTTTGAAATCGTTCAAAATTTATTGGAAAGGAGTGTGAGATAGAGCGACAGTGAGAGAGGAGGGAGAGCAGCGAGGGAGAGAGCGAGAGAGTGGCGAGAGGGGTGGAAATAAAGATCCTTTCAACGATGGAGCTTACAATGGAAAACATTGGAAATCTGCACGGTGTATCTCACTCCCATCAAACGAGCGACTTAATGAACTCCCAACACGCGCGCCAGTCGTCGGCGTCGCATCGGAACTTGGTGTCGCACGGACGGTCAGCCATGGTGTCCAGCATGGCCTCTATACTGGAGGGAGCAGGGGACTACCGCACAGACCACGCTTTGTCTGGCCCCCTGCATCCGGCCATGACCATGTCGTGCGACTCCGGGATGAGCCTGAGCAGCACCTACACCACACTGACGCCGCTGCAGCACCTGCCCCCCATATCCACCGTCTCGGAGAAATTTCACCATCCACACCCACATGCTCACCATCATCCGGCGCACCAGCGACTCGCAGCCGGGAACGTCAGCGGCAGCTTCACCCTGATGAGGGACGACCGAAGCCTCGCCTCCATGGGTAACCTCTACGGCCACTACCCCAAAGACATGTCCGGCATGGGACAGCCTCTATCCCCTCTGTCCAACGGTCTGGGGTCTTTGCACAGCTCCCAGCAGACTCTCAGCGCCTACGGTCCCGGAGCTCACCTCTCCAACGACAAGATGATCTCCTCGGGGGGCTTCGAGTCCCACGCAGCCATGCTGTCCCGGGGCGAGGAGCACCTGGCCCGGGGTCTCGGGGGCCACGGGGCCGGGCTCATGACATCCTTGAACGGCATACACCATCACAGCCATCCGCACTCTCAGGCAAACGGGTCCATGCTGTCAGACCGGGACAGGCAGACGGTGGTGGGAGGCGGGCAGGGAGCTGGGTCAGGGCAGGTGGAGGAGATAAACACCAAGGAGGTGGCACAGCGAATAACGGCAGAGCTCAAGCGCTACAGCATCCCCCAGGCCATCTTTGCTCAGAGGATCTTGTGCCGGTCCCAGGGAACTCTGTCTGACCTGCTGCGGAATCCTAAACCGTGGAGTAAACTCAAGTCTGGCCGGGAGACGTTCAGGAGGATGTGGAAGTGGCTCCAGGAACCCGAGTTCCAGCGGATGTCGGCACTGAGGCTTGCAGGTGAGTGAGGAGACAGCTCCCAACCTGAGTGATGTGGAGGGATCAATTAGAAGTCAATGTGGCGAGACTGTCAATAGCTGCTCAAACAGACATTACTAGAAGTTATTAGTCGATTGTATCGAGTAAAACTTCATCATGACAGTTGGGGTGTTAAATGTTGGGGGAAATCTATATTTTGATTGATGCTACAATCCATGATAGTATAAACAGACGCTGTGCAACACTGGAGGTGTTATAAACAAAACGGGGGGAAGCTTCCCTCAAAAGCAGACGAGGTGCAAACGCAGTCTGCACAGATGTGTTGCTTCTTACGCACATATAGTGGTTTTACGCACGTAGAAAGCATGGATAGCACACCTCACTCCTCTCCCTCTGTCTCCCTGTCTCTGTCTCTCTCTCACACACACACAAACAAACACACACAGAAAGAGACCAAACAAAGGAAATCAAAACAGGACGTGACCAAAATTGATTACATCTCGCAGCTCCTACTTTAAACAAACTTTTCAGATCACTGCAACTCAGTTTTACTTTGGACTCATTTGTATAAAACAAACTTGATGTAATCCCCCACGTCAAATAAGCGCGTGGTTGCAAACAAGAATCGTCTGAGGCCTGGCCAAAGAGTCGGGGGAGCATGACCTCCTATGGATCAATATTTCAGGTCCAGGCGTCCCCTTTCAGAGTAGCACACTGATAAATGATCGATTTGGATCTGAAAGACAGAGACACAAACAGATGCGTCTTTCTCTGGCCTGTGTTGTCTCCTCTGCACTCTGGGATATCTTGTCTCCAAAGTTGGTTTAGGGCCTGTTTTCTGAGCCTGAGATATTGTGTTTATTGTGGCTTGTGAGGTTATTCGTGTGGCCGTGATAACAGAAAGGATGAACTCTTACTGTCTCTCTCCATTTTGTCTTTGTGAGTGCTTCATCTCTTTCATCCATCGTTTAGGGGTTTTAAATTATCACACTATCACACCTCCCCTTTAAACCCCTTTAACACTCCTCACCTGATTAACAGGCCGCAAATGAAAACGAGGGACGTGCAGTGGGGTTAAAACAGAGATGTGAGTGAGAGGTCCCCTCTCATTGATGTTTGTGTAAAGGCCCTGTTTAGACGTGCTGCGCTCCCAAACGTCAATCAGCTCTTCTGTGTCGTATTTCAGCGAACAGTTCAATTAAGCAGATATAGTGGCATATTTTAGTTCCAGTCAATGCCCTATTGAAAAGCACTTAATGGCATGTAAATTGTTCCTTTGCGCATTTAGTGGGGTTCTGGTAAATAAAGATTTAAACACTCCACAATTGTCTCTTTAAGTGCCACTGCTGTTAAAGCTAATTGGGCTGTGGGGTTTTATATCTTCCACACCCGGCATCAGGACCCCAATCCAATTGACATGTTGGAGTGGCACAGTCCTGTGGAGTGCACACCTACTGCATATTTTAATGTGGTCAGGCCCAGGGCAGCCTATAGGTGTAAGGTGCGTGTGTGTACAGTACACGTATTTGTAAAATGGAAATTAGGGCTGCACTCTTATCTTGATTTGATCCGATGGAGATGGATTTTTTGTTAATTATTCTATTTTAAAATACATTTTATTATAAATTTACATTAAATATGTTTATTTTTCTTTCTTGAATCAGCAGATTTTCCAGCGCTCATTGTGTGTTGTGCATTAACCTGCTGCCACAATAGGTCTGAGAGAAACATCCAGTTTGGCAAAATGACAAATGACTTGTATGTAAATGCACGGAGCAACATTTTACTTATTGCATTTAAAATCACCATTATCCTCGGTGCGCATGTGGGCTGGGAGTGGGAGTTAGGGGGGGTTGTGATGCTGAAAGTGAGGCTGGGCCATACTCGCTCGGCCACATCAATCAATAAATTCAAATTACTATTCCAAATTCATCACAGTCACACAAATCAATGCAGCTGCCCTGCTTAGCTAATGTGAAAATGCCAGTGTCTGCACACACACACACACACACACACACATATGACAATCCACCCCTGAAACGAAAAACAGAGCAGAGATCGGCCCGTTTGGGGGGGAATGTGTGCCCTTCACGCTCAACATCTCCCAATGCAGCGAGGGCAAAGACCCACAGGCTTTCCCACCTATTGTGTTCTTCATGCAGACCCACAACACGCAGGCCCTGCAAAAAAAAAAAAAACTTCGACCTTTGGATGCCTTTTTATACATTTTCCGAGCATCTTAATGCATCAGTCGACTACTGTATAAAATAAACAGGCAGCTTCATTGTAAAGCTGCACAAGTAAGAAAGACGCGGGCAAAGTGAGGTTTGGGAGGCATTTAAAGATCGCATTAACGATGAAAACAATTCGTCTTTGCATCTGTGTTGAATTCCACACTCCATCTCAATGTATTTGGTCGGGTCAATACAGCCCTGATCGATAAGGATAGCCAGTGCATCTATCAATTATCCCGCCTCAGCACTCTCTTCCATTGGTCTCTCCCCTGGAGCAGAGGAGGGGGGAGGCGGGAGCCGGAAAAAGAGGAAATAGGACAGCTGTTATTTAAAAAAGCGCCACTGCACACCTTTTTCTCTGCTGTAATCATGTTACATTTGTTGTGTGTAATGCGCTATCAACATCCGTCCTACTGTATTTGGGGCTCGGCTTCACAGTCGTTCGGGTAATGTCTTCACACAGATGCTGGACACACACACACACACACACACAGAGAAAACGTTCACTCATATCAGCAAACGGCCGGTTTATCCCCACATGAAGCACACATTGCTATCCCTCACTGTGGTTGCAGATATTCTCTCCCTTCATTCTTCCACGTGACAGTGATGAGGTGCCATGGCATTCCTAAAAAAAAAAGCGCAGTTGGTTTATTACCATTTGAATGGCCGCAGCACGTGCCAGGGTGCACAGGTCAAGACCCAAAGGACACGGAGGAAAACATTGTTCAGAATGAGGGTGAGAGGCCTCTATTCATGTTTCAATGGACTACACGCCGTTTACACAGGCCTAATCCTGGAGCAATACTCCTCCCCATCCCCCATCCCCCATCCCCCGTCACACTGCGCCCTTTACACTCCGCGCATGCATCACTGCAATGCATACACTCATTTTCCCTGGTAAATATATTTTTATTGAGTTGAGGCTGTCCTCAGTTATAGGCTGGAGGTAATAATTTTGAGGCTTTTATATTATTTGGTTGCATCAAACTGATAAAAGTAGAATATTTGACATGCTTTAAAGCATAAATTATAGTTTTTCTGCAAACTAAATACATTTATCTTGGTATGTATGTTACCTAAAGTAGGTTATAGCCTACTTTTTGTTTTATTATCCTCTATAAGCATTTATTCTGAAGCCCACAGTTTCTGCCTTCAGGTCAGTGTGAATGGCGCTGTCCAGAGTGCTGAACTGCAGCATCTCCTCTGTTTTGAGGACAGTTCAAGGTGGTGAACTGAATTTTACCAATACATAGTTAATAGCATTCTTGTAGCCCTAAACACCATTATTTCATCCAACAGCTTCCACCCATCGATCAATATTACAATCCACAATGGCGTCAATCACACGGTCCTGCACCCTACTTTCCAGTCCAGCACGAAGCCAACCGGGGTTTCCATTTAAATCACATCTCTAGCTTTTTTCTTTTTCTTTTTTTTCTTTTCCTTTGGGGAAGCTGCAGAATACGAACTGGAGGTCGCTTTCATTTTTAGGATGCTCACCAAAATATCTCAGAGCAACCAAAATAGTCAGGATTGGTGCTTATTTTTGCATTTTTCATTTAAACCAGGATAATGGTTTTAATTGGAGAGGGCATTAAGATGTGATTGATGCGGGTTAATCTAAAACAGGATTCTTTTTTTCGTGAAGAGATGGCTTGATGTTAGCCTGCGAAATGATCGATTGGTACGTTAATAATTGATGTTTGAGGGGAAGATAGGGGGGTAAACAGTGCAGCTGCGGTTTCAGAGCCTCGTTGTTCGTTAAGCACAGCAACGTGTGGTGTAAGTACTGAGACACGCATGTACAAGCATCGCCTTTGAAATCCTCTGGTGGGAGAGCAACAGTCATTTTCTTGAGGTTATACCTTGAGGCTATTTTGTTTAAATCCGTGTAGCTCATTGCAGATGAAATGACATCTCACGCCTTGCATCATTATCTGCAAGCCGGCAATAAAAAGGGTGTGCATGTGGAAGGTAAAGTCAATTAATTCAACTTTAAATTTGCATACATCTTAATGTTGTAGGCTTGCATGAATATTCATAAAGGGATGCATCATGGGAAGTTACACAAGGACGGGGGCTTTGAAGAGAAACACCTACACATGCTCCCTAAAATATGATTATTCTACATGAGGCTGCAGCTTCCTGCAAAGGTTCTTATTCGCCCCTGCATAACGCAGGACAGCATCACAGCCCCCAGCTACAACCTGCATACGTGTCGCCTCCCCGTTTCTCCTCTCCTGTGCGTATGTGATCGGGATGTAGAGTGCGTCTGCGCCACATTGTTAAGGCCGATCTGGCGAGCCCTGAATCTGTATCGATTTCCATTCCCCGGCCTCTGCTTTCCATCTCTGGAGCCGCGCCATGCAGCCATGCAACCCCCTCCATCCTCCACCATGCAACACCATTTCTCCCATTAACAGCTCACCCTTCAAACACACACACACACAACAGAATGACTAATAAACGCATGCTCCTCGCGCTGGCTTGTTGCACACCTCGCCGCGTGCTCTGGTCAAAACAAGTCAAATGCTGACTTTAAAAAAATGTGAGAAGGTTTTAGTGGATCCGCTCTGTGTCTGTGATGGAGACGGATTACAGCAACATGAGACGACTTAAAGTTCACAGACGGTTAACCTCTTTTCGCTCATTATACATCCCACCCACACTGTTCTGACCAAGTCGACCTTATTATTCAAAATAATGTAATTTTAATAGAAATCAGATCAGCGACAGAAGCAGCAGCCTGCACTGTCTCCCACATCTTCACCCATTTCTCTTTTTAGCCACACACACACACACACCTCGTTCTAATTTACACGGGGGGCGTGCTTAGCAATTATAAATGCAGTAGAGGTCTGGACTCTGTACAGTCTCGAATACCGTCTCTTCTATTTTAGATGATCAATTCCTACGCTACTCCGTCGCCCCCTCGCCAAACCGGATCGATAGGAGAGAATGACCTTTAAATCAAATTGCTGGCAGAGTCGACTGAATGCACGCGGCTAGCATCAAAGGGTTAATGGCACTCTGTGTGCCCCCCACTCATACCCCGCCCCCCCCCTTGCGGGCAAAAATACAAAAAGGCCCAAACTCAAGATAATCATAATTAAATGTCATTATTCGTCCTTGCGTTTTGGGGTCAAGCAGCTGCACTGAGGGTTTGTTTAACGTGTGATGAAGGCTGTGAAGATGTCTGATGAACAAACAAATCACACTGTGGTGGCTTTTGACCCGCCACAATCTGCAGCGGTTCCAAAGAGCAGACTTGTTGTGCAATTAAAATGTTGACCAGAGAACACATCAGCACTGTGGATGGAGCTCAGCCCCCTGTTATGTAACCCCCCCGCCCAAAAAACAACAACAACTGGGTCTGTCTCCGTGCGTCCTGCGCGCGTGCACTCATCTGCAAGTACCACAGCGTCCTTTGAACCATTTGACAGATATAAAATAGTCAAAAGAGGCAGTTTAAAGGCACATCACCTCTCCTTCTAGTTTATCCAAAGCAGCCTGACGAGCCCGCCCTCTTGCCTTCAGATTTTATTTTTCCTGAGCAAACAGAGATGTCAACACTCAGGTAACTGTGTCTCTGCTCCCACAGAGTGAGGACTCTGATACTCTGGGGGATAAGTAACGGATTACTTTATTTGGGTGGTGTTGGTGGTTATAAATCTGCTTCCAGCGGCGCTGAAGCAGCAGTGAGGCAGTGGTGTGTCCTGCACACTGGCTGCTTATCTGACGCCCTGACAGGCCATCGGTTATTAAAGGCCCGATAATGGCTTGTTTAATGCGCAGCCTAAGAATACAAGGCAAGGACATTGTCCACGCAATTAAAGAGAAGAGAAGGCACGAATCCAATTGAACACTGTAAGGTTGCTCGAACGGCGAGAAGTCATTTAATCTCCTGTTAGGTGTTAAAACATGACATCTGTTAAATCGACAGAGAGATTTCTGCATGTGGAGGCAGATTATTACAGTTATTTATAAAGTTTTAATTAGAAAAAAACAAACAAGTGGCATTACTTCAAGGCGAAAAAGAAGAATACACTTATTTTCCTCATTAAAAGTTTGTTCCACTCGTTGGAGGGAAAATACGATTTTGAGAGCCAACACGTGATTAAATGGGGTGTTAAAATTGACATTTTTGCGGAGACTTCTGTAAATGTGTACAGTAGTTTAGTCTTTTGGGGTGTAATGATTCATCTCCGCCTGACTCATGTAAAAAAAATAAAACAGCAGGTATAAAGAGCTCTACGGGCCTTTTTGAAATGAGAGCCTGCAGATGGTTTGTACGGAACCTCTGTAAGTCTTTGTACAGGGTCGATCACAACAAAACCGCAAACACACACACACACACACACACACACACACACACACACACAGCTTATCGTACCACAGATGCAACCCGAAACTCCGGTTGGGCAACCCCACACAGATCAACAAAGGAACAAAACGACTGTGAAATCAATTGATGAATGAATCGATGTCAGCGCATACAGCCTTTATATTAATATAACGAACAGGCTGCGGGTTATTCTACAATTAATAATTTGTTTAATTTGTTGCTTTACTGAGCCGATATGAAAAACGCTGACTATTGTTTATTCTGTTACTTATTCAGGATTTCTGAATGTTTAGAAAAAAGCACTGCGAGGTGTGTGTGTGTGTGTGTGTGTGTGTGAGTGGATTCTTCTATTGACAGACAAAAAGGAAATTAAATACAGACTGCAGTCTTAATACTGTAAGTTAAAATAAATTAAATTAAATATTATTATTTACCTTTTTCTTCTCATTATTATTATTATTATTATTTTTATTATTATCCTATCCAACATCTGTTAGACAGATAATTAATTATTAAGATTATTTGGGAGTGTGCTGACATAAACACATAAATAAATAAATACATCCTCAGAGGATTTAGACTTTTTTTTTCAACCGATTTGATTTGCAAAAGGCCACAAATGCAGCTTCGAGAAATAAATCCTATAATAAACCCTAATAAAAAATAAATAAACCCGTAAGTAAAAGAGTCTAACGTGCTACAGAATAATAAACACACTTTATTTATTTCAATCTAATATGCTTTGTTTAGCATTGGGGGGAAATAAACCATAGAAATGCGATTAAGTCACCGCAATAAGAAATATTTCTCTCTCTCTTTGTATGATCGAGTGAGAACTGAATTTAATTGAATCTCGAAAATTCCTGCATATTGAAAAGCTGCCTGTCTGCCCCGTGGAGAGTGAACTGTATCATCTGACTGCAGATCAATTTGGCTTATTCTCCTGCGACAAATAAGAAATAAGTCTTTAAACGTCAGCTGTCACTATGAGTGACAATCTGTACACCTCGACATTACAGGTGTAAATATCAAAGAATTCAAACTTTGACCCAGGTGACCTCTGGATATCCGGATGAAAGTGAAGAAGTTGATGGTGAGGCAAAGAAAAAAAAAGTCAATTAGTTCCCACTTACTTTATATTTACTTTTTTTTTTCTCACAATTATTTGTTTACTACTAGAATTGATCCTGTGGTAGATTTTAAAAAGTGTGTACACATCAAATAAAAAGGAGCTTAGAGGGAGTCCTGCACCTAACCCACCCCAGACATGAGGCACTAGTGGCCGGGCACAGAGACTCTTCACCCTCCGCTCACCAACACCACATCCAAAAGAGCCCCCCCACAGAGGCAGAGGGTAGGCCTATTTCTTTAAATGTGGATTAATTGTAATTAATTCTTTATGGGGGTGGATTTCATTTAAAAGCAGTCAAATAGTTTATGTATTGACCCAATTTAAAATAATGTTTGTGAATGTTTTCATCGTTTGTGGATTTTATTTTATTTACTTTAAATGTTCCTGCACTCGGGCAGTACAATCCGGACTCAATCCGAGCATAATTCGTATGCAGACGCTTCTTACAATAAATTCAGAAATTAAAGCTCACAGAAAAACACACACAGCGGGCCCACACCTGTTGTCTGTGGGAAAGGCCCGCCTGTCTCTACAAAATAAAGCATCGTGATCATTACCGCTGTATCACGCATAACTGGTCAAAGCAATTATGAATGAAATCAATGATAATCGCAGATAAGAGTATCAGTCTAACAATGGAGCCACTCACACAAATAAGTGGCACATGCAGACAAGGCTGCTATTAAAGTGGCATAAAATAAAATAAAATAAAATAATGCAGGTTAAAATTCAGTCATTCGGTTCTCTCAATGGCTCAGTGCATTTAATTATCTAAAAACCTCATAAGAAGTGTGATCATCACAGGCAGCAGCCTTTACTGATTATTGATTTTCTTTTTTAGCAGTATGCAAGCTTTACCACTGGGTTGCTAATAACACGTTGGGGTGAAAACAGAGCTGAATAAAAATATTTCTCAGGTGTGTTTTGTGCATCTCAAACTGACTGAGAGAACATCAAATTGTTTCTTTCAAATCTTTTTTATTTTTTTAATAATCAAAATGTAAATTATAGTTTATGCATGGCTGTGATAAGATGATCCAGCAAATCTAAAAAGGAGGGGAAAAAAATATGTTGCAGGCAGGCGAGCAGAGACTTAACCGAGGTGGAATGTGGGCGAAGGTGTAACTGAGTTCAGGTTGAGTGTTATTGAAGTGCTGCAGAAGAAATGCCTCGCAGCTGAGTCGCTGGGAGAAGGCAAACAAACAAATTGTGTCGCTTTATCAGTATATTAACACCAATTCTCACTCATTACATTAAGGAGTATTGAGCTGGAAGTGTTTGGCCTGGCTAGAGAGAGAGAGAGAGAGAGA
>NW_023339674.1:17908367-17920189 GCF_004916995.1 Morone saxatilis | reverse complement strand
GAGAGAGAGAGAGAGAGAGCTTGGCATTGCCCTGCAGCCAAAATGAAATAAATGCCACAGTATACAGGATATGCACGCTGCTATCAATCTTTAGGGCAACAGCCCATGAGAAACAGCAGATACGTTACTTAATAAATAGACTGAAGCCTAAACATCAAATTGCCCAATCATGCTTCTTACAATCTGGAGAAGAGTGCAACTACAAGCAAACTGGCCCCGCATGGATTAATAGTGAGGACAGGATTGCTTTCCAACAATAAACGGGCTTGCGGTGTGTGTGTGTGTGTGTGTTGTGTGTGTGTGTGTGTGTAAACGCGCCGAACCGTAACCGGTAAACATGTTTATTGGTAAATTAATTCAATCAGCAGACTTTGACCCGGTCTGCTTTACCAACGGGGCTCCAGCAAAGCATTTCAAAGCGTGAGGAGAGGTTTTTTTGTTTGGGAAACCGAAGAGCACACAGGAAAAATTTCAGATGCAGATGTGTAATCATGGTTTCATAAAAGCACTACAGGGCCAATATTAGGCCGTTTGAACTTTCTCATTATGAGAGGAAAGGGCAAGTGCTGATCAATAAATGATTATATGCTCAATATTCACTCACATACTGCAGGGACGGGAGGCCTGAGAACAGCTGTGAAGAACACACACATACAAAAAAAAAAACAGGTGATCATCAGTTTGCTCTCCAAGCCCTCTCTCTCTCTTTAGTCCGCAAATTAAATAGAAAAATAAAAAACCCCGTTTCCTCTTCCTGGTGTGTTTTCGCGTCTCCACCCGCTTCATGAATCCTCCTCTCCGGGCCCCTCACTCCCCCCTCCGAGGCATAATTAATTGGACGAACTGAATTTCACACACGAATTATTCACGAATCTATCGATCGATATTGAACACCCAGGGCCTTTCTCTTAACCTCGCTTGGTTTGTCGTGAAGCAAAGAATATTAATGTCATCAGTGGAAGAGAAATAGGCCTAAGTTATACCGATTTCAGCCGAGCAGAAAGGATAAGTTGAAAAATCACTCATTAAGGAATTTGATAGTTTAAGAGAAAAAGACTGCGTGGCCCCTTGAAGTCGATTCGGGAGGCCCTTGCTTTGACATTCACAGAGATTAACTGGGCTTCAAGCTTTGTATTCATGGGGAATATTACAATATTATGGTAAATAAAAATGTAAACCTAAGCGGTAATACAGTGAAACCAAAAAAAAGGAATGGGCTTTTTTTTAATCAGTCTTTGTATGTTTGTGAGGAGCCTGAGGGATCCATTCAAAGTAGGTCAGCTCCTGTTTGCAGCTCCATATAGCGAGTAATAGAAATCACATTTCTCTCTGCCAGTGCAGCAGCAGCAGGGTGTACACCTCAGAAAACACTCAACACCAGACCGGGATTTCTGCTCTTGTCCGGTTGCTCTTTGTGCATGAGTTTATGTCCGTCTCTCTGCTCGGTGCCTACTGTAGCTCTAAAAGCTGCAATGATCGATTTTTTTTTCTTTTCTACACTGAGCTTGGTTCAGTAATCAGGGCCCCCTTCCTCACCGATCGATCGATATTGATTACTAAATCCAGCGCCTGTAGCAAAGGCAGCGCACTATGGCGCCCCGTGCAGCCGGGCCACGGCGAGAGCGACACCTGCCGACCGAACGGGCACAAAGCATGCAGTCGATGAGGCGGCAGGACGTGACTCGCCGATGGAGAGAGAAGGGCTTCTTGCACGCTCACACAAGACAGCACTTAAGGAGTCAGATTTGTTTTTACTTTAATGTTCATCTTTGGGCATTTAAAGAGAATAAAGTCTTAAAAATTGTAATTAAAAATACTGACCAGTTGGTAGTTTCCCCAAGCATTTACCCCACAAATGTCTTGGAACCTTAAAAACAATCAATTCATAGATTTTGGAAGAATCCCCTTTCTGTAAGTGAACAGTAAAATGTTTTCTACTTACACGACAGAAGATAAAATCAGTAAGACAAAATGTTGTTACTTATAAAGCTCCTTTCATTCATATATATTACAAGAGGGGGAAAAAAGTGCATTTGTGCAAAATCAAACACTTTTTGCAAGGTATATGGCCATTGTGTGTGTGTGTGTGTGTGTGTGATTACATGCATACCTGTGCAAGGTCACACTCATCTGGGCAAATCACAGACGACAAAGGTCGCACACTGGAGGGAAGTTAAGGTATTCAGGCCAACCGGAAGCTGCATAAAATAAATGAAAACTCAGTGTGGACTTCAATACTGAGATAGTAATAAATCCATATCGATAATAATATTAACTGTGTTGTTCCAGCAAAAAAAACAGAGGAAGTTATTCTAAAAGCGGTAACATTTTATTTGGATATTCCTCTTTGTAGAGTATTTGTAGTGTTTTGCTTTGTCTGTAGATGTTTAACAGATTATCTATAGATATAATAATAGAGTGTGTGTGACAATTCATGAGCACACACTAACCAAGATGACCAGACCTGTATTTGTCAAACAGCTGATTTGTTGAATCTAGACTAATAAGCAGTTACAAATAATCTATAGACTCTCTGAAGACTATTCAAATAAAGTATCAACATTAGTTATTGTGCAATAATACACATTTTAATTAAGTTATATTATATAACTATTACTATTACATATTAGTTAAAACAAGTCAAAAGTGTCAAAAAAGTCATGTAAAATGTATCTGTAGAGAACAAAAAACAGCTTAAAATGTGTTAAATATGCAGTATTTTCATCTTTTACAATAATCACATTACTCTGCGACTGCCTGGTGTTGTGATGTTCCCAGAGATGTTCAGAGAGGCTTAGGTCTGGTAACTGTGGAGGTAAAGCACTGCACGTCAGCACTACACGCTGCTGCTCCTCCTCAGTTTTCAAACAGGCCGTCATTGCATGTTTAGGCTTATCGTCCTGCTGGGAAACGAATCCTCTTCCACACAAGTTAAAGCCAGAGGGGGAAAGCATGTCTTTGCTGACTAGACGTGGCAGATTCTTTTCGATCAGTGGGGAGCTGATGCAGTGACAGTCTCCAAATAGTAGAGCCTCCTCACATGTGGACACATTTCTAAAATCACATTTGTGGTCATTTGTTAACAAGAATTTTCTGAAATTTCGGTTTTATTTGTTAAATAAGAAATGTTACACTTGCTTTGTTGTTGAAGAAATAGTCAAGAAAATCAAGCCTGCACATTCCCAACGTCTTATTAAGTGTTATTGCTCAGCTGGTTTGGTTTCTTGGATGCAGATGTTTTGTTTTTGTCAGTCTTAATATATTGGTTGCCAGATGCAGTGTGTATTAGCTCTGCTTTGGAATAACGCATTATAAATGTTAAATCAAAGTGCAGTTTGGTGCTGGGATAGATTTTTACCACTGAGAACAATTTGACCTCCAATGGTTTAATTGAATCTCTTCTGATGACTGGAAAACATGATTAAACTTTTATCAATGATAAAACACAACAATGTATCAGCGGCTGCATTATATGAAATATAATTTAGTCAGTGTCTGTTTATTTTATATGATCAAAACAATTTACGCTACATATTTGAGGGAGAGTATATGTTAGCTGAATCTTTGGTCTTAAATATTGGAGAAAATCTCAGCAAATGATCTGTGGAAAAAGTCTGATATCTACTTTTCATACACGCTTTTCTCAAAAAGTTGGACGTCTATCAGTCGATTGACGTATACTTGAATAAAAAGTATGAACTGCATTTTTTAAAACTAATTATAAACATTTCTTGGTAGTGGAATGTGTTTACAAGGATGTTGTTCTCGTATTGATGAATCTATTTTCTAATAAATCCACCATATGAGTCGGACTGCCAACGTTTGTCCCTGGAAACACTGGAGAGCATCTTGCTTGGTATGTGACTGGTTGGTGTCACTACATGCTTTGTGTTTGTTATGTTACTATATTTACAGCAACTTCGTTAGAAAAAAAAAAGGAAAAACAACTACAAAAGACACGAGAAATGAGGTCTCATCAGTATCAGTGATTCCCTCACTAAAGCTTTAATGGTTTGTCCTGCTTGTCCTGCAGCATCCAACCTTACAGTGACAATGTGAAAGATT
This sequence comes from Morone saxatilis, assembly GCF_004916995.1. NCBI lineage: Eukaryota > Metazoa > Chordata > Actinopteri > Moronidae > Morone > Morone saxatilis. Next base: position 17,916,124 of record NW_023339674.1, on the reverse strand, counting down.
TCAGCTCTCCAAATGATGAAGTGACATCCTCCTCTTCCTCATCGTCATGACCACGCATAATCCTCTAATAAATCATTACATATGATGATATACATACTGTACATACAAGCATGCATTTAGACAAATTTGTATGTGGCATATTAGCATGTGTGCGTTTGTGTGACAAATATATAGCTGCAGTGTTGATGTGAAATATGAATATGATGGATGGGCCCGTGTGCAGGTTAGACATCTGTAGTAAACAGATTGGACTGCAATGGCTGATCAATGGGCTCTGTTCCACTGTAATTAGACACACAGCGCCACTGCTTGGCTCCAGCCACTTCAGCATAATCACACACACACCCCCCTCCCCAAACACACTCATGCGCACACACAAGTAGAACATGAAAAAAAAATCAGTCCTTAAATGCATCAAGACACACACACACACACACACACACACACACAGTGTGAGAGTGAGACATTATTGAAGCCGAGTATGAAAGTATCAGACAATACTAACGGCAGCAGGTGGAGACCCCACAGGGATGGCATCTTTCTCTTTCTTTCTCTCTCCAATTTGCTCTCGTTTTATTGAGACAGTAGGGAAGTTGAGAGGGACACACAGTCCGTTCTGGCAGGACTTCGATCCTCAGCCAGCAGGGGAACATGTGGCTGCAGAGGTGGTGCCTTAACCATCCACACACACACACACAAACACACACTCCTACATCATCTCTGGGCGCCGTTTCTGCCTTTTTACGCTGCAACCTGTCTGCTGCTTTCCACCGGTCTCCTACAAATACTTTGAGTTACAACACACTTACCCACAATACAACGCTCTATTAACTATTAATTTCTGTGTTCGCTGCCTACAACCCCACCACCCCCCTCGGACCCCCTCCCAAACGTAAAAAGAGTACACTCGGTGTGTTTTCTTTTGAAAATTGCTCTGTGTATGGGAAGGGGCTCGTAGCAGCCGGTGCATGCACCTCTCGAGTGTTTGTGTTTGGGGAGGGGGGGCAGTGGGTTATAAATACCCTCTCAGAGCTCAATAGAGTGGGCTCCAGTGGGCTCTGTTTGAAGTAGCAGACTGTAGACCTGCTGGGGGGGGATTCTGACCTCAGTCCCTACAGAGAACCCCCCAATTCCTACAGCAAAGTCGGTCAATATCTCTCTTTCTCCTTCACTCGCCGCCCCTCCCTCCTCTTCTCAGCTCCTCTCTTTGGCTCTTACACACATGCACACACACACACACACACACATAAATGCACACACTTTTGTCTTACTCCTCCACCTTTTCTGTTCTTTTCTCTCCAACCTTTTCTTTCCCTGGCTCTGCCCCTCCTCTATCTCTCATTTCCACACACACACACACACACACACATACACACAAAATGCTTACTTTTGTGCAACAGTCACTCAGTCCCCCATTGCGACTCAAACTGCATTAATATTGAATCAAACAGCAGTGTCTCCAGCTAGCAGGCAACAGCCAGTACCACCCCCCTCCTCCTCCTCACCCCATCTTTCTCTCACCGCAGGCTGGCTCCCTGTCTGCACTCTGCAGGATGGAAGGAATATTCCCACTGGGCAGGAGGCATGGATTAGCTTTAAATCAACTTTAATATGGCAATAGAGATGGAGCTGTAGAATCTCTGCTGGTGTATAAACTAGTTTTTATGTGTTTAAGTATTGGCTAATGATACATTTAGTTACTTTACTTCCCTCCACCTTCTGTCTTTGTTATTTAATCATGAAAATACGTCACTTTTGTATATTTACCTTGCTTTGTGTTTTCTTTCCCCTCTTTGCCTCCTACTCTCATCCCCATCCCTCCCACCGCTGCCATCCACACCAAGCCTGCAAGCGCAAAGAACAGGAGCAACACAAGGACCGCAACACGGCGCCCAAGAAACAACGTCTGGTCTTCACTGACCTGCAGCGCCGCACACTCATCGCCATCTTCAAGGAGAACAAGCGTCCATCCAAGGAAATGCAGATCACCATCTCCCAGCAGCTTGGCCTGGAGCTCAGCACTGTCAGCAACTTCTTTATGAACGCACGCCGCCGCTGCGTAGACCGCTGGCACGACGACCATGGTGCCAGCCCCGGGCAGCCGGGCACATCCGCCACCACTTTCTCCAAGGCCTGAGAGGAGGAGAGGACCTTCAGAAGGCCGGGGAACCAGGTTGGAACAACAGGCAACATGGAAAATTGGCTGTGAAACCTGTCTATAACAACCCTACCTGGCCTGGGCCGTCTGAATGTGTCCTCTGCCTGAAAAAATCCTTTGTGCCATGCAATCATCTTTTTTGTCAGTCAGAATTTCAAGCGCTCACCTGAAACAAGCATAATCTAAAGGTGAATTGTGAAGTCAGGTCCACTCTGCATTACTCACATAAGGACAATCATTGATTCTGTCTTTTTTGAAAGAAAATCATTTTTATGGCATCTGACAAAGTAAAGAGACACCAAAGATTTGATGTTTTTGTTGGACGGTACCAGACATATATGCCGACTTCCTTCACCACCCAAGTAGCCACTGATTCTGCTTTTTCTCCCAACTCACCTCCTTTGTGTCTGCCTCTCTAGTATCTCTCGCATCCCCTCTACGCCGGCACACGGAAGCAACAAGGGCGAAAAGAACGGCAATAAATCTGACAACAGAACAGCACATAGCCTTATTATCCAAGCCCCATCCTGCACACACAAGGCCGTCATAAAGAAAACAACGCAGTCTATGAAAAAAACAAGGCTTTCCAATTCTCCGCCTCTACCTCCCCCTCCTCCTGTAGTCTCCTTCATTCCTTGGCCAAAGGTATTCCCTGATGGCCAGCCATTTCAGAGAGCAGCTCAGCCTGATCATACGGCAAACTAATGAATTGAAAAATGAATCGATGCAGACAGAGAGAGCGGGGCCTTGACCCCTCCTGAAGGTGAAACTCAAGACGCTCGGCAGTAGATACTCAGGTCTTCCAGGCCCAGGTCTATATTTTTTGCACAGATGTTGGAGGCCTGTAGGGAGACATGTCATTGTTACTCTTTGCCTGAGCCTAGAGTCTGGGTTTCTCTGACCAACAGGAGAGGCGAGTGAGATGTCTGGACATGCTCTTTGTTCTGCTGGGAGCTTTTCCTCTGATCAATAACTGAGAACCAAGCGACAACAACACGCTCGGGCATCCAGCCAACTACATTACAGCTGCATATGAAAAGCAGAATGTAAGAGGAGCACATGGAACCCACTGGAGATGGGGACACAAAGGCCTCATAACAGCAACAGCAGCAGCAGCAGCAGCAGCACACCTCTCCCTCCCTGGTCCTGCCTGTGCTGGCAGAGCAACAGTGCCCCCTGCTGTCGATAGCAGAGACCTGTATCCAGCGGAGCAATGGGGCTCAGAGTGGAGGAGAGGGAGGGAAGAGCCACTAGATGCTGAGGAGAAGTCATGGCACAACACATTCAGGCCCTCACAGCTCTTTGAAGGCAGATCAATAGCTAACCATTATCCTATTGTTGTTCCTCATCCAACCAGCGCTGGTGAAGCCGGAGGAGGGGGATGGTTAAACTGAACGCTGAATACGCAGGGATTTAGAGAAGGCAGGGATATTTAACCAATCCAAATCTTAAAGAATCCACAAAATACAAGTACAGAAATTACACACAGAGGGGACAGAAAAGTACAACAGAGTAAAAAGTAACAGAAAGGCTTATTGAGACATACACATCTGAGGTGCAGTGGAGGTTTAATTTTCATTATTTTGGGAGGCTTTATATTTTGTCAAATCATTCTTCCATTCCATCTGTTTGCAAAAAAACAAAAAGGCTCTCAACAGATGTGATTCAAACCAAATCTCCTGGTTATTCCCACACAAGGGTTATCAGTAGCTAACCCAAAGCTAACCACCACACTCAGCTGTCAAAATGCTACAGTAATTAGTGCCAATGCTTACTGCCTTAATGCGAATCAAAGAATATGGTACTAGGGTTCACACACAGCTACAGTGCGCCCCACTGATGATGGGCGGTGTGTGCCATAGCAACCAACAATCAGCTTTTAACTGAATTAAAATATACTTTTTTAGTAAAAAAATGAAAAAAAGAATCAGATTTTAAGGCATACAATAACCAAACCTCAAACGACAAAGATACCACACTTACAGAATGTGTTACAAATACAAAAAGAAATGTCTCCAACACATAACTGGACACATTTTGAAGCAGAAGAAAAATCTCTCATTCTATCTTTGGTTCTCTACCTCCTCTATCCCTCTAACCCCCATTGCCCCCCCCTCTCTTTCTCTCTTCCTCTCTATATTGATGCGGGTATTTAATTAGTACCATAGACACAAAGTTTCTATTTCTTGTTACTATTGTGCTCTGTTGTGCATAAGTAAGGCACCTTGTTGATAAATCAAAAACAAAAAAGGAAGGACTTTTTAAAAGGAAAAAAAAGAGGGATGCAAGGACCGAGGCCAATGAAGGATGCATTTTTTTTGCATTCTGTGTGAATATAGACTCGGACGAGACATTTACCATCAAAGAGAAAAAAAAAGAAAAACAGGGAGCTGCTGAAGAGAAGAATAAATGACGGATGCTCTCTCTCTTTTGGCATTTCATGTCAGAACTGTGATACTCTCAGCCCCCTTTAAGCTGAGCCCCAAGAACGGGGTAAAATGGAGGGGGACAAAACATGACCTCCAAATGTCCTGGCTGATTCAGTGTGTTTTATTGGAGGGTGGGTGGGGGTGAAGCTTGGGACTCAATAGTTATATGTATGGTCTTAAGATGCAACTGTAGCATTTCCAACAATGTAGTCAGATTAGCGGTGCAGATTAGATAAGAGATGGTCATTGTCGAGGAGTTGATTGAGAGGTACTGACTAACTTCACGTTGCTGTAAGCAGTGAGTTAATGTCGCCAAAGGATGATGAGCTAAAATCGATTTGTGGTATACAGTTCAGTGAGCATAGGTAAATAGCTAGATTCAGCTCTAGGTATTAGGCTGACAAAATGACATTTGTTTGTAGTGAGAACCAATGTGGCTACCTCACTAAGCTGAGTGGTTTGTGAAACCGCCACTAATACCAAAGATACTGCAGCCTACCGGTCCCAAACTGCCTAGGGGGACACACAAACCAAAAAAAAGCCCCCCCCCCCCTCTTTGCCCAGAACCGTTACAGACAACACACTGACAATATTACACACACACGTTTGTACTAACAGCGCAGTCGGACTGCATCGCGCCACATAGGAGGAGGTGGCTGCCTTGCAGACAGAGTTGAGTGCCTTTTCCCTTCAACCACGGGTGGGACTGCACTGGACACACACATACGTATACACACACACACATACACACACAGCCTTGCGGGTGCATGCATATAGCTACACACCCATTTACAAACATGCACTCACATTCAGACAACACACCCATAATTGGATGGACAGAAAGGGGGGCCAAAGAGAGGGACACAGAGTGGGGGCTGTGTCAGCATTTTCTCTCATATTGACTTTCCATCTTGATACACTAGAATACAAGCACTTTATCATGTAGAAAGTCTATAAAACATTTTCTATACACTATTTATTTGAAACAAAATTATATGTTACTCCTTAATCTGTCAGTCTTTGTTACTGTATCGTTGATCTTCTAGTAGCTCACAGCCTTTGTGTTTATTTTTCTCTCTCCGCCCGGTGTGCTTAGACTCTCAGCCACTTTACCTCTCTCACATCAGAGATATTTTTGTGTAACAGAGAAAGAGGGGGGTAGAAAGGCCGAGGCTCTGAGCGCCCGAAGGGCTGTAGTTGTAAAATCTTACCACTAAATGTCTCTCTCTCTCTCTCTCCACTGCGTGCAAGCACAGAGGCTGCACTAGAGAAGTGTGGAAGACTCACTGACAGTTTATAGACACAAATTCTCTCCTCCCTCCACCTTGTCTGTCCAGTCGACCTCTCCCCCTGGCTAGTGCTAAGACTCGGTAGGCATGTGTTGACAATTAATTCTGAAATACCTCAAAAACCTTTCATGTAAACTTTATGTAATTTAGACTGAAAATAATACTGCTAATGATAACAATGATTATGAAACTATGATACTATGATAGTTAGTTTTGGAACTTGTGACTTGAAGCTTTATACTGTTAAATTCCTTTTATTTGTTTGCTCATTTTTCTCGTACGTTCTCGTTTGTTTTTGCTACGGCATGTACTTACTGTTTTCATAAAGGAAAAGACATTGTGAATGTTTCTGTGGAGGGTTACATGAGAAAAGAAGAGACAGAAGAGAAGGCTAGACTAGAGAGAGAGGGGCCAGAGCTACTCACTTCAGATGTTTAGTTCAAAGCTCTCTCCAAGGCTGGTACATTTAAAGGAAAAAAACAACAAAAAAACACAAAACAAAGAAAGAAATTACAAAAATATGATTTGGGCTGAATTCTAAACCAAAAATTTGATGTTAAACCAAAGGAGGAATAACCTTTTACTCATTGTTAGCTTTCTTCTGCCTTTAAGTTGTCTTTTCTCTGAAAAAAAAAAAACTATTTCACAGTTACTTTTGAAGGTTCCTGGGTGTGTTCAAGTGCTCCTGATGTTCTTAGAATATTAAAAACCAGCACCTCCTATTGAAAAGAAGGTGCGCTTTTTTCTTTTGTGCATGGATATTGTATAACTGTATAGAAACCAACAGGAATGACCTGTGATTTTGTGGGGAGAGGAGGAGGATGGAAAGACTTGGGAGTGGGTGGAGATGGGGTGGGGGATATTTTGGTTATCAAAACAAAAAAAAAGGGTGGGAGGATTTGGGTTTTAGGCATTGGAGGGGTCCTTGTTTTTAGAATTTCCGTCACTGTTGGATTCACTGGTTGTGTGCATGTGTTGTTGCAACCCTTCCCCTTTCCCCATGTTTCTTTGATGTATATAAATCCAGACAGTAGGGGGCAGTGTGTGCTGGGGGAGGTCAAACTCCTCTCCTCCCAATCAATAGCATTCAATCTTCATTCCTCAGCTTGTGGTCCTCACTCGGGTCCTGAAATGTGTGTCTTGCTTTTCCAAAGACGGGCTGTTTACTTGGAGTTAATCAGAGGGACACACACAGGCCCGAGCGGCCTTGAATATACCTGTATGTTTGTCTACATGCTTTTCTTCAATCTGTGTATGTGTGCTCATTTGTACCTATGTGGAAGACAAAGTGTTTCTTTTTTATGTTCCTTTACTATGGGTTGCAATATTTGTCATGCGAAAATTTGAAACCATTTCTTACTGACTGACCGACCAACCAACCGCAGTACCATTTGGCAACTGATAATCCGACCCGAAATGTCGTCAGCATTTACTGTCAAACAGCATATGTGTGTGTGTCATTTCACTGTGGGATCGAAGGTTGCCAATGGGACTGGTGTAGACACCCCCAGTCACACTGTGCTCTCCCTCTTCTGTTACCTGTTAATCAATCAGAACCAAGTGTCTTTGTGATGGTAGAAGACAATCAGTTTCAAAACAAGAAAAAAGGTAGAGAGAGGGCAGGCCAGTGGGGAGGAAGAAGGGGAGGATGGTAGAACAAAATCAAGGGAAAAGAGGCTCTCTGAGTTGTGACGAGCTGTAGTGCCCGACTGCCAAACGACTGCCCCACCGTCCCTGCACTCTCCAAAACATCCATCTTCCATCCCATTCATGGCCAAATCTGACGTTCAGGCTCATCATGACTCAGCTACACGACACTCCAAACCAAAACTCATTACACATTTTAAATTCACTCCCTCCTCACCCCCCCCCCCCCCCCCC
>NW_023339674.1:17907611-17908267 GCF_004916995.1 Morone saxatilis | reverse complement strand
CCCCCCCCCCGTCACTTTTCATCCTCCTGCACTCCTACTGCCACAATGTAGAGCACTGCAGGAGTAGAAAACAAGCAGCCTGAGGAGGACCTGAGGTGCAAGGATCATATTTCCCATCACCTACCACAATTTCCTGCTAATCTAATGATGATGTAACCAGCCGCGAGGAATAAAAATGGCTCCGGTTGGTGGCTTTTGCACAGAGAACTATGCAAACACCTGACCCCCCCAATCTTAATCGTTGCTGCTGGGTCAGAGTGTACAACCCTCAACCTCCCCTCCCTCTCCTCGACATTTAAACACTCCCGCTCACACTTCCATGACCTTTTCCAGTTTCCCTCCCTCCCTCCCTCCCCAGAGTGCAGAGCAGGCAGAGATACCCCCCAGTCACTCAGGTTAACAGTAGAGGGTGGCTGGGGAGAGAAGAGCACTACAGCCCCCCATGTTTCACCAGACTGATGTCGTACAGCTTTACATGAATGCCCCAAACTGCCATTGACATCAAAATGGAGTCCATGTTGATGTTTGCAAGCTGATCCTCCCCCGCTCATGGCTCCATTGTACTACAATGTTTGACTGTCTTTGTCCCCAGCGCCAAGGAAGGGCCACAATCAATGCAAAGACACATACATTGTATTTACTTAAGTTTACAAAGT
>NW_023339674.1:17893238-17907570 GCF_004916995.1 Morone saxatilis | reverse complement strand
CAGACAGACACACAAACAGACACAGGCACATGCTGGAGAGGGTGAGTCTGCCTTTTGAGAGTGTTTGCTGAAACCAAAGATGAAATCAGAGGTATGACAATCTGGCTACCAAACCTAGAAGACAATGTTCAGCTCTCTGGGCTGCTCTACGGGTCCTGTGATTTACCGGCCATGTGGACATTCCACCTATTGCACTTAGACATACACACACACACACACATATACATACGTACACACACCCTGGGGTAAACTCCCACACACACACTTCCACACACACAGAAACAAGGGATAAACCCACTCACAACGTCTGGTCAGAAAGCCTCTTTTCCCTCCTCCCACTGCAGAAGCCGGAGAGCCTGTGGAGGACTTTTAGTTTCACTCTAGTTGAGACTTTTGAGAAGGAAAAAAATCTGAGTAATAACTGTTACAGAAAAATAAAAACTTAAAAGGATAATATGGGTAAAATTGCGTGTTTTGAAATAAATTAACAAATAAAACAATTGTAAAACAAACAGGTGCTGTTGGTTTATTGTGTTTGGTTTGATCTTCAAAGGAAATCCCCTGTGATCCCCAGCAGATGGAAATTAGATTTCTTACCACAACAGTCTCAAACAACAAAGATCAGAGATATTCATGCAGAGGTAAAGTGTCTATGTAAAAATAATAATAGAGATTTACAGAACATAATGCATTTGTACATTATATAATTTATTGGAAAATAGTAGAAATACAAAAGATTAGTGTTGGCTCTACTAAGAACTGGCCACAAAAAGTAGTAGTAATTTTAAATACAGATCATCTTTTTAGTTTTATGCTGCAGTAACAATCTATAGGATCACATACTTCCCCATATCAAAACCTAGTTCAGTCATTATTGTGTGCCGTTAGGTGCATCACTATTGTCCTTCATGTTAATTTGGCCTTGTGAGTCAGTGGGGTTATTACTTGCAGTCACCTTCTCATCCACCGGTGGCGCTGTGCTACGGATGCAGGTCCCTGAAGTGATGAGGCGTCCAGGCCCGGCTCCCTGAGAGAGCGCGTAAGAGGAACGCCGAAGAGAAGTTCCTCTTCTAAGCTTTGACCTCAGCTCCACTGGCTGATGGGATGCACTGTGGACCTGCATCACAGCCACATCAGGGTGAGGTCAGTGACCACTTACCATCACAGCAGTTCATGCTTTTGGTTTTAGGAAAATGAAACCTAAATAACTTTGTGAACGGTTAACAACTCACCCCATCTGATATTTAAAAACATATAGGCTTGGTACACTAGGTCAGCTTCCAAAATAACATAACCAAATTCAGTATCATATTGGTTTAGGTTTTTGTCATCAGCAGTGAGCAAATTTATTGTCAGAACCCAGTAGGATGCACAGAACTGGAGAATCATCATTGAGAAAAACACTGAGGATATCATACAACCTTTTCTGTAAAACACCAACGTGAGGCTGCTGCAGATTATCTGGAGACATTTTATGAAGTCTTCAATAGTATATTTAATAGAAAAAAGGTTGAGATAGACGTACAGGAGCTAACTCGCCGTGTTTGGTTCATTTCAACTGATGTTTTTTTCACTAACATCCAGGGGAGTGCAACATTTTTATTTTTGAACTATTCCTTTGTAAATTGATACTCCACCTCTTTTGCTTACTGTGTCAATGATATTTTCTTTTTTCATGCAGATGTCTCACCTTGTGTTTGTTATGGACGGTGAGGATGACATTGAGAGCAAAAGCAGTCATTGAGGGCAAAGCGGCCGTCCAAGCAGCGAGCAGAGCTGTGAGCCACACAACTGGATCGACGAAGGCCTTATCAGAAACACCTGATTGAAAACACACACGCAGAGCAATCAAACCTGTTCACGGGGGTTTGTGACACATAATAAGATCAACAGAAATGTTCTTGTGCATGTTTGGTTGTATGTTTTTGTCTACAGTTGTTTGATATAATATGTCTCCATGTGAATCAAATGGATGTTGAAATGGTCACAGACAGGAGCAACATCACTCAAGTGACAGGAATGAATAAAGAGTGCCGAGCGCTGAGATGAGTAAGTGTACCAAGAAATAAATAGTCTCGGGGTGATTTCTGAAACAGGCGGGGGTTGTGGGTGATCCTGGTACAGACGAAAAAAAGCACCACAGACACACACACAGATGCTATATTGAACTTTGTCCAGTATCTGGTCACCAGCACAATCTAAAAGACAAACAGAAACAATCAGAGGAAAATTTTTTTAACTAAGCCACTGATCATTAATAACAATTGAATAATAATAATCATGATCATAATTTGCCTCATGCTTGGCTACTCTATCTGTAGTTTGTAAAAGCAGCTTCCATCATTTCTAAATAAACAAGATTTGAATAGAGCTGTATTACATAAACTTTTCATAACATTTATGTTTGACTTGCGACCGCAAGTTTCTGTAGTTCACTTATGAAAAGTGTGTTCCTGACCTCAATGGTGGCAGTGAACGTGGCTGCCATGGCGACAGTGACTGCCATGGTCTGGTAGTCAACGGCTGTGTCGTAGAAGACTCCAAACGGGATGAAGAAGAGAACAAGCGATGCGTACACAGCATACAGGAGCGACAAGGACAGCATGAGAGGGTTGGAGAGCTCCTGTCTCTGTCCAGACTTGTACAGCTCCGGCCATTTCAGGCTGCTTTCTGCACTCACGTCCTAAAACAAAATGCGGCAGAGTGAAGCATTATGACTCAAACTAAACAAATATGTTATTATGAAAATGAACCGATGTGAGTGCTGATGATCTGATATCAAAATATGATTCTCGAGTTCATAAAAACATTCATCTCACCTGTTCAAAGAAGGCCACAAGCATAACTGGGGTCGCTGTGTAGAAGACAGTGTAGAGAGCGATGAACCAAGTCTCATACAGAGACTGTAAGAGAGAAATAAACAGTGGAATAAATGCAGGATTTTTCCTCACTTAATGAAGTCGTCATTGAATTTCATCCACGTCTAACCTGAGCACTGCAGCCGTTGAAGATACCAAACCATATGTGCACTAGTGCAAAACCACAGGTCTTAAACAGGAAGTAACGCAAGAAGAGGGAAATGCGCCTGTAGGACCAGCGCCCATGGACCAGCAGCAGCCTCTGCAGAAATCTGAACTGGGACAGCGCAAAGTCTGCATTCTGCACTGCCTGACCTCCCTCCACTCCTGCTATTCCCACACCAACATGAGCAGCTGGTGTTGGGGAAAGATAACAGTAAGAAAATACATGGATCAAAATAGAGGAAGAAAATGTAAAAACAAGAGGACACAAACAGACTATACTGATAGGCAGCGTCTGTCTACAATTTAAAGCTACGAACACACATTCTAACATCTTTTTATTTGACCTGACTTACTCTTGATCATGTTTACGTCATTGGCACCGTCCCCAATGGACATGGTGACTGAGCTGGTGTGTTTCCTGACCAATGTGACAATGTCAGCCTTCTGTCCAGGTGTAACACGACAGCATAGGACCGACTGACACTGTTCTGCCAGGCTCATGAACGTGGCCCCCCATTCTGGTCTCTGGTCAAACTCTGCCTGGAGTAAAACAGCATCAAACACCAATATTCATATAAAATGGTCCTAGTCTCTAATGGACCTTTGCTTTTGAGTTTCTGACAGCTTTGACATCTCAAAGAACAAATCTTGTTTTAAGGCATTTTAGTTCTACCAGTATATATTTATAAAACTGACATATCAATATGTTTACACTAACGGGTCAGATGACTCAGTGTAATATGAAGGGGGTTGTTTGTAGAGACAAACCCACAGACAATCAACCGACTCTGTAGTTGCCCTGATCGACGGAGTGTTTCAAACCACTGTTATGGTTTTATAGCCCGGTTTTGGTTCAGTCTCACTACTATCATCAGCATTATTTTCAGATGCAGAACACATCTGAAGCAAAAACACACTGCACAATACTTGTTCAGCCACGAACAGCAGACAGACACAGTTAAAGACTAGCTGCTGAATATAGTTGAGCAGTTAAAGGTTAGTAGAGACCAGAATTAGAGCTAAAAGAAGAGTGAATATTGGACTTAGGTAGCCACAAACGTGACTCCAAATGAAAGCTAATGTGGCTCCATCTACTAGAGGTGTTTGTAACAAGTTCGTTGCCAATCCCACTTTATTGTCTGAGTTATGTTTTACAGCTTAAAAAAAAACAGTGTCAAAGCCTCACATTTCCACTTTCCACTATCCTATCCCATTCTCTGACATTAACAATACAGTGTTTCATGATACAGAGTCGTGTTCAAACGATATGACCACAGATATTTGGCCATTTGAAAACCAAATGAGTAATCTATTTCCTGTCTGTCCAGTTTACCAGCTCAGGTCCAGTGAGGACCACAGCAGTCTTTGCTCCATCCCTCCCTTTGTCGACAGCCCACAGCTCTGTCTGTCTGGCCTTGAAGAAACTGACCCCTGGGTCTGGGGACTGGAGTATCTCTCTGCAGGGGCAAACACACAAAGATCAATGATATGGTGTGTGTGTGTGGTGGTGTGCGTGTGCATGTGTGTGTTTGTGTATTTTGTATCATTGCTAACCTCAGCTCATGCCATTCCAGTAATCTGGTATCAGGATCCAATAGTTTGCAAGAATATCCAATATTCACTGCAGTCTCTTCCAGGACAGAGAAAGAGGGAGCAGGAAAGAAAGAACACAATGAGGCTTTGTTTTCATGTAGAAACAATACAGCATTTAAAATGGTGCCGTTCCCATCGCTTGGTACAGTATGTCACAATACCTTTTTTGTCTCCTGTTAGTACCCATACTTTAAGCCCAGCCTGTTTTAGTAGAGCAATAGTCTCAGGAACGCCCTCCTGAAGCCGGTCCTCTATTGCTGTCACCCCCAGGAGCTACAGAACATGAAAATCAAATTTTATTTTTAGAATATTGGCTTTATGAATGACAATATGAGTGACGATTAACTTCATAACATGGAAATATGTATAGGATTTAAAATTGCTTGAATTTTTTTTTCATAATGGACTATTTTATGCTCCACATATATGAAACTTAATTTAGGGAAAAGTAAAAGGCAATAACTATTAAGCACTAACCAAAGGGTTATCTGTATTGGTGATAAGGTGTCAATTGTCAGCTATACCAATTTAAATAAAGGACTGGCAATAAACATGTAAAAATCACATTGAGGAAGAGCCCACCTGCAGGTCTTTCTCCATCTGATCATATAACTTTTCCAGCAATACGTCACGGTCACAGGTCGCCATGGCAGCAGACTGGGCCAGAGTTTTACTCCACTGCTCCCATGATGCCTCAGGAACAGATCGAACCGCAACACACAGAGTCCTCAGACAGGCCTGGGCAAACAACTGACGGAAGATAAGTTAACACATTATTTGAAAGGCTGCACATTATTTACTGAGTGATCATTCAGGCAGAAGTGAAGAAGTGACAGAGAAAACATGATATAAACACTTCAGTCTTGACAGGCATATCTCAGCAGGACTTTATCGGCGGGTCACATCCTTTCTTTGTAACTCTATTTATCATTGATCAAGGGGTGCATCTCAAGTCTCTTAATTGCATCCACGTTTCACTCGCTAACATCTTTCTCAAGGAAACCATGCAAGGAGAGAAGAAACGAGGAAATATGTTTTTAGAGACATGAAACGTCCTTTCTTCTAAAGCGATTCCCGTTTCTGATGAAAGCGGCAGCTAATCTGCACACATGTGCAGCAGGCTAAATAAAAACCTGCATTCTGTATTCATACTGTGTCCTGCTCAGACACACATGAACCATTTTTATATTTGATGAGTTTATATTTGCTCATTATTTGAGGCTATATTTATCGATATTCAGATTATGACATCATTATTGAATAACCCAGAATATGATTGTGGTGTCTTTTGAACGTTGTAAATTATTTATTAGGCAAAATGTTTCAGGAAAAATTTAAATTATGAAACTCATAAACCAGGCGCTCAGGAATTAACAGCCTCATATGTGACTGAATGGAAATGAATGGAAAGTGTTTCTTGCTGACAGAAAGACTCTCCTACCCTCTCTGACTTTAATTGTATCCATAATAAGCATTGTGATGTTGTGTGAGTCTGATCAGCTGCAGCTTCTAATCATTAACTGATAATGGGGGTGTGTCAGCGTGAAAAGACTTATGAAGGCTGCTTTCTTGTATCCTCGTCTGTGGCTCCTCGGAGCAGAAATAAGAGCTTTGGGATGGTCTTCAAGAAGGTGGATCAGAACAGCTTCCGGTTCAGTTTGGGTATGCCCTGACCTCTAGCACCACCATGAGGTTGACAGTTGTGTTTGGAGTTAAATGTCTTGATGGATTGCCAAGAAATTCAGCACAATGTCTCCCTGAGAATTTCAATCTGTCCAATTCTTTGGTTTTCTTTCAAATTCCCTCGGCTGTTAGTGCTTGGTGCTAATTATCAAATGTTAGCATGCTAACACACTAAGCTAAGATGGTGAACATGGGAAACATTATACCTGCTTAACATCAGCATGTTCAGCATTGTCATTGTGAGCATGTTAGCATGCTGATGTTAGCATTTAGTTCAATGCTTTGGCTGTAGACTCTTAGTCTTGTTAGTTTATCACAACCCTAAAGACAGCAAAGGAATAGTGAACTGAAGTTAACAAGAAAAATCACCAATGCTTGAGTTTGTGCTGCCTCATACAGAAATTGAAACAAAGGGACACTAACAGAGTGTTGTGTAAATAGTAGGCTTAATAACAGCAAATACTAATGGTTCAGTAGAAACTCCAGTTCACCTCCAAGGATCTTTCAATCCTTTCCTGATATGGACAGTCCTTCTGCAGTCTCTCTAGGATCACTATGTCCGCCCCTTTACAGTACAGCTTTAACCCACCCTCTGGCTCCCGCACTGAAAGAAAAAAAAACAGTATGGATCATTCATCCAGAAAAGAAGCGGACATAGGAGAACTTGGCAAAAGTGCAAAAAGGGTGAGATAAGTGCAAAAGATTACAAGAGATTATAAAACTGTATTTAGAGGGCTACTCTCACCAAGTACAGACATGCGTCTTCTCTGGCTGGTGAAGTCCAGCAGTGCCAGCAGTTGATATTGGCGAGTAACGCCCAGCTCTGAGACAACGATAAAGTCTCTTGTTCTAGAAAGAAAGACCCAGCCCAGCTCCCTGGCTGCACCAACTAGAGCTTCCTCATCTGGGGACGCTGCCTGGTACACGGGAGCCTCTGGAGGAATGCGGTCAACGCACAAGGTAGAGGTAAACAATCTTCATTGTGCCAATTAGGAAACTGTATCT
The DNA here is from genome assembly GCF_004916995.1 of Morone saxatilis. Lineage (NCBI taxonomy): Eukaryota > Metazoa > Chordata > Actinopteri > Moronidae > Morone > Morone saxatilis. Next base: position 17,900,266 of record NW_023339674.1, on the reverse strand, counting down.
ATACATGTTTATATCAGACTCAGACTAGTGATGCACCATCCTCTCAAGTTTTAGCAACATTAGACGAGTAATGTCTGAAATTACATATGTAGATTATTTGACTTTTAATTGTAGCACCCCCATCAGGCCAATCAGTGTAATACAAAAACACAGTGGAAATATAAATCCCCCATTGAGATTCCATCAAAACAAATCAGTGCTCTCTCAAGTACAACCAGATGTTTAACAACTTGTGAACTACTTTGATCTGATTCACAAAGATACAACACAAACACACACAAAGACACAACCTTCCTTCCACTCTGCCATGACAGTGTGACATAAAGCCAGCGCTGTGAGGAACTGTCTGCTGAGTGGACACTGCTGTCTTCTGAGCTTCTCCACCAGGCTGGTAGCCGACATGAAAAGACCACCGCAGGAGAATGGATTCCAGCTTAAGTCCATCGGCTGCACACATACAGGGAAAAAGATGTTACTGAGACATTTTACAGTGCTGCAACGGTGGAGCAGAGTGTAATGTTGATGGCAGCAGAACTTATGACATAAAAACAGGCAAGAAAACATTAACCCTGAAGGAAGATTAGAGAATACCTTTGAATTAAGTTAGAAACATGCAATGAAGAGGTAAAGAAAGAACAAACACAGTACAAAGATGCAGATTTGATTGTAATTATAAGGTACCTCTGTGTCCTCTGCCAGGACTGATGCATCACCTGTAAAAGAAGAGAAAAATATTATAGTTAATGACTTTCAAAAGCATGTGAAATTGAAGTATAATACATGATTTGTATACCATATGCACAAGTAAAATTTAGAATGAAAGAAAGAGAAAACAGATGTGGGCTGAAGCAGGAAGTGGCTCAGACATACAACATATGGTTGATGTGATTCTAACAAGGTTTCAATTACAGTTTGTCTTCAGTGGGCAGACCTTGTGTTAAATATTTAGTAGATAGACTGGTGGCTGTTGGATATGAGCATGTTAAGTGTCTCCTGTTGTCTCCTCCAAGGTATATGTGAGGTCGCCTCCCCAGAGGGATCTTTGTTCCTCTGTAATCCAGCGAGGAAACTTTGCTCTCTGGTAATTATCAAACTCTGTTACATAAATTAATATTTAAGGAAGCAAATTACTTTCTTAATTTGACAGGAAACAATCCTGTTACTTCAAACATTATTGGACATAGGCTGAATTGTCGGACAAACAAGTGACTCATTTGTGACACGTCTTTCTCTTCTAGCAATTTTATACTTTCTGTTTATAACACTTCTTTCTACTGAATTGTGTAAGGTCACCTGATTAATAATGGTCTGTTGATGTAGTTTTGGTAGATTTTACCAAAACAGGAAGAGAAATAATTATAATATTTATCTTAACTTTATAGTTAACAAGACTACATCCTGACATATTAACCTAGATGACAAATAACATTGCTTAAAGTCCTGTAAAGATGCATTTTGAGGTCATGTTGTATTGATGTACATCCTGTTGAAAGTGGAACCTGAGGTAAAATTAAAAAAAAAGGGCGATTTTATTTGTTGGACTGGACAGAGGAGGAGGAGGAGGAGGAGGAGAGGAGGTTGTTCAAAATCAATTTCCATCTACCCGCGCAGTGTTGAAAGCTGTTAGAAGGATTTGGCATTTGGTTGTTGTTTTCCTAAAGACATTTTTTTTAATATAGAAAATTAGTTCACCAGGTGGAAAATCATGAGATGGTTTCAGTTTATTGTTACCGTAGATCTCCCCAGCTATGCAGCATTGTCTGAAGAGCAGACGGTTCTGGGTTAGTGTCCCAGTTTTGTCACTCAGCAGGTATCCCACTTGGCCGAGCTCCTCACTCAGTGAGGTATTCCTGGCCTGGGCCGGTCTGTCTGCCGGCTGCCAATACATCTCTATATCCCAGCCAATAAACAGGCTTTGAACCGTGTGGATCAGCTCAAACCTGTGGACACACAGACATAAATGACAAATACACAGTAAGACCGTAGATACACACAAACACAGGCGTATTTTGGCCTTGCCTTAAATAAGTGCAGTGTTGTAGATGGAACTAACGTGATGTAGAGAGCTATAGGCATGGCCGGACTGAGCAGGATGATGTAGCTCCAGAAGACGAGGAACCCTGTGTAGGCGGGGTTGCCGTTTACCACCAGAGCAGACAGAACCCCTGTGTTGCTCATGACCCAACTCGAAAACACGCCGCTGCCGATGGCAAGGAGCAGAGCTGCCAGTAGCACGAACAGGACTATCTAGAGATCCAGAATATAGACACACAAAGTTTATAATAACTCCACGAGATGCCTCACACTTCTCATCCCCCTGCCCTTTACCCACTCACCCCCATCACCACTCTGTTGAAAACTTTTTCTGTTTGAGTCCTCTTCACTCTCAGTTTCCCACAGTTCCTCAGGATCTTAGTGTCCGCGCCTGGTACAAAACAGACAACTATTAAATGCTATTGCTGCGGCGGCCTGGCCAAGCAAAGTTGGGAGTCCATCCTGCAGCCAGAGGGTGAAAGTTCAAGCCCTTGTGTCAGTGAGTATCTGCTGACGTGCCCTTGAGCAAGATGCTGAATCTCTACCAGTTCCGGGGGTGTCTGACCCCACTGCCGAGAGGTCAGTGGGAAGAGAGAATTTCCCTTGCAGGGATCAATAAAGTATCACATTATGTTTTCCAGTGATGTTGTCTCATTCTCACATAGACTGCTGAAGGACTTTGGGCTGCATGTGTGAAAATGACAAATACTGGGAATGTGTGCCGTATCTTAGTCTTACTACAACAATATGTCAACCTTGATAATGCATAATTCAAAGTAGGATGCGTCAAATGTGTGTCAGGAGGGTTGGAGTTATAATCGGGCTGAACTGGGGTCACACCAATAGACAGCCTCTGATAAATGGTATAAAACCCATCTCTGGAAGAATTTGATCTATTGATCTGCTTTACCAGAACTGAAAGGGTCATAACAATGAGATCCATGACACCTCCGCCTGGTCCAGTAATATCCGATCAATGATCACTTAAAAGACAGGAGGAGCCTGTAATCTGCCAGACGTTTACAGACCCACATTTTAGACACAGCTGCAAGAGTTAAGTACTGTCCATAATTAGCAGTATAATGTATTCTACATAATAAAATTTGTCATTGAAACAAGTGAAGACCATAGTAGAAGGTGAAATGAGGATAGGTAGACACAAAAACATTTAGCAATAGGTTTATCTCTTATCATCCAACTCTATGGGCTTTGTGCCTTATTTGAGGGATTCTCTTCATCCTGTTTGCTTCAGTGTCATTTTTTGACCCAACAGACCAGTTTGACAGCAGCTAGCACTTATTTTATGAACACAAACGGTATCATCTCACTAACTTCCCCCAGGCATAGAAATTCCACAGAAATCAATGTTGACATCCCCTTGTCTAAACTGAATAAATTCTTCTACAAGTACCAGTATATATGGTCAATCCGTAGGCAAACTCTGTGTTGCGTAGGACTGTTCCCCTCAGGAGGATGTGCTCGTGGTCCAGCAGGAGACACTCTCCTCTCCAGTGCAGCTGGCCTCTGAAGGTGTACAGACGATTGTTGGGCTCCTCGCATAGTACAACACCTGAAACATAAAAGGATACACTTGTTCTTACTTAGGATAAAATGTGCAGTTCTGTTAAAAGTTTACTTGTTGGTATTGTATTTTTGGTCTTTTTTAGAATGAGCACATCTGAATTTACATTCTTAAAAGAAAACATTTATTCACCATCAAAGGCAGCAAGCGTTTCCTCTGAGGGGTGAGAGGTCAGCTCATTGTGTGTAGTACTGAGCGCCTGCCGGTACTTGAGGTTAGTCTCTCTGTACAAAGAAAAGACCAAACCACTTACAAGTTATATCAACAAAAACAGTTGATCCACTCATCAGAAATAATAATAAGTCAGAGCGCCTTGGTGGCCGAATGAAATAAATAATAATCAAGTCAAGGCAGTGTGCAGCTGGTGTGCATTATAAAGAGTTATGCAAGATTCATTTCTCAGACTAACGAGATTTCCATATTGTTTGCTAGTCCAGAGAAATAAATTTGAGCTTTTTTCCTCTAACAATTAGACTCATTAAAAGGTGTAACTTGTTCTTACCGTGTTTAAACCTAGTAACAAATAGGCAAAATCACAAACTGATACGACTCTTTCACTGATCCCAACTACACATATCTGACCCGAAAGGTATTGTACACCTTCTACCCTTTTATGAGCCGCCATAAAGCCTCAGACATGCAGGCGGGGCCCTTCTGGCTGTCCCAGAGCGTATAAATGATTTTAGACCTTTGAAGGTGACCAGGTTTTAACTGTCAAGGCCCCATGGATACAGAACTACAGACTACTGTACCTGAAGAGCTTGGGTGTCTAAAATCAATACCACCTTTAAAATCATATCTTAAAACTTCTCATCAATTTCCTATTCGTACTTTTATTTTTACTTTTACATATCTTACACTAATTTCATATTTTTTATGTTGTTCTTGTTTTAGAAATAGTTTTTACTTATTTAATACACTGCATAAATGTACCGCTACTACAATTACTAGTCTAATTATCACTATTTATATGATGATTATAAGATTAATTTTCATAGAATTATTCCACACAATTACATTGACTATGTTTCCTACCCATCAATATCTGCTGTCTCCACATAACACAGACTGTGAGGCTCTGAACTACACAGGAGGAGAATGTCAGCCTGGGAAGAGAAAGAAAATACAAAATTAAAGGAGAGAGGGCTCCGTGGAAAGTTAATGGAAATACAAATAGAGCTACAGAGCATTTATTCAAATATTTCTAACCTGAGCTGCTGCCTGTTGCTATGCTCAAATGTTCCACTTTATGAAAACATTTGTCTATAGTATACATAGTGCAGTATACATAATTAATGCAATCTTATTTTAGTTGGACATCAACAATTAATCAGACACCGTTTTGTATACCAATGTTAATTTCTTTTTTATAAATTGAAAATCTCACAGGGATGACTTGGTCTTTGTGGATCCGAAGCACATCTCCCACAAACAGATCCTTCCACTGCATTGTGCTGAAACTGAGACAGAGGACAGACAAGGAGGCAGCATATAGAGAGAAATAATCAATGGTTTTCGTATGCTGAAATTTCATATTATTTACGTGCAATGCTACCATACATGCAAAACTTGTTTTAGATCAAAAGTAATGTGTTAACGGATTTCATATTCACAATCAGTTATCCAAATGTAAACAAAATCCACTATCAAATTTTAAAATATAGGACTGAAATTTCCCAAATTGAGGCATTTAAAACATAGAACCACATCTATGTTATCAATGTTATCTAATGCTGTAAAATATTTGTTTTCATCAAGAACAAGAAAGTACAGACCTACAATTTGAATCATGATATGTTCAGGTTCATGTCTGGGCGGGCCATTAACTAAAATTATATCCATTAGTGCTAAAAAACAAAGCACCATTAATTTTTTTATGGCATTTCTAATGCAGTTCCTTCACTTTGGAGGGGTAGGGTTATTTATTAAGTACACTATTAGTCCACAAGAGAAAGGATATTATCTGAAATCACATACTCAGAAACAGACTGAAACAAATACAGGAGAAGATGTCATCAAGGGGTTGGTCATAGTTCTCATCTTTTGACAGGCGTGGAAAATGCTCTGTTTTTTCCCTGCTCTAATGCTTAAAGGGACCATCTAGGGATTCACTCATTCACACTTCATTAGAGCTTCATTAGAGGGCTGTTTCAACCTGGAACTAGAACTGAGTCCTGAGAGAATCAGCCAGTCTTTGTCCTCACCTCTGGGAGAGGAGTACGTCACAGGGTCGGGAGTTAATCTCAGTGTCACTGCGTCTCCTCGTCTGGACCAGAGATGATGGAGAGAGACCGAAAAAGAGAACGAGAAAGGAGAAAAAGACAGATTTGAGAAGTGTGACAAGGATGGAAAAAAAGAGTGATGGACAAGAAGCGTGTGAGAGAGAGTGAGGGTGGCCATGAAAGGTTGAACAGGAGAAAGGAGAAAGGAGAAACGCCATTACGGGGCTCTACAGTGACACCAGCTGGGAGATTTATACCCTCCACTAAATGATTAGTCAATAGAGAGGGGTCAAGCAAGCGTTTCACCCAGAGCTGTTAACGACCGTAACTCAGTGATGCACTTAACCAGAGAATTCTCCATGCAAAACATCACGCCTGCATTTAAAAGGAAAAGCTTTAATGATGGGAGAGAAAATTAATGCTACTGGGATGACTGGTTTTGTCAGTGAAGAGAGGACAAGGAGTCAATGAGGACAATGAAGGAGAGAAAAGAGTCTGTGCATGCTTAAGTGTCGGGCGCATAAATGCATGTGTGAGCCCGGCTGTATATTTGTGTTTAAGCTCATGCATTTGTATGTAAGTGGGTGAATTCATTGCTAAGGGATATTCACCCCCCACTCTCTCCTCAGGTTGAAAGAGGTGGGGGGACTACAGAGTGATTGGTGGTCTCACCAAGTCATTGGCAAGGTCTTTCAGCCCTCTCATAGAGAGTACGGAGAGCAGCGGGATGATGGTGATGTACCAGGGTATAGATGAGATGACAGGGACACACTGGAGACCATATGCAAGCATGGGTACACAAGAAGCATGGATAAACACAAAAAGAAAAGGAAACAGTCACACATACTATCTAAACAATATGCACACACAAATTGCTTCCAGAAGTAATAACTATGCTAAAGAAAAATTAAAAGCTCTGGAAAATGCAAACAAGATTAGACTAGACAAAACCAGATACTGTAGAACAGGAATTTATAAGTTGGCAACTGAGTTTATGTAAGGTGTGTCACTAGGCAACTTTTGCTCATCCACCCTGATTTGCATACAATACAAAATGAATATTTATAGTCATTATCTAAACACACTGTGACAAAGAAAATCATATTTTGTTCCTCAGCTACGCCACTTTGGGTATTGTAAACATGGTACAGGAAAGACTAAAGCTGAGAAAATCTGACTGAAGAATGTAC
>NW_023339674.1:17878926-17893227 GCF_004916995.1 Morone saxatilis | reverse complement strand
GTACATTCTTCAGTCAGATTTTCTACATTCAAAGCATGAGAAAACAGAGTGAGAGAGAACAGCAGAGCCTTCATCTGACCTGCAACACCACCATGAGGAGGAAGTAGAGATTGGCCACTCGCTGGAATTGTTCAAACAGTGTCAGGGGCAGGAATGTCAGGGGGGAGTACTTGTAGCTGCATACCAAATTGTCCTGGCGACAGTGAGAGAGAAGCACAAGTAAGACATACAACACATTTACCTGTTTCTAAATGCATCAGCATGTCAACAGCTGTTAGGTTACCATGTGGAGGGAAAGAACCACATACGTGACTGACTCACCGCATATCGCCCCCAGTGGAAGCACAGAAAGGATTTCTTCTGTTTGTGTTTGTGGTAGTGGCGGCTGTTTGCCCTCACCTCCCATGTGAGGCCTGTCAGACACGCGTAAAAGCTGACTCTTAGCTCTCAGAGAACATTTACACACAATGATTTAATGTATCATTTACATCAGACAACAGATAGTGATGAATGTGTATTAATTTGCAAGCGTACGTAGTGTACTGCCGTATTAACCATATCTTAGAGGGATTGTTGAATCGCCCATTCAGAGCTTCAAGAAGGCAACACTCTAATAGCATCTGCTGAAGAAACATGACTCCCTATAGGAGAAAATGTCTATCTAGATAGAAGATCACATGCAGGCTGCTACGTAAATATGACACTGATAGTTTGGGTTAATCAATATGAATGTTACAGTATGTTTCCTTACAAATATTTCAAATAAAAAACACTGAACTCCACTCGCCTCTGAATGCAGCTCAGTAAACAGTGAGATACAGAGACAGCGAGCAGCAGGTGAAGAAAATATAAAATAAAGGATGGAGATGAAAAGAGACGTACCAGATTCAACACTTTCCTTGGCCATGATGTTGAGTTGACTCTGAAGTTAGTAGACTCAGGTTATGCTACATAAAGGACGCAGAGTGAAATAGCTGCTTATGTCCCCCTCTAAGATTCAGTTCAGTTGTGTAACTCGTCACACTGCGTTGCCATGCTTACCTACACCACAGCACAACAGACAGAAGGTTATAAATCACTGCTGCTGATCTAAACAGACACCACTGTCACAAGCCATAGCCCTGCTCTATTAACCACTTGCTTACATAAACAAAATGTTACCAATGGGAATTTGGGGCAAATCTAGGCTTGTTGTCCATATGATGAAAAGCTGAAAAATGTACCAACTTTTCTGGTTGTGTCTCTGTTGGAATCAGCATGAGCAATCCTGGTGAGAGAGGACCAAAGTTGCTCAGATCCAATTATCTGCATCAAACCTACAAGGAGTAATGTTTGGAATAATCAGCACAACAACTGTAATTAATGATTATATTTTAACCTGTTGCTAATCAACAAATTAATAAACACAGAGCGAAGCCAAAAGGACATTCTGCTTAAACCATTAATGAACCCTCTATGTAAAGATGTAGTATACTTTTGTTGTTGAAATACACGATGAGCAGCAGCATATAAACAACCCACACCATTTAGAAAGAGTCACGCATTTACCTGCATTGTCTGCCAGTACAGTCCTTGAGCACTATATAACACATAGCTGAGCCATCAATCACATAGCCCTACCAACAAGAACTAGAGATTAACATGGTTGCTTTCACAACCATTATTTAGCTGCTTTTCATAACACTCACCCCCATTCTCCTCCTCTTTCTCCTCCTCCTCTTTCTGCTTATCCTGGTACAACATATTTCCGGGCCCGCCTTTCTCTCGCTCCCAGGTGAGGGCTCCGGTATCATGGACTACACCCCCAATGCACCTTACCCGAAGAGAGAAAGAGGAATGGAGGAGGAGCACCAAGGCCAGTGGAAAATAAGCATATCAAATCATTGTTTTGTTTATCTCATTTTCTGCACCTGTTAAATCATAAAAACAAAAACATTAGTCTTTGGGAGTAAAGTACCACAAACTAAGATTCCAAACATACTAACTGGTGAAACCTTTCTTTAACAAATCTAAATAACTTCAATGTCCCAGAAAGTCTTTGTATGCCGCTTTTGTACCATGCAGCAGTGGGAGTATTGGTTTACAGGAACTTTGCATTCAGACTTGAAATGCATGGCCAACAACAAACTCTGGTTCTCATTCACTGATTTTTTTCCCACCTCTTTCTCACACTGTCTCCATCTATGTACACACATTATTATTGTTGTTGTTGTTGTTATATAGAAATCAAATCTGTTTAGTTGGTACAGTGGCTGAAATGTTATGGTTTTAATGAGAAAAAGTCCCTGAGCTAATTAACAGGGTGCTTCCAAAAACACACAAAAAAATATTCCTTACATCACAAAATGTAAGTCATATTCGAAGTTACTATTGTACTATATGAAAAGAAATTCTCACAGAGAATATAAGAAGAAGTGCGGCTTGGCCTGTGGTGTTAAATGAATCTTTCTGAATGAAAATGAAACAATGAACCAAAATTTTCATGGACAGCAATTTTTTTCATTCATATGTTCTTAAAAATAACAGTTTAAAGTACTTGTATTGAGTTAAAAAGGTACTTACAATATTCACAGTCACTCAGTTAAGAAAACACAATTTTTCACATGGCTGATTTTATTCAAAGTAATCTTCATCTTTACACAAAAGTCAAGCCAGGCATTATTTATTCAAGAGCTTTGGTGAACCATTCTGCCTTCTTCATGAATCTAATGCCACCTGGTGGAGGTAAGCACCCACTGCAGTTTAACCATCAGATGAAGGTCAAAAAGGGTCAATTTGACAACAATGGCACGTCTGAACAAAAGGAAGCTCACTGAACTTATATGTTCACTCAATGTCAGTTAAATGTACTATTTGTGGTTTCATATCTCTGTCTCATTTCTCTTCCCTATGTAAGTGAGGTCTTCCCCACAAATGCCACATATCAACACCTGAAGGTGTCTGTATCTAATGTCTTATACGTGTGTATGTGAGTGCTTGTGCATATCTAGGGCAATCTTTCCTATCTATTTTTACAGCTGGGCTGTGCAGCAGAGTGGTTAGAGTGATGTGCCGGTGGCGCGGCGTAGGTGCTCTCAGGCCTCCACAAACAATAACAGTGAATAGGCCTGGCTTTTCCACCACAGTTTAACGGTTGGCCATCACGGCTGCCAAGCCTCACAACCATGAACATGCAGGAGAATGGTCTCGTTGAGCCTGTGGGTTCTTGTCAGATTTCTACATCGCAAAGATTAGAAAACAAAGGATGTATATAAAATGTATATATTACAAATTATATACAGTATTTCAAGTACACAAAAAAGGATTCAAGTGATAATAAATACAAGCCAAATATTAAATTCCTTGTTTAATTACATCTGAATGTTGCAAGCAGAAATAAGCAACATGAGAAATTCAAAATTAAATCTTAAAGCAAAAAGATGTACTTGCATGCCCATATGTATTATATATAATTCCCTCTTTGATTTACTGATCCTCTGCCACTCGCCAGGTACACTAAAATGTTTTTTTGTACAAAAAAAGATAGTAACCTAGGAAAATACCCACTTCCACTAATTCAGATAGGTGCAGCTTCTCCATATTATCTTCAGATTTACTATACAGTGTGTAGTTTGGATTTGTAATGTTTAATTAATTAATAATAAAAAGTGTACATGTGAATAATGTTTAGAGAAACTTAAAGAAAAGTGAACCTACCCTTTAAATAAAGCTATATCTTAAACCCTTCTAACTAAAAATGAATCGTACCTGTGGTCGGACAATGCAAGGTACAAATAATTTTTCCCTGCTAGAGGTAGTAAAATAATAGGGTAGCTTAAGATAATCTTAAATTACTCTTGCCATTTTGTGGGCCAGCTGCAAACAGAAACCCAGTGCTGTGTACATTAGTGGCACTTCTTTTTTATTTCTACACCTTTCAACTTCTTGGAACTGACCAATTCACAACGTCACTTGTTATATATATAAAAAACTTTTCCACGTCACATCTAGCTAACATTCACATTCTTACTACGGCATCAGCAGCCAGTGAGAAAAACACGAGAGAAGGAGATGACAAGTTCAACTTCCTCATTTTGTGTATTACAAGTTATTGTCTACTGACACACGACAAAACATTAATGAGCAAAGCACAGCAAGATGTCAAGTTCAGGAAATGTCTACTGTATCATAATTATCACTTTAAATAAACCTTACACTTGACAATGAAACCCGCAATTGGCAAGAACCACGCCAAAACAGACACATTAGTTATCGCTGCAATTTATCACACTGTCACACAGCCCAAGTTTCCAGTACGTGTCTCATGTGAGCATGTTTGTTCTTATTAGTTTTTATTCTGGATATCTCACAGGATCTCAGCAGGGCGCGACCCTACGACCACCCTTAAGCCTCACCACAGTGAGTGTGAGAAAGCCCTTGGCTGTGGGAAGCTTCTGAGTGCTCTTATTTCTCAGAGGCCTACACACTACTACTGTAAGGGTTTCATGTGCCCCTGAACAAAAGTCATACTGCAGCTGACTATGAAGAGGTGATAACCTCCATGCTTGCTGAGGCTCAACTTCCTGTACAAAGTGGTTGACAGCTCAGCCGTGAGTTAAGGAACACGAATCAGGCCAGCAGACAACCCCAAGAATCACAAAACTCTTCTTAAAAGGGTTGTAAAATAAATCAGGTTTAACGTGACAAACAAACGGATGTGAAATAGGTTAAGATGAACCCAAAGCAAAGTGGCGGTATTTCCATTGAAGTGGACTTTTAATGTATAGCGGCATGTTGAAAGTAGAACACGATATGGTTTGGGTGGGAGTTTGTGTTTGTGTGTGAGGAGTGGGGGGGTGACATAACAACATCAAAGCTTACGGGAAAAAACTGATTAGACCAACCCCCACTGATGAGTCACCTTATCACTTTCACCCACCTGAAAAAAATGCTATCACTTTGTTCACTGAAATGTGTGGGTGCACTGAAATGTGTCAGTAATGATAAAACTGTGGCAGAGGATATTGGTAAGACTGTGTGGTCCTGTGGAGAGTATATCTGGAGGACACTCAAATAATGTTATGACATGTTATTTTCTAACTGGTACTGTTGACAGCAAAGTTTATTGTATTGAATACAACTGGACTAAAGAATATGACGCCGATTTCTGAAGGAAAACACTGTTCTCTGCATAGCTTCTGCATAACAGCTTAGACATTATGATTCATTGATGATGCAACATTTAACCAAAAAATGTAATGCCAAATGTGTTTTATATTTAGAATTCTGAAAAAAATACATTTCTATGCAGTGTGAACTGGTTGCCAGCATGATGCCTGAATTAAAGTATAAGTCTGGTGATATTCTATATTTTTCTTCTTTTTAGCAAAACCCAAGAAGAGACCAAAACCAACAATGAGTGCCAGATATCTCCATTATTGTCCAAAAACAAAAAACATCAAGGATTCCACATGTCAGCCAGTGACATATTCCTTCATTACAATAAAGATGGGCTCAGTCATTTATTTTGAGTTGATCCCACACACACCGTACCTCTAACGTAAAAACCCTCTATAGCACTTTGAGGAAGCTTAGCCAGCGTGACTAGGTAGGTGGTAGGAGGTAGACTCAGAGAAATAGCGTCAAAGACAACGGCCCTGGGTTCAAGTCCGACCTACGGCCCCGAAGCTTCTCTCTCTCTCTACTTTCCTGTCTCTCTACAGCTGCTACTATCAAATAAAGGCCCCCAGGTGGAACTACTGGCTAACAAATAAAAACAATTCATAATTGGAAATATGTAAAAAAGTAAAAGGGACAAATGGTGTTGTCTCATCCACTTTGTATGAGGAAATTATGAATCCTTTAATAATAAGAAACTATAAATTAGTTATAAAGATTTATGTCTTCAGTAGGAACAAACAAGCTCAGGGCTGAGAAAAGCTGTGTTGAAACTAATGAGTGCAATACTAACACATTGTTGGTTATGCTCTTTTCATGGGATTTGTTGACAATAAGAAAAATTGAATTTAATACCAGCCGTATCCTCTAACAAAGGCTCTTGAAGAAGGGCTACTGCATCCATATATTAGGTACAAGCAGCTAGGTGTTAATTGGACAATCTTCCACATGACAGAAATCTAAACCAGACTGTCCAGGCTTTAATCAGCTGTGTGATTCCCTCACAGACAAGAGTGTTCAGTGGTCCCTGTATCGTTATACAACCAACAGGACATACATACATAAATCATCCACATACAGAGTTTTTACTTTGTAAATAAGGAGTCTGCAACATGCATTCAGGATGTGGGTGTTGCCACACAATGATAAAGTGGCAGTGGTAAAAATGATGCAGGCCCACCATGATGTACCACAATGCTTTTTCAAACATGTTCATTTGAACAGTGACAATGAGTCATCCTTAAAGGGAGCCGTCAGTACAGACATTTAAAGCTGATACATTTCTGTCTCAACAATATATCAGTCCTGCTGTTATTAATGAACCCTTAGCAGTAGAATTTGATTTCATAAATACACCTTGTCATTGCTACAAGGTGGTGTTAAGTCTGTGCCCTTCCTGTGTGTGTATATGTGTGACCATGTTTATGTGTTTACTTCTAATCAAAGCCATCAGACTAATCAGCTGGAATCGATACAAGCTCATATATTACTACCTCTTTAAAAATCTGGAGACCAACTTTTCACCTAGTGACTAACCTGACTGTTGAAACATGGCAGACTGTGGCATCTGTGGTCACAGTGAGTCAGAAAGCAAAGTTTTTCTGTATTTTCTACAAACACAGATCTGATAGTACAGAGGACATTCCCCTCCTCATCTGGACAGCCCCCACACTCAGCACAACACAATGAAATCTGCAGAAGAGTGATCTCGCACAATGTATTCTGGTTTTGCAATATGGTTTCATTGTTTACTGTGGTTGTGCTGCAAATCAGGTGTCTTCACTTGGGGGGGGGGGGAGTTCTGGAAGAGGTGAGGAAGAACTCGATTTAAGACTGCAACTCTTGCCTGAACAACTGCTGGTAGCTTTTGTGGCTGTTGGAGAGTGACTCCAGGACTCTCGAATAAAAAAATACGAGCTGATATGGAATCTAAGGATGCAGCAGCTGGTTTGTGAACCAGTAAAGCAGAATGCAAATTGAAAGAGCTACACATGACACCTGATTTTTGTTATAGTTGACCAGCTGAAATGGATGAGAAAGAAAACAAAATAAATGTATAAAAAATAGATTCTTACCATCAGTGGGTTCTTATGATACTAAATTGCTCACTGTACATATTAGTATGTTTAGCATGCTATCATGCTAACTGTACAGCTTTCACACATGTTGGCATGTTAACATGTACAGTATGTTGTGAGATGGATGGGTGGACCTACAACACTGACAGACCATGTGGAAGTGTACTGCTTTTTTCTTTTACTAATAAGTAATTACTCATTACTATTCAAATTAAGTATAAAATTAAGTGGTGTCAATGAAATATGTGTTTAACCAAGAATGATCTCTTAAGTAATTTGTCTAATTTAGAAAATGCTGGAAAGCAAGAAATCCAACACATGACCATATAGTTTGTGTAAATATGTAATTGCCACAATTTCCACGTGAAGAGAAGTAGGAACCATGAGTGATGATGCTGAGCAATAGAACAGATAATTATAGAGCAACTGTGGAGGATGTTTGGATGTTTTATGGCACAAACAGGTTAATTTATCTTTAAACAACCTAATTAAACATCTCTACAAACTTGATTATGTGTTTTCTCTTTTTATTTATTTTTTTAAATCAAATTTTTAAAAGCTATTGAGTTCACTATTTTAACAATCGCCAATAATACACTATATAAACTAAATTTTAATGCAAACCCCTGTGTAAAGTCTGCAATCAAGTTTTGTGGATATGGCTGCATAAGTGCACTGTTCTGCAGGCAATGTGCAGTAACAAGAACATTAAGTAGGCCAGTTGATCCAAATTGACTCATTTCAGTATCACCTGTTGGTTTGAACGTGGCCACACTGTTGTATTGGACTTCCGCTCTCCAAGCGAAGTTGCCTGATCAGTTTCCACAGCATTAAAACACACAGCCCGAAGAGACACAACCCGATTGGCTGCATGCACACAGTATATGTGAGCACCGCCCAGCAGCTCTGCTCTCTTCAGCACCGCTGGTTGTGATTGACAGGTAGACTAAGCGCAGCCTTCTCCGGGCAAATACGTAACATCCTCAAACTAGTACATAATTAACTAAATGATCTAAGCGCTTTATCAACCGCTGTATGTGGCTGTGTGTGTTGAAGAATTACAACAAGCTCTCTCAAAGTTGCTCCTGTCCTCCAAATCATCCCACAGGTGTCATCTTTTCATTCAGGTCAGTGCGGAGACTTTAAAACTGTCTAATCATCAGGTTTAAATTGGTCTAAACACTAATGTCATTCATTAATCCACTCACTTGCTTACTTAAAGTTAACTGAGGTTGATCATTTAATCATGTCTTTAAATAAATCTTGCGACACTCTATGGTCGTCTTTGCTATTAACCGAAAGAATGATTCATTCTTCAGATGCTTTAAAATACCCACCACAATGCAAAATACTCCACGACATGTTAAAAGTCTGTCTTCAAAATTGTACTTAAGTAAAAATGTACTTGAAATGTAAAATGTGCGTTCAAATTTAATAACAAATGACTTACTTTGTGGAGATACGTATGTATGTGGTATATTATTGAATTATCATTAGTAATGCATTGACAACTGACATGTATGCAACATTTAATGTTGCAGCTGTTCTGTAATTTGACCTATTGTGTATTGGGTACTATAATATTTCAATGCACGAGCTATGTTTTCTAATATCCAGTTATATTCTAAGTTATGTTTCCATGAAGTAACTCAAAATTAAAATGAACTACCAACTACTGCATAGATTATAGCCTAATTCAGTGACACGTTTAAGCACATTCAGTATATATCTATTTTTTAATGAGATAAAAGTGTTTAAAAAGCTGATTTAAACGTTTGATCTCCCCAGCCTCGTGCCATGTCAACCTCAAAGAGCCCTGACCGTCCTGGGCCTGCTGCTTCGTGCCATTCCTCCTCCTCAGTCGAGAGCAGCGTCTACGTGGAGCCTGATCACGACCCTAGACTCCTCTTCCCGGTGACAAGGTCCTCGCTGCTGGCACGACGTCTCCTGCGTGTACGGGCTTGCGGTGGCCACAGCCCCGTTACGCGCCGCAAGAGGGAGATGATCCCCCCCGACAAGAAAGATGCCACCTACTGGGACAAGCGGCACAAGAACAACGAGGCAGCCAAGCGGTCCAGGGAGAAGAGGAGGCTGAACGACCTGATGCTGGAGGGTCAGCTTCTGGCTCTGAGTGACGAGAACGCACAGCTGCGGGCTCAGGTGCTCAGCCTGCAGTATCACAGCAGCTTGAGTGCAGACAAGAGCAAAGCTGAAGCCTCTACTTTCTCTTTATCACCTAGACCGGCTCACACCTCTGCCCTCTTCCCGGCAGGACTCTGGGGCAACAGCGGGAGCGGCCCAGCTTCGGGTCTGGGTGTTAGGAAACAAGATAGAGCAATTCACCCGTTTGAGGCCAAGATCCCTTGTTTTAACTCAACTAGAGGTGGCCTCAATCCACAAAGTGGTGGCACACAGCAAAGCCTCTTCCCTCTCCCCGGACCCCATGTCCGCTCTCCCCGGGCAGCCTCAGAGGGCGCCAGGTCAGCGGAGGCAGAGATGGATACTCAGCGACAGGTCTCCTCCAGCGATGACCTCCCCAACTCCAGCCACGCGTCCTCCCATCCCGCCTCTTCCATCCGAGCACTTCTGCCCACACCTGACACATTCCACCATGCCTCCATCCTCCCATACCCGCCTCAAAATTGGCTGCTGACCCATGTGAATCACCCGGCAGTGTGTAATAATTTCATGTTGCCTTGGCGGTCTTCCTACATGGCCCCACCGGCCGTCTACCCCGGACTGCCTCTCTACGTACAGGAGAGACAAGGCCAGTGTCTCGATATGGAGGCAGACATTCAGAGGGGCATCAAGAGCCGGTTCAGCAGCGCACCAGCAGGGCAGTCTCAGCTCGGAATGCACCTCAGTCCAGATGGACGCTAACAGGACAGTTTGACTGTCATGGCGTGTATTTTTGAAGCTGCATTCATGTCTTGCATGCAATTACAGCTTTGAATGTTTTAAATCGATCATGAATACAAAAGAGGCTTTATCATTTAGACAACATGCCTGAATGCAATAGGCTTTCCAATTTGTTATTTGGGCATAATGAAAACAGCAATAATGTCCATGTAGTAGGCTGTTTAACGATATATATATATATATCAGTATTTATTGTCATTTCACAGTTTTTACAGCGTTTTAAATACATGAAACGAAATGTGTCCTCTGCATTAGAACAATCCTATATACAATAGGAGCAGTGAGCCGCCACAGGCACCGGCGGAGTTTATATATATCGGTATGCATATTTTCGGAAATAGAGTGCATTTAATGCAGCCATGCTGTAGATTTAGTGACTGACTTTCTGTGGTTTCAAATGTGTTTATGAGAATGAAACAGCGGTTACATTGCACGCACAGATCAGTAGTGTCAGATTAACAACAGGAATACTAATGCAGCTTGTTTCAAATCTTTTATTAATGACATTATTATAAAGTAGTATGCAAATGTGTAGCTGAAGCTACAAAAGGTCATTCGAGGCTTTTTTGTCATTAATTGGGATATTAGAGACATACATTAAATGACTGGGTTTATTTGCTTGTATAGGGTTGTTAGGATTCATGGTTTATCATTTCTTTTGCCGTTTATCTGCGGTGAAAACATCGGCAAGTTAACTGAGCCAGCGAAACTCGGTGCTTGTTGACTTGGTATTTCCCTTTATCCCCACTGCGTGATTTCCCAGCAGAATTTGATTCAATGGAAAACCAAACGTTGAACCGTTTATTGGTATGCCTACAGCTCAGTATGAGACGCCATCCTCCACTGCGTGCATAAGGTTGTGCCACTCTTTGGCGCTTCATTTTTAAGTCAGCAATAATACAATAACTATATGCGTGCAACCAGGTGGCTCGCCGTTTGTACTGTCTTTGTACAATCTAATAGCTTACGGGTCTATCTCTGCAAAATGTTTCTTTAGAAAAGGTGCAAAAGTTGTAGAAATAAAACACGTATGATATTTTAAAGATCAGATGTGCTAAACTTATTTGAAAAAAACAAATCCAAAGTTTTATTTACAATAAGAAATGTTCCAATACAAAATGATCTACCTATTTACGGTTCATTCTTGCAGCGTCTGTAATATACCTTATATAATTTAGGCCTGTATTACTGCACGTAGATCAACACAGTGGTAGAACAATCTCAAAGCTTTCTCTCCATGCACTGCAGAGACAATCAAAAAGTCTCGTCACTGGCGCTGTCACTATCAAATAAGCTTAAATAAAATAGTAGTCCAGGCTGATGAAATATTACAAGACAGTCGGGTTTAGAAAAGTTTGTTATAAAAGATGCACTTTTCATGACAGCTGTTGTGAAACGGTCTCCAAGTTCAGCTTCAGCAGTTAGTTTTTTAATGTAATGAGTTGTTTTAAACTGTTTTCTTTCTCCTGGTTAGCATGATAAGATTGTGTAGTGGCATCTTGACAGGTCAGTCCCACACAGTCTTCCACCACGTGTTCCCAACGCCACCAGCAGAGGGCGCTACAACACAAAAAAATCCTTCACAAAAAAAAAGGTTTCTTTAAAATCTATTCCTCTTTCCAATATGAATATATGTGGGGTGAGAGAGGCAAACAAGCAGCTATTAAAGAGTAAAATAAATAAACGCTGTATGTAACATTTACACTGATTTTACAGAAAACATGAGTTGGAAGATAATTTGTTTTTTAAAAATCATTCGGTGTATTACTGAGACTGTTTAAGCCCTAAATATATATATTCCTGTCAAAAAGGAAGTCATCCTTTTTCAAAAGGTACTGAAGTCTTCTTAATAAAGCTTAACATTTTAAATGTTTTGTGCACAATCATTTGAAAAAAATATATACCTTGAACCTGTTTTCAGAGATAAAATTGATTTGAAAATGTTTAATTGTTTAGTCTGACTTTATGGCTCATCTTAATTTGAAAGCCAATATTAACGCAAAATATAATTGTCTGAGTTTGCTGGTTGAAAAACTGTCAGTCCCTTAAATCGTTAACTGTGGGTCATAGATATTTTCTAATTTGTTTAGTGTCACATGATTTTCAGTTTTGATGTTCAGTTTTTATGTTTATGTAACAGACTTTCCGGTTTCAACAAAAGGACTTTGTCACAGTTTTATCCATCCCATAGACACAAGTGACATTTAGATTGAAAAGAAGTCTAAACATACCCAGATGTCGTGAGCTTGAACAGTACATATGCATTTTTGTGTCCACGTGGGTCTCTGGTACATATTTTTTAACATTAACGGTTTAAGCGCAACACAACAGGAAGCAAAAAACTTACTTGTATGTCTATTGATAGAAATGGGGGTTTGCAGTAAAATATCCCTGCAAGACAAAAGCATGTTTTAGAATTTCAATTGCACAGTTCATTTGTCATCTTATAATGTACAACAAGTAGTTCTTCAGTGGGCAAATATTGCAAAAAAGCGGATCAGTGAGAGGACATTAAAGCAGCAGAAACGTGGTCACAACTTCGACATCTGATAAGTGACAAACACTTCTCTTTTTTTCTGTGAATCTGAGGTGGCAAAGATTTAGTTAGCACTCACAAAAAAACCATCAGCACACATCATAATGTAGTTACATTAGATTAATGCAGTTATTACTCTACTCTGGGGTGTTAAATACATATTTCTCTGCAATTCTACCATATAGCACACACGCACACAATACGTCTGTTTGAAATTGACAGCAACATCATAAAAGCGAGACCCCCGTGTGGGCAAGCCACCAACACCACAATACTGCTGTCAAGATCAAGGGGGCCAGTCATACACTTTCCATGTGACAGCAGAGGTGGACAGTCCGAGACAAAAACAGGAAAACGACACATAAAGAGTGAGAGAAAGCAAAAGAGGGAGGTGAGAAGGTAGGACGGAAAGCAACAAGACATTATAAGCTCCCCTCTGTTTTAGTGCTTATATCAATCTCATGACGCAGTGTCAAAGGACAGTTCCTTGCTCTAAGTTGTATATTAGCACTGAGCTAGATATCTCTGAATTAGGTTGTTGGCACCTCTTGGACTCTGAGAACACGGCAGTTGAAGGTAAGGCCACAAGCTCATTTTCACATATAAAGTGGTCTCTGGACCCTGTTAATAAACGGAAGACAGATTAAGGGGAGGAAATGGTTTAGGTGTTGGTGACCAAAAGATAGATGTTTTTTAGACACATACACTACTTTTCTCTTGTGCTGCACAGTGAAACAACACTACTTAGTATGCGGCGAAATCGACAGTCAAGTCAGTTAACGCTTGTAATCATTCTTTGTCTTAATTTACAAAAACACAAGAATAAGTGAGCAGGCTTTTCACATGTTCATATTTTATATGATTATACATGCTACATAACAATCAAAATCATTTTATTCTGAATATTTTACCTGAAAATGTTGAAAAACTCTATTATCTGTTAAGAATTGTTTGAGAAAGAGGAAGTGTTACTACCTTGTAAGTATATGCAAGACAAGTTTTGTACGTGTCTCTATTGTAGAAGACCTTATTGTAAAATATTGATAATTCTTTTTATAAATTAGCCATACCAGGTAACTGCAGCAACTGAACCTTACAAATATATATGGAATAAAATTAATATATATTCATTCAGGATACGGAAGCCATAATGTTATTTTGTTATCTGATAAGAGGTAAAGGACGTTTTTACTAAGGTTGTAAAGATATGTGAAGTGTGTAAGTCAATCAGGACTACGTATTGTGATGTGAAGACTTAGTGTGATGTTAATGGTCTCCTAATTATATCTTTTAGCCTACACAAACAAACATTTGTGTCACGTAAACTGTGATTAATTGATGAAATTATAAATATTTTATTTTGGTGAGTGACCAAAACAGTATAAGCTTTGTAATGTTATCTACAGTACACGGTACAGCGATACATTCTTTATGCAGCTGAAAAGGTTGTGTGAGAGCAATGAGTGATCAAACATTTTTGAGGTCGTAGCTTGTGGTGTTGTTTCAGATTGCACTGTATTGTAAGGCGTTTCTGAAATGTCTATTCTGCATATAACCTATGTGAGGTGGAGAAAATATATGTATTTATATATACACACATACATACATACA
>NW_023339674.1:17872493-17878901 GCF_004916995.1 Morone saxatilis | reverse complement strand
AACCCCAATACATTACATTACATACATCAATTTTTGAAGTTTTTTTTTAATTTTAGGAGGTTAGTATTTATTGGCTTTCCTTTTGTTCATACTCTCCTGGAAAAGCTATTATTTGTTACGAATTCCCAAAGGAGTTTTTTTTGAAAAAAAACCTTTGAAATTCTCACCAAACCCCTTTTTCAACTGGGGTCCCTGGACCAAAGATTAAATTTAAAACAAATTAAAAGAAAATCTTACAATACATTTTAACAAAATGGAATGGGTTTTTAAGAGCCAAAATAACAAAGTTTTCCTAAAAAAACAAAAATCACCTTCCTCAAACTGTAAAAATAATTAAGCTAATATTGGAATTGAGGTGAATTTTTGATTAGGTGGATAGTGAATTTTCCAAATACATACATACATACATACATCAATTTGAGTTTTTATTTAGAGTTAGTATTTATTGCTTCTTGTTTCATACTCTCTGAAAGCTATATTTTACGAATTCAAGGAGTTTGAAAAACTTGAATCTCCACAACCCTTTTCACACCTGTCTGACAGATAATTTAACATAAAAGAACTCTACAATACATCTAACATGGATGGTTTTAAGAGCAAATACAAAAGTTTCCTAAAAACAAATCACCTTCTCACTGTATATAACTATATTGATAGTGAATTTTGATAGTGATAGTGATTTCAATGTAAAGCACCATATACTCAGTATTCTATGAAGGTAAAAACTTAGAAGACTTCAATAAAAGATGCTGTCTGTCCAGCCATCCATTATTACATGATAACATTAGCAGCATAGTACCATACTCACTGCACAGACAGTGAGAATATTTCATACATGTTTCCTCTTTCTATGATGCTGTAAATACTTACTTAACTTAAATTACAGTTTAATTTCCATGTGTAGACAGCAGTTTTAAAAAAGTGAATATTGTGTATTTATGCTGTTTTCCCATTTACAATATACAAAGAGGACAAGGAAAGATGTTTGCTATAAGTTATTAGCATTTCCCTTCAAGGAATTTGTGCGTTAACGGACAATTCAAGCCAAGAACTTTGGCAAATGTATTATTCTCCCAAGAGAGCATTCATTCACTCCAATTTCCACAATGGCAGTTTACAAGACACATGAACAGAGTACATTGAGGTGAAAAGCCACAAAATACTGACGGACCAAATTTTCCTCCTTTGGGAAGTTATTTTAGCAATGGCTGGCAGGGCGCGCAGCAACACAGCAGCAGATGGTAGAGTATGAGAAAACAGATACATGCAAAAAGAAGAAGTTTCTTACTAAAAAGCAGGCTGGCTATAATTAGTCAATAAAAAACAGGTGCAAATGTGCGGCAGTAGTGAGCAGGCTCAGCCTCAAGAGAGATGTCACTCAGGAACCCTCTTTTTTATTTTCTCTCTCTGTGTCTCTCTGTGTCTCTGTGTCTCCCTGTATGATTATTGTGTTCTCTCTTCCTGCTGTTGCTTTTTTGGGCTTCCTAGCACAGAGTATACAACGCTTACTCTTTGTGTCACACACAAGTATGCAGGTGTGCATGTTCTCACACAGAAACAAAACACATATGGGCTTCATTCTCGCTGGGCACAGGCTTGAATATTTTTAACCTGATGTGTGTTCTCACCACCACACATAGGGTGCATGGCCTCTTTGATACTTTTGTTTTGATGCCTCTGCCTCTGTCTGAATGGCACATCAAAATACAGTATATGACTACATTGTCATTGAATATGCTTAGAAAAATAAAAATGAGAACTTACAACTTAACAGGACACTTCATGATAATTGTTGAGGTAATAGACTGTGAAGTTATGGTTTGTGCTTAAAAGAGTGCTTCAGTTCCTCATGTGTGAAATCCTGAGTGACAGTTTATATCACAGCTCATTTATAAAGGTGTCATATGTAACTGCTAACATAAACTAATATGTGACGTCTGATTACAAATTAACTTACCAGCTATAGTGTTGTTTGCAAAAATAAGGTGTGAGGAAAACATCAATGAGTTAAAAGCTGTGTCTGTGTGTGTGTGTGTAAGCTCAGTGTGTGTTTCTGCGTACGACTGCATGCACACGGGCCTGGCTGTGGTTTCAACATAATGTTCATCCATCTTGCACAGCTTCCCATGAAACCACCCACAAACCCACGCAAATGAAAGAGACTATATTGAAAGCTGCCAGCTTTTCTCTCAGACTGGTTATTCAAAATATTGAATTTACCTGCTGTCTTATGCAACGAAATGGACAACCCATTACTAAATGTGTTTTATTCCCCACAATGAAGAAGAATCAAGTTAGGCGAGTAGATAAAAGAGATAAGGCAGGGGGAAGTGGTGACTAGGTGGACAAGTCCATCAAAGAGGAAGATGGGGGAGATATAATGAGAAACACAAAGCAGTGTCACACTCAAACTCAACTAAAGAATGAGCTATTTTTAAAGTCTGAACTGAGTATATAGACTGCATAATTTCTACATGACAAGCTCAATTAATCAACTCTCTACTCTGAACTGAACCAAATGCTGTGTACAACAGCAACTTCATGGCCTCAGAAAACCTTGTACAAAATGCACCTGCAACATAAAGACATTTTCTACTTATTTCACAAATCATTTTTGATTTACTTTGCAAAAACTGTGACAGAGAGGTTTCTGCAGTTTTGGACTTGACTGAATCTGTTCAATTGTGTGTGCAAACTCTCCAAGCTCTCAACAACCTGTGGTGCAGATCAGCACAGTAGCTATTGTCTGAAATATGGAACTATAACTTGCTGCTGCATGAACTCATTGTTATAAATAACTGCATATAACAGAATGTTGATTATCAAACATGTTTGTCCACATTCTTCTTTGTCAATTATATCCCCCTTCACATTTCTCATGTGGTCTAGACAGGTGGGAAGTGAGGTAAGGTAATGAAGGTGGTCTGAGTGCTAGAGGTGCTAGACAAAGTCAGGTGCAACTGCACAGTAGTAACCTCTGCAGCTTTTTAGAGAAGGAAACAACCCATGCACAGTCTTGTCTGCCGGTTACTGGATGTACAGGCTTTACATAGTTAACAAACACATAAGTGGATACAAATTTACAAATCAAGGTAAATATCAAATATTCCTGACAGTTGAGTATTTATCACCTGAGCTATCTAATTAAATTTTTACAATGACATTTAACACCAACTCAGTTGTTGTAGTTTTGCTGTTCTTATAAGGAATAAACTTCTTGACGGGAAAATGATCTATTGTTGACTTTTCTTCCCCATAGGTGACAGCTGGACTTCAGAAAGCACATGTAAACAGGCTGTCAGCAGAATAGTCTCATAGACTTCAATCATCACTGCATTCAGTAATACTACGGTGCTTTCAGTGAAGACAAACCAAGATAAGATAAGGTGAAACACAAATCAGATAAGGTTACTATAATACAATAAGGAAGTACATGTATTACTTAACCTCCAACACAAGACTAAAAACTCTTTATTATTTCTTTTGATTTCAGGTTACACATTTTTTATCTACCATGGAGTCCCGGTCGTCACCTTTTCATTCAGGCCAAGACAGCCATATTTCACAAGTGGAAAATGATCTGGTACGCAAGGGCCCCCGTCGCAAAAGGGAGTTCATACCTGAAGAGAAGAAGGACGCCCTCTATTGGGAGAAACGCCGTAAGAACAACGAGGCAGCCAAGCGGTCAAGGGAGAAGAGAAGGATGAACGATTATGTGCTGGAGAGTCATCTCATGGCCCTGAAAGAAGAAAATACCAAGCTTAGTGCTGAATTAATGGCCATCAAGCTGCACTTTGGCCTGGTCCACCCTGGAGCCTATACTGCCCACCACAGTAACCAACTGCAACACCATGTCCACAGCAGCACCCAGCCTATAACTGCCACTGGCACACCACACCAGGCCCTGCAGAGGGACTACTACTGGGGTGGTAGAGACACTTCTGTTATACCACGTCACCAACCGTCTCCCCCTGTTTTTATCCCTGCATACGCCCTCCATAGCATGCGGAGCTATTCATACTTGAACCCATCCGGTGCTACTGGCTCTGGCCTCCTCACTCCCCTTGTCCTCCCTCAGAATCTCCTGCCCACCCATTCTTCCCGTCCTGGAGCTCCCCTACTGAAGCCCATTCCTACGAGAGCCGCCTCAGATGAGGAGGAGGAGCAGCAGGTCCCAGGGGTGTTGTCCATGTCCTGCTCTGCTCCACCCCAGAAAATCACCTCCAGAGGACACAGAAACTACTCTCCACCAAAACGGTACACATCCGACTAATACAGAGGGGTGTATGCAGTTGTTAGATTGACTGACTGAGAAACAATTTCTTCAATTCTCTTTATGTACCGTCAAATACTCCTGCTGACGCTTTAACTTTAGGAGCTCTATTTTTGTTTATTAATGGTGCATTGTGTTAAAAAAAAGTGCGCAAGCCATTGAAACCTCCACACTCCCCACTTTTGTGTGACAGTTCTATGTTGGATGATGATCATTCGCCAAATTAGTAACCAAGTAACCATTAGTAAGCATTTGAATATAATTCATTCATATACAAGTTCCCACACACCAACTGTGATACAAAAATAGAGCTCTGAAGCTACATTAGCTCTTCTTTGTTTGTACTTTTTTCAGCATGTCAAAATTCAGCAGATGTTCAATTGTGGGTTATGAATAAGATACAGTACACACACAACCAAGTTCACAACCAAAACATTAGCTTTTTTTAACAAGTATGAATGGTGACCACAACTGTGACAGAACTAGCTGTGTCTGATGTCAACTTGTATTTTGTTGATGGAGAAACATTTCTTGGTGCTAATGTACATCTGCTGACCAGCAATTGTATTCTCAACTAGATTACTGTTGAATCAAGTATTTGCCTCCTTTTTTTGTACAGTGAAATACAGCTGAAACCATGTGTTAATCCAAATGTAATTTTTTAAAGATAAACTTAAAAAAAAAAAAGACAAAATAGGTTTCCACCCTGGACTGAGATTACTTAAAAACTGTTGGCGACAAACTCCCTCTGGGTGGAAACAGTGAATTATGATGATGTATCTCTTTGGTTTTCCTGTGTGGGCAGTGATAGTCATCTTTCTCCATATTGTGACCACAGTGTGTCTAAATATTCCAATATGTTTGGGGTTGACATTGTGTTGAATATATTTCACATTTAAAAAGAAGATTAAAACAATTAAGTTTGATGGTTGTGAACAAGGCTTTTAATGTATCCTTTCACAGACCCAAAACCATGCATGGCTCACAAAGGTAAAAGGAAACTCCCTTCATATTGCAGAAACTGATGTTTATATCATCACGTTGCTTGCTTTCCCAACAGAGAAGTTAAAGCTGTACAGAGGCCAACTCCTACGATGCTGTAGCATTGGGCAGCCCAAAGGCCTTAGGCTACAGTACTCAAAAAAACATCGGCCTTTGGTCCAGAGAAAAGTGAAACAATTGTATGAGATTACTTTCAGTGTATTTATGAGTCAGCAGCACCAGAGGCTACAGCAGGTTGCTGGCTCTTTGCCTGACAGCGCTGATGGTGACATTTGCTGCTGTCCAGGCAAACAGCCAGTGCTGCTGGCTCAAAGACAAACTCAAAGAAACAGTCAAAGCCAACACAGGAACAAGACAGCAGCTGACTACTGAGTGAGTGTTTTTGTAATACAATACTGTGTGTTTATGGCCAGCAATGCAATCATGTATCCCTGCTGTGGTTATAACAATTAAAGGTGGCCTGTGAAGCTGTTAATAGCAAGTAAGTTAGAAGAGACCATCAGCAAATCCATGCAATATCGGAAACAGGGCCAACTTCAGCAACAGTTTAATTTGTATGACAACTGGCACATTTACTTAGGCTAATCCCTGTAGGGTTCACACCTAACATTTAAACAATCAAAAAACAATCTGACTAGCGTTACTAACAATGGTGGAGTACACAGAGCCTGGCAAGTTTTCCCTTTTAAATTAAACTGTGCACAAGGATTAGTAGTTTGAGCCCATAAATTAATCATACATAAACATTTCCTTAGAAATACTACATAGTGCCCATAAATTATTCAATTCGTTTTCTTAAATTAGGCTAATTTATTTACATTATCTTGTTTTGTTAGGTTAAACACAAACAGCTAACATCAGCTAACTGGCTAACTGTCTTCTATTTTGTACAAATAGTGTGTTTTTATAATTAGGTCAAAGTCAGATATAACGTTACTTAAGTGTGAAGGAGATTTAGTCGCTAACTGTCGTCAACCGTTTTTTCTCGCTAACTGAAAGAACCAGTTATCTTTAAGAGTAACCGTTACAACCGCCATTTGCATGGCCCCATCTTGGTTTTAACCATAAACTGTATTCACCTGTCAAAAAAAAAAAAAACAGTTCCACCGGAGCCCGTCTACGGAGAGCCTGGC
>NW_023339674.1:17861900-17872468 GCF_004916995.1 Morone saxatilis | reverse complement strand
GCCACTCCCTATTAAGTACCATTGTACCGAATTTTGGTTGCAGTTCCACCAGAGTTCCCTGGGGCGATCGCAATGAGTGCGAAAGTGAAGATGAAGCAGTACTTATGTCTTTCGATTTTTACAGGTTGATTGTTTGTTGCCCATAAACACGCTAGCATTCTGCTAATGAACGCTGATTGGCAGTTGAAGGCCTGAGTTACGCCAGAGATCCCCCGCTTTGAATGGCATCATGCATCCGAAGCGGAATAAGATATTTTCGGCGTGGTGTTTAAAACAGCAAAACAAATTAGGGGAACTGCAACAGTTCAGAAGCCGGAAGTGTACCGAGAGTGGAACTTCTCTCCTTATTAGACATTCTCTGGCTCCACTCAGACAGAGATATTTTAATTCCCAGGATGGCAAAGTTATGACCCGCCCTACTCTGCCTCTGATTGGCTCACCCTGACATTCTTACCCTAATCCTAACCAATCACGGCAACGAGTACTAGCCAATCAGAGGCAGAGCAGGGCTGGTCATGACTTCAAGGTCAGGTTCACCCCCACTATGCCCCAACCGACCAGTAGGAGTCGCTAGTGCGGTGAGCAAGGGCTTACAGTATATTTAACCTGTTTTTTATTATTACTAAGAAACATATTTTATAGATATTAACAGTATAGAAATAACTGGTAAACTGTACAATGAACACAAACAGTGAGCACACAATAACTGCAGGACGTTTGTGTAAAAAGCAGTTTGGATGAATTTCGAGCACATTATTTGAGATTTGAGATGAGTTTTCCGATTTTCTCTGTCTGTATTGTGTGTTGTTTTTT
Organism: Morone saxatilis; assembly: GCF_004916995.1. Classification (NCBI taxonomy): domain Eukaryota; kingdom Metazoa; phylum Chordata; class Actinopteri; family Moronidae; genus Morone; species Morone saxatilis. The sequence goes on along the minus strand of NW_023339674.1, from coordinate 17,871,655 downwards.
TTAAACAATCATGTTTTATCAAAGTCAATAATTTCATCAAATTTTCTTCATACAAATGCACAAATGTATATTTTTAAGTTTTCTCACCCCCTTTGAAATCAGGAAGGCCTTGTAACCCCCTGTCAAGCCTTAGCGACCCCTAGTGGGGTTCCCGACTCCCAGGCTGGGAACCACTCTTAAGCTGTCTAGCAGCCTACACACATTACATAAGCATATTTTCTGTCTCTTACACAAATTAATCTTACATCAAGCTCGGGTGACCAGATCCCAACAAATCAAATGTGGGACAAAGACTATGTTTGGGACAATTTGATGTTACCAGTGCTGAGAGGAAGTCTAAAATTTCATATAGTGTCTATCTAACTAGACATTTCTATTGCTCCTTAACTCGTAACATCTCTATACTTTGACTTTGGTTTATCCAGTAGCACACAGTAGGCTATGCAGGTAACAGGTTAGAATTTATATTTCTTGTGACGACAGCTTTCCCTGCTTTCTTCACAGCCATTGGATAAAAGTCAGATCTCTGCCCTGCAGTGATTTCACTCTTGAAAACTAGAGCCAGTCAAAATGTGGGACATTGTCTGTAGTACATGGGACAATGGATAAAAAATGTTGTGCAATCCCACACAAAGTGGGACACCTGGTCACCTAATGAAGCTACAGTATCATATTATCTTTTACAATCGACTTTAAGCCCTTCGCCAACACTTTTGTATTACATAACTATGTGTCTGTGTCTCAGTTCTGCTCAGCTAGCTGATGAGTAATCTTTTCCAACCCAGGTATATGCTGTTTTTAAGCAAGCTAAGAATATATAAGTTTCCAAAAGAACATGTAGGTTGTAGGTCTCTGCTGCACTTTGCTGCTGAATATTTTGATACTGTTAAAATGAGATGGGGATCTCCATGCAGTATGTATTGTGATTAATCTGTTTGTATATATATTATAGGAGTTACATTTTTCTACAATAAAGATTGCCACTTCAATCTTGGTTCAGCTGTTTATGTCTTAGTGGTGTTTCAGACCTGCTTCCTATGGTTACTGGTTCTATAAACTACATGAATAAATGCAATATGTGACAATAAGGTAACATGCTATTTATATATCCCTGCCACCCTGTGTCTATAAGTGCAGACTTTGAATGTTTTGTTTTCCTGTTTTCATGGTCAAACTAAACCAGACAATGTGAGTATGGCCTTACTTTGGCTTATTTTGGTACATGTAATCAGAAAGGTTATTACTTCATACAAACACTATACCTCAGTTTGTTACATTGCCCTTACATTGTGTTCCTTATTGAACAGAATTATAATGTTAAGCCAGTAATTCGGGGTTATTACTGTTAAAAACACTCCACTGACAGATATTAATATTACAGCTCCAAATAGTCATAAGTATGCCTTTTGTTGCTCTATCATTCAGTTCCTGTGTGTTGTTCATATCAGAGTATATGCACAGTTTAATGGGATGTGAAGGTCTAATGCAAGTTTCAGCATTTTTGTGGCTTTGAAGTGAGAACATGAATCAGATCTTGATGGAACATTGTCCTCTACTTACACAACAAAAGTACTTGGTCTTACATTTTAATTACAATATCTCTCTCACTCTCTGCAACCTTACTACAACAACAATCTAATACACGTCAGCAGTCACCAATGTGGGTTGAAACTAGGTACTCACACAGTTCAGAAACCAAAATGAATCTTTGGTAAGTTCATGACATTCAAGTCATCTTGATCCTGACACACTTAAATCATAATGAGAGTTAGATAAACCTGGGACTCCCGGTGGCATCAAGCTGCAGCTGATGTAACATACAACTTTAAAATGAAAAGGTCTGATCAGAGTTTGTTTGAATTATCAGCCAGTGCAAGCATGAGGAGTGGCTTCAAAAACAAAACAGAAACTGGCTTTTTACAGTATGGTTAATGTATATGTCCTAATAAGAAACTGAGGAAGGACTACTGTAAATACATAGATGAGTAAACTATAGTTTACTGTGTATGAACTGTTCCGGATAAGAAGACAAGTTCGTTGTTTGTTCAGTAACTGCTAACCACTACAATCCCATTTTGACCACCACGGTTCAATACCATGGTAACACAAAACATATGATTACCCACATGCACAACCCTTATACACACACACTTGCACACATGCACACATACACTGCGTTACATCACTTCAATTACCCATCAATGTTCCCATGGTATAGCTACAAATAGCTTTGGTAAAGCAGAAGTAAAGTGTTTGTGTGTTATAGTGCATTCTGACATCATTTCCTCTGTAAACCAAATGAAAGACAGACATGAGGGGAGGGTTTCAGAGCATTGTGCTTTTTACTGCCACTGTCTACTTCAAGTTAATGAAATTAATTATTAACTGAATAACCCACCTGAATGTTTAATGGTGTAATTTCACAGTCTGGTGTTGATGTCTAACGCTCGGCTGGTGATACATCTTTCAGTGGCTCATCTGAAATCTTGGTGACATGTTGATAACATCTCCTCGACATAGACACACAGAGTCAACTCTTAACAAAGTAGGAGGGAGTTTCAGGTGTATTACTTTGAAGTCTACTTGAAAACACATAACCCAACAGTGATTTCTAGTAAAATGTAATGTAATCATTTCCCGATCTAATCTAAGTTTCACTTGGGTTTTGCATAAGGTCTAACTCAGGTGCAAATGGTAGTACCTGGTGTTTGTCTCACTCTTCACAGGCATAATTACTATATCTTGCTACTGTACGACAAACAAACAGCACATCAGAGTGTGAATGCAAAGCTATTTTTATCTGTCATTTATTTATTTGCAACTTGTATTTTGAGGGATGCATAGACAATTTACAACAACAACCTTCCTTAGTAGAGTATTATGCAGAATCAGTGACTCATGGCAAGAATATGGTGAGCAAAGCACGCTAAGTAGAAACCAACTCACCCTCTTAGTCTTAGTTGTAATCTACATCATGGCAGCTTTCAGGAAATTCTTGTTTAGATATTTCTAGCAATTTTAAAATATTTGAGACATCTTACAAGTGGTAACCAAGGAGAGCTATTCTTTTGCTATTTTTTGCTATTTTGCTATTCTTTTTGCATACAAAGGGGTAAAAGATTATAGGCGAAACCTGAGTAAATGAGTGGAGAATCTGCAAATGGTTTCATACATGTGTAGTGCATGATTCAGTGAAGTAATTAACATCCCATTGTGATCTCAGACATGTGTAACAATGGTGAGAAGGCCCAGATGATTTTGACTTTGAAGTGACTCATTACAAAGTCCAACACATATGAGAAAAAACAGAGGTGCTAAAACCATATAGTCAGAGATGTGGGGGAAAAAAGTGTTACGGTCAGATGAGTCATTCCTCACCATATTCTTGACAAGTGGGTGGGATGCAATTGTGGCGAACACCAAGATAGCCTAGGCATGAATGCTTGACCCCCACATTGATGGGCCCGGTGGTTCTGTTATGCTTTGAAGAGAAATTATCTTGGTATGGCTTGCCACTTAACATGTTAATGTTAATAGCACACGATTTACACGATTCATGGTGATAAAGATACAGAAAACCAGAAATGCATGGCGAAAAAGAGCATATTGTCAATATTTTAGAAACCTCCCAAAATTTCACAGATCAGGATTCCAGGGGAGCTCATATCCTACTGGCTCCCCTGTAGTTAACACCTTGGTCTTAGACCAATGACTCATATTTAAGGTGAGGACAGAGAAACTTTCCCTTTGCAGCATTTGAAGTTTAAAACAGCCAACAGTGTCAAAGTCTAGAACGTTCATCACCAAACGATAAGCTTCATAAATTTTTGAGTAGAGGGGGGCTTTAAATATTATACTATAATCTATATTATTATTATAAGCATACCAGTTTTACAGCACCGTCATAACAGTACAGTATGAATTCCCTTTCTCACTGAATAACAAAGGGGCTTTGTTAAATAAGTTACAGTTATTAAATAAAAATAAATAATTTGAGCCATGTAACTAAATGACTCAATTTGACCTATGACAAACAACACATCAAAGTGTGAATGTAAAGCTATTTCATCTGCTAATTAATACATTTTATTTTTAACTTATGTTTAGTTGAATGCATAGATAATAAACAATAATAACACTACCTGTATAGTATATGTAATACCAATATTATTAGTGAACTGTGACAAGCACACTCTATTCTAAGTCGTATATATTTATGTGTAATGAAGATAGGGCATCGGTCTATCTTATTTAACTTGACTATTTTAAATAAAAATATGGAAAACCCCTGGGAAAACATCAAAGAAATATAAAAATTCAACACAAAATTTCACAGTGACGGGGTCACAGGTTTATTGTTGACTCTTAGTTCATTTGTAGACTCTCAGTCTTCCACCATAAGGGTTGAGTGACCAGATGACGGCTATAAAAAATAGGACGGGGGACAAGACATCATTGTAGCAGATAATATAGCATGCTTTATAAACAGTGTGCTTCATTTTTATAAAATAATACAATACAAAACAGTCTAGCACAATTTCCAGACACAATGATTTCCATATTTACAGGATGGATTCAGGAAAGGACGATGAAAAATACCATCAATTAGCTTAACTGGTGTCAAATCAGTCCAGTAACATATTCAAAGTTAATTATGAATAATTCCATATTGTGAGTTATAAATCTAGTCTGTAAAATGTGTTGCACATTGTATATGTTGATGATCACAAACTCTTTATTCAGTCTTTTTGCTCTGACCTGCAGAAGAGGGGAGGGAGTTTGCTAAGTTAAGTTAGCCTCATTTAAGAATTCATTTCACTTTCAGTAAGACTGGGTCCAGGTCATCTTCACATATGTCTTTGGGGGAAAAAATCGCTTAGTATGAAGTTTGAAGGTTGGGGAGGTTAAAACATATCTTGCTCTGGTAAGAGTATATCACTCAGTACAGTCTATAGCCAACAGAGGGCAGCAGAGCAACACTGTTAAAGCTGCAGCAGTTGCAGGGAGTGCTGATTTCTTAATTGGTGGTATTGGTACCCAAGGCTTGACCCACAGATCAAGAGATAAACCTTGAGGTTAGAGTAGTAACTAGGCAGTTCACCTGTTTTATCACTCTCTCTCTCAGTTATGTCTGAAGTATTTATTCTGGTATTTATGTAGTACTAAAACTACCAAAGATGCTGTATACGGCCTAAAACTGACACATTTGCATTTATGTCTTTGTTGTTGTCAAATGCCACGATTGCAAAAAACACTGAATTACATTCTCTTTAGTAGAAACCATACTCATCAATATATGAATAAACAGTATGAGGGAATACAGAAACACCCATTGTCATGGTAAAACACTTGATTAACTTTCTGAATGCTGAATGAATCATATTGAAATCACTTTCATAACCGCTTTAACAATACAGCTATCTTACAGGGCATATATTAAGTCCAATCCTTTGGATTACAGTGTCAATAAGTCTTCCTAGAATACCTCAATTCCTTCTCTTCTTTGGCTCAGTTTCATTATGACCTTTGTTCCAGTTTGCAAGGTCTTTATCACATTAGCATTTTTCCCTGCGTGCCTCACACAGCAAGATCCTGATGAGAACCCACTTAACTCCTTCCCCCTGCTGGTCAACCAAGCCTCCCCACTGTCCCTTAAAGCCAAAAATAGGCAAGTGAACTGAAACCTGATGTAAACGCCCTTCATGATTTTGTCGTGTGAGCTTGGGGAGCGATCAGGCATGTTTCAGTGTAAGATCTATCTGATGATAAGGTGAGAACTGTAAATGCTCTGGACTGGAAATCACTGATATGAAAAAGATACTTTAACAGTAGAATTAACGGAAAAACTCACTCAACAGTACTACAAACAACCACAAGGAATTCAATGTCAATGATTACAAAATATATAATACATCTTATACAGTATATCCTACCTATACAGTATGGTCTATTCAACATTGGGATAAATGCACCCCAACAAATGTTCCATTTACAAATAATGCACATTGTTCAAAGTAAGAAGCCAACTCTGTACATGCGTTCATCTTTTACATACATTTTTTTTCAAGAGGGTAAGAGTCTTGTACAGTGTGTACTGAATAGACAACAATGGAAAACCTAACTAGCAAGTGCGCATCTGCATGTGCACAACTGTGCACTGGGTCCTTTAATAGTAGCTTGACCTGTAGAGTCCGATTTTTGTTTAAAAGGGCTTTGAGCAACTTTTAGTGGTATTTAATGAGATGTAACTCTCTACCACGGCATTGCATTGACATTGGTATTACATGGTGCTTTAAGGTCAAATTGGCAGTATTGCAGAGTAGTCTCTGTCTAGTGTAATCTGTACAAACCTACCTACTAAAAGCAGAGCTTCTATATTTATGTTGTTATAGTGCTCTAAAGTCCTGACTGTAAATGAGTCTAAATATGCAGTATATAGCTGGAACTATTCAAATACATGTTGGCAAGTCCTTGGCATTCATCGAGCACCACCCTGTTATAATGTATTCATGAGTTTGGAGATAGAGAGCGTGAATCACCTCAGACGGAGCAGAGAGGTGAAGTCCTTAAAAGATGAAGAGGACAAAGTTCCTTGTAGGGAAGAAGGATGGAGTTGGCAAGAGCTTTGTAGAGGTTAAAGACTGGTGGGACTCTGAGTGCTTTTGTTGCTTGGTCTTTGAACAGTCTATTCAACATTTTGAGACATCTTTAACTATAATCCAGCTCTCCTCTGCACAATAATGTGAACACATGACAAAGCTGTAGAAATATATCAAATCCATACAGATTTCTCTTTTTCTCCTATATACAGTAGTTTCAATAACAAAACCTTGTCTCAATAAAATGTCTGATAAATAATTGTATTTAGTGTTTTGCAAGCACAAACATCCAGTGTCTTGTCCCTTTATTTCCTAGCTTGAGACTGCCTGTAAACAGTATCAGGTAAAGAATTCTAACGAGAGAAACAGATCCCAATAATCATATCATTTTCATGTTAAACTTGCGTGCCCCACCCTGTCCTCCACTGGCAGCCGGTCCATCCACCTTTCTGAAGGAATATTCCACTGAGAAATTGTTCTTGTGCTGCCCTCTCCCTCGACTCCACACAAACAATAGAATGAAACAGAAGAGAACTACCCCCAGGAACATGATACAGCCCATAGCTGTGGATATGAGGATGGTCTTGAGGTCCAGAGTAAACTTCAAGAAGACTCTGGTGTCATTCAGATTTGTGTCATTAAGGTCCCCAGCATAGTAAGTGCGGTTGGCCATAAGGGCTGCATCTAGTGGCAACCCACTAACTGTAAGGGTGGCGAAATAGGTGTCATTTCCACCAGCATTGCTGGCTATGCAGATGTAGGTTCCACTATCTGTTACCTGGGCATACCGTATTTCTAATGTGCCTTCTGGTAACACAGTTAGGCGGCCGCTGCTCTTTGTGGTGATGCGGCGGCGTTGAGGGGAGATCCAGAATATCACTGGTGTCGGCTCACCTTCTGCTCTGCAAATGAATGACACAACCTGCCCTTCGCGGGCAGATATCTGTTGCAGTTTCCTGTTGCGGATTTTGGGCTTCTGGCAAGTAAAGTGATCAAAGAGAGCCGAGTCAGAGAAAGCGTTAAGGGCCCGTCCCTGCACCTCAACGGGCGTCATACACACTGGGGAAGCGGCGTCAAAATTGAGGGTCTTCCTGCGCTGAAGGATCCACAGCAAGCGGCAGTCGCAAGCCAGAGGGTTCCCATCCAAGCGCAGCGTCTCTAAAGTGTTGACAGACTGAAAGGCTCCCTCCTCCAGGGTTACTAGGCTGTTAGTGGAGAGGTTAAGAAGGCGGATTTGCCTTAAACCACCCAGCGCATATGGCTGCACTACTACCAGGTTTGTGTTGACCAGATGCAGCTCCTTCAGCCTAACTAGGTCCCGTAGTGCCCAGGACTCCAACACAGAGATAGGGTTGTAGGAGAGGTTGAGGCTGGTGAGGTGAGCCAGACTGCGTAGGGCAGATGTGGGCACAGAGGTGATATTGGTGTGCGTAATAGACAGCCAAGATAAGTTTAGACCCTGTAGGCTGTGAGGGGAAATGTACTCTAAAAAGGGCCAGTGATCAATCTCGAGGCCCCTCAGGTTTCCCAGCTTACGGAAATTCTGGTCCTCTAAGGTTGAGATACTGAGGTAGCGGAGCCGCAGAGTCACCAGGTTATGGAGGTAGGACAAAGACTGGCTGGAGACAGAAGTCAGGTTGCACCTCTCAATGGTCAGCTCCCTCAGGCCCACTAGACCCAGAAAGGCTTTGTTGGAAATATAAACCAAATCATTGTCTCCAACTTCCAGGTTTTTTAGACTTTTCAGGTCTTGGAAAGTAAAGTCCAAAAGAATCACAATCTTATTCCCACTGAGGTCCAGTGAAGTAAGGTTGGAGAGACGTGAGAAAGCCCCCATGGGGACCAGTTTCAATTGGTTCCCCCTCAGTGAAAGTGACTGCAGGTTCTGGAGACTTGAAAAAGCATTTGGTTCCAGGACACTGATCATGTTCTCACTAAGATCCAGCTTTTCAAGACGTTGATATGGAAGAAGGTCACCGTGCTCTACCCAGCGAAGTTTATTCCCACTTAGGTCCAGGATCTTGGTGTCCAGTGGGATGCCATCTGGCAGTGCGGACAGGCGTTTACCATAACAGGACACGGTTTTGAGTTTTGCAATGCAGTCACAACGCTGGGGACATGCTTGACCCTGGTTGGGTGACACTGTGATCATCAGTAGCAAGAACAGGAAAGGCAGGATCCAGCCGACACCCTGGCCCAGGCTCACCCCCATGGCCCTGCTTTCTACTGCTTTCTCCTGCTCCTGTCTGGGGTTGAATCACTGGGCCAGACACCTGAGGAAAAGAGACAGAATGGGAAAAAGAAAGGGGAAGGGGGAGGGCAGATAGGAGGCCAGAAAAGAATGAGAAGAAGAGACAAAGAGACAGACAGTGAGACAAATTAATTAAACCCAATTCCCCTCCAACAGCAGCGATCAAACACTCTAAATGAGTGGAATTACAATTACAAACTCTAATTGACCCAGCGTAGCAGTGAAATTAAAGCTAGAGCTCCAAGATAATCCTCCAAGGACTGGGTCTGCATTCAGTTGAAACAGTTCGATTTACAACAGTCGACTGCGACTTGAAGTCAGGTTTTCAAATCACATGCCAGCACACACAAAGAAAATAGCTACAAGTCAATTTTATATGAATATACTGAATGGCTGTTTTTTTCTTTAGCTATTTCATGCATTGTAAATGAAAACAGGGAAAACAGGGCAATTGAAAATCTATTGTATTCATAAGTCCGCATGTGAGACATCTTAAAATGCATGAAAAAAGAAAACAATTGCAGCCTCTCAAAAGCCTTTAACAGCAAATAGCACAACAAAATGGTCCATTTATACACACTGAGGACGCAGAATACTAACAAATAAACGTACTGCACTGTGGAAGAAAAACTGGCATGTAAACAGGTTGAATAAAATATGAACAATCCAATCAACAAACATATAGCAACAGTATATCCCGAGTAAATGCCTGACAAGGTCACTCACCATAGCAGAAGGCTACGACTCAGTGCATCACAATAACTCAGTCCATCACATCATCTGCATAAGTCTCTGAGGCATGAGGCTTATCATGAGGGGAGCTTGCCTAGCCTGACCTGCCTATGGGTTTCATATGACACACATGGACATACACACACATGCACAATCTCTCTCTCTCTCTCTCT
>NW_023339674.1:17860618-17861857 GCF_004916995.1 Morone saxatilis | reverse complement strand
TCTCTTTCTCTCTCTCTCTCTATTTCTCTCTCTCTCTCTCTCTCTCTCTCTCTCCACCCGTCCATCTGCTGGTGGACGTTGGCAGCAAAGTGGTAATCCCTCTATAAACCCATTGTAAAATACCAACTGGTGGGATGGAAAGTAACTCCAGAAAACATATTCCATCACATCATAATCATTGAGTGGTGAGGCTGACAGTGTGTTAAAACATATTGAAAGGCCACGACCCCTGTGACTCTCACTGGTTCACACATCAATGAGAAAAAACAATTGTGCTTTCTGCTATGAAAAAACAATGGGTGCACATATCACAAGATACTGTTTCCTGTTTCTAGTCACTACCAAGTAAAGAGAGAGACACACCCATATCTACTGTGTGTGAATGTTTGACAAAGTTACAGAAAGAGCAAAATCTTCAGAATATCATTTCTGTCTTTCCCAGTATTTAGACAATGTATAGAAACAGATGCACACAAATAGCTATGCACCAAACCACCACAATGAAAAGGAAGTCACAAGATAGGGGGTGTTTTGGAGGAGGGCTAGCAGTGTTAAAGGGTTTAAAATCCCCACCTGCTACTGTAATTTAATAACTCCTTTATAATGTCCCTCACCTCTACACATGTTCTCATTTACGATTCACTCTGGCATACAGATGAATATTCCCATTAGCCAACCTGCCACTGAATGAAATTAACTGCCTGAAAATGCGAGCAGAGCTGTCTGATAGCAGACAGGCTTAAAATGAGCAGAACATTGTTAAAAATCATTTTGAAAACACAAAATACTTACAAACCCATTACAAGTATTAATTTATTTAACTCATTAGACAATAAGTAATAATTACAATTCTAATTGTATGCAAGACTGTAAATATTCTACAGCATCTTCCTCCGTGATGTTGGTAAACAATGTCATATGCACATGCACTTTGAGATTCAGTGACATCAGGAAGTTATTAAGATTAAGACTATTGTAATTGATGTACTAATAACATCCTGTATTAGGTCAAGTTAGATTAAGAAAAAACAACAGGAAGATGAGTGAATTCTATTTTGAATGGCAGCACTGTCTGCATGGTTTCAAGGACTTCAACAATCCACCTTGACATGTATGTTGACTTTTGTTAAGCCTTTAGTTAATCTGACATTTTATCCACCTCAGCATGTCTTAGGGGCATGCAGCCTTCTTTGGAAAACTGTAGTGACTCACCTGCTTACTTGAATTTCCCTCGGGATA
>NW_023339674.1:17848596-17860518 GCF_004916995.1 Morone saxatilis | reverse complement strand
GAGTCTGCTGTTTTTCCATTTTGGAAAATACATTCTTTGTTGGTATAACACAAGAAACTGAATAAAACTAGAATATAGCGGGGTTAAAACATCATTAATTTCATCAGATAGACATGATGTTCTCAGCTGAGGTAATGCTCATTTAAAGTTCAGTTTATGTAAAAACTCAGAGGATGTCACCAGACCGAACTACACCAAACTATGTCTTACAGCAGAATCAATATGCAGCTCTGATATTAAACTGCAATGCCCAAATCAGGTTTGAAAGGACAATACTGTAGGTGCTAATTGTTGTCATGGCACGCCTGCCACCATCCCCCCCCCACCCCACCCCCACCCCAACATCGCTTCCAAACTGTCTTCATATTTTTTCATACCCAGCTAAACACACCTGTCCACTACACGCTGCAGCGAGCCTCTGGTGAGTTGACTCCTGCTCTGCACAGCTGCTGCTCATTTGCTTATTAGCTCTTCAGTACATAACTAGAGTGGTATTTTCATGCATTTCACAGATAAGTTGCTTTAGTATCCGAGGCGGGCTTTTCTCGGCTGTACCTGTTTTCTTGCCTTTCTGTGCCTCAACTCCACCTGCTGTGTCCTGGTGTCTGCATTCAGGTCCAGTTTCCCAAAACTGTGACAAAAGACAGATGGCTATTATCTGTCATTGTCAAACAGATTAATTATATATGAAACCATTGTCAGTATATACTGTGCACACATCTAATAGCATTAGGCAGGAGGTCAGTTTTCATTATCTTATAATTTTGGTTGCCAAGCAACATTTACTCATGATGGAAAAAACTTTACTGCCTGAAGTAATGTTCTATTCTGGAAATGCCTCAATATTTATACACAAGAGGTGAATTGAATTTTTTTTTTTATTTCTGTTAAGAGTGTAAGCTGAGTGTTAGCCACACCAGCTTTATATATTTAGGCAGCTGTCAACAGACTGTAAAATCGTTTACGTAATGACTTTGTAAGGCCAAAGGGCTTAAAGAGACACTGCCAGCATCATCAGCAAGTTGGTTGTGGCCTTCAAGTGCATGAAAGTTTAACAGACCTTTTACTTAAAAGGCACAGAACCAGATCGTATTGACCTAGGAGGCTAATCGACCTTTTTAACAGCAGGCATTTTGTTACGAATAACATTAACCACAGTGACAGTTTCTCTTTGTGGCACTAAATGTAACAATAATATTTTCTCAGAATGGTATCAGCAAAGGAAAAGTGGCTAACTGCACAGTTTTACATACTCAACATATGTTTTTCTGTCCCTGTGGAAGTTAAACATTTGAGTCCTCGACTAGGTACAACAGAAAGAGACTCAAACTCCGCTGCCATGACAGTGAAAGAAAGAAGGCAAGCACAAATCAAAGAAGATGGCTTCATGCTGTTGTTGTCTGCTCTTGTGATGCTTGAAACTGTGGCTCACACTTGCATTGTGATACACATTTTAGGTGACACTTTTGCAACAAGCCTGAAGCATTGAAATACTTAAAAAGGGTATGTTTCTGGCTTCATAGAAGCCACAGTACAGAAATCCACTGCTATGTTCTCGCAAACAGAGTTCCTTTTACATTCAGGAACACTGAAATCACATGGAAGATAACAATTTGAATATTTAAGAAACTCGAACCGCAAAGCTTCTTTTTTTTTTTATTGCTTAAGTGTACATGAATCCACGAATGAATAATACAGCAACCAGATTAAACTATTCAGTACACGTCTGGGTAAATGCAGTCACATGCAGTGATTGCTATGGTATCAACAGTAAGCAGTTAGTCAGGAGCTGACGGAAACAACTGGGAATATGATGTTATTAAAATTTCATTAAAGAGATTTGGGTAGAGGAGCTGTCGATGCCTTCTCTTTCATGATCTATCGTATCGTACAGTACAGAGCTAGGGCTGCTGATGCAAAGGGGGTTGCTGATTGGTTGTTAGTGCTGTTTCATATTTCTCCATTCTGAACTGTACTTCCATGTTTAAATGCCCCGTTTCATCTAGATTCAACATTAGTAGAACAAAAAGTGTGACCTTACCTGTAAACTATTTTTGTATTTAACTCATGTTTAATTTATTATCAAACGCTAATTTCAGAATTGATCATATGCTTTTAATGGTCACAATTAAAGCACAGACCAAGCTGGTGTATATCACGGATGTTTTTGGTCCAGGCTGAAATATCTCAACAACTTTTTGATGGATTTCTATGAACATTCATTGTTCCTAGACAATGTATCCTGTATCCTCTAGCACCACCACAAGGTTGACAACAACTACTAGATGGATTGCTGTGATATTTGTTACAGACATGACTGTCTAACCTTGCGAGGCAGCTGGACTCACAAAATCATGAAATCCATCTTCCCAGGCTCAAATATATGCACTTGTGGCCAATACTGCCAATCAGCTTCCTTTGAGGGAGTGCTGGCAGGTATGGGGATGGGCACTAGGAAGACACTGCTCATTAAAATCAATGGCAGTTAGAGGCTAGAAGCTGCTAGCTTCAGTGTAATCAGAACTCTCCATTGAAAGAAGAGTAAAGAACAGTACTGTTGGAAAAGATGTATTTGTTCTTCTCCCAACTGGCTTTGGTAATGGTTTGACTACATTATATGGTTTTGTTGATTGCCTGTGATAGACAGATGGTTCATCCAATCACCTGCTGTTGGTAACAACGACTTCCCAGATGTTTGTGCAGCAAATCATCTGGCGCAGTCAGGTTAGTTTCCTTCAGGATGAACAGTAATAATTTTTTTGATGCCTTAACTTCTTATCTGGTGCCATCATGATGTAAAAAATGTAATTGTTGTTGTTAATAACCAAATACCTGCCAAATAATGAAATTCCATCAGCCTCAACTACTTTGTGTTTAGCGCTTAAGCATGTTTTTAGCATGACGTTTTCTATATACCCCTGAACATTGGCTAAGTTGGAGTATAATTATTTAATTGCTTGTGTGGTAAGCAATCATCCCACAATTACAGTCATCCAGTTCTCATTAGGTTGGCAGGTGTCCCCTCTCTACGGCTACAGTCAGCAAGGGTCCTCCTGCGCTCGGAGTCTGCAAAGTACAGATGGCTGAGTGGGTGACCCAGAATTCATGTGCTCTCTGACCGCAGCCCAATTACCATCCAAACACTGCAGATACTCAGTGAGTTAGGTAGGGAGGGAGAGAAAGTGTGGCTTTTAAGCTAAAAAAAAAAAAAAAGCCAAGTGCAGGTTAGATAGCAACAGAGCCATATTTAGACAGTGGAGTGGGCTGTGAAGCTGCATGTGCAGGGGGCTTAGTAAGGTGTTCTGCCACCTCTCTACCGCCTCCCATGCCCCCTCCTCTCACCACCTCTTCCTGTACAAACCGCTACATCATTTGTTTCTGAGACTACCTTTACTCCAGCCTCAACTCCTCTCTGGCTTCTCTTTGTTTAAACAGGAGCTATTAGGGCTTGAAAGACAGCAAATTAAGCTAATGGGCCTTATGCAAACGCTGTCCTTCTTGGCTATTCAAAATAACAGATTGCGAGGCCCCCACATGTTTCAACATGAGGACATTAGGATGGGATCAGACAGAGAGGGCACTGCTGATGCTCAGCTGAATCTTACACGTTAAAAGCGCACACACCCCATTAACGTATGCAGAAAGCTTTTCTAATAAGCCAAAAAGTGTGTGTGTGTGTGTGTGTGCGTGAGTGAGTGAGTGAGTGGAGAGACAAGAGATTTAAATGTAGCCCAGCAGCTAGTAGACTGGGCATGTGTGTGCAACTGCAGAGTTACATGCGTCTTAGTTTAAATTTGTGAGATGTTAAAGGATGAGACTGGTGATACTAAGAAAAGACATGTAAACTACTGTCCATAGTCTATCTCTCAAAACTTTCTAAATTCCCAAGTGTGTCCTTTTGTTTCTTTTGAGGATTTAAATACAGGTCATAGGTAATATTCATTTTTTAAAAAGAAGAACAGCCGGGCACTGCAGCTTTTAACAAAACTTACTCAAACAGGAGTAAATAGTGCATTTGTTGGGGGCTATTACACATCCGGTGCTCTGTTGAGTATTTATTTCTCGGAGCAAGATGGTGTTTTTGAGATGTTCATCATAAGAAATTAATATGTCAGCCGGTGCAACAGTGTGGCTCATTGATGTGTTTTAGTAGATTTTGGACAACAATGTAGCTCCAGGGTACAAAGGAATAAACACAGAGAAAAACATTTTCATGGGATTTGTTAATATATATATATATATATATATATGTTATCTATATCAAGAAATAGCCTGGAAGAATCCACAGCCGCAGAAAAGAGGGCGAGACTGCCAGACCGATAATTATGCTGCAGGTGTGGGACACAGCTGACAAATGAGCAGGAAGCATGTTTGAGAGTGTGTAGGTGTAGCCAAGCGCTCTCCAGAAAAGGCACACAGGCCGAAGCATAACATCCACAAAAGCTCCTCAAATGGCTGCGCTCACACTCATTCTCAACCATGCCCACTCATCGCGCTTTACATAAGCACGTAGTCTGTGTGTGTGGTATGTGTGTCCACCAGAGAGAAAACACATTACTCATTTACACTGAGGGAAGCCATCGTCAGTGTCCATCAATCTGTGTAGGGAGACCCTGAAGCCCCTGGCAGTGAAAGGTCCAGGGAACACACACATACTCACACAGGCCATTACACACACTCACGCTCACCTGAAGAGAGAGAAAAGCAAGAGAGAGAAAGAGAGAAAAAAGACTGAGTTACTTGTACATTTTTATGACCCTGTAACTTCCACTTTGGTGATGGATCGTTATCACTGGCAGGGCCGTGCCACCCACCACAGGCAAGGACACCCAGTGGCTGGGTGGGAAACAGAAAGCTGGGGTTGCTAGCATGGAGTATGAGCACCTGTACTCTGTTTCTATGTGAGTATGTGCAGTTATGAAGGAGAATGGTTATGTATTTACAGGAGTATAGACATTATTAAGCATTTGATCATGTGGGTTCCTCCAGCAGCTGCGGACACTGAGGTGACAGGAGGAGTCAGAAGACGGATGAGGGCCATTGTGGGCAAACAGTCCACTTATTTAATGTGGTTTTGTCCTCGGGCCCTGCATAATGAAACTGCCGCAGTGAACTGATCAGATATGTCGGAAATTTCCATTACACCTTAGCAATGCATGCAGATTGATATGAAATACTAGATTAAGAGTGCCAAATGGGATTTTAATTAGAATAATGGAATACAGTGAGATTCTTAAATTGCACTTCTGTCCTATGCAAAGCATGAACAATGAAACCAAAGGACACAAAGGGGTGATTAAGAATGTGTCTTGCCATGTGCCATGAATCTTTAATAAGAGAGAACTGTTTCCGGGCTTATGGACGTAAAGCCTTCTATGAACAGGAGCTAAATAATTGAAGATGTTATGCTGCATATGCTGCATGGTCGTTTCCCACTGACATGGAGACTTTGGGCTTACCTGGAACTGCAATAGTCAGATATCCAAAAACACAGAGGAAGAAATACATGATACCGACAACATGGACCTGCATGACTGATGGGAGATAAAACACCTCAGTACTACAATGATACAGTTACTGATTTTCCACTTTGGTTGCCATAAAACTACTTTTGTGGGATGTTCAAGTTTCAACCAAGGTCTAAAAAATAAAGATTTACGTGTCACAACCTGCCTCTCCCAGTCCATTTGGCTACACAGACCTGTGTCTGCATTTCATCCGTCTTCTTTGACATAATACACTCTTGCAATATGTCTTTTTTTTTAAAGAAAAAAGACAATCTTGATTAAACAAGAGGACGTGAGCTGCCAAATGTCTCTTGATAATCTGCATGATATTCTAAAAATAACATCTAAACTAACGAGGTCATTAATCACACTAATTAATGTGAATGTGTTTTACAAAGGCAACGTCAATATGATTCCCCCATCTTTTAAGTACTTATGAAAATGTTTCTTTCCTCATTAACATACAGTGTTATGCAGCAAGGTGCTCCAAAATCTAATCAGATCATCTGGTCTTCAGGTTCCCCCCAGGGATGAACTGTTCTTGAGTTTCTGCGCTCACAATAAAATTATTAGGCATCATGCCAGAAGAGTCTGTAGTGTATTTCTTTGTTTCTTTCTTTCAAATAAAACGTATTATGGGACCGCTTCTGCAGGCACCAGAGCACTCATTTAAAATTAATCAAGCGTGCACAAGCTACAGCTTTGTAACCTTCACTTAAAATGTATCCTCTGTTTATAATCAATTTTATGGAAATAGTGTGAACTTGATTGCTTTCTAAAATCTGTTTCTGTAATGAAAACTCGTCTGTTTCTCTAAGCTGCACCATGTTTAGACCCAGGCTGCTTATTATACTGTATGCTTATTTGAATCTACTTGTTTTTGAAGTTACTGTAATAATTAATTGATTAATTACTAAATTAAGTTTAATACCAGATCCAATTGCATGATATCTTAAAACCTCAATAATTCCCTTATAGGAGAACAAGGTGTTTTTTATAGGCTAATTTGGTGGAGAAGATACTAGTTTGTCCAATAACAGTAACCACAACAGACCAGAATGCAATGCACCTTTAAAATGTCCAATTGTGAGATCAATAAATGAAGTAACGTTCACGTGGCACATGGCTGAGGTGAAAGTGGGAACAGTCAAAATGAATTATAACACATTTACTCTATCTTACTTACAAACTTTATCTTGTTTTTATCTTGTTTGTCAGGACGATAGCAGTTTTATTTCCTCTGCTGTCCACAGATTCTTTCAAAATTTAAAATACTTTTTGTTTTGTTTTTTTACTTTATTTTTGTCCAATTTTTAATGTCTGTCCACATTTTTTGAATAAAACCCCCAGGGTACACTACTGATTACAATACTGCTTTGTTTTTACTAAGGTATCTTCATGGAAATCATCCAATAAAAGTAATGTGGGAGAACAGGTGTGTCTGTAATACCTCACTAAGTCACTATCCTGACAGGGACTGACCTGGTTTCTTTTTTATCAATTTGTACTGAGGCATGCTCACAGCTGAAGGTTAAAACCAATATTGGGGTTCCTACACGAACCCTCCCACACAATCCAAACCAATCCAAGCACAGTCAGTTTGAGTTAACACAAAGGGATCCGTGGCTCAAATGAACATTAAGTTTGATGCCACTCTCTGCGGGGCCACTGGCCGTCACTGTAATGCAGGTTGACACTCTTTCCCCAGGTCACATATACACACTCAATGATGCCCATCGAGGCTTATAGAGCCCTCAGTAGTGTTATTGTATCGACACATGACCTAACACATTTTCATTAACAACGTTCTCTAACAGTAATTCATTACTGTGCTCCATCAATTTAGGCCTATTACGTGGGTGGCTGACTTATTTATCCTGTGCTTATTTGTTTCAAGGCCTCATGAGACTTGAGAGCTCACAGTGAATAGACTAATGATGATTAAAAAATCCGATTACAGTTAATGATTCACATTAAATATATGAAATTTCACCACTGAATGCTTTTAGTCAACAATCATTCTCTTTTGATATGAGAGGACATATTCATGAAAGGAGTATACAGATGGTACCTCTTAGGCCGGTAACTTAAAGGAATAGTTTCCATTTTGGAAAACAGAGTAATTTGCTTTTCGCCAAGAGTTCAACATGTCAGTGCGATAAATATGCAGCAGGAGCCTGGAGACTGTGAGCTTTCCTTTGAATAAAGACTGGTAACAGGGAAACAGCTAGCCTTGTTCTGAAATGCAAAGGAATAACTGTAGTTTCTGGTGAGCTCTGAGTTCAGTCAGAGGCTGCAGTGTTTGTATACAGCCTAGAGCTTATAGCTAACATCTGTACCACACGGGCGGTTTGGGGTGTCAAACTCAATCACTGAAGGGGTCATCTTGAAATATAAAAAGGAGTTTGCGGGCCAGATAAGCAGGGGCATAGCCACAACTTTCCTACAGGGGAGACCAAGTTAGACACAGTAATTCTATTGGGGTGGAAAAAAATAACTACTTCAAACATACAGAAGACATAGTTTTATGAAGTAGTGTGGAATCATGGAGGTTGCTGTCTTTATTGTTAAACAACCATTATTGCTGATGAAAATCTATCTGGCGTGACACACTTTAGTGACGTTCACTGACTTCCTTCCTCATTCTCTGACATATCCTGTGGTTTCCCCAGGAGTTATAGCAATGTAAGGGGGTAAAAGGGATTGGACACTAATGTCAGGCAACCAAATGAAACGCAATCTTGAATAAGATTATGGATTCCTCTGGGTTGGAAATATTTGGGATCTACAACTCAATAAAATATACAACATAGATAATCGTATTTAGACATTTAATGTGGAAATGATGAAAGGGTCTGCCAGAACTGATTTTGATGTTTTTAATGTGTTTTTTTATGTTTAACCATGCAGAGTTAACTCATTCTGCTGTTTTACTGTCACTGGTTGAGAACAGAGAATGTTGTTGGGGATTGTAGTGCAGTGCGTTGAGGTCAAT
The DNA here is from genome assembly GCF_004916995.1 of Morone saxatilis. Lineage (NCBI taxonomy): Eukaryota > Metazoa > Chordata > Actinopteri > Moronidae > Morone > Morone saxatilis. Next base: position 17,852,016 of record NW_023339674.1, on the reverse strand, counting down.
ATTAATAATAATAATAATAATATAATATAACAAGTGTATCACCCAAAATCATGCCTACAGTTCGCTTTTACACATCAATTATTTCTCCAGTATTTTAAGTATCTGTGTCATGTCTTTTTAACGACAGCCACGGTATTTTAACAAAAATGGACACAACGATATGGGTGTCACAGTGGAACGACGTCACCAGTCAGTCACCAGTCTGTGTTTTCAGCTAGCTTGCCATGTGGACACACTGCCACTGGCAGCTAGCCTATTAAATGGCCATCCTCTCTTTAAGCCCCTGTGATCAGAGTGTGTCAGTCAACCAGCAGTCCCCCTCCCCAGGCAGCCTCTCAGGCTACTTACACGACTTCAGTAGGGATGAGAAGTGACAGACCACCAGGAAAGAGAGGACCTAATTGGGAGAATTGGTAGAACGGACGGATTGTTTGTGCTCAGTGAATAGATCAAAATGTTAATTTCGTCCTTGTCCAGATCTTCTGGGGTTGTTTTTAAAAAGAAGGGAAATAAAATAGAATTTGTTTGCACTGCCCTGATTGTGTCTGGAAATTACTGATAAGTTGACAGAATAACACAATCCAGTCTGAAGGCATCGGGGACCTCAACTACGAGATTTGTGTCCTTGGAAGCACCCTGATCAAATACGAAATGTAATGAGTTGGAAACATCCATTACTTTGTGACTCTCATAACTTTAGAGTAAATGGCTGGTTGTCAACTTCTCCTCCTTGATTGCCTCAGTATGCATGGCACCTGTTCAGCCTACAACTGTATAATGCTCTCTTTTACTTCCATTATGTTGGTAAAATAGAGAACTGGGGGCAATTTAACACTCGACACTTCTGTTGTTTTCCCTCCTTCCCAATTAGTTGAGACACAGTAGACCCCCCACAGTTGTATATTTGTACAAATAATGACAATTCATCATCTGGCCTCAGTGCTTATGGCAACATAAACAAATACTGGGTAATTTCAGCACAGTTCTCCCATATAAAAGTAAGAAAGAAGTAATAAATCAAGAAGCAAACTCCGGTCTCAAGCGAAATTACCCATAGAGAAGTGATTTTCCATCTAAGCATAAATGCAACCTCACATCAAAGGTTAATACGAATCATTTCCACAGTCTCATAGCTACTGTGTTAGCAGCCAACTTTAATTCCTATAAGCATAGAGGAGTCCTAAATATGACTGTGACCCTTAATTTGAACTAACTTATCCCATAAATGCACAACTACAACTGTTTATCCACTTTCCACTTTTCACTTACATAGATGTTACAGAGACAAGGGCCAGAAAGACAAAGTCATCAAGAGGTGGAGGTGAGTGTGATCAGTATCCCTGCTGGCATCTATTTCCTGCCTGGCTGGCCTGTCTGCCGTGTCACCAGCCATCACTTCAGCCCAGGCTCTTTCCATGCCAATTGGCACGTCTCGCCGTTGCTCTCACACTCTCTGCCACATCCAGAGAGGCAGAGACGGGACATATTAGGCCGGCATCACACATCACACGCTTCACATCATCACACACACGCACACAGAGATTTACGTGTTCCAATTTACACATGAAAACGGATGAGTGCACAAAGATGCAGAAAGAGACAGACAGGCATGCATATTCACACACACACGCACACTGTTCTCAATCTGCAGATGAATGTGTGTGAGTTGTATATTAAAAGGTTAGTGTCTTGGGGACACTGACCTTTAGAAAAATACTTTTGTTTACCAACATCTCTGGATGGAGAGCAGCTAAAGATCAAGATATAACAGAGGAGGGGATAAATAGAGTATGGCATATCAAATACACTGAGATGTACGTAACACGTTCCTTGTCCTTTTTCAGACCCTCAAGGTTGAAGCATCATATGCCTAAATCTGCTGGAGCCTGCTCTAATCCTTCTTGAAGCCTGCAGGCTCTCCATGTCCTTCTCATTGGCTTCATTAAAAGGATCCCTGTCCTTTCTATTTCCCTTTCACTGCCTGCCGCCTGCTCATCAACCGGGCCAATTACAACCAGTTATCTAAAGTCAACGAGTATCTCAGAGGGGTCACACATGCACTGCGCCTTCCTCGTCCTTCCGAAAGTAAAGTGAGAACTGTTATCTCTGCGTAAGAGGCAATGCCACTCATGTAGGTCAAACATAGGGGCAGCAACAGGAGTGCTCATTGTGTAACTATATACAGTGCATCGAGCATCCATGGAGATTCGTTTCTCAAACTTTTTACATGATTGGCGGGGTTAGAGTTTCAGGCGGCAATCTAATAATGCCCTCGAGGTCCCTTGAGAAAGAAGTCTGACTAGCGGTGCGAGTCAGGGAGGGAGCAAGGGGAGCGGTGTGCAAATTGAAAGTAATCCTCAGGCTCGGCCAGCGGTGCTGCTAGATTCACATCTATTCATAATTCATCACTCGACAGCAGTGAGGTGGAGAAAGTTCTGTCCGTGTAATAAACCAGTAAGAGACATCTTTGAAATGCACTGATGGAATCGGGCAGATCAGCCTCTGTACTGCTGAAGGTCCCAGGTGAGAACAATACTTGTTATAAGCAGGAAGACAGATTGAGAAGATAGCTGGGAGTCTGCATATTTCACATCATATTAGATTCTACAGCTGTCCATCCACAATGCTCAAGAGGAGATTGGCTGACTGAGCCACTGTCAGTCTTACATGAACTGTCAAAAGCCTAATTAGACATCGTCCAAGCATCGCTAGCAAAGACTTTTATAACTGACACACTCGTTTTCCTCCAACTGGAGCCATTTAAGCGTTAACCCGCTTGACCACAAGGGAGTCAAACTGCCCGGAACCTCTAGCGAGTTAATTCACCAAACCAAATAGACCCAGCGATAACAACTGAAGCTTGAACCTGCAAGAAATTTTTTTTTTGGCCACTTGGGCTCAGTGGAAACAAGATTAACATACTATAAATGTTTTTATGTTGAAGTGGGGAACTTATGTTGATATGGGACAACAAACTGTTGCCTATTATTTACACATATAGCAGACATAGAGCAACAGAAACATTCATTTGGAGCCGTGTTTTAGGCCACCTGTTGAATGTAAGTCCAATATTTAATCTTAATCTTGTATTTGGTCTCTACCCACTCTTGAGTAAAATGTCTGGCACTTTTGCTAGCTAGTTGCTTACTTTGTCTGTCTGCTGTGTGGTGCTGGGCAGGTAGTGTACAGTGAGATTTTAGCAATTTGTCTGGAAACACTGAGCAGTAGGAATACACCTAAATAGGGTTGGGTACCGAAACGCAGTACCAATAGGGCACCGGTTCTGACGTAAACGGTAGTAACTAGACCGAATAAGAACGAACATTTCGGTGCCTCATTTCGGTGCCTGACTTTTTTTTTTTTACCGCCCCCTGGTGTTCCGGTGTCAACTTGCGTGACGTCAGTGCCGCTACTCAGCAC
>NW_023339674.1:17832554-17848496 GCF_004916995.1 Morone saxatilis | reverse complement strand
TAAAAAATACCGAGTAGGCACCAGTATCGGATAAAACCCAACCGATACCCAACCCTACATCTAAACAATACAGTCGTGCACCTGAAAATCAAAACAAGCTAAAAGAAACTAAAAATGTCTGTCAAACTTAGGAGAACTGCTTTCATGCTTAAACCCAACAGAACAAGATGTGTTTATCTCAACAACATCATAGAAATGTCACTTTGGCTGAAGCCGCATCTGTGACAAATTCAAAGAAACAAGTCGATTCCATCATCATATTTCAAATCAGATTTGAAGCACGAAGACAACTAAAGCTGATGTTAGTCACCCATGGGACACAGGATGCTTTTAGCAGGTTGATACTGACAGTTTTGGAGGACAGCTCAGCTTGTCGTTCAAGACAATTGATGATGACAGACAGGATGACAGACAGGCAGCTCACAGACCACACTCACTCAGCTCAATTCGACTGAAACAGATAACATTATGAGAAGTGACTCCTGAAAGTCAGCACAAGTTCACAAAAGACGACAAAACTTGTGTGGATACATTTAAGGGGAGTCTGCAGAGGCTTTTCACCTTCAAAGCACATGTTCACAAGTACACAAGTTCACTGAAATGTCCATGCTGGAACATGCACAGCTTGTCTAGTGACAACACATACTGTACACTGTGGAGGTGACTTTTGTTGTCAGGGGTGTTGGCTGGCCCTGCAACAGTGTGGCTGCCCATAGTTATGACACCAGTGACCTGAAAGTGAGGAGAGAACAGTAACAGTGAAAAAGGTGGAAGCAGAGGATGTATAAAGGATGGAGCCCAATGCGGATGAGATGAGGCAGTGCCTCTTCGAAGTTGCGATCACGACAATCAAATTCCACAAATTCCCATTGTTATGTGCAACCTTACAAATTTGACCAGTCATTGTAGTTTCCTGCACAAAACAGTAAGCCATACATAACCAATCTCACTTCAAGTATTAATCTTCTCAACTAACTCTGAAAATGTCCAAAAATGTTCAAATTCAAGTCAGATGAGAGAGAGGTGTGAACCTTTTTTTCAGACAGTTCTGAAATAGGTGCAAGAGTACAATAGAAAGGAGTCAGTCAGGGGTTTGAGAGGGTCACTGTGGCCACAGTTCTGGTAGACAGAAAAAGTGAAGACATAAATACAGTATGTCACCTCCTGAGTACTTGTTAGAGCTCACTGCAACATTTGCCTTGTCAGCTCCTTGTGGATATGCTAATTACATTTTGTGTCATTTAGGCTGAAGTAGCGTATTAAGGCATTAAAGCTCGTCATGAGCATACGTTTGAAACATGAAGCTGGCTTTTTCTGTCCCTCTCTGCTGTAACATGATGCTGGCTGGCATTTCTGACCTCTCCTTAGCCCCTCTCATCTTCATCCATCTTCACTGCAAGGGCTAATCATTTCTCACTGAAAGGCGAGGAACCATAGTGCTGTGCTGTTATTGCGTATCATGCCATCTCATTTAGTTAGTCTCATTAAATCCCTTCTGCATCTGAGAAGGTTGGAAAGGGTCGTCACCATCCACCTCTCAGCTGCTCAAAACTAACATCTGTTTTCAAATAAGTGTTCCCAATCTCGGTTTCAGTTTCCATCTAATTTCCAAAGTTCATCTGAATATCCTCATTTGAATGGCAAAAAAGAGGTTGTCTTGAATATTTCAGGTCATTATGTTTGGAGAGCACTAGCTGAAATGTTAATTTTGCTCCTTCAAAGACAACTTACCCCTGCCAACAAAGCATACCATATGAAGACTAGGGCTGCACAATTAATCGATATATTATCAAAATTGCAATATGGCCAAGTGCAATAAGCAAATTGCAAGATCTGCGATGATAAAGGTAAAATGTGTGACAAAACAGCATTATAATGAAGTACTGTAGTGTTGCAGAGATACCCTGGCCTATAAATCTTGTTCTCCAGATGTAAGAAAAAATGGTTGTTTGCTACAGAACCCGACAAATCTCACATTCACAATCTCACACATAAACTCAGGATTTTGAGTTTATGTTTTTTCAGTTAAAATGAAAATTGTGATGCATAAATGATCATTCCTACTAAATGTGAATCATGTGCAATATCTGTCAAAATAATTGCAATATGATTTTCTTTACCATACCGTGCAGCCCTAATGAAGACATCTCTCTCCTTGCTTTCTCGCAATTTAAAGTTCTAAAAATAAAACGCAAACTGCCAACCTGCTTTTATTTGGTTCCTCACAGCTTTGTTCTAAATCTTTCCCAAAATGCAAACAGACATTTAATTGGACTCTTCATTTTTGAGTCACATATCTGACACAAAGCAATCTTGAACCAAAAAACTATTTCTGGTAAAAAAAATAGGGCACATATGTGATCAAAGTCTTTCTTTCTTCTGTGATTCTGCATTAAGGTGAAAATAGCAATATCCACAAGTGTCTCTGACCAATAACTATCCCTGTCTGACACACATGCAGCCAGCACGGTGGCTGGCCTGGGATTACAGCATAATGACATGCTGATGAAATGTACTGGGCCATCCAGCTCTGTCTATGTTATGGTCTGTTGTCCATATTTCAGCTGAGCCTGTTTGTATGGCCTACTTCACTGTCCCACCCTCTAATCCTGTGCCGTTGGGAACTGCCACACTGCCCGGTCAACTTCCCATCTCTCCTACACTCAGCTTTAATCTCGCTGCAGCCAAGACAGCGAGCTCTGAATTGGGGACGGCTGACTGTTGAAAAACAACCTCGGCTAAAATGTGACCACATTTGTCAGAAATAAACCAGTGGGACAAACGGAAACACTGAAGTGAAATCTCTTATTTTTGCTAGAACTTATAGCCTTCACATTTCTGAAAAGAGCAGTAAATAATCAAATCTTACAACATATGTTCTTGCAAACCCACTGTATGTATCTGCATACCCGTGTGCGTGTTTTCTTTCCTGCCGCACTGAGCCTAATAATGTGAGAATAGTGAGTTCTGGGATTCTGGCGTAATTATCCAAGAGTGTTAATTACAGGAAGAATTCTGAGGCAATTATAGGATCTCAAGCAACAACGCTGGCACTGAATCTGCTCTCACGGCACACAGACACAGAAAGAGTCTCACGGCACATCACAGCAGCTAATTGTTGATTAATCTTCAAACATCAATATCACATTCAGTGCTCTGCATTCACAGAAATGACTGCATAAAATCAGTGGAGCTAATCATTCATGTGTTAAATCACAAATGTAATCGTTCTCCCCCTTTTTTCCCTTTTTGTGCCGCTTTAATAATGAGGGGATGTTTGTCTGAAAAGCAGCGCCTGTTTATAGCTATGAGCTGAAGTAGGAGAAGTGGTAGATCCTGTATCTGTGCCATGTCTTCTGAGAGATTAGCTAATGCAACAATCAGCTCCTTGTTAAAAGAAGTCAAGTGTTTGAAGAGAGGAAGAGGTGGCAGAGAAGAGGAGCAGGCATGAAGGTGCTGACCAAAACAAAACAAAACAAAACAAAACAAAGGAGTCAACCAACAAAAAAGGGAAAATATGAAAAAAGAGAATGGGCATGCCTTCAAAGACTTATTAGATGCAAAAAAAACAGGGGTTATGCAAAAATAAAATTAGAAATAGAGGCAAAAGAAGTACAGAGAGATGTTTTTTATTACAGAATGACAGATGAAAACAGAAAGCATAGATGTGAGATGGCTTAGGGAAGGTGATGAGGGATTATACATTTTGACAGAGCCATGGAAGGAAGAGAGCCTTGGAAATGGATTTGTCGAAAGTGAGGCACTTCAGAGGAACATAGACTGTAAACGTGTGTGTGTGTGTGTGTTTCCTCGGATGGGTGGTTGACAGCCGCACTCTCTTATCTTTCTGGCGTAAATCTCAACTCAAGAGAGATCCCATCAACGAGTCCGCTGCTGCTGCTGTCCGTGCTACAACTCTGACTAATAGGAGCCCCTAATAGGGTACACTGCATGCTGACAGTAAAAAAAATCCCAAATACGCACACATAAATTCTGTTAAATGCAAAAATTGACACACATATATGCCCTCAGCTGAGGCTCTGCAGGGAGTTAAAAGTGAACCCCGGCAAATGACACAGGTTGTCAGCTCCTGTGACGAAAGCTTAGTGAAAGAAAACAGAAGGAAGGTGGAGGAAGGAGGAGCAAGAACAGATTGAGGATGAAGAGAGGGAGGAGATGGTGACTCAGCTGCTCTCCCGAAAGGCCTCCAGGAGGAAGAGAAGGAAGAGAGGGATGAAGAGGCACCAAAGAGGAGGGGTGCTCATGCTCCCTCTGCTCTTCACAGAGTCATCTCAATTTTTCAGTCTCTCAAATAAAGAAGAGAAACAAAGACAAGAGCTTCAAATAAACCAAACAACAAATGTTCACGAGGGCAGAGTAAGGGGATGAGCAATCAGTGGCCTTAAAGGGGAGCACCGTGCCATGCCAAGTACCAAGTCTGAGGCGGATTACGACATCATGGCGTGTTATCTGGCATGCGAAGGGGCCTCTTTAACGTCTTTAGGTACAGCTATGGGCACCGAGTAATTGGGCCCTGCCTGCGCATTAAACATAGATCTGTTCTGACATCACACAGGAACTCAGCAGTGGATGTACTGGGATGAAACAGCATGCTGGATAGAGTTAGAAACACACATTGCACCGCACCAAAAAAAAAAGGGGGGGGGGGCCTCGTCCATGCAAACAGACACAACCGCAGCTACATCCTGACTTACAAATTATTCACGGGCTCTTTTGAAACTGTTTACTCTGACACGCCAACGCTGCCTTCCCCACACTGAAGACAGTCGAGAGATCCATTGAAAGCGGTTCTGATGAGACGTTTCAACGTGAGGCAAAAGCGAGAGGCAGTGGGAGGGTAAGGAGAGAATTCTTTGAAAGAAAGCTATGGGTGTATACTATATGGGACAGGGGGAAAGGAAAGCAGGCAGGGTTGTCTTTGAAAGAGATGAGGTGGGTTCTGACAGCGTGCTGTCAAACAGGCCGACTGTCATTGCAGGCGGGCCGATCCCTGATTCTGTGATCAATGTTTTTCTAAGAAAAAAATCTAAAAAGATGAATAATTCATCCCTAACCAATGACAGGCTTGTGAAGACGGGTGGAGCATTAGCCTCATGCAACGCTGTCTCACTGCGTGTCTACTGGCTCCCATGATAAATTCATAACGTTCCCCTGATGTCCAGAAGCGGCTTGTCCTTTTTACCTTAAAGTGTGAGAACGCCACAGATCAGGAAGTACACCTGTCAAACTGAGGGCATGCGACAGGAGGGCATTAAATAGACACAGACGTGTTAATGTTCATGTGCACAGCGCAGAGATATTCATAGACACATAGATACACAGATTGTGATCTATACTGACAAACATAACCCTATACTTCTCAGACGCAGCACACAGCCCGCCTCCACATATAAAAATGGACCGAGTACACAGAGTGTTCCAGCTATTTTACGAGGAGAGTATAGTCTCTATAATGCCCCAAACAACAGAATAGAAGCTCGACACAGCTTTGAGTCAGTTCAAAGCAAAAATCCTCAGCAGACTACTTCTGATCAAACACTTCTGACAGGCAAACCGAATCCGTATGCTCCCAAAGAGAGAGAAAGAGAGGAAGACAAGAGGAAGAAGATGAGGGAGGAAGAGAAACCACAGTCTGTTAAACACAATCTCATCACACCCATCTGTCACGCTTACATATGGACACATACAGCTGCAGATTTATTAGTTCAAATGATGCAGAAACAAAGCGAGGGGGAGATTTTTCTTCCAGGCTTGATATCCGTTTCAAACAGCGGGCTGGAAAAAGGCTTTTGCCTTTAAAATGTGTTGCCCCCTCACTGGGGCTGCATGAAGAGACTGACTCTTACTTCTTACACGCTACTTGCACAAACACATGCATGCACAACAAAAATGTCTATTGAAAAATAAAGCTCTGCCATTAGCTTCATATTATATCATTCAAACACTGGACTGGTATTAATTAAAGTCATTACCAAAATCATCTTTCATTTTAATCAGCATGCAAAGCTGCCAAGTTCAATATTGTCACACATTCTACAAAGGGGATATCCAGAGAGAACACACTTTTGTTTCTCATCAAACTAAAAGGTCACTTGAAAATAGCAACCCAGCTCAAATTAACATCTCCATAATGAAGTAATGTGTTACACTTTTTGTCAGCGGGCATATGGTCTTATCACCTTCGAGCTACACGCTCAAAAGCACTAATGAACACAGTAAGTACAACAGGACATGTCTGACCCCGCTATGACCTCAACATTATTAAGACGTATATTCAGGAGGAATAAAATGTAATCCCTCCGGTGATCCACATCTCAAATGATGATGGAGAGAATGGAGAATTTATTTCTACAAAGAAAAACATTTCTGTGCATCATTACGCGTGGCTAATACAGGAAATTGTCCGGCACGTACAGTAACACCCTGTACAACTGTGAATTGTTGTTTTTACACTTTGGGTTTTCGTACTTAAACAAACAAGATACGTGTTAATGAGTGAGCTTTAGAGCTGCTGCTAGGCAGATATTGTTACTTTTAGCCAGAGCCAGTCTAGCTGTTTACCCCTGTCTGCAGTCTTTGTGCTAAGCTATGCTAACCGGCAAGCGGCAACCTCTGTAAATGCAGCCAACACGGAAAGTAACAAAAGCTGCAGTTCATCGAACGGCCACTTGAGGCTGACTACAGAAGTGAGTAAGCCTCCATAAGGCCCAATATTAAAATGCCCAACCTTACAGCAGAAATAGATAAATATTTACAGCCTGCTTCAAAAAATGTTCTCTATAGCTAAATACTCTGTTTATGATAAGAGGGTAAGAGGGGTGAATTTTAACTGTGTGTTTACTAGTGTTTAAATTATATTAAGGCTTAAAGTTATGCATTATTACCGGCAGGGCTGCTTTGACTGACAGGTGGGTGCAGTCACCGGCAACTGTTTTCAGTAACCAGGCTTCATTCAGTTCTCCTCACACTCCGTGTATTTGCCCATTTTTGGCTTACCCAGGAGCTGGTGGAGTCAAGACTTCCAATATGCAGACTCATCAGAAACCTATGGGTGACATTACAGAGACTAGGTCCATGTTTCATACACAGTCTATGCTCACCACTTCATGGTCTTAATATTTACCATACAGACATGAGAGTGGTATTGATCTTCTTATCTAACTCTCTGCTAGCAAATTAATAAATGTGTTTCCCGTAATGGTGAATATGGTGAAAATGGCTTTGAATAGTGAGGATCACTAACTTATAATTACACATGGACAGGGTCAAAATCCCAGCTTCCGCCCTCCCGTTTAATGCCTCTTTTCTTCCATGAAGCAAACAAGCAACCAAGCACACATGCAAGCTTTCAAAAGTATAAAAAACCAAAGAGCAAAATATAAAGCAAGAAACAGAATATAAATCAAGCAAAGACAAACGGAGAGAACAGCCTCACTGAGCAGTTCACTCTCATCCCTCAGTTCTACTGATCTCCACTTCAGGAAAATGATTTGATCAACTGATTATCTGATTTATGTTCAACGGCTGAAAAGGAGATAAAAGTCGGCTTTAGTTCTGACAGTGTGATCCATGAAGCAGAGATAGAGGAGCGTTGGGGGTCATGGACTGATATGAAGATGCAAAGAGGCATGGATCTTTAATCTTCATTTATAACCAATGGCTCACTGGGATATTTAAAATGGGCTCACAAGGTTCAAAAACCAATTTCGTAATGAGAGTGGAGGAAGAGTGCAGGAAGCACACAATACTCCAGAGAGCTCCATAAACAAAAACACACAACTCATGTGCAGGAGTATTTATTTTTGCACAACTAATCACATTAATCTCAATCTAAATGCATCATCATCACCCCGCAAACGGCCGACTGAATGCTTCAGAGCTAGGCTGAGTCAAACACGCTGTTAACTGTTGTGGACGACACAACCCATTTGAAGAATGATTAATTAATCCAGTGCTTAATACCCTTGCGCAAAGTTAAGTGCATCTGACCACAACCACACGTAGAGTCCTCATTAGAGTCAGAGTCATTAGTAGGTTCATGTCTGAGGGGACATTATGATAAAAAATGCTACTTTTGATCGTCAAGCACTTACAAATCAATTAGGAGTTGCTGGTGACGTGTGTGTGCATATGTGTGTGTGTAGCTAGAGACATCTGAACTTAATTAAGGTATTTCAATCCAATCACAGGATGTTTTATTTTATATTTTATTATGTTTTTTCTAAATGCCACAAAGGTGTTTGAAGTTTCAATAGAAAATGGTGAATGTGTGTGTTGTAGGTGGACACTGCCCCTTTTAATTTAATCATTTTCACAATTCCATAATTGAAGAGAGCTGATTAAAGAGCTATCTCATGTGTAGGGCCCATGGAGAGATGGTATGATAGATGTGTGTAACTTGAGTCAACCCACAGGACACAGCTGGTTCTTTACAGCAGTTCAAGATACAGTAAGCCGTGTCTGCCTGGCTCAGCTGCTACAAATGTGCTTGATAACAGAGCTGGAAGGACTAATACGCTTTCAAGCATGAAGTACTAATAATCTCAGGAATCTATCACTTGGTTTATACAAAGTGGAAAAGGTATTGAAAGTTCCTCTAAATTGATACTTCTATGAGTGATATTCCACTGAAGCATTTAGTGTTTCTCACCTCAGTACCTCAAATATCAGTACCACCATTATGACATTATCATGACTGCGTAGCATGTTATGAAATAAGATATTACAGGAATTGCTAAATTTCTAAATATGGTTTAGGGTTTTAGTACCAAAGGGAACTTAGTGATTTAGACAAACACTTGGGAAAATAATTCTAAAATTCTAAAATATCGATTATATTTTTGGCAGAATGTAAATGCGATTAATGGTGTGAGAGTGAAATAGATAAAAGGATAAAACAAACTGTGCTCAGAAAACAGTTTGGGGAAGGAGACAAGCAGCTCCTAAACAACGAGGTGCCCTTCAGCGCTCAGTGTTTATACTATTTAAAGTTGTGAAGAGAGATAAGGTTATATCTAATTTAATCACATCGTATGGATTTCGCTGATGCAGCTGCAATGCTTTAACTGAGGACAATGATTTTATGGCTCCAGTGTTGTTGTGGTACAGGTTTATGTAGTGCAGTTAGAGAACATAATGCTGGATGCGGCAGGGATCACCAAAGCTGCATGTAACGGATATACTGCAGTACAAATGCCCTTTACTCTGGTTATCTGCCTCCTCTAGCAGTTCATTAGATGATCACTGCTAGCGATGCCACTGTATGAATACTGTCTGTATCTTAGGCTTAGAGTGCATAGTAGTAACATGGCAGGAAATTTCCCTGTAGGTTTACTGAGGTTATTGAGTCGGTTGAGTCACGAATACAGCTTATTAGAATACAGTATGATGTTTTTGTGGACCGTTTCAGCATTCAGAAAAGGCATTTGTAACACTGAACTTCAGGCTGAAATTATTAATTAGCAGTATCATTTATTCTTTTGATTAATTCAGTATTTTGTCTGTAAATGACCATAGATAGTGACATATTCCACAAACATGTATTTAGAATGATGAATCTGTCAAGCTGTCAACACAAACACAAAGTATGAATTTTATGAAATGCATATGAAGAGCAGTAAGCAAATGTCAGTATTTTCTATAACTGTTATTGTAACCTAGTTACTATATATATTGCTACCTTATTCGTTTAGGTTGTGTTATTGGGATGTTTAATATACTGTGATAAATAATTGTCATAGTAAAATATCATTTTAGACTGTTGCAGAATAAAACGTTATTATTACTTCATTAATTATTATTTTAGTCTGCACTTTAGATACTATATTTTTTGTGTGATACATAAATATTAATGTGTAATATTTCAGTTATGTCCCCTTGTCTTGGAGTAGTTTTAGTTCCTACCTCCTGTTGTATCACAGATGACACTAATGAGCTAATAACCTAACTAACTAACTAATAACCGAGCAACTTGTGCAAAAGTAGACTTGTGTGACTAATATTAAGATTGGTATTTTATTGTCTTGACTTGTTTGTCTTAATTGGAGGAGATTATTCATGAGAAACTAGAGCCCTCTTCAGTCAAAATCAATCAACTTGTGTCAGCATTAACAATGCAATGCAGTATGTAATCTTTTGACTGCTGTTTAAATCATGTCTGGTAAGGACGGTACCTTCCTGATGAGAGCACACTCAGGAGGAGCCTTGAACTCCATTTTCTCCAGCAATCTCAGTCATGATGGTCGATCCATGCTGGAGAATATTGTTTTATGGCTGGCCGCAGTCGCAGCACTTCAAGTTGCCAGCAGCAATAGTAATACATAAAATGAAATGAGCCGGAGAGAACGACAAGTATATAAACTCCTAAAATACCCCGCACTTCATCCCATAACACGACTCAGGGTGGGATACACTTTGCTCTCTGTTACACTCAAAGACACACTTCAAATATCAGTTCACTCCCACCAAAAGTTTTAATTGTGGATCTTTGAGCTGACTTAAGCTTAAAGGACCAGTTTGTAAGATTCAGTGGCATCTAGCGGGGAATTTGAATTTGAATACAGCTCACCCTTTCAAGTGTGTAGGAGAAACTATGGTGGCCTCAAAACTCCCTATCTTGAGTCAGTGTTTGTTTTGTCTGTTCTAGGCTACTGTAGAGAAAATGGCGGTTCAACATGGCGGTCTCCGTACAAGAGGACCCGCTTCCTCTGTAGATAAAAACGGCTCATTCTAAGGTAAGATTGAGGTGACTATACACCAATAACAAATGTTATATTCCATTTCTATCTATAAATGTTACACACTGGACCTTCAACATCAACAGAAACAGGACTGTGTCTGTTGATTCACATTGTTAAAGAGCATTGCACAAACAAAGCAAAAGATGTAGTGAAGCCTCTGAACTGTGTGTAAGCACTGTCCACCTACACTTGTGAGATTCCTTGGCTTCCCTTTTAGTACTTATGTAATGCTACGGCCATCTCATCACACATTCTTTCATCCAGAGACCTCAGAAAACATAAAATATGTAACATCCAAAGAGCAAATACTGTTTTTCTCACCCCTCTGCTTCCTCTCTGTATCTCATATGTGCTGTAGCTCCAGTCCTCCTGAGCCGGTCCAGTAAAGTTGCACAGGACCTATCTACAAAACATCGAGAAAGAGTGAAATGGGAGAAAAGCACTTAGGAATGTGAGAGATAGATTAGAGAAGTGTAAGACAGCCATCCTGGGGCTTGTGCTGGATGCTACTGAAGTACTACAGCAGTGTGTGTACTCTACCATTTATAAATATGTTCTGCAACTATAAATGTATGAAAGCTAATATAGCTTTAAGTTATGCACAAACGCATTTTCTGAGTGGGCACTGGCCTCAATTGCATCATCTTTTCTTTTTTTATATATATTTTTGGGGGCTTTTTTGCCTTAATTGGCAAAAGATAGACAGGAAATGGGGGAGAGAGAGGGGATGACACGAGAGAGAGGGGATGACACGCAGTAAAGGGACAGAGGATGGACTCGAACCCATGGCTGCTGCAGCAAAGGACTAAAGCTAAAGCACCCTGCATCATCTTCTAAAAGCAAAAACACATTTAAGTTAAGATAAATTGACTTCTCAACATTACTTGCTGTATTGTACCGGGTTGACATATTGCTTTGGCTTTGATCCTGTTGGTTTCAAAAAACATAAGAAAAGCTTTGTAGTTACTCTGGCTCCATTAGAGTCATCTAAATAAATGGCACAACAATGACAAACTGCAGTATGCAGAGTTTCATACCTGCACTGCCATACTAATTTGTCTCAATGAGCCTCAGCCTATTTTCCACAGATCAACAGCATATTTAAAGTTATTTTTTTGGCCTTTTGTTGGCTTTATTGATAGAGACAGCTGTAGATAGACAGGAAAGGTGGTTGGAGAGAGGGGATGACACGCAGCAAAGGGCAGCAGGTCGGATTCGAACCTGAGCCGCTGCAGCGCACCACCTAATTTTACTAAGTGATACTACACAGACTGAGGCCCATTTAAATGTCATGCTGCTGATCGTTCTCAGTAATTGCAAATGATGGATACACCACAGGTGTGCCAGGTGATAAAACTATGAAGTAGTCCAACTAATTGATTATATTATATTATATTATGATGGGATTAAAAAATGATATATCCACATTTGAGTCAGTTATAACACCTGAACACCACATTGCATCAATTCTGCAATTCAGAGTGCATGGAAACTAGTTATCAAGTGAGTAGAGAAAGAGTTAGCAATGTCCAAATAGCTCAAACTAATGGATACATGGTTGATAGTTAGCTTAATTTAAAGGACAAATGGCACTACTACTAATGATACTTAGCTTAAAGTAGACTAATGGATAAATGGTGTGTAATTAAGAATCCCACAGCTTTTCTTGCCAAGACACGACCTACTTAGCATTCTTAAAGTAGACTTATAGATAAATGGTTGATAGTTAGCTAAAGATAATGGATAAAAGTGGCAGTAATACAAATGCAAATGTTTGAATGTATAAATATGTTAACATTCACTTTTATAGCCACTTTTTTAAAGATGTATTTAAGTAAAAATCCAGTTTAAAACAATGCAAATGAACCCATTTGTGCCGATGAAGACGTGCTTGAGGTCATCTGACAGTCACTTTGTCTGACAAAACAGGCGGAAAACCACTGCCACAAGGTAACGAGGTCAGCCGGCGTATCGTCACCACAAATGTCAAATGAAACAATCAGGTTTGTAAATAAAGGACTTGTAAGGCCCAGATGCTCTCTGAGCTCTACATTAAGGTTACAGCCCCATCTGAACGTCTATAATGGCATTACAGCAGTCAGTGAGTGGGAGGACGGCCAGCGCACACAGGCCCATGATCGTTCCAGCTGGACATCTTAACCACGACAGCTGACATGCCAGCGTGCCTGCAGGTATCTGACAGCCACTCACAGGGGCACTCTCTCCATTTCCTCGTGCCCTCCTCCACCACTTAATACCTTATTTTCCTCCCCCCTTGCTCCGCACTGTCCTCTCTGTAAGAGCGGCAGTGCCCTCATCTTGCTGACAATGGATGCATCTTTGCTTTACTGCCCTCATAAATACTCCAGAGTTGAAAACAATGAGGCCGGGCATTGGCAGTGTTAAGCTGAGGTAATGTCACTATTGAGCACGGCTGACAGCTTTATGTGCAACAGAAAGGATCAAAATGAGAAGGTAAGTGTAGGCGTAGTAATGGACAAGACTAACAGGCCTGATTCAACAATGCACTCTGAGGGCCACATAGACCTGTCAGCAGACATTTCATTACTGACACATAAATCTGCCAAATAGGGAGGGTAAGTGGCACTTCGGGTACCATTAAGTGCTGTTGTATAATTGCATTCACTGCAATGCTGGTTTTTTTCTCTTGATTTTTAGGACAGTAACAGCTACTGTGGCTCTCAATAAAAAAGATAGGAATCCATGAGACCACAATGAGACGTGGTGTAAAACAAGAAATACACAATTCCATGCTTAATATAAATCTGATGATGATGGCTTTATTATGTGCTTTTCATTATTTAATTATCTCATACACCAATGACTGGCCTTCAGTTGCTCAAGAGCACTTAACCAGGGCCAGGGATCAAACAACAACCTCCACCTCCTGAGCAACTTCTCCCAAAAAACTAGATCTAAATCCACTCCCCACGAGGTACACCCACCCACCCCTATTCTACCTCACTACCGAACCCTTCCACAGGATAAAAGTCTGCCGTGTTTAATTTGATGGTCAGCAAACTGTGTGAAGCCTCTGCACACAGGAAGAGGGCAACACAGTGAAATGTTGGGGTTTTAATTACAGAAATGTAGCGGCAGTGAAAAATTAAAAGATGCATAAATCACTATGTGAATTTCTGCATTGCTGTGACTGGTTTAAAACTGACTGAGGGGGGGGCAACAATAATAAAAATCTCTAAAAGGGCCAGTGCCCCATGACCGAATACATTAAAAGTACTGCCTCAACTCATGAGATGAATTGTAATGTCCCCAGTGTGAGTCCTGCCAGAGACCTTTGTTGCATGTCACTCCCCATTACTCTCTCTCCTCATTTCCTGTCATCTCTCTGCAGCTAACTTTGTATGAAAGGCACGAAACGCCCCAAAGAATACCTGAAAGAAAAAACGATTACAGTTGTGACCATCGTCAAATGTACATGACAGCTATGCAACCTCAGTTATAATTTGCAGTTAGTTACATGCTTTTGTGATGTATGTAATGTGTGCAAGAATCCAGGACAGTGGTAGACCATAGTCCCTCACAGATGAGGAAAGAGATTAAAGCTTCTGCTTTTCCAGACCGTACTTCCAAAAAAAACTAGCTTATTTCTAGAACTGCACTAAGAGCTGAACAGAGCCACAATACAGACAGGAGCAGAGCTGGGAGAGGGCTGAGCAAACACAGGCAGAGGCTTAGATGTGTCACACCGACGACAGGCACCGAGCCTCTCACGCTGGGATGACTGCAGGGATCGATCAAAGGCTGCCTTCCCTTTTCTACCCCACATTTAGATCATTAAAACCTAATTGAGAACTGGTAACCAAAGACACATAAACACACACACACACACACAGAGCGGCTGTGCTTGCGTGGATACAAGCACACCATCTCAGGGATGAAAAAAGCACAGCTAGTGTGAGAGATAATGAGACCCGATGTCCATCTGAGTTAGAGAGCAAATCGATCAGCCGGGACTGCACCATAACAGTGTGAGATGAGGATGAGGGGATAAACTAGTGTCATGATGATCACAGGGCGAATCTCTCGCTCATCAGGTCATCTGTTCAGGTGAACCTTGACAAAAAGGCAACTGGATGAAAGGCAGCAAGAGAAAGAAACACAACAGATAAACCCCATGTGCAAGACCTCTCTCTCTGTGGATCACAACGAGGTGTGTAAAAAGTGTCAGACAGCAGATCAATTGGACCACCAGATGAATGTGTGTGTATGTGTGATGGAAGTTGGCTCACCCAGGACTAGAACTTGCACAGCGCTCCTTCCACATCTGCAAGCCTGGAGGTGCTCTGATCCCTGCTGGCCGTCTGCTCTGGCTGGGTCCGTGCAGGATAATGTTGCTCCTCAAGCCTCTCCAGACACTAAGCTTCCTCCTCCTCCTCCTCTTCCTCTTCCTCCTCCTCCGGCAGCAGCAGCAGCAGAAGCAGAAGCAGAAGCGGCAGCAACAGCAGCTGGACTGGACTGCATTCACTCACCTTCCCTCTTCACTGTGTCTTTGCTTCCACAGCACTGTGCTGCTGAATTATCTACCGCCTCCCAAATGAAGTCCCAGGCTCTCCACTCTCTTCTCCTTTGTGCTATAAAGGCAGCAGCAGCTCCTCTCCCAGCGGGCTCCCAGCTTTGTGTCTCGGGGAAGCGGTCAGGGCTGCCACCGGCGGCGGCAGGCAGCTCGGACTGATGGTGCTCTCGTTATTGGATTGCATGTGTATGAGTGTCCTGGCATTTGTGTGTGTGGGATGTGGAGCGTAGTGTGTGTTTCAAAGAGGACCCGGCTGCTGTTCATTGGGGCTCATCTGCGCTGTTGCCTCTCTCTCTCTCTCTCTCTCTCGTATTCGGGCTATTTTGTGTTGCATTCACGTCCTGTGGGGGGAAAACGGAAGATGAGCTCTCTACTTAAAAATTCAGCTCACTTTAGCTTTCAGGTGGTGGGTATACTCCTAATACTCTGCAGGGACAGACTGTATGGAAATCCGCGTGTGGACAAAATCTATTAAATAAAATGTATACAGATGCATACGGATGTGGGACGTAAAACCAAAACAATGAGCGGAAAGACGCTAAACAATACAAGCAGCACCTTTCACATTGCATAGTTTGTTTTATAAGAATATTGATTTGATCAGTTCAACATGGCAGCCTCTGTAGA
>NW_023339674.1:17831118-17832530 GCF_004916995.1 Morone saxatilis | reverse complement strand
AAAAACAGCTCATTCAAAGGTAACGATGATTCACATGATTCTTATTTTCAGATGATTATACACTAATAAAAACATTCCTATTAATGTTTTATTCTATTTCTGCCAATAGATGCTCCTAAATGTTGAACACACTGGACCTTATTATTTTCTATTTATTGTATTGTGTTATTTATTATTACAGTAATCTGATGTCTTTCTTTCATTTTGGTCCAAACTGAACTGCACTCGGTGCAGTGTTGCTGTTTTGACACACTGCTGTGATTTGTGCTGTCTCAGGAGGCTAACATGAACATGTTTCCGCTGGTTGCATGCATAATAACTCCATCAATACTTGCAAGTAGCACATGTGCAGTTAATAGACCCTTCTCTCTGCAGATATTTTAATATGTCACAGCAGAACACTTTGTCCTAATAGCACCAGGGCTCTGGTATCTCTGTGCTCACTCACTCACTGACTTAATGGGACTTGTTAATGTTATTAATGACAAGTCAAAATGTCTGATGTGAAAAGGGTCTATTATCTGTAATTTCAATTAAACAGACAAAACAAAGGATTTTCATCACACATTTTTTTTTTAACATCCTCCAATGTTATTGTTAGATATCATCAGTGATTTACTGCAGTCCAGGTGAATAAGTGTTGAACTCACGCTCCCCTTTAATCTGTCTGATCCAACTCAGTTTCCTATACACTATTATACATCTACAGTATATCATGAGTAGCAATTTGGGGTTCGGTCTCTTGCTTAAGGACACAAAAGAGGAGCTGGAGAACAAACCACCAACTTTACAGCCAGCCACCATCCCACTACTCCGACTGAGCAACAGCTGCTACAGTGATACTGGAGAGATGGCGGTGGCGAGCTGTGCCAGGTGGTTGAAACCATTACGAAGCGCTGACGGGTGGATTGTATTTCATTTCGTGAGGAGTGTAGAAAGAAGCCATTGCTATTTAAATCTCCATGGAGCTGGTGCCAAAAAATGTTTACCTTTGTTTTCCATCTCTAAAAATGACCAATGACATACAATGTTTTTAATCTGGATTGTATATTTGAAATGTCAGTACAGGATGCAAACGTCCAAGTAGTTGTTTTTAACCTCTAAGCCATTTGTGTTCTTTCCAAAGATATTTTGTGTGTCAGTACGATATTAATGCAGAATTATTATGACAAGACACTGTTAGCTAATCCAGGTAAAGTAAACAAATAAATACAGTATATTGAGGTTATTATCAACCACACAAAATACATCACAGTACACAGGAACCAGTCAACATTATCACATTACCATATTAAGTAGGTCTCAACTTGTAGAGATATACCGTAAAACTTCTAATAACAGCCTGGGCGTTTATTTGCTTAAATCACTGAACTCCCCCTGCCTTTATTGGGGACAGGCCTCTATTTGGGACA
>NW_023339674.1:17828579-17831018 GCF_004916995.1 Morone saxatilis | reverse complement strand
TTTTTTGTTTGTCAAAACGTGTAGCCACACCAGGCTTTTAGAAGAGACCTGCGTCTATTAGGGACCCTGCTTTTCATTGGAAGTTTTATGGTATTTACAGATTTAAGCAGATTGGGCACTTCCCATTTTACTCTTTAATGGGCTCGGATGCCGACAAGGAGGGAAAGTCTTGCACTTCCTTCAGGCATCCTTACACATCTTTTACATTTCACTGCCACTTTTTAATAGAGCATAAATCGGAGCCCGAGGCAGTGCAGGAGTGTCATATCCAGGTGAAAATGGAGGCAGTGCCATGTTTCATCCTATCTGCAGTCTGTGTTTACTGTCCTCAAAAGCCACAATGGAGCTTTCCTTTGCTGCAGTCTCTGTGCACGTGTGGTCCCAAACAGTGTCACTCTCCTAAATGGAGAAAATACATGGGTTAATTTTTTTAATCACACAATCTGAACACTATTGCTTTTTTTAAGCCCAAACTGCTGTGGTGCAACAGCCTGTAGTACAGTGACCTTCATGAATGTCATTATCCCCTCAACCATTTCCTTGGCTGGCTTAACGTAAAAGCTCTGTAGCAGCTTTACAATAATACCAGAGCACAGAAATAATCAGCAGCACTCCCTCCATGCTTCATACCTGAGGACACTCTGGGTTCCAGGGGCTTTTCTGGGTGAATATTTTCTAAGGGTTTCTGCAGAAGTATCGAGGGGGAGGGTGTTGATAGATATGTTATACATAAAACATGAAGGCAACGTACCTGCCTAATGTGCAGGTTGAAAAGACTGTACATCAACTCTTGGACTCCATAGTCATTTGTCAAATTGAAAGTACTGCTTACCCTTGCTTTCCCTGTGAGAGGTGAGGTACCGAAAATAACCCACAGTCATGGTTTCGGGAGTCAAACACTGTGGTACTCAGGCAGTTTAGTATTTTATGTGAGTACAGTTTCATAGTTTGTGAGATTTACTTCTCATAGTCCACAGCATTCCAGAAGAAAATGTTGTGAAGAAACAAAAAAATTCAGCACACTATTGATCACTGGTACTACTCTTATTAATAATGTTTCATCCTCAGACCTTTATCAGGTAAAATTAATGAAGCAGCACCATATGAGGTCTGCCATTCTGCCTGATAAAGGTCAGTTGTCACCTTAACTGTAATTGCTAATTGCTACCTGGAAGGAAATACTGTAAAAAAAAAAAAAAGAGAGCAAGTAGGATTACTTTTGATACTCTGTATGCAGCATTTCTAATGTGCACACAAGCTTTTAGTGCTTTAACAGGACCTTCCACTAACTGATCAAAGAAGCAACTACTATTTTTAATCTTACTGGACCTTCTGCTTTGGTTCTGATGTCTGCTGACACAGATGATACAAGATGGTATGAAGTGTCAACTTTGCACAAAGACGCTGCTGTCTCAATAAAATGTTTATTTTTGACACCACAGCAGTTTGTAAAATATTGTTCTGTTACAAAATGAATCTCGCAGTGTTTGCAAGTGGGGCACCAGCACTTCAGGCAACAACTATAGTAAATCACGATCACAAAGGCAGCTACAAAAGTGACTCATATTAAGTTGAATACCAATCAGCAGCACAGTATGTGTCAGCTCTAACAAACAACCAGCATTAGCCCGTCAAAGTGGGTCTCAAAAAAGGAAAACTGCATTAGCGAGAAGGAACAGTGGAAACAGTAGGCCGTTATCAGCACTGAGTGAAAGACATTTAACAGGATATTTGCTTAAAAACATCACAGCCTCAAAAATTACCATCAAGCTGTATCAACACTTTATCGCGATCAACAGTCAGAAAACAAAGCTCCACTAAAGTTAATTACTACAGCTTTATTGCTCTAAGCTTTAAACATCTACAACCACAGCTCACCTCGACTGAAGGCCATTAGCAAAGATTCACCAAACCCTTCTGCCAAAAGACTCCCACTCATACAGACAAAACAACTAGCTAATGGCCTTGGGCAACTTAAAGTGGTTCTAACCATTAATTGTCACCCACTCACTCACTAACAAAACACATAACAAAGTGGAAATGTGCAGATTTCAGTGAATGGAGGACAAAGAGAAGCACGGCAGCGGGATGTGGCACACGCCTACTTTTCATTTCTTGAAAACTAATTCTGCCAGAGAGCGAAGGGATGAGTGGGTAAGGGTAAGTTAAAAAAAAACAGCATGAATATATGAATGTCAATTTGTTGTAGAGTAATTGTGATTTTAGGGATTTTTGGCTTAAAAGGAAACATCGAGATATGTGAGTGTTTAGAGCAGAGGCTCCAAACCTTTTTGGCTTGTGACCTTTCAAAGTGAGGTAATGTCTTCTTACAATCCTTTCACATATGTTTGTGAGCTGCAAGCAAGCAAAGAGTGAGGTTCCCTTCTCAAATAGTTTAATTTGAGCATTTTTTACAAGTCTGAATTTCACCTGAACCTG
>NW_023339674.1:17824271-17828569 GCF_004916995.1 Morone saxatilis | reverse complement strand
ACTTAATAACAGACATTGTTTGAGCAAAATGATAACTTCAGCATGCTAACATGCTGGTGATTAGCAGGTATACAATTGACCTTGTTCATCTCTCCATTTAGCATGCTAACACTTGCTAATCAACACTAAACAGTGCAGCTGAGGCTGATGGGAATAGTTTTGGTATTTGGTCATAAACCAGAGTAAGTCAGAGGATCACCAAAGTTATTACAGTTCATCCTGGGGGGAACATGAATGTTTGTATCACATTTCATGCAATCCATCCAACAGTATTAAAATGTATGACTCAAAACCATAAATGTCAACATCATGGTGGTAAATGTAAAGATGGCATCATCTGGGAACCATGAATATCTTTACAGAATGTCATGACAATCCATCCATTAGTTGTTGAAATATTTCAGTCTGGACCAGAGTAGTGGACTGACTGACTAACATAGCTAACACAGTAGCTAAAAACAAAGATTAAAGGAAAGCCAGGGAAATAAAAAAAGAAAAATAATTTATGTAGCAGAAGTTATTTTCTATTTTTTTAATCAGCTCACAAGCTCTCAAATTTATTGTTTGACTCCTAGGGAGTGTTCTCACTCAGTGGGTAAAAACATGCTGTACAAAAACATACACTGGCTATCATTGGTCATACTTATACTACAGAACAATACAAGTTTATTTGTACAGCAAAATATTGCAAAGTGCTTTACACACAACACACAATAACAATAAAGATGCAGGAATAAAGCCACATTATACTATATTGTAGTACATAAGATAGTAAATGGGTGTGCATAAGGCATCACATTGTTGTGCATCCATGTGTGTCATACCTGCTTTGCATGCACACCAGTGTGTGTTCAGGAGTGTGTCCTGCAGCCTTACAGTGAGTGCCGTGCTGAACCCATCTGGCCTTTGGGTGCTGTTGGACCAGCCAGACAGGCAGTTGAGCCCCCCCCCACCCCCTCCCCGATGCTGTGAGAAGAGCAACCGCACTACTTACTGAAGCTCTGTGTGCATGTGTGTGTGTGTGTGTGTGTGTGTGTGTGAGTAGGCATGCGATCTCGGTGTTAGATCTTCACTGCAGCCGTGCAAAAGACTGCGTGAGTAATCGTTGCTGCTCAGCTCGTCTCCCTGCTTTGGACTCAGAGGTGGCACATGTACTTCACCAACAGTGCAGACATATTTCTCAAGCAGCAATTACATTCATCACATCACAAGCATGAAGTACACACAGACACACACAAGGAGACACGAAAGGCGTCTGTCTCTGCTGGTGTTGTGAGCTGCTGATTTCTCCTCTGTGATATCTGCGGGGCGATTAGGAGGACATGCATTGTGAGGACAGCGGTGACAATGCTTGCATGTGTAACACATTACGCAGGATTCATCAGAATACAAGCTAAAACCAGATGAGACATGAAATAAAATATTATGTACAAGCACGAAACATGATGCAATCAAATATGGTGGCTACAAACAAATATTTCATCCACAGCCCTGTTAAATTTTACTTTTATCTGGGAGGCCATGTCACCACAATGTCTCCTTGATTACACGGCTCTCTGTAGGTGATGTGTGTGAACAGGCTTGTTAAACTTTTCCTCTTAATGTGATGTGATGACTTGAAGTGCAGATTTCCATGCTGTAGCCAAGCAGAGGCAGGATGAGTAATATGCTGGTGCTTCAGTGTTTGCGTGACATATTATTGTGTGTGTGTTTGTGTGCGTGTTTGTGTGCGTGTGTGTGTGCGTAGGCTGGACAGTCCCACACCGCCGGGCTTGGACAAAGGTTGGTGACTCACCAGAGCTCAGCCGGAGCAGGAAGAAAAACAAAGTGATATAGAGAAGGCATGGGACTGGATTAGTGGTGACTCGAGGACGAAAAGAGGAGAGAGGAGTGGTGGAGGAGAGGAAGATGGTAAAGGATGGATGGATGGAGGTCTACAGGGAGCCCAAGGACCCAAATGTGTGAGCAAGGAGTAGAAGGAGGAGGAGACATCTGATCCCTGAAGACTGATCTGTGGGAACTGAGGGAAGGATGAAGTAAATAAAGAAGGGAGAGACCAAAAGGGGAGGCTAAGAAGCACCCAGGGGGGCTCTAAAGGAAGCAGCAAGGAGGAAGAGAGGAGACAGCTTGAAGGAACTCTGGAGACTAAAGACATACACGCACAGTTTCTTTTGGATGTGGGAAGGAGACCATATTTGCTCGAGTAAATACAGAGACAACTGGGAGACTGTGTGTGTGTGAGTGTGCAATTACACACTTTCTTTTCTTACAACAGTGTTTACATAAACAGGAACCAGAGACTGCAGTGGCTGTGGGCCTCAAGCAGCTTCTGACTTCTTGCATTATTTCAGACTGCTCTGCAAATCACTGCAGCCAGAACTAGAAAGGTGCAAATCTGAACAGTTTCCACTGGGATTAGCAAAATGATTAAACATACTGGCATAAAAAATATCTCCTTACTTTCTGTGCTGCAAAGTCTGAACATCATCTTAAAGGCCCCCTGCGGAGTTTTGACCGCTAGTCTAGTGCTTTACTGTAAAGCAGACTTTTGATGAGTGTATCTCTGAGGAAAGTAGTGCATATGAGCAGTTGGTGTTTGTGATTTAAAAGAAAAAGAAAAAGAAAAAAGATCAGAGGCCAGCATAAAAAATGAACAGATAGGTTGCAAGGGTTTTATAAAGTAGTGAATGAAGACAATATGATCATCCCTAAATAATAATACACGTCATGTGCACATGTAAGTTGAAAGAGTTATTGGTTACTGTAATTATTCCTCATGTCCATACTGACCCTGAAACAATCCCTTCCTAACCTGTAAGAGAGGAAGGAGGGACACAACCACATGTAGGTTTACGGCAGTGTTTCCCAAACTGGAGTCCCCCAGGGGTCCTTGAGACACAGAATTGGGAATATTTTAATGTCACTATTATTTGACTAGAAGAAGCCCAATGAGAGAAGGTATACAAATTACAATTCTGTACGAAGGTTTCACATTCTTCACTGATAATCTGCCAACCTACAGTTTAGACAGTTATGGAATAAATAAATATTATCAAACGGGGATCCCTGAGACTACATCTTATCAAATACGGGTCCGCGTCCTGATGTGTATCAACAAAGGGTTCCTGACACCTAAAACCTTTATAGGACTAAATATTGGCAATAATTGGCAGCTGATATGCTTCAGCTGAACTTTTGAATGAATGTTTGCACAGAGCAAGATAAGCACAGTGGGTTTCAGTGACAGACAACAACCCAGTCTCATATCAAAATGTGTAGTAGCTACGTTGGCCCACAGTACAAAATTCATTAGTTTCACAATAACAGCTCTAAAATTGTGAGATGCCTACGTTTTTTTGGGGGGGACTATTCTTTTCTACTGGCCTGCGTCCACATCGAAAAGAATATATATATGTATAATAATATAATATATTGTAATGAAAACACTACAGTCAAAATACAAACAATTTACTTTTGTGTACGTTAAAACTAGGATTAGAAAAGTAGTACAATATTACAGAGGTACAACTAGTTCCACTTGTCTCAAATATTACAGAGACTAATAAAAGCCAGTAGTCTACGAATAAAAACTGCCCTTCCTAAGAGCAGTTGGTTCCATGTGGTCAGTGTGAATGGATCAATTTGGCTCCTAGGTCGTTATCATTTTAATACTTATCAACTGATCACATCTGCAATTCAGTGAAGCTCATCTTTTCTTTATTAGAAAACTTTTAAAAAGTTTTACTTGTGATGGAAAACATGATCAATGCTAACCTAAATAGAATATCTTCATAACTGAGATAAAGCAGTCCAATATAACCGCAGGGCTGCTCTTATTACTGTTTTTTCCAAAAGCAGTTCAATACAATACTTTATCAGCGATCTACTCAAAAATAACTGATTTTAGACTGCACTTACGAAACAAAAAAAAAACTCAACTGCAACTCAATCATCTAGTTGTTTTCTTTACAGCTCTGTCAGATATTAAAGCAATGTAGTGTTGGATAACCCTGTAAATCAGCACTTATATGCTCATATGACTCTTCCTGAAAGCCATGTAATTGCACTTCTCGCTTTTCTGTTGCTCCACTTTATTGGAGTTGGGCAACCATGAATAGCCAAAACTCAATTAGTAACAAATCTATTTCAGTAATAGATAGTAATACATTGAGTGAACATCTGTCTAACCCATTTTCTGTCCATTCAGATTTTCTGTTCAACACATCACTTGTCACAGCTACAGTCAAGCCTGCTGGGATGGAAAATAACAATGTCCTTCAAGGATGAAATCTGACCTG
>NW_023339674.1:17817739-17824250 GCF_004916995.1 Morone saxatilis | reverse complement strand
ACAGTTGAAATAAAACTGACTGCAAACTGCATGTTTCTGGGTCAGTGTCAGTCCTGTTAGAGTGAGAGGTTGGCGCTGCACTTGAGAGACGGTCCCAGCCTTTAGTGTTGAGGGTCAATGCCTCCCAAAAGGGATGTGGAATATCTCCCCAGTTCTGCACACATCACTGCATCACATGAATAACCCCGGCAGCTTTTTGCCAAAGTCAGGGACACACAGGGCATGAAAAACACCCACAGCGACAGCAGGGAGAGGAGACCAAGAGAGACACAAGGACACATTTGTGACAGATCTCTGATTAAACACAGACATACAAATATAGTATTTAATTTATTTCCTGCACAAGTGCATAAGTCTGTGTAGCTGACAGCGGGACAGTGAGCTGAGCTCGACAGATCCAGAGCCATGCAGGCAGCTTCAATGAAACGTTAAATAATTGATTGTTGCCTGGCAATAAGAAAGTAGCAGGTGTGTTTGTGTGTGTGTGTGTGAATGCTGTTCATAGTATATGACTTTGGCTCAGGCAGCATATGAATTCATTAATTAAGCCAAAGCTTTAGGAACCAACCAAAACCTGTAGATGAGAGTAAATTCAACCTTGTTGGCTAATTAAATCACAGCAATTATTTATGACATAATATGTCATAAAGTTAAATTAATGTTTAATTTTAAACCAAGAGGGATGGGAGGGATGTATGTATGTAAGAGAGAGTGAGGGAGAGATAAAGTATAGCGTTAGAGAAAGGAGGAGTTTGTTATCATACTAAAGAGAAAAACATTGACCAGTGAAAGGTTGCACTGTTGTGGGTGACGGAAACATAATTGAAATAAAATAGCACACAAAACGTGGCCATGGCTCAAGGATAATACACAACAGCTGAGATTATCCATCATATAAAGCTTTTAGCCCTGAACGAGCTGAGGCAGCAATTGAAGGTGCAGGTGAAAAATCAGTCATGGATTCGTGTCTCAATAAAGCTGAGGTTGGCAGAAATTAAGTGAGCGAGGCATGCGGCTGTAGTGGAGCACGAGGAAACAGCAACATGCAGTAAGCTGCAGGAACGTTAAGATCATGGATGTAACAGAATAAACAGCCTGAGTAAAGAGCAAACTAAATTATATTTAATCGTACAATGTAACTGTCAAAAACGATTTGTCTAGTGCTTTAAGAGACTGGTAGCTCCAGGTCATCATCCCCCCTCTCTCCCCCACACACACACGTCTCTAAGCAGACAGCCATGACATTTATGTGTATTAAAAATGGCTCAGATTATTGTACAGCTTTGAAAGACTGTAAACAAATAAGACACTTTATCTGACCAACAATGCGCAGCTGGATGCTGATTTCCAAGCTACATGAAATCTCGGATCATATTAAATCAAAAGGGTGAAGGGTTCATTTTAATCTCACGAAGATTCGGAGCTCTTGGATCCACAAAGCACGGCTGCATAGAGAGAGGATGGCATGTTGCTTATACACAGGGGGAAATGACAAACAAAAAGCTTATTAGGTTTAAATGAGGGGTAGTCACCGGGAGTTGCCTTTAATTGCTTCTTTCTTTACTTGACAAGCACATTTAACAGCGTATGCATGGCACAACAGTTATTTGGCCTGTGGCAACACAAGCCTCCGCCATTATTAAAGTAACAAGCTTGACATTCTGATATACGGGACTTTTAGCAGTGTTTCTCGCTGCCTACAGTGATTGAATGTTAAAAGTTGAAGCTGACAGAAGCAGCCTTTATATTAAATGCAAATGAAGTGTTAGGTTTAGATTAATTTTTTTCCACAGCTCTACTTTGCTTCCTATATTGCTCTTATACATCCACGCATGATGACCTAATTTTTGTTTTAGATGATGTGAAACTGAGATGCTTGGCCTCTGCCAATGCAAATTCAAAAAACTCATCGCTGTTTTGTTATTTGCACCATCTGCTCTCGCTGATACACAAGGCATACAGGCCATCCATTGAGATTTACACTCCACCTCTTCAGCTACTACAAGTGTAATTACACTTTCTATCCCTCAGCATACTCTGTGTCTGTCCTACCTGCTGTCAAGATGTCAATTGTATGTTTATGTGGCTCAAAATCATGCAAACAAACATGTTGAATTCTTGTTCATGCACCAGTTTTATTATTTCCAGTTTGGATATGAAGACTTGGACTTGTTATTGTCCAATCTG
The DNA here is from genome assembly GCF_004916995.1 of Morone saxatilis. Taxonomy (NCBI): domain Eukaryota; kingdom Metazoa; phylum Chordata; class Actinopteri; family Moronidae; genus Morone; species Morone saxatilis. Next base: position 17,822,063 of record NW_023339674.1, on the reverse strand, counting down.
CCTCTCCTATCCAATTGCATTCCCCATCTAATTTTTTTAGAAAGATTTATTTTTCTATTTTTGTTCTATTTGTATTCTATGTACCTTGACATACAGTCTATTGTTTGTCTATTTTTTTCATTCACTGATGTAGTCATTGTGAGCAGTAATGTCATGTGCAGAGGAGGAGTCCTGCTGTCCACTTGGGCCCCAGCATGGGCTCCCATGTTCATCTCGGTTTGCTGGCCTGGGTGCTACCGGGGCAGCAAATGAGCAATGTGAAGTCCAGCCAAGCACTCAATCTGCTGCCCGCAACATCATGGTAGAGCAAGTCTGGGCACAAAGCCAGGACTCAAACAAAGTGCCTGGCTGTCACGGCCAACCTGTGTATGCACTCTGGCTGCAGGCTAAAGGTGGGCTCTCTGTCATCCCTTTAAGAGCGAGCATGTGAATAGACAGTAAAGAGTAAAATTTGGGCCGTGAGCGAGTTTAAGCTTGAATGTGTGTGTTTGGAGTGTAGTGAAACAATCGGTTCATTGCATTTAACAGTGAGTAAACAAGAGGGAGTGAGATATTGATTACTTTTGAGCTCATTTTTGGATTTAGATGTTGGTGCCCTTTAAGTGTGTGTATGTGTGCAAGAGAGACTGTGTGTGTGTGTGCATGTTCAGACATTGCCATCTGTTCCAGTCTATAGATTTAATGTATTATACACTCTTACTGTCAACACTGGAGTCTTACAATATCTACCAGTTAAATTATGTGCAGCCGTTCCAGTAAAACTAACTGAATTACATTTAAAAGGTTGAACTGAGAGAGTGTATGTAGATTTTAGCCAATTTTTATACAATAAATCTTGCAAATTTGTATGTGATTCTTCCTGGAGGCAATCCTCTGATAAATCTACATTGCTTAAGTACAAATGAGAACTTTTTTCAGATAGAAAGAGTTCAGACACATATTAACTCGCCAGGCAGGAGCCTTTGCTCCCATCTTATCGGACAGTAATGGCAGAACTGTCTGTAGCTGTCACCCAGAGAAACACACTGCCCTTGATTAATCCATGTCTTCCCCTTCTCTGTTCCCCTAATCCAATCTCAAGTCTTTTTTTCTTCCGTCTTAACAAATGGACTGTCCAATGTACAGAGAGAGACAGAGACTGAGAGAGAGAGAGAGAGGCTGGAGGGATTCACAGAAAACAAAAACGATGTCAGGGTCAGATATTGATGAATCCCTGAAGGCAGCAAGCAAACACGGGCTGCAGAGAGATGAGAGAAGAGAGAGATATCAAGAGGGAGAGACAGGGAGAGAAACAGGAGGGGGGGTGGAAAACTCACTTCACTGTGTAAGGCTGGTCGACTCTAAAAGTGAGCGCGTCTGAGGAACGGTGTGGAAAATGTGATCACAGTTCCAATTTGAAGCTGTCAGGAGTAAATAAGGAGTGTGTGGCTGGAAGGCATAGAGGGCAGGATTACTGAGCCCCGCTCTGCTGCAGCTCATTTCCACCTTTGCTACAAAAAAAGAGAAAACCCCAAGGAGAGACTTTAAACTGCTTAATGCCAGCAGGAGGACAGATAAGCCAACAAAACTATATGGATCCGGCGTATAAAATTCTAAATGCATGATGATGAAAACTTATTATTACGAAGAAAATTCTGCATCTTTTCATGCCTGTGCATCTGCGTTTTCCTTTTTTCAGAGAATCTGCTGCAGATGTGATGTGATGTCACCTCTTAGCCAAGACGAAAATAACTTCAACTCGGATGTAAAATATGCAGCCTGTGGAACGTGTCAGAGGGGATTATGGGAGCTTGGTCATAGTGATAGTGAGCAGTAAGTTAGAAATCATCGGAGTGCTTAGTGAGGGGGAAGAAACAGTGGAAAGTTAAGGAGAAAAGCAGTATTTATTGTCACAACTTCGGTCTTTCCTCTCAGCATTTTTGTGGCTCACATTTGAATCAGTGAGGTCAAGCGTGATATATAAATGCACATAAAAAATCGGACATTAACATAGAGCTAGCACACAGCCGGAGGCAACAATTGCTGATAAAGAGCTTTCTATCGTATCTATTCAAGCTTATTGACAAAATTATGCTGTATCAAAATAAAAGTTGGCAGAAATATTGTTCCCAAACTACATCAACATCCCCAGAGTATCTTCAGCTTCTGGCCATATTTGCCTCACCCCAGCTTTTTATTTCCTGTTTGTTAAGAAACATTTTAATGCAGATCTACCTAGAGAACAATGAACTGCAGGCGGTAAAAGCACATTGTTGTAATACATGTAATACAGTAGACATCTCTCCCTGCACATTTTATTTGATTACAGTTCTGGTACTTTTATTAAATAATAAGTGGTTATGTGTGTGAAGTGTGTGTGCGTTGCCCATATTTAATGTGGCATCAGATCAGTGAGTTCACACAATAGCCTCCCACATCGTATGCAGATCGAGGCAGAGCAGAGGATAGTGGGTGGATTAGAAAGCTCTGGGGTTATGTTTCTTTTTTCTGTGGTTTCCAGCCGGTTTTAACAGCTCAGACAAGAAGAATCCAAATCACTGCAGATGATACAAGCCAACGAACCAGGGTAGATATACAATAAAAACCAATTAGATGGACATAAAAGGAGACATTTTTTGTACTCGGGCTTTGCTGAAGTGAAAAAAATATGTTATCAGTAAGTGTACATTTCAGAAATGGGATTTTTTAAAATACTTTAAGAGAGCGGACAGATCATGTTCTCCCTTTCGGCCTCTGACGCTCTACTCACTGTACTAACTCACAAATATACTGCTGCAGCTGATAAGTATATTTAGCTACATTTATTCGCAGCAGGTCTTGTGCGATAGGAACAGCATTAAGAAAAGGAGTATGTGCGCCTTCTCATTTGTATACCTCACACACACACACATTACAGCACCGATGGTCAACTGCGGGGCAAAAATATCAGTGACTGGCTGAGTTTTCTTGCTGACCACTGCTCGGTTTTTGCCTTAAGCTTGTTAGTGCTCTGGCCAGGAGAGCCGATTAGGATGGGTGGCCAGTTGAGTTAAGCTGAGTGCTGCAATGCACACAGTTCCAATAAACATCACAGTAAGCGAGGGGGCGAGATAGAGAGTGCACACAGGGGTCTGGGGGGGGGGGATTACAGAGTGGAAAAAGACGAGAAGTCCAGCCTTATAAATCTAAAGTTATGCAATCACTAAAGGTACAATAGAAGGTGCTAAGATGAACTAAACTCAGTTTGATGAGTCATCTGGAGCTGGTTTGGGTTGAGATTATTTCCAGCTACTATCAAAGCCACACAAAAGGCTACTCTTGATCCCTAAATACATTTCACAGAGCTGGGAATTGAAAAAGAAGGAGGTGTTGCCATTATGCTCCCACTCACTCTCTCTGTCACCACATTGTTTTCATCTCCTGCTTATTTTTAGACCTGTCAAATGGCCTCTGCTTTGGTGCCTCCAGGTATCAGAGGGGCACTCCCTGCCCGGCAGTTCATCAGTCCTGCTTGCATGCCTCTGGCTACTATCTACTTTTTTTATGTTATGTAAGGAGGCAGGAGCGAAGCAGCACATCTACAGTTGCCAGGTTTTGTTCCTGCTACTAATGCTACAAAGCTACTCTGACGCCACATCTCCCTCTCTCTATGAGCCAGTTTTTAAAAGCACACGCTCTCCCCAAACAAGTCTCTGTTCACTCTGGATGCTTTACTCTTTTGTGAGCCATGCCTCACTTCTGCCCTCATTTCAAATTCAAATAATAAACACTGAGGCTTTTTTCTAAAGCTCCATCAGTGTGCGTTCACAGGCAATGAAGAGGCCAAATGGGCTATTGCCCTTCATGGCCTTTCACGGTTAAATCAATCACACAGCTGAAAAACCTCTCGAATGATTGGAGGTATAAACTCACTGTGGCCAATAACCAGTAGCCAGACAGCCAAGGTGAGGAGAAATGAAAACCTATTAAACACGGAGGTCTCCAGACAGTAAAGTTTCCAAAAGAAATATGTCACGAAAACAGCACGTCGGTGTGGAAATGTTATTTTCTGTGGCCTAAGGCCCTTTGAGTTGTCCCAACCTTGAAGTGCTGTTGAGGCTACGAGGTGTTAGCTCCTGGTTTAATTTCCTGTTGGCTCACCAATCACAGATATCATCAACACCGACAGGAGCCTGAGGAGGTCTGAGGGAAACATTAATATACCACTTAAATCGATAACACACATACACACGTGCACGCGCCTAGACCTTTCTGTCCACAGATCAACATCTATCCATCCGACTCAAAATCAAGGCTGTCCTTTCACAAAAATTATGTCCTGTGTCATTGTTTGCTCTGCAACCAC
>NW_023339674.1:17807092-17817714 GCF_004916995.1 Morone saxatilis | reverse complement strand
AACCACAAGGAAATTCATATTTGAAATGAGCGAATCACTTAGTAGACGTCGTCCAAAAAACTCTGCTGCAGCCAGGAGCATGGAGTAGCCTTTACCTCCGGGCGTCTGATGCGGTGGGTGTGTGTAGTTCTCGTATGGTGTGCGGGTGCCAGGGCAACAAAGGAGTAACAAACACACAGCGCGCGCCGTGTTGTGTGTGTTTGTGAGCGGAGGCGTGTGAGTTGTGTTGGAGAGACACGCAGAACACTGACCAAGGGCATTATGTGTGTGTGTGTGTGGAGAGACACGCAAACACTGAACAAGCAGTTATTCTGTCAGAAAAGATGACAAATCTCATTAGTGCCAGTGGGCACATCAAAGATGCAGGTTTAGGATTTGACTCTGACTCTCGCTGTGTGTGTGTGTGTGTGTGTGTGCGCGTGTGCGTGTGCGTGTGCGTGTGTGCATGAGGTCTCCCTGTGACTAAGAGGAAGCTTAACATTCACTCTGCATGTTATCACTACTGTCACTCAGCTGTGCCTGGCACATTCTCAAAAAGTGCAGGACTACAGAGAGCTGCAGGGAAAAACATAATGACAAACAAAACGACAGCAGACAGTGAACCACAGAGAACAACATACCGAAACAACCTCGGCGTCAAGGAGACACAGAGTGTGTAATTTCTGCAAGATACATCAGGTTATCTAACAGCAAAGTAAATACTGTTTTTATAAGCCAGAAAATCTGAAGCTCCAGCAAAATCCTCTGCAGTGGATGTTCAGCCTTCCCCCAACAGGAGTCTTTAACATCACAACCCCTCATCCTTTTATTTATCTGTCCTATATTCTGCAGCCAGTATCACCAATAAAAACTCTACTCGTGTAACAGAAGAGAACAAGAAACAGTAAAAAAAAAAAAAAAATGGGTTAATTGGACAGCTGGTAATTGGAGCATATTAGTGTCTTTGCTGCCACAGACAGTATTGAGTGGGAGATTTGGGAGAATGTCAGTTGCTGTTGATGGCCTAAAATCACTCTGGTGTGAAGAAGATATAAAAAATATGTAAGAAGTGTGGCCTTTAAAAATGAGGCTGGAATATCACAATCAAAGAAGCAGCTGGTCGCTGCACTGACTTTATCAGTCATGAAAAGGGAGTTCACTGTCAAATTGATCTGAACATCAGAGACAACAGACACAAACACTATGTTCTTCCAAAGGTTTTTGTTAAAGGACCAGTGTGTAAGATTTTGTGGCATCTAGTGGTTGCAGATTGCAACTCCCCTCGCTTCACCCTCCCCTTTCCAAACGTGCAAAGGAGAAACTACACTTGGCCGTGAAGACCTTATCTAGAGCCAGTGTTTGGTTTTGGCTGTTCTGGGCCATTGTAGCAACATGCCAGTTCAACAGCATTCATGGAAGGCGACATGCTGCGTCTATAAAAGGTTCATTGTTATTATTCTATTTTATTATCCATTAAATTACTAAAAAACACTGTGCAGTAATACTTTGGAGGAACAAGTGTTTAGATTTAAACTCTCTAAATATCTGTTTCTACTAGCACATAGATATAGACATATAGATTATATTGTGATGATACATTATGATGAATTCACTTAATGATGAAGTAATAGCAGTAGATGACTTTAAGTCTAATAATCAGTTTAAGCATTGATGAAAAACTGAGACAGGGGTGGAAAAAGTATTAAGATGATCTACCTAAACTTACTACAAGGTGTTTTTACCTAGTTATGAAACAGTTTATGATCTACATAAACAAACAACACCATCAGGAAGATTGACCAATCATTTGTTCCTGCAAAGTATCAAAATGCATAATGTTTCCTGTAATTTAAAACATTTAGACATCTTATTCTGAAAAGCATTACATTTTAATGCAGCTAACTGCTTCATATGTTAATAGATACACACATCTTGCTATCTGTTTTATGTTGGTGAATGATCTATGTTGAGAAGATCATGGCGGTCTCAAAAATCAAGCTAAAAGTGACAGTTATAATCATCTGCCTCCAAAGTATGTGAACAGGTGGGCGCCCTGTTGGCCGGGCCAGAGTAAGCAGCTGCCTTCCCATCGTCACTTGAGGAATAGAAACCTCCTGTGTCGGTTTCTTGAAACCAGAAAAAGCCACCGATATGGTTGACTGAGACAGGCACCATTCACACAGTCAAACATAAAATTAAATAGTTATTTCATCTGAGTGTAACATGATTTCCAGCTGAAGTCTCTTCCCTCTTCTTGGAAGTACATTATGTTACTCAGCAAAATGAAGTGATCTTTTGGGATTAAAACCTGCTGAGGGACATCAATTTAGAAGCTAGGAGCACGTATGCAGACAAGACCTCTACTGCAGCTAAAGATTACACAAGGTGGAAAGTGTCTTTATTCAAGAGCTGCACCTACTGTCGCTACAGGTTTGAGGCGCTGACAATTTTTTTTTTCCAGGGGAGTAGATTTGATACTTTTCAAGCTTTGACTTTGAGACTTTATCTCACCTCACTTGTGACATGCTGTGCATTTTTACACTTTAAAGTACTTCATAGTATAGTTTAAGGCAGAATTAGACAACCTATTGATTGATGAATGAATGATGAATGAATAGGAGCATTAGTGCTAATAAAATTACAGATACGATGGCATTTCACATCACCAAAGAAACAATTAAAATTGTAAATCTGGTGTGGTGTGAAAATATTTTAGAAATTTTTTTTAGGCCGTATCGCCCAGCCCTACCTATATTAAATTACCTGTCACTGTTTATTGCATCAATAAAGCTATCAGTAGTTTTTATAAACCCATAGTACTATTAATACTGTACTACGTCAGTTCCTCCAGGATTTTCCAAACTTGATGTGGCCTAAAATGCAGATTTCACAGCAGCATTTCTAAAAAATTACAATGCATGTTACAATGTTTTTAGGCATTTTTGCAATGAATTTGCAGGAGAAAGTGAAAATTGCAAAAAGAGTTGCGATAAAATTGCTAGTAGTTTGCTAGTACACGTATGGAGTAGTTTGCTAGTACACGTATGGCTCAGTGTTTTGCTAGGATTGGTGAAACTCGGCGGAAAGTTTTTCATGGAGAATGGTTGAAACTGTTGCGACCACAACATTGCAACTTCCTGGAGGGTCTGCTTTGTATGCTATACTGTACACGACCACATATAGAGCAACTCTGTAAATCTGTAAACCATATTTTATATTTAACGACAATGACATAAAGACAAATGTATTCCTATAAAAGATGGAGAGACACTTGTAAATCTTGTGAAAACTGCAGAATAATGAACGTCACAAAACGTCATGAAATAAAGCTTCTGCTGTCTGAAAGTGTTATTCACACATTAAGTATTTCACATTTACATTTGCAGCATTTGGCAGACATTCTTACCCAAAGCAGCTTAGAGTGCTGCTCAATATTCATGATTATGACACCAACAGATAAAGTGAACGCAAGTCAGTTTGCTTTAAGTGAAAGAGTCTCTTCGACAGTTAAATTTGTGCGCCGGACTATTAAGCTTCAAGTAATTCTCTGATACAAAATACCTTTAGATTTAATTTGTATTACATTTATTTTTTAAGTCACAGGCTTAAATCTGGTACCAAACTTTTTTAAATGGCCATCTGTTGGTGGAGCACCAAACAAAGCACATGTATTATGGTTCTCCACACTCTGCTATTTAAAAATATTTATCAGTTTGTCACATAGTGTCTATATAAAGTCCAATAAAACCACATAATTGGAAATGATGTTTCACACCATCTCTGCATCTGCGAGCATTAAAGTCAACAGCATGAGCCCTGCAGAGCTAGCCAGCTAATCAGACTAAACCGCCACTTTGTTTGACTTCATTGATTACATATCATATGACTAACAATTCAGACTAAATGCGAGTGGTGATTCGGAGGTGTGGAACCGCGCAGCAGCACGATCACACTTCACTAAAACATTACCCAACCTCCTCGATGGCTCATTTGAACAAATCTTCCACAACACCACCAGAGGGCAACAATGTGCCAAATGATTGCAGCTTGCAAACGGTGCATTCAAAAACACACAAGTACCTTGAGAACTACATGTTTGACATTTGACCTCTCCTATTCTGTCACATCCAGGTTGGCTTGTTGTGATCAGAGAGAGAGAGATTTCCTCCAGCAGGTGTGAACAAGTTCAATAAAATAGAGCCAAAGGTCAGAGAAATCATTTGAGGAATCCATCTGCACTGCAGCTCCTGATTGTAAATAAAGATTTACAAGATGTCTGTCACATACAGAGCACTCTCACCACCTCTCTCTGTTTGCCTGCATGCCTTGGGTCCTCCATATCTCGCTGGTCTCTGGGCCGTGTCTCAGAATAGTATCATAAATGTGTGAATGGATTTGCTTACTGGCATCAGCAGGGGCTGACTCCAAACACTTCGGAGGGCCCTGCGCAGTTTGCCGTGAGTGAGAGGTGTTAGCGATCTTGGGACAGACAAGGACAATCACAGTCGCAGGTAGCAGCAAAGCCTTTAAATCCTGCTGGATTGATCAAGTAGCCCGGTGAGACGTAAAATACACTCATCCAGATGAGAATCTGAGGTGATGCTGCCCGGCAGCTCAGGGAGACTCTGAGGATAAGCTGGCCTGTGATAGTTCAGGGCATCAGATTATCATGTTAAACTATTTGAGGGGATAAAACCAACATTAAGGAAATGAAAATCGCTGCCACGTCAAACGATCTCTAGAACAAATTTACTCGATTCTGTCTTGTTGTGAGAACTTGACTTGATTTTGAGAGACAGCGCTCATTTGCCAGCAGTTGGTCCTCCGCTCACTCCACGGCTCTTAGATGAACATGGATTACAGACTTCTGTGCAGGTTTCCTTTACTCTCAAACTTTCTGAGATGCCTCACAGTCTATGACTAACTGAAGGCTGCACCTGTCTGCCTCATTTTTCATGCCTCTTTTCCTGCTCCACTTCTCTGGAGATGATGGATGCTCTTGACATCTACGGGGACAGCTGGTCATTAGGCTGGAGGTGAAGAGAAACTTGCTGCATGACTGTGTTGAGGGGGTTGCAGAGAGGCAGTAAAGGGGAATACATGGGAAGAGTAAGAGGCAGGGGAGGGAGTCTAAACGCGTTTGTTGGCTGACATTACAGAGTCACATTGTAATGCAGCAGATAATAGCCTGCAGGTCAGACTGGGGGCCCGGGGAGCAGGCCGCGCACCTGGCCGCATTCATTCGCAAGGTGATCAATAAGGCCGATGTCACCAAGTCCTAGTTGTGTGAGTGTGGCTGTTTTGGTTTTGAGCCTCACCCAGAGCGCGTCCCCAGAGGGCTCAACACACCGCAGCCACAACTAGGATTTGGCTGACATCGTGTCAGTGTGTGTGTGTGTGTGTCAGAGAGGTTTTATAACAATCTGTGCTGCGTCAACACTAGAGTTGCTCACATGAATCAGGTAAAATGGAATACAGGAGAAAAAAAAAGCCTGGGACATAATATGAAAGCGCCTGCTGCCTGCAACATAACCACCCCGCATCTAAACTGATCACCTCGACCAATCACTCTGCATGCCGCCATCCATTACAGAACAACGAGACCACCACTGCATTCACAGCATGAGGCAGGGCAGCCTTTGTTCTATAGCACACCTGGGACTGTGCCTGAAATTTATAGCCCCTTCCAGACACCGTGTTTTCACCTTGCAGTTGAAAGGCAAAGACAGAGCTTCTGGTTTAAAAGCGGTCTCCAGCTGGCTACAAACACCAGAGATAGAGGTCGATGCTCTCTATCGCTGCCTCCGCTGAGCAGTCTACCCTTCAAACGTTCAGACAGCCATGAGAACCCCCCAGAGACCATCAGTTCCTGTTCTGTATCCAGCTCTCAGTGCTGCTGCCCTGCCCACAAACACAGTAACACACACACACACACACACACACATCAAGCATTTAATTCATACCAGCATTCGCTCTCCAGCTTCAGTAAGGTGGCAGCTGCCTTTGCACCTGAGCGTCAGGAGGTGAAAAACATCTGAGAGGAAAAGAAAAAAGGAAGTCACAAAGTTCACTGTCAAAACAACTTCAAGTGTTTTCAGGAATTAATTGAAAGTGGCTGGATCTCGGTGTCAACAATTGAATCATTTCCCATCTTTACCGGGTTTTGTCTTCTTTAAAACTGCGGCGTCTGAAGTCTGAAGGCGTCTGAATCACAACCAACACGCAGAGTGACAAATAAACACAGAAACCATACCAAACACCATACATTACAATAGCCACTCAGTAAACAAACAGTTTAATGAAACCCATATACCCAATACTTTCCCCTTTGACACATAATATAATTTAGCAGTGGTTGCAACAGACATGGCAACAATTCAGCTTAAAAGTATGACATAAATAATACTTCTAACAAGTCATAACAACATACTATGACTAACACGGGCACAGGCAGAATAACAAACGCGATGTTTCCTTGATGCTACAAGAGAAATTCTCAATAAATTAACACAGCACCTCTCTGAAGGTTAAACAAAATGTGTAAGATTCAGAAAGAATCATATATCAAAGGGCTGTCTTACTGGAAGCATTATTATGCTCTGCTGTATCTTATAGTTTTTTTTTTATAGGTAGTCAGGTCTCCCTTGAATCATTTCAGTGGGACCTGATTGAATAAAGGTCATCATCATATTTTAAGAATACTCATACTACAAACACTCATTTTGAGACTACCAAAGAGTTCTTAAAATGGTTATTTATTGCACTTAAAGGCAATGCGTACATTTGGGGGCCGACTCACAAGAATAAAAAAGACAAATCAAATTCACACAGAAATGCAGCCGAGGCCGAGATGTCCCTTTAGTCCCTAGTATAGGCCTGACTCCGACGACACAGGACCCTTCACTTCCCATAATGCAACTCAGCAGTGTCTTTTCATTAGACTTTAGACACCCAAGGCTCCTCCAGAGCCGCAGACACATTATGTGTTAAGTGTTTTCACAGAGTGGTAACGCCTCATGATTACTGAACTGAGCTTTATGTATAAAATCCCCATTTTGAACTTCCTTGACAACAATAACAGCTCACCACAATGTTATTCAGCCTGTCTCACGCTCATCATGAAATGTACAATTTGCATCTAAGAGATAAATAGAAAAAAACTTGCGCACAGAAGAAATTGATGCAAGAGGAAACAAAAAAAGGCCAAAATTAGCTTATCTCTACCCATGATCTGTTCTGCTCTACCATCAACGAGCATTGAGCCAGCAGCAGCAGCTCATCTATAAGCGTGGGAGAGCGGGTGCTGATTGCTGGACGAGTACTGGTTCAGTCATTTTCAAGAGGCTTGTGGGGCTCTCCACAGTAACCTGCCACCTACTCCCATAAATACAGCTCACCCTCAGCAGTGAACAGGGAGACTAAGTGTGCAGATGGACTGAAGAGGTACGACTGCGTGGGAAGCAGAGAAATTACACTCAACGTCCTCTGCTGAAGCCAATCATAAGAGAGCCACATGACAGCAGCTTCCGCCTGACCTGCAGCAGAGAGGCAGTGGGATGGTGAGCTCTGTGGTAATACTCATTTTCTGCTTGGATGACCTCAGGTCAAACAACTGAAAATCACATGCTTAAGAGTCAGAAATAGCACCGGTACATCCCCCCACCCCCCCACATGTGAAGTGGCAACACAAACAGACTTCAGACAGTTCAGTGGATTCTTGTTTACTGGAAGACAAAAAAAAAAAAATAGATAATTGTTTTGGGTAGGACTAAAAAGCTAGAGTTTGGCCTGAAGGTGGCACCAAAGGAAAGTCTGACAACACTTGAAAATATGTTTATTGTAGTGTTATAGGAAACTTTATAATGTACAACAATATACATGATAGGATCCATCGTAAAGGCTTAACTTCATCCTTTTGGGAGGAACCTTTTTAACCAAAGTGCTGCACAGATAGATGAGCTTTGTCAAATACTGAATGCGGGGGAAAAAATAAAAAAAATATAATAAAAATTGCTGTCCCTGTCAGTCAAACATTTAGATTAATGAAAAGGTAAATATTTTTAAAAACAAATTACTCCATTTTAGTGTAATTTTCTTGGGAGGCAGGTCATCAGACCAAGAATATGACAGTACTGCACAAATGTGAATGAGGCCTGAGAAGATTTGTGTACATAAGAGACGGTCTTCTAAGAAACTCCTGTGCTCATGTTACACCCCATCAGCTCTTAGCTGACATTGCTTCTTTCGGAGGCCATCTGCTTTGACTCTGTCACATGACCCGTCTGCACAGAACAGCAAGAGAGCAGAGGAGAAATATGACTACGAAAACAAATTGCTTAAGCCTGAAGTATGAGCATTACACTCCCCAGTGGTTCAGTAAATCAGCCGCTTGCACTCAAGTCAAATATACAGTAGTTTAAAGCAAGTTCACCAAAAACCTGATTGAGATTTCACTTTAGAGTTGCTTTATGAGGCTGTGTGCATTGCTGAATTAAGAGATTCATGTTTAGATTCAAGTCTTTGACTACTTGTGGCAGTGATCATATGCAGCATCACCACACAAAGCCTGAACTCCTGACACTTAAATTGCACAATTAGCAATTATTAAACTACTTTCAGATGACTTCCACCTGGTACATGAAGCTGTAATCATGTTGGTTGAAGCTGTAAAGATTTTAGAGCAACCTAACCAGGTTGACACCTGAGCAGCACCAAATAGTTTTAAATTAACGCAATGTCACTGTTACCAGATGCATTTTGACCTTAAGCACAACGTATTGATGCATTTTACAGAAGTCACTTCCAACCTTTGTTTCAGCTCAGTTGTTCAATACCAATATTGTTACTGCCATCTAGTGGGAGGCCACAGCAATGTCAAGGCAAAGGACAACAATGTTTTATTGAATTAATATATAAACATACAAAAGCACATCATTGTAAATATGACACATTAAACAGCAGGGTAAGTAACTTCAGATGGAGTGGGGAGCTCAACGTCCTATAAACACAGAAGGCAAGTTAGTGGCATCATTCTAATCGACACATTAGCCACACTTTCTCCATGGATCTTACCGTTTTCACATCTTCAATAATGATCACGCCTTTCTCCTGAACCTCAATGTCACTTTCTGTGTCGTTGTGCGAGCGGTACTCTTCACTCTCCGTCTCTACAGTACTGGGCTGAGAAATGGTCAAAATTAAGAGAACGTCTCATCCAACAACATGTTTAAGGCTTTTAAAGTTAAACAGTTTTGCATTATTGCAGTTGGCAGAGTAAAAGAAAGATGAAAGAGCAAACAATAAAATGTTCACTAGAAACATGTTAATGTAACAGAATACTGATGTATACTTTAAAATGAAGTCAGGCACTCTGGTAAATCCTGAGAGCTTTCATCTCAGATCAAAAAAATAAGACATCCTGACCATCCTTGTGCATTGCCAAACAACCTTGAGTTACATTAGTGTTAAACTGAAGAGACTAGAGTAGACAGCACCAACCTCATAGTCAGGATCCTCCTCAGGGGCATCGTCATCAGCGAGCTCCTGAGTGAGTGCCTCCACCCAGGTCTGATGCTCTTCTTCCTCCTCATCGTCGTCCAACTCATCCTGCTTCCTCTTGCTGCCCTTTCCACAAGGTTTAGTAGGAGAGACTCTGATTTCTGTTGGGAAACAAGGTCATTTTGTTTTGTTTTTTAAAGATGTGCTGCTGCACCCACATGAATAGAACAGTATCTAAAGATGAGCATTTCCAGCCTACACAAACCTTGTTTTTGGCCCTGCTTTATACCAGGTCATGAACTGCAACATCTGGCACATCATTTTCCATCATTTTGATGTCAATTATGCTCCAAGGTTTTCTGGTACTATACAGTCATTGAGGATTTTTCAGCCTTTGGAGTGTTTGGCTTAGTAAACTTTGGCTTTTACACCTGTGGGCAGCAATTAGCCTCAACTTCACTATCCCAAGTAGAGCTGCTGATGAGCATAATTTTCAAGACAACCATTAAAGAAATTCATCTTTTAAACACTAAAGTGATTCTCTCCATTTTCCCAGAGCCAGCAGTAACAACTCTAAGTGGCTTTTGAAATCCACAGACAGGTTTAAATGATTCAGAAGGTGTGTCAACTCACATCTGAATTAAAGCAGGCTTTGATTCAGTGTGCTATAATGTTGCACTAGGACAAACAAAGCTGCAAAATAAAACGCTCATGAAGCTCGCTTCAGAAAATGGCTGAAGGCAAACACCGTCTGGTCCCCTGTCTTAGTGAGGGCCCAGGGGAAGACATATCCACCAGCCCTCCAGCTACCATACCTGGGGAGAGGGATCGCCCAATGCTGCTGGACACCGGGTAGCCCAGGCCGCCCTGCACCCAGCGGGGCAGGATGGACAGCAGCAGGCGGGTCACCCTGCGCAGGCGCTTGCGGCCGGCGAGGCTCTGGCGTCCAGGACTGGAAACCTCGGGGGGGCTGACCAGGGCTGTCTCCTGCGGCTGCCGGAAGCCCAGCACCCACCAAAACCCGCGGTAAGCACGCACCTGGAGGCGAGAGCCAAGTTAGGTCGCATGTAAAGCCAAAGGGTTAAAAATAATAATAATAATAATAATAATAATAATAATAATAAAGATGGAAGGACACATTAGCT
>NW_023339674.1:17795487-17806992 GCF_004916995.1 Morone saxatilis | reverse complement strand
ACATTAGCTGCTGCTCGTACCACGATGCCGAAAGGCCAGAAGAGGCCGCGGAGCATCGAGTGAAACACACCGTCTCTCCTCACCACTGACACCTGAGCCACAGACAGCACAGCTGTAAACTACCACAACTACTATTTATATATTATATACACATGTGATATAAGAGAAACTGGGACACATGACCCAGCCGGACACCGTTACCTCAGTGTTTTGGGTCTGCTCCTGCTCGCTGAGGAGTTCTGGAGTCATCCTGCTTCGGGTAAAAACCTGGTGGACCTGCCGGCCTGCAACAAAGAGGAGGGGGAGGCTGGAGGGCTACAGTAGAGGCAGGGTCTGGAGGGTAAAATGTACCCTGAAGTTGCAACTGTGCAGCCAATCAACAGGGACAAGTGCACGTGGCGCAATCAGAGCGGACCAATGAACAAATCCCGCCAATTAACCCGCCAACAGGCCGACAAAGGGTGGTCACATGACCGGTGTGAGGAGACACAAATATAACACACCTTTAAACTGCATGTTTAAAATGATCCGTGTCATCTCTGTAATGGATAACAGGCTACAAAAAGAAAACACAAACACTATTAAATGATAGTGATGATTTAAAAAATGATCCAGAATCCAAACAGAGCAGAATTTTTAAAACAAAACATGTTGTCAAAACATTACAAAAGGTCATTTTGATAACATATTTTGAATTATATATCCATGTTGTATGAATTAATTTAATTTTAAAGTTAAGTTGCATTGCCCCAGTACATTAGTTGGTTGACTGATATATTTAAAGAGCAGGCTGCTAGTGGCCGATACATAAAACCGATTTAAAAACAAAGAAAATTCATATATTAACCTGTTATAGTCTAATTCAGGCTAACGTTTACAGCAGGAGAGTTGTAGTACAGGGCTCAGAAAACTACTTTTTCACCACCTCCCCTAAAAGAGGGAGCGCTAATATCGTCCCACAGCCGGCACACTGATAAGGCTGACCTCAGATGTGCCTGCACAAAGCTTTTGTTTATCAGCCTCATCAGTAATCTAATTAAAAAAGACATTTCAGTTTTAAAGCTAATAAATTACGACAAATGTTAGCTCTAGATATTCATGAATCCATTACTAAGTTTCAATGTAAACACTGAGAAGAAATGCTAGTACAAGACTTTTGGGATGTGGTAATCGGTTGCTAGGAAATGTCTGTAGTGCTGTCCAAACAGGAAGTAACTGTAGTAGCACAGATCAGCAAAACTAAAAATGGCGTCACAAACACTTTATCTTTTGTAAATGTTGGTGTTACTTTGTTTTATTTATTTCTGCACACATGAAGAAATATGTGTTAGTAGTATTCAAACAGGAAACATCCAATTATTCTAACCTAACTGACGTGGGCATAATGTTTCGTAATTTGAGGTATATTATAGTATATTTGTGAAGGTAAATGAATGCTATATATGTGCTATACTGAATATCTTTTGACTCAGACAAACAAACAAGACATCATCTTGAGCTTTAGGAAGGTGAGATGGGCATTAAACACCATTTTTGGACATTTTTTAGACTTAACAACTAATTGATTAATTATAAAAAATAATCAGCAGGTTAATCACTAATGAAGATAGTCAACAGTTGCAGCCCAACTGCACACAGAAGAGCAGCCTGAAACCATTTAACCATGGAAAGTGAATTGATTAGTTCCCAAAAACATGTCACGTCCAAATGTTCTGAGAGGAAGGGAGAAGCTGCATCTCTGTCTGCTTAGCATATGAAGAGGTTTATTGTGCTTCCATACTTGACAAGCTCCCTTAATTAGTAACCGTTTCCGCCTCTGGCTTTCGTCACATTTACGCATCTGTTGATGCATTTCACGGATGACAAAATGTGGTGAAAAAGTATAAAAGCTGCCTGTCACCTCTCCTCTTGCCAATCTACAACCCAAGCCTGTGTGCAAAGACAGTGGAGGACATTCAATGATGGATAAGAACTCAGTCACACGGACGTTCAGCATTGGAGCTATTTGCAGTGGAACCAAAACTTCTGATGATTTCTACGCAGCTCGCAGGCACAGCAGCGCAGGCATCCGCGCGCTCTTGTGGGCTACAAGCAGTGCCAAGTCCCTCGGGTGTTCTCTAGGATCGGACTCCCAGACGAGCCGAGAGAACATTTTTCCGAATATCCTGACACCTGACAGCATCCCACAGTTCACTATACCGAGTCTGTCTGTGCAGAACAGCTTAAGATCACTGGACAAAGAGACAGAGGAGGATTACGCACAGTCAGAAGAAGGCTTAGGGAGTGAGCTGGAGTCATGTGCTTCTCTGGCCTGCTCCTCCACGATCTCGTCATCCACATCATCATCAGGCCCCTGTTTGGTTCTGTCAGACCGCAGGGCCGAGCGGAGCGTCTCAGACCCCTTCACCAAGAAGAAATCTCTTCTTCAGAGGGAGGTGTCCTATCCCCGCTCCCAAACCGAGGCCCAGCACTGCCTGGATCCTGCCAGCAGAGCCGCCCTCTCCCTGCCACACCTAACCAAAGTCACCACCCCGTACGGCTTCATCACCCTGAGCCAGAGTCCACAGATGGCGAGCGAGGAGGCTCTTCTCTGTCAAGCTGGCCTACGGCGCTTAAACAAAGACGAAGAGACTGCGTGCTGTCTTGGCAAAGCTCCAGGGACGAGGACAGTGGACAACAAAGGCAGCTCCTCGCACCTGTTAGGAGACCAGAAGAAACTGTGTAAAGACTCAACTGACTTGCAGAAAAAAGAATCGGTAAAGGACGAGATAAAAGCTTCTTCTGCCTCCTCCGTCAACGCTACAGTTCCTTCTACATCCAGACACCCAGACGGCAAGCGTAAACGGCGCTTCTACAACGTTATAAAGAAACACTTCACCTCCCGCCATTAAGAATGTAATCATGGGACTGATGCGTGTCCAGTTAGCTCAGTTGGTAGAGCTGGCGACCCACAGAAGGAGTTGCTGCAGTGGCCCAGGGTTCAAATCTGACCTGCGGCCCTTTGCTGCGTGTCATCACCTCTCTCTCTGCCCCCTTTTCTTGTCTATCTTCGGCTATCACTATCAAATAAAGGCAAAAAATATAACTTTAAAAAAAAAAATCATGGGACTGATTCGCAGTATAATAACAACAACAATGTGACTTGATTTAAGTTGTGCATTAATTCATGTTGCATTCTTCTTATGAAATACCCTTTTTGTTTTGTGTCAAAAAAATGTCAGTACAATAAAGCTGTGAAACTCATGAAAAATGTACCATTTGTTGTCACTTAAAAGAATAAACCAACGCCTGCCACATTACTGTGTGTATTGAGTCTTTCACAGTTCCTGTTTTTCGGAAACAGGGTCACCTTTAAAGTTCTCATAACAGATTGAATACTGCACATCGGCTGTGTGTTTAAGGTTAATGAATTCCTCCAACGCTCTCGTGATCTTAAATGTCACTCCCTCTCAAGCTGTCCACCCCTATTCAGCCCCTTGTTAAATATGTCTGTATAGTTCCCAGAGTAAGCCTGATCCTGCAGCAGTGAATGTTTGCTGACGCATCCCTCAGGCCAAGAAACCAAGCAGTTCTCCTTACTCCTTAGCATATGAAGAGCTTCAGTGGAGAGGCCCTTAATGATGGTCGACTAATGCATCCTTGTAGCCTGTTGTTCTCAACTCTCCCACACACTGATATTTAGTGGGTAAATATCATTATGACGCAGAAATCTCTGCTCTAAGTGGAGGGCGAGGAGAATACAAGAGTGAGTCCCTGAACACAAGAATAGATTAAGATCATCTAAATTTATAATCATTCACCATTTTGTTTGTTTATGTGCATTATGTAAGTGATTTTATGTTAATGCTTTGAGGGAATGGACTTCCGCTTTTCATTTAAAGTACGTATTATATGTACGAGATGAAGCATTTTACATATTCTTTTTATGTATTAATAATTTTTTATTGCCAATTTGTGAACGAATTGTAATGCAGCTTAAACAACGACTTTCTCTGCTGCCTGTGGATTGATTTCAATGCGTTTCTATGTAGGGATGCGGGTCGGATTTTATGCAAAGTATGTGGCATTTATACTCCCTCTCCGCTTCCCTACAGTGTCAGCGGTGTGCACTAGCTAACGTAAGCATAGAAAAGATGTCCGGTAACCAACGACCAACGTCCAGCACAAAGTCCAGAGTCCGAGCTGACAATACTGCAAAGCAAGTGAAATGTTAGCTTGCTTGCTAACACGGATGAATTGCTAACGCGGCCAACGTCAGCTAGCTTCATCCAGACACATGGAGCTCATCTTGCTGGCTTGCCGTTTGCAGGTCTTGCTCGCTAATGTTATTTCTAGCAAAGTAGTGGACATCTTCGTTGGCTAATGTTAACTTGCATATTTACTTAACCAGTTAACAAAAAATAATAAGTAAGGTAAAGGTACAAAGCTAACAACACTAGCTAACTGTAGCCTGTAAGCTAAGCTGGGGTTGGCTGATGGGGTGATTTGTAAACATCAAGCTAGTTAATAGCATAAAATATAGTAACATTGCAGATAGTAATGAGATGTAATAAAAGTAAAGTAATTATTATTATTTGTTTTTCAGCATTCAGTCCAGCGTATGTCACTTTGGGCCAGTGCTCTTTGGATGATGCTCACTGTGTACTGTACTGTACAGAGAGTACAGAGAGCAACAGGATGTTGACTGCAGTTAACTTCACGGCCACTGGTGTCACTATTAACAACAATTTTCTGAAAGTTACCTAGAGATCCTCTAATTTAACAATTCAGTCAATTAAAAGTATTTTTTAGTTTAAAAAGTAGGAGTGCCCTATTGGAGATACGGTTGATGGTTGATGTAGAACTCACAAACAGGAATATACTGAATAGTGCAAGCATCAGTTAATGTCCATTAAAGTTAAGAAAGTTACATAACTTTTAGCTTTATCCCCAAATTCAGAAACAATTCTCAACACCAAAACAAACTGCATAATCCAAGATGATACATTAACATGATTACCTTGAAGAAGGAAAGATTTATTCCAGGGCTGTTGCATTAAACTGCATTGGTTTCAGCTCGGTGCACCTAATAAACTGACAACTGAGTGTGTATTTCTGTGGATTAATTGATGGTCTGTCTATAAAAACTGAAATAACCTCATCTACCACTGGTTCCTAATAGTTTTCTGTCAATGCCGTCTTCTGGAACCAAAAAACCTCCCCCTCTCCTGATATATTGATAAAGAACTAACTCAAAAGCAATGCTAGTCGTCTTCATATTTTGGGTTTGACACAGCCAACGTCACGTTTTCTTTTCTCTGTTCATTGTGTGCATGAACCAGATTTACCTTTACTGCAGCAGACATTGGTTGATTACGTCACTGAACACCACACGCAGCCTCTTCAGCTCCTTACAAGGCTGTTTTACATTTCACAGTTCATTGCCAGTCACAACATGTTGCATGCATTGTCATTATGTTCTTCAATGAGATTGTTTGCTGTTATGGTCTAAATATAACAGAACTGATACTAAAAACCGTTTGGGAGACAACAGCCCTTTGGATGTGTGAGTCATTCTGGGATGGGAGTACTTCAGCAGCACATGCTCCCCCTCAAGAATACACTCTAGGTAGCACGACAACACAAATAAGGGCTGCACCAAGATACTAGAATATAATATCATACGCGTATGTGTGTGTGTGGGATATCCAAAATTGGTGACTATAGTCAGTTGTTTGTACTGATATGGCTTTTTTAGGTTCACAAGTGGCATTGTGACACAAGACTTGATTGCTTTGATATAAATACTAATGCTCATTGTAATTTACATTCAAGATGCTTCATAGGCTTACTGTCATACTCTCCATTTATAGTAGCATTTCTAGCTATGCAGGCAGCATGCTCTAGAGGTCTGTCTGTCTGGTCCACCACGTTGGTCCAGACTGAGATATCCCAACAACTATTAGGTGGATTGCTGTAAAGAATCTTCTACAGACATTCATTGTCCACAGAGGATGAATCCTAATGTTTTTTTTTTGTAACCTTTGTGATCCTCTGACTTTCCCTCTAGTGTTATCATCAGGTCAAAACCAAAAGCTAATGACATCAGCATCAGCTTTACTTTGTATTTCATGCCCTCAGGCTTTCTCTGATCAACATTCATAGTAACACTGTCACTAATATGCTATATAGGCTACACCCTTGCTACACATCTGATGGTGAATAGATAATCATGTTCTATCAATAGGGTGAGAAAAAAACAAAACAAAGAGCTACAGCCAATCAAATTACTTCAAACAAAATGCCAAGAAGCAGCAGAATTAGCACATGTTAGCATGCTAACCTATGCTAATAAGTTAGCATGCTTACTAACTAATATGTCCAAACTTTCCCGGTTGTGCAAGATATAGACATAGTGAACATTGCTTACTATATCTGCTTAAATATTTCATCTTTCCTTTAAAGTCAGTAAAACCTAAAAAAGAAAAAAAAACTCCTTCATGCCAGCTTAAGAGAGGGCATTGCATGTGTGGAGGCTCAAACTGCATCATCTGAAAGAGAGAGGTTCATGCTGAGGCTTCACATGGCGAATGTAGATCAACTGCATCTGAGAGAAAGAAAAAAACAAGAGTGCAAATTGAAGGTGGGCACTGCTGTAACTGCTCTTCCCCATTCTGTCAAGTTGAGGTTAGCTGAGAGAACAGTTTTGCCCTCAAAACAGATGCTACTTTTCCGGTACCAACCTCAAGCACAGACGATTAGCGCAAAAGATAACGAGAGCAGAAAATTCAGTCTAATATGCAACTACACAGACGAAGTGAAAGAGGCAGAGAAAAAGTGACAGAGGGAGTAACTGATGTAGACGGGAAGTCTTTCAGAGAGACACAGAGTTCGCCACCTGTAAGCTTCACACACACTGTTATTCAGTGGCAGTGAAGTGAAGTGTGAGAGAGGTGGAGGAGCAGGTTAGGTGGTGTAACTTGGTAGAATTCCTGATGGCTTCAGGTCCTGGCAGCAGGGTGGAGGACCATCCACCAGCGCTGCCTGTCAAACAGCACAGGTAAGACCAACAAACCAAATATTTTTGACTCCTTATTAGAAGTTAATGCTTATGTTACTAATTATCTTATTGTGTTTCCATTTAGATCTCATTCATAATCACACAATCCTTATTAAAAGATCCTAATACAATAGGATGAAGGTGGATTGCACAGTGATCCTGCAGTGCACTTAGATGTGAAATACGAACACATACAAACTAATGTTTTTCAAACTTGTGAATAGTTGTAGTTTGTTTATGCACTCTACATATATTCATGGTAGAAAGGCAAACGTTTTTGTTATTCTTTGCCTCTTTTTACACAGGAGTAATTCCTTCAGACTCTCCAGTGAGGAGTCTGACTGTGTTATGCTCAGCCCTGTTGGACTCCGGTATCAAAACTACGCATGCAACGATGTGTTCCCTGAACCCACTGATTGTCATGCAGCCCAGTGCCCCATACACCAGCGCTACGGTAGGTTTACAGAATAATGAAGTGAGTTCAAGTGGGGAAAAGTAGCCTAAAAACAACTCCACAGATCGTATATGCGCAGTCAGTGTGATGGGAAAAGACAAAACAGAGTGTATTGTGTGTTTCATTCTTTTCAGTTCATCTTTTCATGAGAACTGAAAGAGAGGAAGTAACAGCCTGAAACTTTTACTTTCAGTAACACGCATGAAATATTCATACGGCTTACAATAACTTGACAAAGTACTTTCTGCCACTGTAATGCGGACTACCTGTTGTGTCCAAACTGTTGTATGTCCAGTGCTCGTGCTCACTGTCCAAGTCAGACCTAAATCTCTCTCACTGTGTTGCTCAGACTCCTCCCGACACCAAGTGAGATTTTTCTCAGATGGCACCCCGCCACCTGTTCCAAAGAAGAGATTAGCTCGCACCTTCTCCCTCCCCAGCACCAATGTGGCCCCAGTCTCTCCTCTGTCTCCACTGCAAAGACAACCTCAAAACTTTGACAACCCACTGTACATGCTGGCACCCATATCCAGCACCTATTTCCACGAGGAGACAGAAGAGGTTAAACAATTCAGAGGGAGTCCTGTCCCCTCACTATCCTTCTCCCAGCTGTCCTTTGACACTCCCGACGAACATCTGCCTTACCTCTTCAGCAGCTTTGACGACCAGAGGGTTGTCTTTCAGGGGATTCAGCATCGCCATCTACTCTTTCTGAGAAGTATGGCACAGAGCGTGGAGGCTGAGATCCTGCTGCATGGAGGAGAGGCCACGGAGAGGGACGTCAGCTCATACCAGCCTCAGGATTTCCTGATGAGTGAGGGCAGTGCGCCAAAGCAGATCGGAAACATGGTTTACTACAGCCTGCACAGCCCCAAGCTCCCAGGGAGGGTGCTGGGTTTAAGGGTAACGTCACAGCTTCCAGTCACTCCACATAGTTAACAGTTATGTTCTGTATGATAATGCATGATATTAAAATCTGTATACGTCTGTTGTTGTGCACATTGTTCACTTGCAGTCACGTTACAATTGAAATTGTGTGCAAAGAAAGGTATGCATATTGCACAGAGCAAAAAGTAATACAAACATGATCTTTATCAACGCTGGCAATTGTGGCATTGACTTGCGGTGCTAGAGACACTTCCTCTTAACTGTCATCAGGTGTCACAACTGCAACAGGAAGCCCAGACATTACATACTCTTTGTATAGTAAGGGTTTCTTGATGAATATGGTTTATTCTGTTTTCTGTCTTTCTGTGCAGGTACACAAACAGACTGATGAAGCCTCCTCGGGTCACCAGCCGTCGCATGTAAATGTGCAAGATGCCATTGCTCATTTCCACCCAAGCAACACCCCGAGGACTGATTCAAGCATATTACAAACTCAAGACCCCTCTCGTCCTTTCAAGTCAGACTGCAGTGCTGTTAAACCACCAGGCGGAGGCAGCACTGACTGGGCTCTGGCTCGTATGAATATTAATCTGCCCTCAGTTGAGTCTTTCCTCCAGAGAGGGCACTCAGTGAGTGTTGAGAGAGACCTGCCATACGCCACTCTAGACGACTTTGTTCAGGAAAGCCGCTCGCTGCAGAGCACAGATAGTTTGGATTATGACAAACAGGTGTGTGTTCTGTTGCTGCAGATATTAACAGGCTTGCAACATCTGTACATCAGCGCCTCTGCAGCTGAGCTCAGACCTCGGGAGATCTTCTTAGTGTGGCCCGACAGAAAGAAGGAAGAGGGAGATAAGATAGAACAGGATGCTTCTGAAATGAAGTCCAGTAGACTGAAAGAAAAAATGGAGTTGGAAAAGACAGAGAGGAAAGGAAAGATCCAGATGTTATGGAAGACACATGGTTCCCCTCGTGTAGTGTTAACCCCGGCATCGTCTGCACTTTCAGTACCTCACCCCCTCGCCCACATCAATTCCCATATTGGAGCCCTAATCCAATACTGCCTCGACCCACAAGAGAACCTGACATCTCTGGGCCCGGTTCCAACTCAGTCCTCATACCGAAGGGGGCTCCTTTATCTGGCCTCTCGGCTCCAGAGTGAGAGCAGTGGGCGCCAGATGGCAGACATGGTGGCCACGCTTCAGGTTCTCCTTTGGGGGCCTCGCGTCCCACTCTTCAATCAAAGAGAGCCTATGACCACCGCTGTACACAACTGGCTGACAATCAAGCGAGCCCTGCTGGTGATGAAGTTGGCAGAGAGAGGGCTGATCCAAGATCAGTCTGCTCTGGATTGGGAGGACTGTATGTGCCTGCAGTACTTGTCATTTACAGATCCTGAGACAGTTGTGAGCGTGACCAGTCAGCTATGGTTCTCTCTGAATGTGGACTGACTGTCAATATGTGAAGGTCTCGTCTGACGTTCTTTTAATGACTCTTAGGTAGTTACAATCTTACATATTAAGCTGTAAACAGTCAGTCTACAATGGTCAAAAATACAATGGTCAGAAATACACTAAGAATGTGTATACTGTCTCCATCCCTCCATGTTTAACAGGATGTGGCTGTTTAATGATGCATGCTGCTCTTTGCAATGTAAAATAAATCTAATGAAATGCTACACTTCATAATAAGCAATGGGATCTTACACGAATAAACTATTTTCTGCCAAAGTTAGACCATGTTCGGTTATTTCACAAGACATTTCTTTATTTCTCCTTTTCTCTGTGCTCTTCTAACTGGTTTATATAATATGTATATTTTAATTTTATCACATTTTTTGGATGTTGGAACAAGAAAAGAAATAGGGTTGGCCGATTTGACTGTAGTTTATAGTGATCGTAGTTTCATCTTTGACTATAAAGACTTTATAACGTTCAAACCTAAAATTTAAAAAATGCTAGGGGATTCCTAAAGATGAAAACCCTGTATAGTTTCCAACAAGAAAAGCCTTCAGTGGTGTTCTTTAATCTGATTTCAGTGAAGACACACTCAAACTCAATCAAAACTGATGCTAGCAACATCTACGCTAACCTCTATGGCAGCCATTGTTGTTTAATAGTGTTTTTTCACTGCTTTACCCCAATTCCCCTTCAAATGAGTGCAACCCCATGAAAAGCCCCAGAGGGATGCTTGATGACAGCCGTCTACTTGCCCTGGCTTCATTTATGAACACTTGGTCAGAGACAACGCCAACTCAAAAGGCTCAATGATTGTTGACTTCACAAGACCACAGATTCCACTCTCTAAGGTGAGCACTTTTATTTAGTACAGTTACAACATGCAGATTTCTATCAAGTGAATCAAAGCAACAAATTAAAAATCATGCACACATTACAAAAATCAATAAAAACAGGAAAATCAAATGATAATTACTATGAAACATACCTACGTACACGAGTAAGATGAATTTGAATTGATCATAAATATTACACTGTAGAGATGATCGTCAGGGTGAATAGGAAGTCAGCACTACACATCATGGAAAGTAATACAGTGGCGAGGAAACATTGCCCGGATATTATGTGGGCTTTACATTCCTGGTATATTAACATCTTACCCTAGTGCAAATATCATTGAAACACAGCACATGGTAGGTAAAGGTGAAACAAACACAAAAGGAACTTCTGACAGGAAACCTCAACCATACTTAACTTGGATAATATATTCATTTCCAAAAAATGATAACTGTGTGGGTATGGATTGAAATAAGAACAACAAACATTTGTAACTGCTCAGCGTCATTTAATCATCATCAGAGGAGTCTCGCTCGATGCTGTAAGCCATGAAGAAAGCGTCAGGTCGGGAGGGGACGAGGGGATGACCCGGTCTCACAATCTCAAAGCCCAGGAAACTGAACGTACGCAGCAGGGATGCTGAGGAGAGACAGGATGGAAACAGATGTGAATCTCTGTAAAGATACCCCGATATAGAAACAACATACAAAACACCACTAATTTATTTATTTAACAAAGTCTTGTAAGTACATTTATGTGGATCCTGGGAAGAGCAGCTACTCTTAGTATTACAGTGACTAATGTGGACTTAAATAAAGTGAAATAGGGGG
>NW_023339674.1:17791354-17795409 GCF_004916995.1 Morone saxatilis | reverse complement strand
CTGCAGGTACAAAGTCAGCATCTTATCTGCTGAGTAAAGTTCATCTGCCACTGAACATTTATTTATGGTGTGATGTCGGAAAATATTTATTGATTAAATTCATGAAAGGTCATCAGAAAATTAACTCTTGGTTTTGCCGTTCTAGGGGAAAATATTTAGTGAAACGATGTCTGAGCGTTTCAGGTATATTTGACCTCCAAGGTTTGCTATCGTCTAATTTCTCATGTTCCTAATGTTACTTCATATAGCCCTCCTTCTCAGTTTGTACCAGAATGTTACCTCTCTTCTATTGTTCAACGTATGTTTTCAGTCAGACATTTGTACTACAGTGTATCTAAAGTAGTGCCTGTATCATCTGCCCCTCACTAGGTGCCAAATGTTTGTTTAGGTTCAGGTTTATCTCCTGAAATAACAAGACACTACCTCCCAAGAACAACACGTTCTAAACCCACATTAGAATGTCTGTATTAGACAACTTGTGATACTAAATTACACTCAAGTGCTAATATTTATTCTATAAAAATAAAAAAAGAGAGATAAGAGAGAAAAGAAAAGAGAATTTGATACTGTTCACGTTAATGTGCTAATTTTGCCATTTGACTGAAATGTCACAATTTATGCAGGGAAACCTTTAAACAAATACCCTCATGATGACATTTGTTTTCTTTTTCATAATGGATACAAATTAATAAATGATAAATAAAGGTGTATTTTTTTCACGGTTCAGTCATGGTTTTCACAGTTTGAATTAGTTGTTCTGATAGCAGTATCAGAAATTCCACCGTTTGTGCCTAAAATGCGGTGTTGGTACCTCTGAGCACACTGTGCATCGATCCGATAACACATCATTTATTATCCCTGAAACAGGATATAGTAATAGATGTATAAAGACACAAACAGACACTTTTTAAACACGTGTATCTGAACGGTACTCTGTATTGCCCTATATGCAAAGCTCGGGTATTGAAATCAGGAAGGAAAAAAATTGCATCAGAACATCGCAAGTTTAAATTTAACTTGCTTAAATTGTTTTTCAGATTAAGCAGTTTAAGACACCCAGACAAAAAAAGTCTCACCTCTATCGTCACGGCTCTTGTGAAAACAGATGAACACGTGATCGCCCTGCAGCTGCTCTTCTGCAAATTCCAGCAGAAGGGCAAAACTGTAAAGAAACAAAACAAAGTGTTAATGTATTATAGGAGGCATGTTAATGAATTTCAGAAGAAAATAATTATTCCTGACGGTCTAAGTACATTTCAACGACCCACACTACTGCACAAAAGCAAATATTAATAAGATTAGCTAAATGTTTGAGGAATATAACTTCATGTGTTTTATTTGTAATGAATTAAAAATGTATCTTTTATTTATTTTCAATCACACTGAGAGAAGATTTTTCTTCTAATCGCTGATTCATTTTTGCCTGCTGACCTGTCTTTGCTGCCCTCGGGCAAAGCTCCAGGAGGTATTTCAACATAAAGGTTCCCTCCTTTCAGCGCTGCCCTCCAGACACAGTGCTTGCCTTCAGAGCGACGGGGCTCAAAGACCAAGAACCGTACTCTGCCGTTGGCAGGGGGAGGCTCCTCAAGAACTAGCAACTGAGCATCCTAGAGGACAGACAGGAAAAGTGACACAAGAGAAATACATTCAGTTCAGATACCACAAATAAAGTGACAATATCAGGAGGAATAAAAGCAGTAATAATTCAGAAAAAAACATCTGCGACTATTCAAATTAACTAAGCACTGAAAAGTAAAAGTATGACGACAATAACAAAAACAATTCAGAGCTGTCCGAGGCAACTGTTAGACTTAGTTCTGATCCAGATCATGTGAGGAACAGCAACTGCAGCTGTGCCAAATAAGAAGCAATAAAGATAAAAAGGCAAGTGTAGTTCAGCCACAGACAGTTTGTGTGTTTTGTCAGAGATGATGAGCTTAGGTCAAACGCACACAAGTCTGGCACGTCACTGATCATTATCAAGCACGTCTTGATCAGCAATCTTGTGGCTTGACCAGTGAATGTGCTGATTTCTCAATCTGACCACCATTACGAAGGAAGTCACGTATCTTACAGTTACAATCAGTTATTATGAAGAGATAGCCTGTGATTATCTGCAGCAGGGCAACATCTCAACAAAACAATGACATAATTAGCCTGACTGAGGTCAAAGAGTGATACGATTCAAAACTGCTGAATTGCAAACTGCCTTTGTGTTCGTGTCTCTGCCAGTCGATAAGCTTGTTTTTCTAGCCCGAGGTGGGTCCACACTGCATTACCCCTTAACCCCGATCAAAAACACCTTCCAACTAAAAGTCTTATTGCTGTAAATAAATATTTTAAAAGTCGTTCAACTTACAGAATAGAATAGCTTAGCTGAAAGATTGCGATCCCGCTGGTCATTCCCTCGCCCACCTGGGATCTTCAGGGGTGGGAGAGGGGCATCAGGAGCACCACAGAGGCCCCGGACACGGGTTACTGCAACAGCGGGAGCACCTCCTGGGATTGGAGATACTGGAAGACGAAACAAACACACACACAGACGGAGCCATAGTTACGTGGGGTATTCACTGGAGGCTCTGTTAGCAAACTCCCAATATAAACAGCAGACGTAGAACACGTTACACTGTTGAGTGATTCATCAGTAAAACAGTTGCTAAAGTTGAAGGCTGCGGGGGGCACAGCTCAATCAGTAACTGTCCTCACCTCAGGTGTGTTGTTTGTATGTTTCGGATGATAAACATTTGACATTTGACAGGAAGCAGGAGCAGTTTGTTACATCACTGATGACTCATCAAAAACAAAGTGTCACAATTTAGGACGTCAACATTCAAATATTCACTACAACCCCTCCAGAGAAAGTGTTTCCATTTAACGGACACGTCGTGATTCTCGTCCTCATTCCCTGTGGAAACATGGATTGCTCACGATGGAAGAGAGATGTTTGACTTTCTAAAACAGATTTGTGTGTCTGGCTATTTGTGGGATAACTTTAAGCTTGTCACATGATTTTTAGGGGAAGGCTGCCAGAGGAAGAGGCTCTGTTTGTCTAACCATTAGCCTTCTTTAGTCCTGCATTAACCGCGCTGCTCCAGTTTACAACAGACAGGGACGGAAACCAGTTTAGTGAGGGAGATCAGCCATTTTAATTCAGCCGTTCAAGCGTTCTATAGAATTAGCTTGGCTCTGTGTATGAGGCTGCATACATTTACAGGGTTGATTGTAAGCCTATCCTCACAGCTCCTATCGGGAACACAACCCATTAGGAGCAGCAGCGCTGCCACAGCAACGCACAAGCTCAGGCGCTCACAGATGCTCTCTTACGCAAATGCCACTGCTGTGCTATATGTGGAGCACACGTGTGAAAACCCAATGAAAACCCATTGTCACTCCAGTAACTCCGGCCATCCGAGTCATTACGCAACGTGCAACCTATTGTCTGATCTTATGAGGGAAACTAACACGGGTCCTCACAAAATCCCATTACCAGATTATGTAAAACAGCCAGTTACAACCTTTACATAAATCCTTCAATGCATCCTTTCGAATTAAAACTCAACACAAAGCACAAAGGCTTTGTATCAACTTATCCATTCGGTTAACGCCATTCTCTGAAATCCCCACGTCGACAGCAGGCAGCAGCGCACATTCACACCCCGGCCATGAGCAATGAGCCTCTCTTGCGTAAGAGCACCTTTGCCATCTATGACTATCCTGTGAAAGGACCACTGATCTCTGGGGAGTGTTGGTGCTTCGGATGTTGTAACGCACTGTTAGAACAGCCTCATCTCAAAGCAGACCACGGGATCAGCGGCTGCGAGGTAATCGGTTTATAAAGGCACCTGCTGATGTCTTTAAAAAAAACAACAACTGCAAATCATTATTTTACACAATCGATAAACAATCATTTGAGTGCTGCAGAACAGAATCTATGCAGCTTCAAGAAATGATCAAAATGAGCAGGGCACACAGTAAATAATGATATATATACTGAAGGAGGAATGGCGTCTGTGTACAATATGTCATCATTGAACAGACCCCCCCCCCCCCCCCCC
>NW_023339674.1:17782169-17791346 GCF_004916995.1 Morone saxatilis | reverse complement strand
CTCCTCCTTCGCAGCACAGTGGAAATTTCCTACGAGTCCTTCACAACACTGGAGAGCAAGAAAAACAGCCCCGAACTAAATCCTGTCGGAACATGACTGAGGTTTTAAAAAAACACCCTCAGGCTAATCGCTCAGAAGTTGTGTAAAATGATGACCCATATTTCCAGGCATTAAACTGTGCTCTCATTTCCAGTCCATCGACACATTAAACTGGACGTGAACAAGCAAACAGGCAGCCTCCCCCACGATGGTTAATATCGCACTGTGTTAGATTAAAACACATTGCAAATGCTGTTTTTAAGTGTTTAACTAGCTCGGATGATTGCCGCCGGTGTAAACCAGAAACTAGATAATCCAAGACAAATGAGAGGATGTCCACACCAGCTAGCACCTGAGGTCGAAGTGGAAAAAAACAACCGATGAAGCCACAAATTATCAATTCAGACATCATTTCAACTACGATGGTTAGCAGCGAGCTAACTTTACATAACGTCGGTTATTTAAGCGTATTTAAAAAGAGCGAAGTTAAAAGTAAATGTGAAACACAAACACTTCATACTGGCACTGATTGTTTTCACTGCGACGCAGAAAATATGAAAACATCTGCGATATAACGAAACCTAACGCTAGCTGTTAGCTAACGCAGCTAGCGCCGCTGACATAACGCTAAGTTACATATACGAAGTTACGGAGCAACGCACTTCAAATAACCGATTAAAACCGATCAAAAACGATTATTCGACCTTTTTATATGAGGCAGGTTCGAACATACACGATGGATAAAATGCTTTCAATGACAACGTCGACACTAGCTAGCACATTAGCATTTAGCTAACGCGTTTTACATGCCAGCTTATGCGTTAGCTTAGCATAGCTAGCCAGAGCGTGGATATCAACAGCAGCGTTGACAACGATTTAGTCTATTTGCTGAATATCAGAGTTACATTTAATGTTATACAATCGGGATACGGTTCTGTAATTTATGGCGTTATAGTGAAGATATGTATTGACAAGGTATCGATCCAAACGCGACTGACAGTGTGTTTTGGCACCGTCAACTGAGATAAATAGTGCTGTTATGTAAACAAGTAACACGGGGAATAGACTTAGCCACTCCAGGAAATACACCGTGCCCCCTCGTTAGGCCGTGGCTTTTAAACTTAGCTTAGCTTGCTAAGTTAGCTCGTAACAACTCACAACGACTACAACAACATACCTTTCACTTTCAGGTTTATTACTGGATTGCTCAATAACAGGCATCTCGGATAAGTTTCTCTCTTTTTCTCTAACAAAACAATGACTATTCAAAATCGTCTGTAGGTTAGATTTAACCATCCGGCCAGCGTCCACACCAGGTGCTGCTCTGTCCTCTCCTCTCCACCTAATGCTGCGCTGAGAGCTGGCAGGCTGCGGTGTTTGTCAGGGGAGTGTCCTCTTCAACATTACGTGTTACTGTGAAAATATGACGCACTAAATGAGCCCCCCATTTACTAAACCACCCTGTGACTACTGATTAATGTACATTATCACTGGATTAATGTACATTATCACTGGATTAATTGCATTGTTACTGCTGAAGCCTGTGAAAGTGGAGCTAAGTTTAAGTACTTTATATACTGTTAGTTGTTTATGTTTCCCCAATGCAT
Organism: Morone saxatilis; assembly: GCF_004916995.1. Classification (NCBI taxonomy): domain Eukaryota; kingdom Metazoa; phylum Chordata; class Actinopteri; family Moronidae; genus Morone; species Morone saxatilis. Next base: position 17,789,700 of record NW_023339674.1, on the reverse strand, counting down.
TGTATTCTATAACTTCATCATGTTTTTTTAATGTATGCATGGGACGATATGAAAATGTCATGTTGTGATTATCACGATATTATTGTGATAATCATGAAAATAAGCTACAACACAGCCACCACACAGAAACGTATACAAGTGCTTTGATTGACTATAAGATCTACAGTGGACCGTTACACTACTGTGGTCCCTGTCCTTTGTAGGTCTTTGATGCATTTTTAAAATGTGCTAAAATGGCACTAAAACATACTGGAATCACTTTACCTGAAATGCCAACACATATATTTATTAAATCATTTGATCTGATTTGTTTTAGAATCTACATTATTTCCACACATTTGGTTTAACTATTCTTTTTGTGTGGGATACATCAGGTAGGCCGAGCCTTCAGCCACACTGACAGGCTTAGGATTTTGGAATGACTGAAAAGATGTGGGCTGCTCGTTGTTCCCTTGTTCAAAATAAATCCGGAAATCAACATGGGAATGTATGCTGGAGAACTGGACAGCTTTTTCAAGTCACGCCATGTGAGGATGTTCAATTTACCAATGTTTAACGGTAATATCATATATCGTCCCATCCCTCGTATAAACTGGTAGATCTCAAATACACTAAACATTTCCCTTCAAAGTGATGGAGTGGAAGTATAAAGTAGCAAAAAATGGAAATACTCAAGTGAAGTGGACATACCTCAAATGACTTTCACCACTGGTAGACCTACTAACACACTGGTAATAGGTGTGAAAGAGTAGCTCTACTTTATTCTACTCCAATAGGGCAAGACTTATATAAGTTTCATTATTTTATCCCATCTGACATCTCATTTTTCTCATCATTGGAATGTAGACTAATGCCGTTAACAGTTCCCCACCTATGACCCAACTAGTGGTAAGTATGAGTAAGTCATTTTCCTTTTTTCAACAGCTGTCATCTGTGCCTGTCAATCAGGGAGCATAGGGGCATGGTGCATGGTGTGTATAACTCTGTCTCTGGTCCCGGCAGAACAGAAATCACTATCAACACAACCACATTACCCCTCACTTCAGTGGTGAGACACAACTGAGGGGTCAAATCAAGTAAGTTTCTTCTTTTCTGAGCAGAGGTTCAAATAAAACTAAACTCTGAGCTTCTTTAAATCCTATTTGTCCTTTTCACCTAGCTGCAGGTGCCTATTTTAAGCGGTCTTATGTTAGTCTATGGCATACAGTACGGTCTGAAACACTGTGCACACGACAGTACAGACACATATAGTTTGATTCACAGTTGTTTTTATGCATGATAAAAACTAAATTCTTCATTTTAACTTACAGTTTCATTTTGGATCCAACTTCTGGAGCCGGAGTTGAAACATCTGAAAACATCACAAGTAAGAAATATGTCCTCCCTTAACAACCAACCAAGTGAATACTATGGCAGCTATACATGCATCTGACTCCTGTGTGTCTGTCCTCAGTGTCTTATGACCGGATTCTGTCCATTGAAAATCTGAGTGATGTCCCAAATCCATGGAAGGGATTCACTATGAACCGCTGCGTAGTGCTGGCACTGGTGGTACTGCTTGTGAGCTCGGGGGTCAATGAGCTGCATGGTGAGTACTGTAATCATAGTCACATTACAGACAGACAGGAAACACACCTGAAATTAAATCCCATGAGAATGACAAAGAAACTGTATATATAATGTTGAGTGAAAGTTTTATTGGGTTTGTTCCTGCATTAGTAGAAAGATTCTGTACTTCAGTACTCTTGACTTATAGTTTCTATTTGATTACCTTTAATACTCCACCTGTTTATATGTGTGAAAAAAGTCTTTCTCATCTTATCTTTTACATTATGTTGTTTTCTAGATGCTATGGATTCATTCGTTGAGGAGACAGGTATAAGGTCTTTCATTGGGAGTCTGCAGGATGGTTCAATAACTCAGGTACTGTTTATCTCCTTAACACTTGCAGGTAGCCAAGCTCTCATTTTAACTGTTAGGTTGACTTTGGATTCATTTTTATGTTTTCAATCTCAGTGATACAAATCAGTGGAAGCCTTTGTTTATGTCTCTGTGTGCAGGTAGTTGAAGATACTTTATACCGAATGGTGGTTTTTATTCTATATTATTTACAGAACATGAATGGGTTCGGTCCTGCACAAGGCTAATATCACATTACCAAACCTTCTTCTGATCAAGCTAAAGGATATTTGGAGAGGGTTTTGTCTGAAACTGGAAATAAAAAGACTCCATTTGTTTGGCTGAGAATTTAGACAGAACCCCCACTTACAGCTCAGAACAGGGATAAGCACCAACAGGCTGCTCCACTCTCTTTGTTATGTTACTCCTTTAAACCACCAGTGTGCTGCCCATTTTACAATGAGGCCTCTGGGCTTCAAATAATCCACCCACCTTCATGAGCAATATGACAAAATTCAGTTTGGTTATTTGAGATTAATGCAAAGCATCAGTAACACACACTTAGCAGTGGTTATTTCTCTACATTTGTGCAGAGCTTGTACTTGATCTGATGGACCTGGGGAGGGGTGGAAGGTGGCCAAGAGCTACAGTAGACAGGGGTGCTGAACGATGCCAGGGTTACAGATATTTATTGTCTCAGTGGAAGCTGTTTTTAGGAGGCCTAAATGTCTAGTAGTGCCTTTGACTGCAGATTAAGACTACTAAATGCTGTATGAGGTGATAAAAGAACAGTTATAATGTATTACAAGTATGACTACACTTCATTGATTCATACTACTACAGCAAGTCATAAATTACAAGGTCAAGATCACAACTGATTCTGATTGCTCAATTATAACACGATTAATCAATTTCCTAGTACATCTATACCACTGAGGTGCTTTCTGTACTCACAGTGGAACAGCTCCAAGATCTGTCTGTCACTCTGAACTACAAAATATAGAATATTCACTCGATTTACAGGTGGAAATATACAATCTAATCTTTGAAGTGACTGTATGATGAGCAAGTGCATTTATAAAGACGTCTTTTCTATATTCATGTGGTTGTATATTACGTGTATTTGAGCCATCACTTTCTGAACCGGACTGTGTCCTGCTGTCTGCCTCCAGATTTCCATATGGGATAATTTCATGTGGTGGTGGGGATCTGAAGAAGTTGGAGCCATAAGAAGAAGAAAAAAGCCGATTGGCAACAAAGTAATCCTGAAACCCAAAATAAAAGAATGATTACAGCTGTTTAAAGAAAGGATATGGTATCAAGTGTCACAACAGCATGTTTCTGAATAAAGAACACAGCATTCAATATACTTTGCATTTAATAATATAAAGATACAGACAGATACAGAGAGATATTTACCCATAATGGATCACAATTATTTTTGGTTTCAATAAACTTGATCATGTTTAACTGTGAGAGACACTGGTCATCGTGTATCTACTGCAAATAATACATTGTTAATATGTGTGACAGTACATAGCCTAAAGAGACCTCTGTGAATGAACATGTGCATTTACTACCATTAATACTGTGTGAATAAATAAATTACAGTTAAGTTACAATTAGACTGTTCCTCCACCAACCAAAGACTATGTGAAACCAAACATGTAAAATATCTTCTGTACAATCCAAGAACGCAGCTTTAGCGGCATCCACACTCCCGTGCCACCACATCTTCTTCAAGGGAGAGGTAAGTCCCATGTTCGTTCAGTTTCACCACCTCCAGGGCTTCGTAGGTCACAGGCACACAGCACGGTGCCCGCTCCCCGACATTCCCGCTCTCAATGTAGGAGTTGAGCAGGATGGCGTGGTTCTTGGGATTGACCAGGGGGAAAGCACATGAGCCATGACAGTTGTTGATGTTAGCAGTGTTTGGAGCCACAAGAAGCTTTTCAAGGGACACAGTGAGGCTCCTCAGCCCACACGTGTTGCCCCTCACTGGGTTGTTGGGGTCAGCTCTGGTGGCCCGGAGTCCTCTCTGCACCTCATACGTACGGGCCACTGTCTTAAGGGCCTTCAGCAGGAGAAATGCACGGTACTGGCTCTCTCCTGTTCTATCCAGAAGAGGAAACAGAAGTATCAATTAAACAGCAAAGGATCTACCAAAGAAATCTAAATTTCTAGTCTACAGCACTTTGATTCTTAAGCAGGAGTACTTCTGTTGTTGCCAAAGGGTGCATGGACAGATTGTGAAGCAGCTCAACTAAGATGGAAACGATTTGTAAGAAATATATATCCACATATTTATTCAGCATGCTGAATAGTGGTGGTTTAAAGCAACAACATGCAAGAATTGCTATTTTGTGCGCCCCTACTGTTTCTGTTGGACAGTTTCAGTGATGGCCAGATAGCTTTACTTTAGTCGTTTTAGTTGCTGGCGAGAGCTTTGTGAAATAAAAAGGCTGCAGGGCAGACAGCGAGTTGACCTTCTTGCTGTTGCACTAGTAAATACAATTAGCTGGCTCGCTGTCTTGTGTTGTGGCACTTGTTTGATGGCTAGCCAAGTTGTCGACTCTGTACTTTTTGATAAATAATGTAATCACAAAAAAATGTACGTGTACAAAAATACATTTTGCACAATTGGCTCCTCGCCAAATGTTACTCTTGGTACAGACTCTGCCTCATGAAGGATTACAGACGGTCTCAAAAGGAAAAGAAGAACTATTTCTAAAGGTTTGGTCACTTTTCTAGTGGAAGACCCCTCTCTAGCTAGTTTATGGCACACCCCACATGCTATGGCTTCTGATGACTGGTTACCCTAAAACTCAGATACCTATAGTGGACTGGAAACAATAACTAACCTAATTCCATATGATTAATTAACATACGTTTCTGATGAAAAATAAATGTTGTGTATTATCATTATCATTATTTAATCTTATCCAATTATTTCTCTATTTTAGATTTATTTCCCCCTTTTTGGGTTATGTTGTATGGCTGTCTGGGATGGGGGTATTGTGTGTTGTTGTTGTTTTTTTAGTGCAAGTATACAGCTGTCCATATTTACGACAGTGGTGTATAAGTGAATTGCAACCTGTAGAAGCACCAAAAAACAGCAATTCTTGCATATTGTTGCTTTAAAAGTAATGGACAGATAATTGAAATAACTTAAATAAGCTGATTAACGGTTAAAAAAATTATTAAAGTAATTTATAAATTGTCGGAATATCCACCTTCAAGGGGTGGTAGCATAAATGCAAACTAACATCCACTTTTATATTTCTAATAGTTAAATAGAATCCTCTTTTGGGACATGACGGGGGTCTCAGTGATTTGACTTCATCTGGCTGTGGGGTCTGACAAAGAAAGGTTAGGAACAACTGCTTTAAGAGACTTTTTTTTTTTGGTACACATCACCTGCTGCCGGTTCCGAGTTGTTTGAGCCTCCCCAACCTCTCCGTGGCTCTGTGACCCACCTCCTCCTCCCTTATCACCTCCATTATGTGCAACACAGTCTGCTCCAACCTCTGCCTGAGCTCCTCCAACAGTGCAGGAGACAGGGCCAACTCTCCATGATGCACCTGAAGCATGGAGCCCCAGCTAGTGAAGTCAAAGATGGTGAGGGCCGAGGAGTTCATCAGTCCTGCCAGCAGGGTTTCGCTGGAGGATGAGCCTAGTGTTAGGGGAGGCAGGGACTGTAAGGCGGTCAGCTGGAGCTTAGGGGACTCAGGGTGTGCCTGAGGCAGGACATCGCCCAGGAACCGCTTCAGGTCACAGAGGAAGGAGGTCTGTGAAGAGGCCGGGGACCAACCTGAAATATGTGTATATCTGAGAAAGAGAGAGGAGAAATGTTACTGATCACCACTCTGACAGGAGTCTGGTAAAAGTTCAACAGGGAACAAAGACAACCTTGTATCAGTTCCTCTTTCCCCTGAGAAAAGCAGAAGTGGAGTCACGCTGATGTTACTTCCTGATTTTCCACCAATAAGCATGTCTTTCAGACTTTGCTCTGCAAAGAGAGGAACTGGGTCACATGTATTCTATATGAAACAAGAAATTATGTCTTACTCATATCATGTCTTACTCATATCAGGGGATTTTGTGTAAATAGAAAGCCTCCATTTCTGAAGAATGTCGCCCTCTGATGCTTTTCCTGTCAGCATTAAGTACTGCGTTTCTCCTGAAATACACACAGACTAGAAAAAACGGCAAGAGGGAAACAACAGAGATATCTGTGATAAAAATCATATACAACTGATTTTTCTGTTTTTCATTCACACCAGACCTTCCTTTACCTGCGTGTTAGGTTGCAGCGACTGACCAGTGAATGTAACGTCCAGGTTTCTTCCTGTGAGAGGACTCTCAAACGCCAGGAGCAGCACAGGGTTCGGCTTGAGCAAAAGAGACTGTGAAAGGTCAAAAGTCAACGTCAGCCTTCCTTTTTCATCTTCCTCTGCCAAGTGCGCTGGTGGAGAAAACAAGACATGTCGTAAGATAAAAAAAAAACACAAAAAAACAAAAATTAATTGCAGTCAGGGAGCACTGTTACCTCCAGCTGGATGCAAAACCTCCAATCCGTCTCTCTGGTTTGTTTCCTTAGCAAGCTCTAATAAGACTGAGCCTGATGAGTTATCAGAAACCGTGCAGATTCCAAACAGAGTCAGAGTATGGTTTGTGAGTTCATCGTCGTGCCCCACACCTTCACGCAACGCTGCAAATATGTCATCCACAAAGCACGGTGCACGGTGAGGGACGTTGTTTTTCATTTCCAAACTATCTGTGGTCTCTGTGGAGCTTGTGTGGTGGTCTCCTGTCACTGAATTGGAAAATACAAAACAAATTACATTAGTCACTCAAAAACAGATTAAAGCTAGAAGCAGGAACCACATGCAAACACAGCTTTTGAACAAAACACGCTAATTGACAAGCTATACAACAGCATCACAACATAAGATGTAAAATAGGTTTCGTTAGTTTTCAGCCAAGTCTGACCTGTCATCATGGGGTTCCAGGCCGGGATTGGTTGCTGTCCTTGTGAGGCCTGCAGGGCCACACAGAGCCTGGTCCAGCAGAGCATCAACGCTCCACAGTAGAAGACATCTGCAACCAACATCCTGCGCTGCCTGTTTGTGTGCCTGTGTGGTCAGACCTTTCACAATCACTTGTTTTAAATGGGTCAAGCTCATGAGGATGGGTGTTATATCCTCCCATATTCCCCTTCTCACTAACTGGGGGACATGCTGCCAAAATAGGAAAATCATGTGTCCTTGATGATGTTCTTTCTTCACCTCCAGATAGCAGTTTTGTTGGTTTGGACACATACCGAACCTCCCTGTCTGTAGACTAATGGAGTTGAGGACAGACCTTGTTGTCAAGGTTAGAGAGTGGACTAATTGTAACTTTCTCATGAACCATTCACTGTCTTAACAAATGATGCCTGAGGCTGGAAGGTGAGAGGTGTTGTTATGTTATTCAACTGAAATATGGCAAAGACACAGAGGAGTTTCATGCTGCTAGGCCCCGCCCCTTAAAATCAGATTTTCAGTGAGCACAGAGAAACTTTCCACTTTCAGCAGATGAATGTGAAAACATCCTTCTAGTGTCAAACTCTGCACATACAGCATTCAAACAG
>NW_023339674.1:17779572-17782069 GCF_004916995.1 Morone saxatilis | reverse complement strand
TATATGTATATATATATGTGAATAGGGGTGCTTTGGTGCTGCATTTTGACCTTAAACAGGAGGCTTGAAGCCAAGGAGAGTGAAGCATTGCCACACAGATGGTGCTTAACAACATGGCGACACAGCAGCAGCTGAATCCTTGTGATACAAACACACCACAGAAAAAGAAACTCAAAGGCTGTGTGTTTTTACACAGACAAACAAAGGTGCTGTGGCTTGAAAACACAACTAGTTTCCAGCACTAGAGCTGTCACTTTTATCAGATGTTTCTTTCTCTTTTTATTACCAACCCAGATTCTGCAGGAAAAATGGTGCTTCTGTTTCCAAACAATGGCAATTCAGAAAAATCTTTACTGGTGCATACAAGACTGTGTCAACCTCTTGCACACACTGTCTTTAGATGTCTTACTGTCAAGGCCCTACCTTGTAATGTGAGCATATTGTGTAATTGCAAAGACATGCTGATGTAAAACACTTGTGTTAGGGTGTGTGTGTGCATCACTTAGTTGAGAGTGAGAGCAGCCAAGCTTCCGGGTTCCTCTGATAGTGGGAATACACTTAAGCTCAGTTTGTGTGTTTGTGTGTGTGTGCTTATTTTTTCCACTTTGCCAGTGCATATCGAAGGGAAGATTAGACTAATAATGAAAGCTTTATTGTAAACTCCTGTCCTGTGCACTCACTCTGTGAACACAAACGTGCGAGTGTTCAAGTGAAAAGAAGAAAGTCATTTTAGAACATAATTAGAGACTATAGTCCATTTGTTACCAGCACTGAGAGGTCTTTTGTAATTATTGTTGATGCTGTTTTGATTTTCTTATTCTTGGTGTTTGATACAGTTTCAGTTACATGTTAAGCTTTTAATTGTGTCTTCAGATTCCTGTCAGTTTTTAATACTACTAGTCAGACACAGCACGGTGCTCTCCTTCACTTAAAACAAGGAAATTGCAGCTATTGATAAATACTACTCTTCTCCTGTTGTGCTGCAGGGTTTTATGGTTTAATAATCTACAACACGAGCTTGCCTGGCGGCTTTCTTGCGGTCCAGTCTAACCTATGGAAGTTTCTCTGACCTGGAGGCGCGGCGCGGTGTATGTGCGCATGAGAATAGTTTGTGGGAATGGCAAAGATCACGTTCATTACAGATTTCAACCAGTTTTGTAGCTACTTGTACAATCAGTCAAAGGGGTGAGGTGCTGTTATTCAAGTCCTTTGGTGTATGAGCATGATTTGAATTAAAGCTTCTATGCCGTTCTCCAGCATTATCCATTCTGGTACATTATTGATCTGTGAGAGCTCTGCAGTCGAGGCTGTTTACTCTAAATCCTGCCAAAGGTCTTAACTCAGGAACTTCCCATATTGCTTGAAATCATGTAATGATGTAAACAATTTTCTTTAAACTACTGCATGTCACAACTTTATTCACCATCTTGTGCATGATGAAGTCCCTCTCTAACCCAACTCAGGACCAGGACAACCCCCTCAGTAAACATATTTCAAGGTAAAATTAGCCAGCTGTCTTGCCAGATCTCCTCAGATTGATTCTCACTGCCGCATACATCCAGCCTCTCCGGGTGAAATCCAGCTTTATAAAGCTTTACGAGTCGGTCTGTTCTCAAGAAGCTGTGAAATGGCTATGACTTTTCAGCATCTTCCTCATCTCACAAATGCCTCTGTCTAGATTTGTGTCTCTAAGAATGAGGTTCACTGTCCTTTTGTTGGGATTCTTCCCCTTTATTTTTGGGGGGGTTAACTGACATTGGACATGTGACCTACAGTATGTGTATAGTGATCTCTGATCGGTGCAGCCAGGGCAGGTTTGAGGTGCAATAACGGCAAACCTACTTTCCAAAAGGCCCTGGGTTTTCATGATAAAGTTGTTACTGTTCGATGTTGGTGCTTTTATCCTAAGATGTTATAATGAAACAAATGGAATTAATGTTTTTTTTTTCTGCATTTTATGATTATTAATAAAAATGTTTCATATAATATTTGAATTAATTTTGTGGTGTGCTGTGGCATATATGATTACATTCTCTTTTCACTAATGGAAAACTAGTAGATCATACTATAGTTTACACACTGTAAGTTAGTTTTATGCCTTTTATTCTGAAATTAACTAGTGAAGAAAACCTGTGAGGTTGAGGAATCAGAAGACAGTCTCTTACATGGTCATCATCATAATGAGCTTTAATCTGCGTATTCAAAATAGCCAAACGTTTCCACCAAATTATATCAAACATAATTGGACATTTGAGCAAAGGGGTTGCAAATGCTGTTAAATTTAACACATTAATTTGGATTAATTTAAAAATAGTGTGTTAAAAAATGGAAATTAATCATCCGTTATACGATCATCTAGGTGTTAGGCTAACATTTGCAAATAAAACTTGATTTCTAATGCCACCTGTAGGGTAGACTACTAATGTGTCACAATTAATGTTTTTGTAATTTCCAAGAACACAGTAATACATGTGATTAAGTCAGCATATATTTCTGC
>NW_023339674.1:17779140-17779559 GCF_004916995.1 Morone saxatilis | reverse complement strand
CATGAATATTTCTCTAGGTCCGCCGCTGCATTTGAGAAAGAGTTTTTGATGTGCTTCCAGTACCATCATTTGGAGAAGTGTGCGCTTGTTTATGAGCCAAAGTTCCTGTAATGTCTCAATAACAAGTCTATGTAGTGAAGCTTCTCACCTGGACCAACATGTGGAAATGTCTACAATGGTTTTATTAACACGCAAAGGACACTGGTAGGGTTCAGATAGCCCAACATTATGGCCCACAGTATGTAGATGACACTAATAATGTTCCTTACTAACCTCTCAGAGTGGAAATATAATAAAAGCACATCAGATTATAGATGTTTTCATTAAAAGATTCCCACAGTATAGACATACAGAAATAAGTAATGGAATGATGTGGTACCTGCCAAGAAATGTCCTACAAACACTGTTGATAACATGTT
>NW_023339674.1:17777115-17779040 GCF_004916995.1 Morone saxatilis | reverse complement strand
CCAAAGCACCCCTATTCACATATATATATACATATATATATATATATATATATATATATATTCAAATATATAGACTGTATATAGATACATTTCTTATATACCTTTCTGTTTATGATAGACAAACAAGGAAAAACAAAGTTATGTACAAAAACAGTGTGTCTTGTTCACTAACAGATAAGCAGCTCGCTTAGAGAGCGCAGCGGGCCGACTTATGTTTTAAACTGTGGCGTGAGAAACATGAACACAAGTCCTTATACCTGTTTACTCAGACTCTGAGCCAGCTGTTGCAGAGTAGTTTTATCTAAAGGTGGTGTCTACAGTTGTACACTAGGCATTCAAAGAACCAGACAATAGCATATTAAATATGAGAAAGGAAATGCCAAAAAAAGGCTTTACAAATGTCCCTGTGTACAGCACCAAATATTCAATTTGTTTTTGATGTTTTCACTATACAATAAATAAGATCAGGTACAGTCCAAATGTAGCACCATTGTTTTCAGACTGTGAGTCAAGTACACACACACTATTGCATTCTAACATGTCAACACATTTCAGGATTGAAAAAAAAAAAAGAAAAACAAATATCAAGGCAAATAGAGAGACTGACGGCATAAATATAATAATCTAAATTATACACAACTATACAGTCGGAGAATGAATCACATTCACAGTACAAACATTGTTTACAAAAAACAAATTACACAATAAAAAAAAGCAAACAAAAAGGTGTGAAGAGAGACCAGTAGTTTGTTGTGGTTACGGTTAATTGTTTTCTCAGTGTGTGAGGATTTGCATGCATGTACGTGTGCGTGTGTTTGTATGAACTAAATGCAGTATAACTCCACATTTGCTTAAACCTGCATTTCCCAACAGCAGAAATAAATATGAATAAGTTTAGCTTAAGAAGAGTTAAAAATTCCTGCTGTAAAGAGTATTTCTGCTGCGGTCCCACATGGTAGTGTGATTTACCCAATTGACTGAAGAAGAAAATGTTAATAAATACAGAAATTAGATGAATCTTTACTGTATTTCTTTTACACCTGGATTCAGCTTCACTAAAGCACTGAACAGTGTAGCCACAACTCTGACAACACTGCGTCTCTACTAGAGCGTAAATGAATATGTCTACACAGAGCACCATCTCATTCAATTAATTTCATGGGGTCTTTTTAAAAAATGAAAATGCACTCGACTGCTCAGCATTATTGGCACCCCTTGAAATGTTGTTAATTCACCATATTTTCAAATTTAAGCTGAAATCCGAACATTGCTGTGTTTGGACTTCAAAATAAACACTTCAATACTCTAATACTACTAATTCTTCAGTTCATTAATTTAGAGAATGTTAAATATATCTGATTACTGTCACAAAATACCAAAGATTTCATATTTGAAGTACACAAACATACTTTCATTGATATGTTAAATATCTGATATTAGAAGACAAACACTGAACCACACCTGAAGCATTGATTTAATCACTCAGAATAGGAACTTCAATGGTTTTGCTCCAGTTAGTAGCAAAGAAAGGAAATATTAGTTTTGTGTGGCAAAAAGGGTAGCCAGAACAGCTTACAATTCTTGCACCGCTTTGCTTTTAAAAAAGGGATTTAACAGTCAGTACCCTACATTTTTCATTTTCTCCAATATGAAAATATTGTTAATCATAAACATAACCAGAATTGAAGGGGTGTCAACAAACCAGCCAGGACTTGTACATCTTCTGCTACATGAGTAACTGTATCTTACTATCCAGTGTGAAGTTAGACCAAACGTTCCTCATCTTTTTTCTAATTCTATTCTGTTGCAACAAATATTGAATTTCAGGAAGAAAACAGAAATAAGAGAGCATGCAGAGAGCACAGAGGCAAATCTGCATGACATCTGAGCAGAGTTCAGTGAACTGGTCTGTGTGTGTGTGTGTG
>NW_023339674.1:17776663-17777071 GCF_004916995.1 Morone saxatilis | reverse complement strand
TGTGTGTGTGTGTGTCTGACTGTGCAAACACATGCACTTGTATGATGTGAAACTTTGGAGGGAACGTGACTCCTGATGACAACATTCAGCTTAAAAAGGTGGACTGTGTGCTTCAATCTATCTGTTGTTAAATGTTACATTAAATCAATAAAAACTGATTATTTTACTGAACACTAGTTGCTATAATAGTGCCTAAGACAAACAAAACGACGCATGATCATACTATTGAGCACCTTAATGTTAAACCAGACATTCGGGATAATTCAGTTCATTCAGTGCTGGGCAGCGGCCGGTACAGATTTCTATATTATAACATTCACACTCCACACATAAACATGACCAGTATCTGTGAATTCTGCTCAAGGTGACCATAGTGGTGGTGAGAGTGTGTTAGAGAGAGAGAGAGAG
>NW_023339674.1:17755519-17776597 GCF_004916995.1 Morone saxatilis | reverse complement strand
CGAGGGAGGAGCTGTGAGAGTGTGAGTGTGTGTGTGTGTGAGTGTGTGAGTGTGTGAGTGTGTGAGTGTGTGAGTGTGTGAGTGTGTGAGTGTGTGTGTTTCAGAGATCCCAGTACAGAAGCCGGTCTTGGAGGCGGTTGGGTAGTGCAGACGTTTCGAAGCACCAGTGAGTGAGGAGAGTGCCTTGGTCCACACCTGGACATTTGCATAGTTTATTTAATGTTGAGGTAGTTTTCATCAATTACCTGAAACACCAAAAGGAAACAAAAGGACAGCATAAGTGATTCAGTGGCCGGCAGATTCTACGTGGCAATACACAAAAAAAAGCCACCACGATAATACATCCTGTCACTCAAAAACGTATCATCGAGCACGGTGTTTATACTTTAAATCTAAGAATTTACTTACCTTGTTCAAGAAGAACAACAGCTTGTGGGAGCACAAGGAAAACAGGTATCCTGTCTCTCACTCCCTACCAGTCTCTCTCTCTCTCTCTCTCTCTCATTCTCTCCCTCTTTCCACCCTCTGATTGCCCTTTGCCCTTCTCCTCTCCATCCTCCCTCCCCCACTTCCCCTCACCCCCAAACCCTATCTAGGTCGGGAGCCAGGGAGCTGGGAGGTGGTGTAGGTACCATGCATGCCCTGAGTCCTCCAGATGCTCCCGCCACCACCTGAGCTGCTGGCCGGTGGTGGAGGGGGCAGCCGAGGGGAATAGTGCACTGCGAATGGACGAGACGAGGAGGAGGTTGACAGAGAGGAGGAGAGGGAAGCAGTAGCGGCAGCAGCACAGACAGAGGCAGAGGAGGCAGAGGTGGAGGAGGAGATGTTGAGAGAGAGGGATGACTGTGCTCTCTGGTGGTGGAGAGAGGAATGGGCCAGACGGGAGGAGTGGAGGGAGTCAGATCGAGAGGATGGCGGGACGTCAGAGTGCGTGGGTGTTGAGGAGGAGGGGACGCTGTGCAGGGGTGGAGGAGGGGGCAGGGAGAGCGTGGGAGGAGAAGCGCTATGCAGGACCGACTGGATGCGGCTGTGCTGAGCCTGGGACAGGGAGAGGGGGAGCGGTGAGGACACGGAGGCCAGGCGCGTGGAGGCTGGTTGGGGAGTGGTGTGCTGCTGGGTTTGGGAGGAGGTAGAGGAAGAGGAGGAGAGACTGAGCAGAGAGCTGAGGCCTCCAGAGGTGGGCAGCGTCACCCCAAACTGATGGGAGGACACTGTGGGGACCACGTGGTGAAAAATACCTGCAAATCATACAGCAGAAATGGAAGGAGGGGGAGGGGGAGGGCGAGAGAGTGGAGACAGAGGGAAGAGAGAGCAGATACAAGTGGCAAAGAGAGCGAGAGGGAGGGGGACAAAGAGAGAAGCAAGGACTGAGCCAGGTTGTGCATAGCGGCAAGCAAGTCTTTGACAAGCACACAGAAAGCAAACAGAGTCAGTCCACTGTGACTAACCAAATCAGCGTGGCCAATTTAGGATGGCACTAAAACAGTTCTTATTACAGCAAAACTGATTTCTGGGTAGATTTTTGCTTACAAGTGAAGTGACTCTGACATACAACTCAAACAGATACACCCACAGAAAATGATAACATTGTAATGTAATAGTTATAATATAAAACATGTTCTTCACTCATGGTCAATCACATATTTCGAAGACTGATCACTGATTTTTTTTTTTTTTTTATTCTCTATATTCATTCTGCTAAAACTCAACATTTTCTAAGGGTGTTTCCAACTGCAGCACTCAAGCAGCCAGTCCATGTCAAAGCGAGGCAGACAGAAAGACAGCAGCATTGGACCTCCACTTACCTGGCTCTATTATCAGGCCCATTCCCTCAGACTGGCTCTATTACTTTATCAACATGACCCCAGGCTAAGACAACGACCTCACACTAGGCTGTATAACGACCCCAAGGTAAAACTCAACATGATCTATTAGTGATGCTCACCTCCAGCTGCTCCCCCTGCCAGCCCAGCACTGGAGAAGCTTCCCAGGGCAGAGTGTCCGTTGACGAGCCGCGGGGTCCCACTCACCGTGGATCCGCCGGTTTGGGCTCCGAATAAGGACTGTAACACTGAGGTCCCGCCAAGTGGAAACTGAGACCCCAGGTACTGTCCCACAGACCCTGTGGTTGAGGAAACTGCTACAGGACTGCCTCCCACCTTCCCACTCAGTATGCCCCCTCCACTGCTGGCAGCGGCAGATATGAAGAGGTTCTGACTGGCCATGCTGCTGCTCGTCTTCATCTCCCAGTCACGAGGGGCCTTCTGCTTCTGAAGGGCCTGGCGTTGGTCTGAACCACTGCCTCCCTGGGCACCACCACCACCGCCGCTACCTCCACCCCGGGTCCCTGACTCCTGACTGAGGAAGGGGTTGGCGGTCATGTAGCTGGAACACTCTCCATCACTCCCTTTCCTCACCTGCTGATGCTGTTGTTTGTGGTCAGAATCTGAGTCTGTGCCCCGGCTTGACCCCCCCATGCCAAATGGAGAACCCCCCTGTCTCAGATCAGAGTTGGGTTGTTTGGGGTCGGAAATTGGCGAAAAGGTGGATTTCCACTTGCTGTTAGAGGACAAGGAGGACGAAGAGGAGGCCTCGCTGCCTGTGCTGTTACCACTGCTGCTACCAGATTTCCTGCCTAGTGGACGAAAAAAGAAACACGGTTTTGTGTTGAGTAGAACAAGTGCAGGATAAAGTTTCTATTTTAACAAGTGACATTTTCTTTTCTTACCTCTTTCACCGTCCCCTAGTCTACCAGGTCCATCTCTGCTCTCCAAGGATATAGTGGCGATTTTTCTTTCAATTCTGGAGAAAAAGAACCACGAACGATCAAAACAAACACAGTGACAAGTTTGCAACAAAATGTGCATGAGCCCTATTAAATCTGTAATGGAGACCTGCAAAGCTTGCAAAAAGGGCAGCTCGGCTGTTACATTGTTGTTACCTTCAACTTCACATTACAATGACTATATTACCGCGAACTGGAGCTGTCGGCAGGGTATCCTGAGTCCTCGTCATCAGAGCTGGGGGCTGAGGAATAACGACCTGTGCCATTGAGCTCCAGGGGGCGCTCTCTCTTCAAGACGGGGGGCTGGTCCAAGTCAGGTCCATTGGGGCTGCGGCTTGACTGTTCTGGGGAGGAGATGGCAGAGATCTCCAGAGGCTGGTTGATGTTGCTCACCTGTTGGGAGAAGAAGGACCCGCAGATTGCACCCTGATGACACCAATAAAAACAAGTCTGAAATAATGTGACAGCGTAATCTCATTGCACTCATCCACAGAGAAATCTAACGCACCAAAGATGCATTGTTGACAGACTGAGCTCATCAGACACAAGTCTGTAAGGTCTGATTATTCAAATACACGACTTCATTAAAACTCAATATATTGCATAATGGAACCTTAAAAATCAATTTCATGTCATATGAGGTTCCTGACAATTTTCTCTCTTCATGCTTTTGGTGACTCACCATGGAGTTAATGTTGAGTGGTGATCCTGAGGAGTGGTTGTTGGAGCTGAGCCCGGGGAATGACCTCCTCTTTGGGGATCCGCTGGCCGTGACAGTAGCCACTGTGGAGCTGCGCTTCCTTCTCCCCCGCTTACGTCCCTCTTGAGAGCCCAGGCTGTGAGAGGAGTGTGATGACGACGTATGTGTGGGTGGGTGAGTGTGTTGGGTGCCGGGGGACTGGTGGTGGTGGTTTCCATGGTTACTGTGGTATCCCTGCTTGGCTGAGTTGCCAGTGTGATGGTGGAGGCGTGATCCTCCGGCCGCGCTGCCTCCACTGCCTGATGAAGAGGAAGACGAGGATGAAGAGGAGGAAGAAGAGAAGAAGATTCTCCTCCGCAGTTCACTGTCCTGGGGCTCCGCGTCGGATTCACCGCCCTGGTGATCCTGTCCATCTTCTGGAAGAATCCTTGGGGGTCCATCTGCATACTGGAGCACCCCTCCAGTGCCGAGCGGAGGGCTCTGAATGGGACCTCCTCGGCCCATTGGTCCTGTCAACAGAGTGCTGTTGTGTGGAGGAGGTGATGAAGAAGCACCGTTATAGTCCTCAGGATGGGGACCTCCATTCATCAAACCTGAATATCCTAAACAGAGACCAAACCGTTGATGATTGATGGTTAAAGATGCACAGTAAGAAAACAGTCAAATATCAAACCTATAACAAGTTAGAGATCATTCCATCTTAATAGTAGTGAATATAATATGTAAACAATATATCAAGTGTTTGAAGGGTAATCCTTACCGTTGGTCTGACCTGCCTGAGACACAGGACTCGGAGTACTTCTCTGAAATTATGAATGCAGAGAACACAGACGAGTGATATATTAAAGGAAAAACGAATGTAGTGTCTTAGTAAGGTGTTGGGCCAGCATGTGTCGCCAGAACAGCTTCAGTGCGCCTCGGCATTGATTCTACAAGACTCTGGAACTCTACTGGAGATAGAACGCCATTCTTCCAGAGGATATCCCCTCATTAGATGTTTTGATGAGGGTGGTGGACAGCGCTGTCTAACACGTCAATCAAAATTCTCCCATAGGTCAAAGGTGTTGGGCATTATCATCCTGGAAGAGACCCCTTGATTTGCAGTGACCATTCCCTCCAAGCGTACCCCAACCATGCCAGAAAAACTCCTTCACAGAATAACAGAACCACCAGATCCACTCACTGTAGGGGTCAAGCATTCTGGCCTGTACTGTTCTCTCACACATGCACTCGCCCACTTGTTGGGAATATAGTGAACAGTAACTCATTTGACCATCACCATCACTTTTTTCCATATTTCTGTAGACTGGCGCCTATTGTTTCTGCACCACTGAACTCTTAAATGTGCATTATGCTTTGTATTGAGGGGTTTATGCACAGCAACCCTACTATAATATCCCTCGTTATGTAATCGTTGACAGATTCTCCTTGCCAACACGTTTGGCAGCCACCTGAGGAGTTGCTTGTTTATCCTTACATATAATATGCCTATATACATATACATATACATATAATGCATGAGCATCACAGTCATCAAATGTGTGCTGTCGACCACAATATTTAACAAATTTCCAGTCCAACAGCAAAAAAGCGAGCTCGCCATCTGTCTTGCTGTTATTTCGCAAAGCTCTCGCTAACGACAAAAAGCCAGTCCGATATTTACTCTTGTCCGCCCTCTTGTCAGACACAGCCGGCTAGTTTCATGGCTAAATGAGCTGAACGGCAGCTATGATTAGCAGCAGTAAAGTAACAGCTACTTTAGCAATCTGTCCATCAAAATTCACTGAAATCAGTTGGTGGTATGTGACGTAGTGCCGTAAAGTGTTCTTCCGCACTTAGGCTTAGACTGGGAACGGAAGAGGCACCATTATCTATCTGAGTGTACCACCAAAACAATGTTGAAGCTGTTATTTGAAGGTAAACTAGTTGTATAGTGCATTCATTATGTTTCTCAACTCATTTATTCATGTTTTTCCTTTAATTTGTCACAGCCTGTATATCACAGTGTAACAACAACAAAATGATCCAACATAACCCATCTTACTTGTGTACACACCAATATAACTCTTCACAAGACATTTCATTTATTACATCTGGAGCAGGTAGATGTAGAGGTACATCAGTGTCGTATGGTAATGTAGTTACTGTCATTGTACTCACCAGTCTCTCAGCACGACTGGGCAACACCACGCTGGCCAGAGGGATGCTGACTGGTAATTTACTTGGGTGGACAGTGCTCAGAGGGATACTTATTGGAAGGCTGGTAATGCTGTTGTCACCTTGAACAGACGGGCTCCTCTCCTTCCCACCCTATAGAAGAGAGCAAAGGGAAAATTAATGCGTGTTAACAGTGAGAGCCAAATACTGCAAGGAATGTAGAAAACTGTATGCTTACAGATGGATCAACAGTGTAAGCGCAGCAAAGAAGGACAAACATTTACCCTCTCAGAACTTTTAGGAGTATTCTGGGCATCAGATGCATTTGGAGAGGGGCAGTTCTGTTTGACTCCAAGTGGAGAGTTAACAGCACCCAATTCCCTAAAAAAACAAACAAAAACAGGCTAATTTAGTTGCAACTACTTAGCTGTATGTGCCTTAGGGAGCCACTTGGAGACAAAAATATAAACATAATATTGTTCATATTGAAAATTGGGAGCATTTAGTGCCAACCAACCTGTGTGCGGTCAGCCCTGGACCTCTCAAGTGAGCCGAGGCAGTGGGGTCTTGGTTAAGATGCCTCCGCAAGGCAATCTTGGCAGGGGAGAAGCGTGTGTAATCAGGAAGAGCGTAGGAGGAACTTTGCTGCCTCTGCCGGGCATCAGGGGTGGCGGGTACAATTTCATGGTCCGGGGAGATGGGCAGGTAGCGAGAAAGAAGCTCCCCCTTGGTGTTGGCCCGGTCAAAACAGGGTGAGCTGGTGCCATTGATAGACAGCTCTGGGCTGACACCATTGAGGGCTGGGGCTGAGGACAGGCCAAGCTTAGAAGAGTCCATGTCTGTGGAAGAGCGCGATTCCAGGCTCTTTCTGTATGGGGAGCCATCACAGGGGCTGTAGGATTTGAGCTGAAGCAGCTCCTGCTGCCTTTGACTTTTCTCCAGCTCCACAATGCTGATCTACAAACAGACACCAGGGGGAGCCGTTACACAAGAAAACGGTAACAATGCTGAAACGTCTAGGAAAATGTTTGTGACAGCAATTCATCAACTGTTCCTGAAAGCTACATTTTATTTATAGTTTAGGTGACAAGACTAATTCCTCTGAACATCTCTGAAGAGCTCGTGAGACAGATGAAAGGGGGCGGCAGGACGGAAGAAGAAGCCAGAGTACAAAGTACGTTTGGAGGAGTATGCAAGAGGTGGAAGAAAGATACAAGCATTTGGAAAAGAATCAAACAAATTGACGAGGTGGACTGTGTACCTGCAGCTCCAAGCAGTGTCTCTGTTTCTCAGAGATTTGTCTACGTAGTGCCTGCTTCTCCTTCAACAAACTCTCCAGACACAAAGAGCCCCAGTCTAGCTTTAGTTCCTCACATCGGGACTTCAGCTGGAAAACAACAAACATACACACTTTCCTTCATTTGTTTGCTTGGACGATGCTCTAGCAAGTGAAATAAAAGTCAACACTGGCTTTAAGGGCAAGGTGGTGTTATACAAACTAGAGCCGAACTAGGGCTTCAACCACCATTACACAAATGCAGAGAAGCACGAAGGGCAACAGGTGTGAACCACGGGTGATAATGCTGCAGTAAAAGGGGAAGGTTACAACAACATGGTAGCAAGCCCTGATGTCTCACCAGTAGCAGGCTGTGGTCTCTCAGCAAGGCCATGTCTCTCTCAAGCTGCTTTGTCTGCTCTTTCAGCTGACGATTGTGGGCTGAAATCTCCTTCTGGGCCTGCAGCAGGTCCTCCACTGTCAATGCTTTCACTCCCAACTGACACACACACACACAAACATCACAACACACACACACAACACACACACACACAACACACACACACAGGCACAGAGTCATATATCAACAACAAGCACATAATCCCTCAGACCAGTTTAACATCAGTGAAACCCTGACTTTGCTGACCTCCAGTGGTTGGACAACTTCAACCACTGGAGGTTGCTGCATTAAACTGATGTGTGTCCAGGGTGTGATCACTGTAACCTGACACAACTGTAGGGTGTAATTAGACGAAGCAAATATCTGACCACACCCAACAGGGATGCTATGCTTGTCTCAGGTGCAACAGATGTGAAGCTTCAACCAATGGAGCTTAATGTTAAGTTAATGCAAACTACAACACAGCACTGCAGGAAATGTATGCTCTGTCTCTCTCGCAGTCAAGTTGTGTTTCACTGTCTGTTTAAACTATGTTCATCTGCAAATGGGATAAAAATGCAAAGGGATATAAGCAGCTCGGGTTGTCAAATAGCTATATTTAAGCACTAATTGTATGATATACTTGGCAAGGCAAATGATTTCTGTGTATACCTAATTCCTTCAAAATAAAATAACAGTTAAAGCACAAATGAGAGACATAAAAGATTAGTGGGTAATAAAGTAGCAGTTCTCACCTCATCTAGTTTGGTCTGAAAGAGACCTTTGATCTTAACCTTGTGAGACTGACAGACAGAGTGAAGCTGCTCTGCTTGCCCCGACAGGTCCCTGTGTTTTTGCTAGAGACAGAAAAACAAAAATATAGGTAAGGTTGGGCAA
The DNA here is from genome assembly GCF_004916995.1 of Morone saxatilis. NCBI lineage: Eukaryota > Metazoa > Chordata > Actinopteri > Moronidae > Morone > Morone saxatilis. The sequence continues at coordinate 17,768,403 of NW_023339674.1, read as the reverse complement.
CAAAACACAAGACAGTTAGATCATTAAAGATTACTTTTAAGGCAGGTAACATTTACTTGAATACATGCCACTTAATATGTGTTGGCATGATATGGTAGTAATAGGTTCGACAAAAACTGCAGCAGTATCAAATCAGTGTGTTACATGTCTGTAATTACTGATTACCTTCTCCTGCTCTAAAAGCTGCTGCAGGTTGGAGCGGTACTGAGGAGTCTTCATGTGGGCCATAAACTGGAGGTATTGGACTTTGATGTTATCTGAAAAAACAATGTAGTTTGGGGATGCAGAGGGAGCAAGAGAGCAAACACAGAGGATATACTATTAGTTAGGTTTTTGGGGAAAGAGAGCCCAGACGCTGAACAGAATAACATACAGTCTTATTCCATATTAAGGATGATTAAATGTTTAAGAACAAATAAACTAATTTGCTAATTCTGCTCCCCACAATATCTTACATATTTGAACATTATTTAAGAGTGTAGATACAGAGATCAAGTTATTTGGGCCAGATCATCTGCCCATATTGAAGCATAAATGTAACAATAACATCATCAATTTTAATTAAATGAACCATATTTTGTAGACTGATTTGAACAAGGTCTGGCATAATATTCACAAGAAGTTTGAGCATAACAGATTCTTCATCAGCTCACCAAGCAGTTGTTGCAGACCAGGAGGAGTCGGGCTCAACAACAGTTGACTAGGGGGATAGTGCTGGACCTTGGGAGGTAGGTGGTAGAACGGACTCTGAGGTGGCCGGTATGCATCTGTACACACAAGAAGCATATTTATGTTAAACTGAGGACATTAGTGTTTTCTGTAAGCTTAAGATTGATTTTTGAAAAAGCAAATGTCTACTGTTATTAAGCCTGAAGATAATATCTAACATATTGTGTGTGTGTGTGTGTGTGTGTGTCCACTGACCCTGAGGGGGTGCTGCAGAAAGGGTCTTTGCGTGCAGCAAATCCAAAGCACTCTGATTTTTCTTGTTTTTCTTCTCAGCAGCCGGGGCAGCTTTCTTGGGTCGACCACGTTTCTTGTTGTTCAACTTGCGACCTTTTGAGAGGAGGCGGGCTCTTCGGGGTTTGGCAGAAGGCTTGACCACTGTCACCAAGCTAGGACGCTCCTCCTCACCACAGGAGTCCTGCTGTAATACGCACGGACAAACACGTGTACGTAAAACGTTAAGTCAAAGTAACTATAAGCCAAGAGAGAAACATTTCAGTAGCAAAATGGCAGACAATATAGCAAAACTTAAAAGCAGCACTTAAAGTTGATTAATATTCAATCCCCTGGGAAACGCTTCCTGCATAGTTTTATAAATCCGGGCATGTCCTACCTTGTTTTGTTCTTTCGGTTTTGTGGGCGTGGTGCTATTGCTTTTACTGTCCTTCGTATCCTTCTGCTGACGTCGCCTAGCTGCCTCTTGCTCTTCCTAACATAAGATTAAGTTTTTTACACATACATTTAATACTTTGACACACAAAATATAGTGAGTACAGTGACATTGTTGATACACTAAAGAGGAAGAAAATGACTTACCCTGAGTTTAGGATTTTTGAGACTAGCAAAATAGTTTTCAAGCTGAAAGACAAGACAATAATGTGGATGTGGATATTAGAATATTATTTTCTATACTTTTACAAGAATTTACATTCCACCCAATTTAAAACAATCATGGTGTTTAAATCTACTTTAAATATCTTGTTATTCCACACTTGTGGTTGTAACCTGATTGCAGGAATGTCATACCTCTCATTATACCTAAAAATGACTGACTCAAAGTTTTTACTGAAAATGACAGCTCATTGTTTTTTTCCCCTTTCTGTGATATTTAGATAATTAATGCCGAGAATCAGTCATTTGCATTAACGCAGGTACAAAGCCTACATGCATGAGGTCTATGGTTGTGATCAGCTTTTGATTAGTCACCCTTTGTCACTGCTTGCTCTTTGAACTTGATTTGCCTTTACTCACCCAACCTTGCTTAACCATCCTCTAAATCATCTTCTAAAAAGTCAAATCCATATATAGAGCATGTACACTACATTTACTGTAGTACCATTCTTCATACCATGTTACACCACCCACCCTCAGATATGAATATGCCACAAATCATTTAGAGTGATGAGAGAGCAGCCACATCCAATTCAGATGGTAACACAGAACAAGATCATCAGCACTTTTAGGCAGCCTGCCAGCTCTCTCACTGGGATTCCCACTGGTAACCAGGGATTATTTTAACCAATTACCAGAGTGACACATATATCAATGTTATCTAATGCACGTGTTACCCTGTATAACCCTCCTCAGATTGTTTACTCCTGGGACTGACTACTCATTAACACAACACCAGCTGTTATTATAGCAACCTATCTCTTGAGTTTAGGTTACTGTTTGTCTCTAATGTATAATGTGTTTGTACTGCTTGTCAAGCTCTCCTCTAATAGAAATTGTACTCTCTGCATTCGGGTCCTTCTCCAAGACCTTTAGTGCTTACTATGGTGCGGTCTATGGTATGCAGGTAGTAGGAAACTGGCTTTCCAGTCCAGGACACAGAGCCCCTGAGTGGAGAAAGCTCCACCACACGCATTATTGTGCCAATATCTGTGGGACAGAGAGGAATAACATGTCAGATGCAAATCTAAGGAAGCATGAGACACTGAAATCTGCTTTTTCACTAATTATTGTACTTACCACTCAAGTTTCGACTGTTTATTCTAAAATTTAAAGGTGCAAAAGGTTTGGAGGATACAATTTTCCCACCTGGAAACAAAAAAACAACAAATAAACAAAATTAATAAATGCATTTTCTTCTGATAAATTCAAGATCTATACAGTAGCTAGTATGGCTCACTACACAATATGAAATAGAATCAATTCCAAATTGGAGGCGGTAATCCATAGATACATTCATCTTATTGTCAAAACAGAGTCAAGCAGTGATGTGCAGCTGTGAGTTCAAAGGTCAAGTGCCAAAAGTTGACACAGTGGCTACTGGATACAATCAGCCATTGTTATTTTAATCACCAATGAGAACAGCTGAATAAATATTTATTTTCCAGTGAGCCAAGGCGTCGCTCCCAGTGCTACTAACGCCAAACCTTGATGTTTTCTATCAGCACCATCTATTTAAAAGCCTTATTTGTTGACCTTTGATCAGTTTACTCCTGATGCCTCATAAAAGGTCTCACTTTGTTTGAGGCTCATCAACCATATGCTCTGCCATACAAGTCAAACAATGACATTTTAAATGACAAATTAACACATGGCACACTGTGGGGGTTAAAGGAATAAGAATCCCATACTTGCATCTCATTAGAAAATGCTTGAAGTTACAGGAGGTTTTTGAAATGTGTATGTTATTATCGTTTAAGTATCCCCTAAAATGTACTAAAACTACTTTCCATCATAAATAACCTTAAATCAAACCAGTTTTTACTGACTGTTCTTACGGTTGGACATGATGCATCATCAGAAGTATGTTGGCAAGACTTTTCATTTGTAAATCCACTCATGTTTTAAGCCTAAATGACAAAGTGAGGCTCAAATGGCAAAATAATCCCATATCTGCCTAATGTTACATCCCATTTTAGAAAAAGTTGCCTTGCATTTCATTAATGTGGTGCCTCAAAGGCTGCCACACCATGGCCCACTGGCAGTCGGCCAATTTTGCATTACAATTAATTATATTAATGTATTATTGACAGCTGCTGACCACTCATGAGTGATTATTTAATATATTGAAAAAGAATTTACTAATAAAAGAACATATAATTTGACCATTTTGATCCTGACCATTGTTTTCACTCTCTAGAATGTAAACCCTTGTATGTATATGAGTGTGTGTGTGTATTTCTGTACTTTAAAGTTAATATACTGCAGCTCTTTTTGGGAACACTTGGGATGCCTGTGGCTATAGGCCACAATTAGTTGCCAAAACAATGTAGAAGTTGGATGAAAAACACTAACCTTCCTTCATGTTAGCAAAGCGCTCCTTCAGCTGGTGATCTACTTCTGGACCAAAGGCAAAGTTATTCACAAAAATAATACTGTAAGATAGACAAAAAAAAAACATTTTAGAACTACAGTTTGTAGTAAAAAAGGCTTTACCTTGAAAGTCAAGTTTTGAGAGGGGAATATGTTTTAAGCAAAGTTCTGAGGACACGTTTAATAAAAGGATTGTTAACTTTCTCATAAATCGTTCATATAGAAGACCTACACATTGAACACAGTGTTAAAAGCAATTAAAATAATGTTAGTATTTATTATACTGACTGACCCTTTCCTCAATAATATGCCACATATTAGACCGCTTTACAATATACAGCATTTTTTAATGTGTTTAGTCCCTCGATGTATAAATTAAGTTTATAAATGGTCTGGAAATAAATGAAAATTGTTACTGGGACCAGGGTTAATATACCACCTTGTGTTGGCGATCCGTTCCTTCCATTCTTCAGACAGAAAGTCACCTCTCTCCAGCTGAAAGAAACAGAGGGGTAAAAATCCTGAATACATGTGGATCTGCAGAACACCCAATATTCAAATTGTGCATTAAGAGTAAATAAGACTCAACCTACTGTGTACTCCCCATGTTTCTTCCCATACCATTTCATCCACTTTTTAAACTCTTTATCCATGGACTGAAAGATAGAATCTGAATATTAATATCCAAAACAAAATATTACTAAAAGTAAAAAAATAAAAATAAAAAACAGCTATCAGCACAGGATGTGTGTGCTTCAGAGGCATTTTCAGGAAGGAGGATTAGTGAGTTAACAAGAGCTCTTTAGTGAAATTCCGGATATTGTGTTCAGGGTTCACAGACACCAGCATGACTAAAAGCCTGTGTCCTTCACTATAATAACGAATGTTGAGCTTTTGAGTTTATTTGCAGCTGGTTAGATTAACTGAAGTCAGGACACATTTAGACTAAGAATAGCACCTTGGCATAGTGCAAGCGTCCGTGCAGGTGTGTGTGTGTGTGTTATTACAGGGTAATGAAATGTGAACTGGAAAATCAACTTTGGAAAAACTATTTTGCCAGACTACTGTGTGTTCACCAGAGCTGTGTGCAGTGGCAATCTCACTGCGTTCACTACAGTGCCTGAGGAAGCAGTGGCTTTTCACACAGCAACATCTGTCTGAATGGAGACACTCTTTCTATGCTCCTTTTCTGGAATACTCCTCTTGTTCTGCCAGATATGCATGTAGTTACCTCTGCATAGGTAGCTGGAATGTCTGCTTTCTCTACACCGTAGTAGTGTTTACAGTTGGTTGCTGCTGCAACTTGCAGCACTACCTGCCCCACTCCTGAAAATAAAAAACAATAGGTTTATGTTTTACACCAGATAGTCAAAGACACTTTATTTTTAACTTGACAGTTATGTTGAAAACCACTTTTTTCTCTCATCCTGTCCTTCTCCACAACTCTAAACATCATCATTGTTCTTTAAAAAAAGAAATCAAACATTAATTCTTTCTCATTTGTTTATAAAAAAACTCTTCCCACTCCCCAATTAGTAAAATATAAACAATTACATATCTGACTTTTTGGGGGCTTTTTGTCCCCATCCCTACTCGGTCATTTGGCTTCGAAGAGCAGAAATGGTGTTATGTAAAAGCTTTGTTGGATCAATTCTTTCTGAAACCTGAACGTCCCAAAATAACAGCGGACTAACCACTGCCGAGGTCAACAAAGGTGTCATCTTCCATCATTTCCATCTCGTCGATGATCTGAGAAACCAGGTCGAAAGAGGTCTCTCCGTACACCTCAGGGGAGAAGGGCTCATAGTTGTTCAGCTTCTCCGGGTCTGTCACTGAGTGGTTGTACACCTGCTGTAGGATGTGTCTCAGCAGCCCGTTGGAAGGACGCTTGTTCAGCTTCATGGGCTGGGTGGTCCCCTTCCACTGAAAGATGGGATTATATATTTAATGACACAAAAACCACTCCAATCAAGGCATATTGCTCCATGCATGAGAGTGTAGACATTACTAATTGATGCTGGTCTTTCAAAGAGAGGGACAAGAGAATATGCTACATGTTTTTTTTTTTTAATGCAGACTTCTGAACAAAATCTATGAAGAAGTGTTTTTGAGAATTTTTAGACTAGATAGCAATTGCGCTTATTAAAGATCTTAAAGTGAATACACCTACAGTACAGCATTACAGTGTTGTTGCTACTGTTTTCACATTCACTTTACCTACACAGGTCTAAAAACCCCCTTACACAGACTCACCAGCTGGTGAATGCTGTCGATAGCCCTGTTGTACTTGTCACAAAGCCTCTGCATACTCTCGAAGCTGTGAGAAGAAAAAGAGAAATTCATCATCATTTTTTTTGTACAAGATAAAATCCCACGTGCCAGACCATTTTCCACTGACTTCCAAAGAACATTATTTATGTAACTCTGAAATACTCCACTTGCAATCTTGTGTCAAGTGTGACATGGAGTATTTTCAGTTCCATTTTTGGCCTTAGAAACTAATCTTTGAAAAATTAAAAACAAATTTTCACACAGGCAGGTTGCCTGCCTTGATTAAAGTGTTAACCCTGCAAGAAGTTTTTTTTAAATCTCATAATATTCAAAGTCCTTTTATGATGTTTTCTGGTTTGTTGTTTCAGTGTCAATCACATAAACAGATTTTGACCCTAGGCTCACCTCTTGGTGTCGTAGTCAATGAGTACGTAGTTCTCCATCGCCAGTTTGAGGTCTGGGATCTCCTCACACACCCACCTAGAGAAAGTACACACATAAAAGCGTCACTAGATCATACACCTGACACAGTCACTTACTGTATGTGTGAATGTGGGAGTATGCAGTTGAGTCACTGAGAGGAAAGGTCACTTACCGAATGGTCTCGATGATTTCATGAGCAGCATCATGGTGTTTATCCTGACAACAGAGAGGGGGAATAACATGTTCAACAGCGAGCAGTATGACACATTCAATTCAAACGTTCACCACAAACTACAGCCTCCAAATCCACCATCAAGTTCAATCATCACCTCTCAAAAACAGTCCCAACAGAAACTGAACATTATAGCCTTTAATGGCGGTAGAATTTATTGCAGAACTGTTTTATTACACTGCATTGGTTTAAGATCTGTGTATCTAATAAATTGGCAAGAGGGCATATATGGTTCAAACAGTGTTTCCTTAAAATATGCGGAACTCGACAAGCCAGGTAGCACAATACAGACAATAAAGACTACCACTACCATGCACATCTGTCTGCATCATTCAATTGTTTTTGCAATCAAGGTGTATGTCATTGAAGTTTACCACTTTAGCATCTTTAAAATACAAATGTCATCTTGAAATCTACTGCTATGATAGAGAGAAATGTCACAAATAAAAAGAAATGTTGATCTGATTCTCCTCTCTGACATATAACAGCAGACACACTGTCACTGAATGCTGTTTATACTACACAGGAACTCTGTCAATGTTTACAACACATACTACACTGTGAATGAAGCATTCAGTCTATTATATAAGCCTGTACATTCATAGAGTTGTCAGTTTGTATCAAAGCAGAGGTATGTAGACACAACACTCAGATATACCTGAATTTCAGAATAAAATAAATGACTGACTGCATTAGGGTTTCAGTACAGGTTTTCAGTTTGGGTGCAAACCCAACTGTGCCTTAAACTACAATCATTGTGGTTTTAAAGTGGCTTTATGAGACCTATCTTAAATTGGATTGGTGACTTCTTAACTTTGGAGTCAGTTTACGAACACAGAAAAAGTCCCTAATGTGGTGGAATCTGAAGGCACTACAGCAGTGAAATAATGTCTCTCTTATTGACAGTGTCCGGGCAGTAGTCTGTCTTGTAGTGGTTGTTTGTCACATAAATCATGTGTCTCTATTGACAGGCAGCATTCATCTCAAATTAAACCTTTTTATCCTTTAAAAAAAAAAAACTTTTTATATTTAATCTAAAGTTTAATTTAATCTGGAGTAACTGTAAACTTCATTCAGGTTAACAACGGTTAAGGTAATGAAAGATTCAGTTTAATCAGACTATTCCGAACCCTGCCTGAGAAAGCCAATTCAGGTAAATCAGGTTAGAAATGCACTTTAGTCTAGAAAAAAAGCTTGATAAGTTGAATTATATTGATCCCGTGCAGGGAATCTATAGTTAGTAATCTTAGCTGGAGAGTGCTGAGCGGCTCTGTGGGAGTAATAGGGCTCATGTTACACCCAGAGTGCAGCCAGCCTGAGCCTGTTGCCTGAGCTGACCCACTGACCCACTTTCTGTCTCCTGCTCCAGCACACTGCCAAGGAGAGCCTCTGGTGGAGGAAAAGAAGAGAGGGAAAGTAAGAGAGGAGGAGAAATCAGAGGGGAAAAAGGAAAGAAAGTGAAAGCAAGAAGACCTAGACACAGGGGAAAGTGAGGGGGCCAGAGAGAGGGGGGGGGCTGGTATTTGTCAGCTGTTTGAGGCCTGGCACAGCAGCCGCTGCTAACAGCTCACAGCCTGGAGCTCCCGGCTTCCCGCTCAATACTGCCCGCCACTACTACGCAAACTTCCGCCAAAACTCAAACATGCATGCGCACACACTCAAATATGCATGGTAACACAGGAAATCTCCTACTTCTTCTGTCGGCACAATGTTCCGGTTACAGCTATATTATCAAGCTAGCTGCTAGCTGTGGTGCTAATAAACAGCTTCTTCGACACACATGGGCACAACAGATTTGAAAACACTGTGTTCCCCTGAATAAGCAAGGTAGACGAGGTGTGAGGGCATGAAAGAGACTGTGTGAGCGAGCGAATGAGATGCCGAATGGGGGGAGGTCACCTGCTCGCACAAAGACGGCACACAGCAACACCAGCACAGGGCTGCTGCTAAAAATAAACACAGGCTGAAAGCGAGAGTCAGACAAAAAGAACAGGAGACCCTCCTCTCTCCCCACCGTGGGTATACTGACGCATGCACGACTCCTCCTCTCTACACCACCTCTTTGGTCAATCTCTTCTAACATCAGTGTGACACATCGTGGGTGTAGGGGTTTTACGCTACACCCTGCTCCACTACGTATAGCTCAGCAGCCCACGAGAACAAATGACTAAGGCAGGCGTGCCACTTACACCCATGTACTACTTTTGCTTACTGCGAAACAGAAGTGTTAGAAAACTAATTCTCTTGGTGGCAACTAACTAACTGGATATATAAAACAGGACCTAGCTTCTCTCTTATGTCTTTTCATTTGTGAAACACTCTTTATGTGGTGATTACATACATACTGCCACCCACAGGAGCCGTTTAGACATTCATTTGTTTAACTTAGACGACACTTGACGACACAGAGTGTCTGCTATTCAACTGACCTGCACTGGCTGGCTGCCAGGCTCCAACATAGAAATGTGGTGCATAAAGTTACTTCCATAAGCACAGCAGCATGACAGTTGCCTTTTGTTTTTCCATTTCAGTGCTGCAATGAGACCTGATTTCAAGGAGCTAAGAGCAGCCTTGGAAATAATAGGCCAAGTACTCAGGTGAGCACCAAACCAAAAACATTCAGCAGTATTTGAGAAGCAGCGTGTCTTTAAATGCTATGTAGGCCTGGCTAGTACCCACACCCAGAACCAGATGGACAAAGAGCTGCACCACACCAGAGGTACTCTTCATATGGAAGCATTTATAGATGCACAGATGTGGGGATTTAGTGAGAGACAGGGAGAAACACAGAGCAAATGAAAGAAAGAAAAATGTGTTTTTATGGGCTTCATTCTGGGTTCTGGAGTAGAGCAACACTCCTTTATACTGCAACAGTCTGTACAACAGCCATGTTGTGTGTGTGTATCAAAACACAGACAACGCTGTGTTCATGCTCTGTGGGTGAGATAAGCAATCTTAATGCTCTGTGGGAGTGAAGAATGAATCTACATGGAGTGGGATCTGTTTCTACCAGCAAGCAGTTCAACAAGGGTAAATACTCATCACCAAACGTGACTGGGAAAAAAAACAAAAACAACTTGAGCACAGATACTGGCATGTGTTATTGAAACCTATTAATGCAACATTGCTGAATAGGAGTCACTTGTATGTGCCTCCCTGTTGAGTTGACCATATGGACATGAGGAGGGGAAAAGAGAGGAAGTCTTTTCCCCTTTGATAACAGGAGGAGAGCACCGCATGAATAGGCTCCATACTGCAGAACTCCACATGCAGGACCATCAGCTGGTTCTAATTCAATGCACGACTGCTAGTCCCAGTATAAATAGCTAAACATGCAGGTCAACAGTATAGTCAAACAGTATAAATTCCTGACATGCTTGCTCATGCGTTTGTCCTCACAGACCACAACATAGGGAAATGGACGAGGCAGTAAGTCCTCGAGGGTGTAACTGAGTGTTATCACACTGGTTTGGTGTAGAGGGAGGGTCAACTGTGTCAGCCACAGCACAGAGTCGAGGCTGATTACATCAACAAATAACTCAGCGACTTCAAACTCATTAAGTTCATATTGTGATGGCGGGGATAAACAAACTAAATGACGGAACTTCCTTGACTGCCAGACGAAAGTACAGTGTGGGCTGAGAGGAGATATACCGAAAAGACCCCATTCAGACATTCTAAGAAATTCAGCTTTTCTTCAGTCAGCACCGACCGTCTCACCGCAGTTACTATAAATGAGAAACACAGTTTAAGTTACCTTTATACACCATTGAACAGACCACAAAACTTTCAACCGCTTCCCTTTCCGTTTCATTTCAATGAGTCAAATGCAATGACGTGTTGACAGCACGCTGCGTGGAAATACAAGTCAAATAAGTCCCTTTTCTTGGCAACCTCGACTATTACTGCTCTGGAATGGACAGATCAGGGATCAGATGGATGTATAGTGTGTAAACCACCAAACACCACCAGCTGGTCCTAATCACAGGGATGTCATGAAATAACTAAACACAGAAAGCACTAGAGGAATGCGACATTCACATGCTTCAGCATCTATAAACACAGAGCTCAAAGAGTCCACACACACACACACACACACCTTGGTCTCTACATTGATTGTTTACTGGATCCGAGCAGAGAAAACAGGTACAACCTATTTATCTACAACTTGGGTCCACTGTTTTCAGTAGGAACATGAAAGATAATAACCGAGACACTTTGGGCAGAAAGTGAGTTACAGTGAGGCCGACATGATGCTGGATGTTAAGCGTCGGCTGAAGCGTCAATAATAATAATAATGTTTGAACTTGTCGCTACCTAGTAACGTTAAAGTAACTCTGCTCAAATGTACCGTAGTGTCTGTGTTACCAACTACACTCTGAGAATAGTTCCTGCTAGCACAGGTTTGAAAAAAATACCCAAACACAAAACAAGCTCAATGTGTGATGAGTCGCCGCCGCTGGCCGACACACCGACATGTCTGTCACCATCTCGACCAGTATGACCTGATTCTCCGGACGAGCGTGCCATGGTTCCTGCAGCTAGCCAGTGTTAGCACAGAGCTAACTAACAAAGACAAAATGTAAACCTGTGCCCGGTTACTTTAAAGGTTTAACACTCACGTATACTGGTAATGGCCAGGGATAACCAGCGGGTTCTGCTCCGACCGGAGATTTGAGCTTGAGCTCCAGCTTTTCTCCCATTCTCCACTTCACGGCGGCTTGGCTGTGATAGATAGCTAGCTAGTGACTGCTCTCTGTTAGCCAGCTGGTCGGTTAGCGAGCGAGCTACAACGTGAACATTGTGTGAGAAAGAAAACCGAGAAACGCGCCGAATAAAAAAGACGTCGACGCCCGTTGCGCGGTAAACACACCCACGATGCGACCGAGTGTGTGAATGAATCTGCCTCGGTTGTATATTTTGAATAAAATGCCTGTTTATGTCCACTGGCAATAACACATCGTCCGTATCGCCGCCATCTTGCCCGGCATGAATTTATATATATATATGGCAGCGGGGGAGTGACGTCAGCGACGTGATCTCAGCGCGTGGGCCAGCAACAGCGAGCACGAGCGAGCACCCGTCCCACGGCGCGTGAGGGCACAGGGAGCGTCACGACTGTTTCCAGTTAAATACTAATATTATATAAATATAGTTATATCTATATAACACTATATATATATATATAGTTATATATATATATAATATTATATAAATATTATAGATATAGTTATATATAGATATATCTATATATAACACTATATATATATATAGTTAATATTTGATTAATTACTTAAAATACAAATATTTATACACAGCAAGCATATATTTATTATTATATATAAACTATCGTATCTATCTATCTATCTTGATCTATCTATCTATCTATCGTATCTATCTATCGTATCTATCTATCACTAACAACAGATACCCGCAATAACTCAAACCACCAATATACAACAACAACCTCACCACGACCACTTTACTCATCTACTCTACTCTCCTCTCCGACTCAACCACAGCCTGAACCCCTCAACCCATATAAAACCCCAATATATATCTCACCCTCATTAAATCTCTTCTCATACGAGTAAACAATGCAAAACCCAACACATACTATACCCGCAAATAACCCGACACCAGCAAAACAATGCATCAACCTATATAAACTAACAAACAACCAAACGACCAAACAACTAAACAAAACCTCACCTCACCTCCACAAGATATTAGTTACTATTAATTGATTAATAATATGAATACACAAAAATCCTTAACTGCTACAATACAATAGTTAAAGAAATTTAAAAAATATTCATCAAACAAAACCATATATCAACTTACAACATTCCATATATTGAACTTCCAAACGAGAACTCACAAATCTATATAACGTAACCACATTCATTTAGGAACACAAACAACTACACCACACTCACTCACCATCTCACATACCTTAATCAACAGA
>NW_023339674.1:17738773-17755419 GCF_004916995.1 Morone saxatilis | reverse complement strand
CTATCTATCTATCTATCTATCTAACTATATATAACTATCTAACTTTATCTCTATACTGTCTGTCTCTCTCTATATATATATATCTGTCTGTCTCTATATATATATATAGATAGATATATATAAATATATATAAATATTAGTTATATTTTGATTTAGTTACTTAATACAAATTTAACTGTAATTAATATTAGATTTAATATTTATCAAACTTTAACTTTATATATTGATTCGGTATTATTAACGTAACCACATTTTTGGAAACATACATTTTTATTTAAGATATATAGCGTATTAAATTGTTCTTACCCTTATATGATATTAATTGTAGAAATCATTAGTGTCTGTTGAAATAGCTGCAGTATATTGCAAAGTAGGCAAATGACCAACACACATAATCAGAAACATGAAGCACATCTGGAAACGAGTGTTGTTTTCCTGTTTCCCTGCTTCCTAAACATCTGTAGAAAGGATTTAATTGTTCATTTTATGTTCAGTAATTCTCCAGAACACAACAACTTTCAATTTCTCTCTGTCTCTCTTCCATAGAAGATGTAACCGTGACAGCAGTGTGTGCCAACACCTGGGTCCTAGAACTGGCACATCTATATAGAATGCTTATTAATATTGATTACACTTGTATGTGATGAGTACAAATGTCAGCTGGGATAAAGGTACAGTGTATGAGCCGAACAGTGCCAGAGAGGGTTTACTCCTGGTGGTCCAGTTTCAGATATGAATTAGGACTTTAATAAAAAACTAATTTTCTTGCTGTTGCTTCTGTTATTTGCTGTCAGAGGAAGACAGAGCAATAAAGAGCGAACTCGTCTACTTACACTAGAAAATGCACTTTCTGTAGAAAATGCATGACTGCCAACAGCTGAGATGAATTGCTTGAAAGATCTGAAAGCTCAAATGCATTGCACTGCATTGCTGGAAAAAAAAAGAGGATGTAGCTGAAATGTAAAACTGGCAAAGTTGGAGACTAGACTGCATTAACTAAGGAAGCTGAGAGCTTAAATGCGTTGCTGGAAGGTGAATTGACGCGTTGCCAAAGCTGTTGAAATGAATTGCCTTTGTATGTTGAAAGAAGAAACGCTTTGTGTCATACCAGACACATGAGCTGCATTTCTTTGGAACATAAAATACAAAGAGAACAGAAATATACCGCATGAGAAAAAGGGGGGGGGGGCTGAACGGCACCGCACTGGAAACGCTGAAAGATAAGATGCATTAATCACAAGCATGTTCACATGGTGGAAATGAGTGAAGATGAAAGAAGAGAACAAAGCACTGAATGCTGAATCAGCATTCACACCGATTAACACTGTAACACAGACATGTAGCTGTTCTTTGATGCATGCACACAGATATTTACACACAAATATACATATGCACACATGTATTACCACACGTGTTGTGTTGGATACAAATGTATGCACCAAAACACAAGTAGGTCTATCTAAACATGCTGTACTTTTCAAAGTAATGAGAGCAGCCATGGTAAAATGCTGAATTTGTTACTGGATTGCATTTTTATTGACAGAGCAGGACTTTAAAGGCATGAATGAGTTGATATGTGACACTACAGAATAATGTCTTCGGCTCATTCACAGAGAAGTTGGCTGATCCAGTGTGGCGATCTACAACAGAGCTAGTATTGTTTAGAAGATGGTTTAGTCATGTGCAGCCTCAATATGGCTGTCACATTATAGCTAAAAAGTCAACATCAACCGTGTAATAAAAATTCATACCAATTTTACTTAACTGTATGGCATGCACAGACACCCCCTGACTTCCTACAGTATCTGCACTTTGTAAGTACAAAAAGTAGACCTTTGTGTGTTTCTGATTTATAATCAGACACTGATGTGGTGTCAACATCCGCAGCAAGGGGAAACAATCCTCCTCCTGTTGAAAGTGACACTGAGGGTCATAACATGAAGCTTAAGCACCCGCTGTCACACAAAGATACAGGATCCCTAGCAGAGGACGAGACACTGCAGAATGAACAAGAGGTAATCAGGATGAAAAACTCAAATGTTTATCATCCTGGTTATTGCCTTGTGCTTTCAGCGCTGCACGACCACTGTTGCTGTGCTCATTTCTCTGCACCATGAGTACAAAATGAATAAAACTCAGAGGAGGCTACAGACAGCAAAGTAAAAAGAACAAATGTCAGTTTTATTATTACATTCTTTCACAAATAAAATCATGTATATCATAATGTATTGGTTCACTTTGTCTAAAATAAAGTGCCATAACCCTCACATTGATTATATATTTATAATTTACAGTGTTACACACATTCACAGTCCACTGGCTCGTCCTTTTACAGATCATATTTTTTAAATTGTGACTATATAAGGGCTGTTATTTTGACACAATTGTGTGTCCTTGTACTTTGGTCTTTGCTCGTCACAGGTTGCCAAGCTCACCACAACGCAGGTGCCAGGAGTCAGAAATGTTTTCCTCTCAGCATATCAACCTACATGTATGAGGCCAGTAGTAGCTGTTGCTGTGGCTGGATGTAAAGATTTGCAGGTTACATAGAAAAAGGAGTCATTTAGCTGGAATCTATTATAAAATGCACTTATGTCCACACACACACACACACACACACACACAGATTACACCAAATAATTGAGCGACCTTTATTTCAACCATGGCCTACATTTTCACATTAAAGCACTGACCCGCTCTGATAGCAGAGAATCTAAATAGAAGTAGACCCCTCTCTGCATTTCAGTGCAGGAATCCCAGACAAATGAAATCCTGTCCGACCAGTAAAAACCTCTGAAACACAGAGGTGGAGGAGAGCTCTCTGCTGTGTGTGTAAACATGCCAGTGTATATGCTGCTGTATGTTGAGGAGGGGGAGAGATGGCAGCCTGCCACAGTGAACTCGCTGACCGGGCCCCCCTCCAGCTCCCTGAGCAGCGCTGAGGCCAGCTTTGGGATGGGAGCCAGTAGCAGCATAGCGAGGCTCAGGCACAGCTCAGCCCAGCCAACTGGAACACAGTCGCTATGTAGATTTCTGGGATCTTTCACAGTGTGTCAGATTACAGCGAGCCCTGTCCTCCCTGTTGCCTTGCAGGAGCATCTTCTGCCCACGATGCCATGCCACGGCCTTTTTTGGATCCACGTTTCGGTGCGAGGCACAGACTTGGCAGTAAATGACACACATTCAAGAGGATGTCCATTAGACACAGGCACCACATACAGAATACTACAGACTGCACAAACAGCCTGAGTACAAAAGGAAAGGTTTAACTAAGCTCTCTTCCATCATTGCTGAGGGTGTCGCTAACAGTCCAGCTTTCAGGAGAAACAATGCAAACTGGGGAGACCAGAGATTTCCAAATGTTTCTATTAAATGTGTTGCTTTTTTCAAAAACAAAAACAAGGTGTGCTAGAACTGTGTGGAGGATTTGGAAACAGTGGGAAACTGCTGCCATCTGCAGGGCATCCTCTACATTACAGGCTGCAGTAATTGTAAACAAATGTCTATTAAACATGAGATGAAAAAGAAAGCTCCATCAAATACACCAGTTTCTCATTTATAATAGATTTATGGAATGGTGTATCCAGACTTAATGTCTTAGTGCTTCCAAAAACCTGTTTTTGAAGCTAATAATAGATGCTCTATGTACTTTCCAAAGGAAAAAGTTACATCTTTTGACTTTTGTCAAAGCCAGAATGTCCTATAAAAAGAGTAATTGTGTCTCTATCAGAAAGCAACCAAACACCAATACTGTATGTATGTAGTGTTAGCGTCACTATCCACGCAATCATTATTCTCCATAACATTACAAAGGTTTTCAATAATTATGTTTAACATTAGAATACAGCATTAATACTAAAATCTAATCTTCTGTGCATAAACTAATACTAGAATTAAATCTCATCACAATAATGGACAGCGACAACTGGTTCAGAATTTCACAAATAAGGATTTTAAAGAATTTTATTGAAACAAAGATCAATTTCAGTCCCAGTCCCTTATGGTTTTCAAAAAGCGTGCTTTGGGTTTTAGCGCCAACATTTCATGACTCTTCTCCAAAGCCCTCTTTGCTTATACAGCAGCATGTATATACTGAAGAGAAAAGAAAAAAAAACAAACAAAAAAAACACTATACAACAGGTCATTTTGGCACAATCAGCTCATACAACGGTACTCCTGTGCTGGCATATCGTTACTTTCAAACAGTTTGCTCTCCATCGGATCAAAACATGTTTACTGATGAGCTCATTCACAATGGATTTGACCGTAATAAGAGGTGTAATACAGTAATCATGTTAGAATGCTTCTAGAAAACAAAATACCACAGTAAGAATGGTGAAAGGTGTCTTTCTTGTTAAAAGGTTGCAGTACTGGGCGATGCAAAGTGTTGATTCTGGTAAAAAGACCTTTACAAACTGTATGTTCCCTCACCCAGAACTCATCAAGTCCTGGCAGCATCGCTGTGATGAGTCTCGGAGCATTGGCCTTGATGTAGTGTTTGCATTAGTTGAGTGATATAATCTGAAACCTGGCATTACATTGAAACACTTGAGCCCAGTCGTGCAAAATCCCATCTGGAGCAAAGGAGCGTCCTCTGACTTCTCACAAGAAAACACTGAGAAAGATTCCACTGGATGATAAATTATGACAAAAGACATGATAAAAACAGGAAACCGAGAATACTGTGACATGTTCCTTTGCCAACATTTGGTAGAGCGTTTCGTTTCATCCCATTCGGTAAGCACTTTGGTATACATGCTGGTCAGAGCCATGTCGAATTGATTACATACCGATTCAGTTGGACTAGGCCTTTGCTTGGATTTTGATATCCGTGGGCAGTTTTTTTTTTTCTTCAAGTAAAGATACAAAGACTGTTCATTGTAACACATTCATAAAGCATGCACTCTGATGGACAAAGAGAAAAGTCGTTTGGACAAAACCCCCAGGTAACAGCAAGATCAGGAGAAAAAGTGCTGATTTTTCATATTCACATAAAAAGATCGATATAAGAAATGCATTCGCTGACTAAACTCGACTCGCTCCTTCATCGGGTTAAGTGTCCGATACAGCATTTCTGAATTGTCTACGGATCCGTCTAGTGGATCCGCCTTTGACGCAACGCTTCTCAGAAAGGGAGAGCTGATCCAGGAAATAGATTTCAGGTCAACCTCTGTGAATATTTGACATCACATTTGAAAAAGGCAAAAACTGGTCACAGGGGAGCCCTCCTTCTCCAAGAGGACAACACCTGGAAGATGATCAAGGATGGCTTCATCTTAACAGTCGTCTCAATGGACTATTCATGTGGGTCGATGAGCAGACAAAACAAAAAATTTGTTTTTAAAGACACTGTAAACACTATTTTAACATAACTAAAAATGTGACATTGATGGTAACTTAGGAGATATCAGATCTGTGACTACCTAATTTTTAAAAACATTTTGAAGATGGGAAAAAAAAAAAAGCCTGCAGATCTACATCCCCTGTCTGCATCATCTTACAATTAGAGGATCTTCTGAAGCATGAAGAGTATAACTGGAAATGAACTCTTCAGATAACCTTGAATCGTTCTATTGCTACAAAAGCCGTCATGACCTAACCTGGAAAGACAACCAATTAAGAACTAAATCTAGTTTTTCATTGATACGATATGATGAAACTAAGGACCACTGCTGTGACCGATGAACAAGCACTGCAGCTCGTCATGACTGAGTGAGGAGACCGTGTTCAAAGAAATCTACAGCTCAAGAGTGACTGGAAACTTTCACACATGTCCCCTCTGTTAAGACATCTGCACATGATTTTTAGAAAAGAAAAGCCAAGCGCACAAACTTGCGTCTGACTAGGTGCGTTTAGAGGCATCGTTTTGATTTAATCAACAGTAATATCTGCATCTCTTCAAAAAAAAAAAAAAAAAAATCAACGCCAACAGCTTGACAATTAGATGGGCAAGGCAGCTTCTGAATAAAATACTGGCTGACATTCAAGATGCGAGGACAGAAAATAAGAGACAGCTTTTAAGTACTGATATTGAGGAGTGTAGAACAGACTCAGCNNCCCCCCCCCCCCCCCCTCCCAGTTAAGTGTCAAAAAATAAATAAAAGAAAAACCGAGAGATAAATTCAACGTCACAACCATTCGATTCAGTATATGGGGAAATTCACTTAAGTTTTCTTTACTCAAAAAACAAATTAGTTGCATTTGGCGTACAATCTGCAGTTTTCATCTCAGTGCCCCCTTTCTCTCCGGTTTCAAAAACAGAAAAGATTATTCGCATATCTCCCAAGAAAGTGGGAAAGTTTCCATGTTTGACTCTTTCAGACCTCTGTGCACTATAAGCAGGGTGGGCTGTAGAGAAAAACAAAGCCACGCAGAACCGTTTTTTCCTGGATGCATTGTAACTACACAGACGGACCTGGCCACACCAGGCACAACCCCATCCTCCAAAAAGAAAAAGAAAAAAAAAAAGAAAAAAAAAGTAAAGAGAAAGAAGATTGTGTGTCCTGCTTAGTCCTCACTAGAGCCTTTGGCCCCAATGAGGGGAATCCTCCCTTCATGGCATCTTTCATGAGAACGTTTTATTTTAGCACAAGCAGAATCCAGAGTTTTCCTTTATCTGCTTGGTTTCCAGAGATAACAGGGAAACAATGTCTACTAACTACTTTAAAAGTTGCTGTTGATCGTACTTGGCAATAAGTCTCTTTATATGTGCCAGTTTGTTGTGTAGATATTCACAGCGGTTCTTCTCTTGACTATAGTTTGGATTAGTCTGCAAGGGATATGAGAAAGCACAGAGTCACAATCTGATGATCTACTTGGATACTTTATGCCATCAAACTCAGTTGTAGTGGGACTTAAACTTACCTTTTTTATTTTATGATACTCTTGAAGTATCTGATTGTGGATTGTCTATGAAGAGAAGACACAAAAATGGGTGTGATTAAAACTGATGTCCTGTAAAATGAATCAGTAAAATAAAATAGGACATTTTATTATTAGTTCCTCAAGATATTTTCTAACAAAATAACAGATTAGTGTGCAACCTACCTTGTACTTGTCTGTGCCTTGGTGGAGCTGTTTCAGCTCATTGTCAAGCACCGTGAACTGCCGGGTGATGCCCTCTATCCGAGCATGCAAACCCCGGTACTCACTGTACTCAGCATTGAAATCGTTTTTATACCTCTGACGTTGCTCCGGAGAGCCGATCACTGTGTACTTCCTAAGAGTGAAATAAGAGAAAATCTTCGTGAAAAGAGATTGAGAGAAAGTCACAGTACGAGTAACTCAAGTGAGAGGAATAATGGTAATTAGACCAATTAAATGAATGAATCCCAGAGGTTTTCATAGTCACTGTGGACTGTGCTTCCCTAACAACTCTGGTCACAAAGCCCATTGAGCTACTGAGGGTTACAAGCTGAACCCTGTTTTCTAGCAGTGCCTGTTTGCAATGTACACATGCACGTACAGACAAACATCACTGGATCACTTTGAAAACAAATCTTAAAACCTGATGATTCTCAAGCAAGTTCTGGAGTATTGCTGCTATAAGTGGGCCAAATTACAATAACAAACCTGTTGTTTTTAATGCACCCGTCTCTTTCACCTCACACGTCTCTCTCTCTCTCTCTCCGTGCTCCCCCCTAGGGAGGCCTAACAGTCTCCAATTTATTTATTTATTCCAATGAATTTTAGGAGAATTCAAACTCTTAGCGAGCAGCACAGCTGTATAATCTATCGAGATTTAGAATTGTTGAATACTCACAATAAATAGTCTGCCACCTCAGGTGATGACAAAGGAATACTGGTACTGTTGCACATTCCATTCAGATCTGAAACAAGATTTAGAAAATGTCATTAATAAGTTAAGTTAACTCCACAGAGTCTCTGTGTAAAACACACCACAAAGAGATCATTATTTCTAATTCGTTATCACATCATTCATCTCATAAATGTGCAATCCTCTAAAGATGTTATCTGCCAGTTGGATTCATGTGTGTGTATTTGAGCTTATTGAAGGCATAAAGCTGAACAGCAGGGGTCTCCATTCAATCAGTGAGTCACATACTGGTCACATGATGCAGCACCTACTCACAGTGATGACTAACTGGTGTCCATCCACATATGAAGCACTACTTTTATTCAGAAAACTCTCATCTGTTGCAAGAGCTGTGAAACTGAAGTAAGTAAAACATTTTGTACAGGAGAAGAAAAAGATGTGTGCGTGCGTTGTGCTCACCTGTGCTTTTGTGTGGAATACTGTTGCTTTTGAGGCTTGCTGGGCTCATCTCACAGGCTCTGTTAGGCTCAGGCACACGCTCCTCACGACTCTTCCTCTCCT
Organism: Morone saxatilis; assembly: GCF_004916995.1. Taxonomy (NCBI): domain Eukaryota; kingdom Metazoa; phylum Chordata; class Actinopteri; family Moronidae; genus Morone; species Morone saxatilis. The sequence goes on along the minus strand of NW_023339674.1, from coordinate 17,747,081 downwards.
TCTCTTTCTCCTTCTCTTGCGCCTTTTCTCTCACTCTCTCCCTGTCTTTGCTCTTCTCCTTGTCTTTATGCTTTTTTGACTTCTTCCTGGACTTGTTGTTGCAGGATGAAGGACTCTTGTCCCGAGGCCCCTCCAGAACCATGTGTCCAGGAGATGATGTGCCAATGCTGGGTGCAGGGAGTATCGTTGGGCCCGAGAGAAACGAAGGCGGTTGGCTGAGCCTCTCGGACACTGCTGTTTCCTGAGAGTCACAGTCTCTCCCGTTGTGGCTGGAGTCGTTGCTGACATCCGACAGTGCTTCAAATGGACGAGGGATGTCCAGCACAGGGAGCTGCTGGGAGCTGGACGTCATGCCGCCGTCTGACATAGAAACCGCGACTGCTGCCTGCGGTCCACCTGCCTCTCCTCTCCCGTTGGTGGAGCCGAGCTTGCCATTGACTGGGGCTGTTGCAGCCTTGCTGGCGAGGTGCGATATCCTGGGCTTTTTGTTGGCAAGGGGGTCGATGAAGTCAGCAGCGGGCCGTTTCTGGCAGAAAAATAGCAGTTTTAGTAGCAGAACCTAAGATAGGGTTCAGTATGAATTCAATTCACCCCAGAACAAGTGAGAGGAAAACTGCAGTTCAGGTCAGAGCAAACAAAAATTGTTTGAGCTGTGGAGGACAAGGGAGTGTCTAGTACATGCACATAGATGGAGAAAGCAACACAAAGAAAGAAGGAGTACAAAGAAAAGAGTATTAGAGGATCTGTATTCTCAGTAGCACTGAGACTATGATGACTGTGCTGTCTTTTCACAATACCAGGGATTACATTACAGACGAGCCCCGTTTGACCCAGCCCACACTAATGTTTTTGGGAGTGGCTGACCCAGTCACTGTGTGTTGGCTGTCCCAACAGGAGGACTTTGGGGTTCTGAAACAACAACGAAAGCCAACGAGGAACAATTTTGAAAATATTTTCTTCTTGGTTTTGGCCCTCCATCCATGCTAATTAGTCTGTTGCTATATAAAAACAAGGGGTGCTATTGTCAGGAAGCCAAATTTAATCTGAAGTTGGGCTGAGATCCGCAGTCCCACTTCAGATGATGGCAGTAATGAGCAATTTTATTTTTCTCCCTAACAAAGGATGGAGATTGTACCTTTTGATTCTGTGAATGGAAACCCTGACTGGAAAAAAATGACAAGAAATGTAATGCTAGAAGGGACGGAAGTTATTTCCAGATTTATCCGTCTTTGTGTGGACATGGTCTCACCCTGTTTGCCTTGCAGCTCTCCCTGATTCACCCCTCACCTATGTGAAGTTTACACACAGCTTTACCTGGTGTGGTGCTCTCATTTTTAATACCAGTGAATCTAAAAAAGAGCCTGGGGTACTGTTTGCTTGTGCGCTGTGTTTACTGAGGGAGGGAGCGGAAAGGAAGGAACATACAGTAGGTGTCTGAGGTGAGAGGAATCTGAGCGGAAGGAGCTATTAATATAACAGAGCAGCTCCTCCTTCCTCTACCTAATGGAAGTGTAAACAATGGGTAAACTCAGGAGTCTGGGCTGACCTAAAAAGAGAGCAGCAGGACAAGGAATATGATAAAATGAATTATGCAATCAGGATGAAGAAGAGTTTCACTTAAATAAAGTTTTCCGTGGTGGCTATTTTGGTTTAATAGTAGTCTAGCAAACAATGTATAGTTGTTCAAATGTTCTTGAAGAGCTCATAACTGAGTAAGTTAATATGGGTCAACTGGAACCAGTTCAGAAAACGTGTACTGTAAAAGCACTTTTCAATTCACTAAAATTAGAGAGGAAACACAAATCGGTTTGGAAGAAGCCAGATAATTTAGAAAGCCTCACTGGGAAACCACCAGACTGCAGAGACAACCCAGTTAGCAGGCTGTAGTGTTTGGTAAACTGGTGGAAATGTGGAAAAAAAATCCAATACACAGTTTTGTTTCAATTCCCCTATCATTCTACTGGATCAGCTGAAACGGCTGAAGGCAAACAAGCTCTGGTTAAAAATTAACTATGCAGAGTGTATTTACACTCTACTGAATTAACATCAAGCAGTTTGAGAGTTTCAAAATTAATTCTGCCCAGAAATGAATAAAATTAAGAAATAACTGCACCGTTGAATTCCCATGGCCAAAAAATATCTGAAAAATCGGTATACTGTGATGTGTAACGTCAACCTCTTACAAATCTGAAATATAAGAATATATGATCATCACTATCCGCAGTGGAGGAGGAGTTACTGTACAACTGGAAAGCTCACCTGAGATGGGGAGCTGCCGGCCAGCTCTTTGGGCGGGCTCTCCAGTGGAGGGGCAGAACTGTTCTGGGCCTGGCTCTGTTTCCTAAGATGGTGAACACACACACATACACACACACATACACACACACATACACATACACATACACACACATACACACACACACACACACACAACACCCATACCACACACACACCACATCACAAGCACACACACACACACACACACATACACACACACATACACATACACACACACACATACACACATACACAACACAGGAAAGCTTAATATCATTTCTGCACGATCTAAACTGTAAACTGCATAACAGCACTACAGGAACATTACTTTATCTATCTAACTACTGTTAAGGTGACCACAGCATTTCCATTGGTGCCAATGTGTCAACGTTGAAGGCTTCAACTAAATCTGATTGTTTTGCCAGTGTAAGTGTAGCTTACTTGTTTGACGAGACACTTCGGGACATACACCAAAGGCTAAAGCCGTCACGGAATTTGTTACAAAATGTATTTGCAGCGAGTTATGCTCATAGAGCCGGAAAATACTCAAAGACATGTCTTTCGAGCAAAACTAGAAAATACGCAGCTGCCATTTCTTTAGTGACAGGCTAATTCTATATGTAAGGACAGTAAAAACAAGTTACAACAGTTGCTTTGTGAAGATGAGTGGGAAGCTACAACAACAGAGCAAAGGAGGACCTACTTGACAGAGCAGCGTTTTATCAAAACCACACTTCATTTCGAAAAATGGACAAGGCAAAACTTCATTAAATAATTAAATCTGTTCACAAGTTTTGTACCAGTTTAACAGTCTTTGTTGTTTTTTTAAATACATAAATTCTGCTGTACAGAAGACCAAGTATAATCTCACATTGCTGCGTGTTTATTTAATGGTAGAACAATTTGGCAGCTAGTTCAGTACAAGTGAGAAAGTGGCATGACACTCTGCTGTGACCGAGAGAAAGCGAGAGAGAAAGAATATGGTACTGCAGCTCATTCTAGGTGTGGATGTTGTATTGAGGGTTTCTCCATAAGCACACTACAAAGGTGTCTACAAAGGTTAGTCAATGGGATCGGGAACATACCACATCTGTTTTCACACCACTCTATCCCTGACCACCTCCATTAGAGGCTTCAGTAACTGCGCTGTGTTCCCACCTGTATTTAAAGTTGTCCACTTGTGATCAAGTCAGCCAAAACACATCTTAGCGCCAGGTGTGAACGGAGACTCAGATTGATTATGATGCACTAAACTCTGACCTCATTATGCACCAGATTAATCTGTACAGCACAAGTGTCAAAACAAAAAAAGCTGTGCTAATATACAGCTACCCAACCAAGATAAACAGTGCGTGACCAACATTATAATCTAAAATGTAAAATGACACTTTTCACATTGCAGAGATGCTGCTGCCACCGTTGATGACATTATCAGAAGGGGGCATTTGGATACATTAAGCCCCACCCAAGTTCAATCAGGGGGTGTGTGTGTGTGTGTGTTGGAGACAGCTCCTGCCTGTGTATCTGACTACGAGTGAGACAGCAGGCCGGCCGATATGGCTGAACCTTGGACCGGTGCCACCTCACACACGGATCAGCATGTGCTAGAACAGTGTTGCATCATGTGCGTTCCAATCATGTTGCTGTGCTACTCCTGCGTGACTGACTGCATTAGCTCAAAACTCTGGAGGAGCTGGGGAGGGGGGGGGGAGGAGATGTTAGGTGGGAGGCTGTGTTTATTAGTCAGCTGTTAAACTCACAAACAGAGCTCAAAGTACAATAAAAAAAAGAGAGACACACGCAAATAGAGTGCAAGTATGTGTGCATATGCATGTCTTTACATTCAAAATAAATACATTTGTGAAATGTTTTTTAAATTTGCCAGAAGGGCTTTAGGTTTCTACCAGAACTGCCCTTCAAAAGCCCAATACAACACAAAACAAAACATACTATAAAACTATGCCAGTAGCAGTCTTAGCAAAAGCCACTTCAGGTATGTACGGCAGTAAAGGTTGCAGTGTTATTGCATTGCACTGCATTACATCATCATCAACTGTGTTTCTATTATTCTGGTCACTCAGTGTTAACACCGTTTCTGCCTCTACAGTTGCACCACAGGTGAAACTAAGCTTATCATGAATAGGAGCTGTTCTTGAGTCCACTACGTAAACACAAGCCGAGGACCAAGCATTGCTGCCTGGTCTATATATAGCTAGCTGGGAGCTTGCTTTTCCTTAGTGTCCCAGATCCTGAGAAACCAGATTTTTCCACTGGGAAGAAGGCCAGCAGCTCATGCTGTCAACAAATACAACACTTAGACAAAATTCAGTGGAGCACACAGAAATCTTTCTGGGGACACACAAGACACACCTGCCATTCTAACAAATACAAGAAGTGGGTTTAGTTTTTCACACCCACAATCCATAATTTCAAGCACGCAGAAGTCAATCCAATAAAGTCCTATATATTCTAATCATATCTCATAAACTATAATGGCCTCAGTCGACACAAACAAACAAGGTGCAGTTCGTAGTGTCATAAGTCTGTACTACACAACACCTTGTCTGTAACTTCAGAAAAGTCTACATGTATAAAATAGATCAGATATATCAAAGTATATAAATATAAAAATTTGTTACTTTATAAATGCAATCCACTGCTTTAGCATCAATATTTGTTGCTGAGAAGCTAAAGGGACCTCAGGCTGCCAGTATGCTACATCACACAAGACCAATTCACCAAACAATCCAAAATGACCTCCCCACTGAATAATGACTCACAACATCGTCCGTGAAATATAGAACTGAAAATACGCACATTACACAAATCTAAAAACATATGTACATTTACATGCACTTCACTGAAGATTCGCCACCTAACATGTTCTCTACATTTACATTTACATACATGCTCTAAATGTATGGCTGATGAGAAACACTATCAGAATAGGATGACATATGGGTTTTAAATGAGTGAGTAATCTGTGTACCTAAACAGGATTCTCTTGAGAATCTGCTGGTCTCCTTCTGTGTAGCCCGGCCAGTCCTTCTGAATTTCCTTATACAAAAAGTCCTTCAATGTGAAGGCGTTGTCTTTCCCATTCAGGTTCGCCACCTAGGAAACGAGAAAAAGAGGCATGTGTGAGTCTACTTGCCTCCGCAGTTGAGGATGATCAGAAGGGATATCCTCACTGTGAGCGACTTAAGGTGACAATACTGACTGAGGCACTAAGTGTGTGTGTGTGTGTGTGTGTGTGTTGTGTGTGTTGTGTGTGTGTGTGTGTGTGTGTGTGTGTGTGTGTGTTTGTTGTGTGTGTGTGTGTGTATAACCTGTTGCAGGTGGCTATCCAGGGAGTCCTTGTCTAATGGCAGGAGGCCATCTTTCTGCAACCTCAGGATCAGCTCAGGCTTTTTGTAAGGCTTGAGGGCCAACAGGTGTACGAGGCGCTCCCGGAGCGGCCTGTGCTGAGGTGTGCCCTTCTTTAGCGTACTGCTAGAGATGATGACGGGCCGAGACGTCCTCCGTAACGGGGCAATGTCTGACAGGCCAGGTGCCGGTTTCCGGATCTGGACCTTCTTACCTGAGGAGTTACAGAAGTGAAGGAAGAGTTTAGCTGGACAAGGAATAGTCAATGTCACCCCAGTAAACAATTTCACTCATCTTACCAACTAGTTTTTGCACGTAAATCTTCTACAGAACAATTAGCTTGTACAGTTTACTTTAATTTCTAAGTTGTGATGAGAATTTAAATTACAGGAGGGATTTTGTCTACTGCTGAAACAGAAGTGCTGGTAGAAAAAGATAGATTTTTTGGCTGGCACCCAGCACTTGCTTGTATTCTTAAAATACAGAAAATAACTATAATCTTAGCAAGAAAAATACATTTGTTTCTGTCAACAGCCTTTAACTCAGTGAGTGATAATGGCTGAGAACTTGCAGATGACTCATAAAAGATGTGTCTTGCACTAATCTTTACTGCTGCCACGTCCACCCGAACTCACCTTCCATTACAAACATCAGCTATTATCATCTTCTCCCTCTGAGACCTGGTTTCAGGTGATTCAGATGAATCCTGTTTTGCCTCCTACTAAGACCGAAACATTCTTCGGCTCCACAGCACTCAGACTGGACTAAACACTTTTTGACTCACTGCAGAACAGTGAATAGGCTGGATTTATTTCTTTTAAGGTTATGAGGCAGTACCTGCTGTGGTTTTGTACTGCAGCTGTAGCATGATGTGTTTTATAGTTCAGGTCGGAGACCAAAACAAGAGGTCAGAAAGTTGATGTGTTATGCCCGGGGACATTTCTGCCTCTGTGTGTTTAAATGACATTCATGGGATCGGGGAGAAAAGAGGATCAGTGTGCATGTGGCACATTATATGCTTGGCCACAGAGGAAGCAACCACCATCAAATTCAATAAAGTCCTGGTTACAGATGAGGCATGCTGGCAGTGCGCTGGACCTCTGCCATTCAGCCCCAGACCCAAACAACCTGTCTGGTGCAATGTGAACCCATTCACCAGCAGAGAAGGGCTACACAAACACGTGGGCCAATTGGATGTTTGCAGGGTACAGAAACTCTTCCAGTCCCTTCATGCCTGTTAACTCCAAACACCTTTATGGAAATATCGATTTCCCCATCATCCAAAAGCTAAGTTATTAAATACGGGTCTTTGCAAGTGCAAGACTGAGAAAATGATGCATGTTGAGTGGTCTGCATGTCGCCTCACCTACGTATCTCCCACCAGGTTTGATGACAATGGCACTCCTACTGCGAGTCTCCTCCTCAACCTGGGCCATGCTCTCCCTGGCCTTCTGGTAGGAGTCGTCTGTGGCACATACTGTAATCTTGTCCTGGATCCCACCCAAACAATCCAGCTGAATGCTCCCTTCACTGCCAAAACAAAGACGAGACGGTGAGAAGAAGAAGACAGGGATAGAGAGGGAGAGAGAAATAGACAGGAAGCAAACCAATATCATGTTATTTTTTAGAGGATGGTACCTTAAAATACTCAACATAAATCCACCACTACAAGTTCATTCTCAGCATTAACCCTAATTCTTTCACTATTTGCAATAACCCATCCCCTAACTGTGCATTCCTGCCCAGATGAGATCCATTAAACACCCTGAGGGCACAACTATTATTTTTTCAATTTCCATCCAACTGTGGGTTCCCACAGTACGACTCATTGCCGCATCAAATCCCATTCTTTCCTGACTTTCCGGCTCTCTTTGATTCCCCTCCACTTTGATGAGGATTTGGCAGAAAATGAGATGGTGCTGGCGCAGTCAGTGGAAGCTGAGCTCTGTCATTTGGGTTTTAGATTGGAGCTTGAGGTTGATTAGGATCCAGTCAGAGATGTGGATGAACTCCACCTGACCCACTTGTTAAAAATATTTTCAGTATAATGGGGTCAGAAACTTGACAGTCAGAGAAGCAGAAGGTTCTTGTTGTTCCCCATTCTGTTTCTCTACTTCCTTCCTCTTCAACACAGACATCTGGTCCTATTCACTTGAATCAGTAAACACATTTTTTGCATACGTTAGGCTGGAGAAGGCATGCAGGATTAGTTTAATGGCTACATGCACAGAGAGAGATGGATCTACATCATAAGAAGGTCTTATGTCATTGAACTGCTACTGCAGAGACAGACAACACTTGCAGCAGGAACAAGTTCCAAAATTATTAACTCTAAAATGTATTTGAACACTACTCATACTTCATTTTAAGTTAGACTGTTACTGTAAAACTTCATTCTTCTTCAAAAACGTATTTTGTTTTATAATTAGAAGAAGAAGATATACTTTATTGATCCCCTAGGGGGAAATTGTTTTTTTCACTCTTTTTTTCCACACACACGCACACGCACACGCACACAAGGACACGCAAAGGGTAGGGATGGTGGAGTGATGGGGCTGCCGTGTTACCAGCACCTCATGAGCAGGTTTCGGGGTTAGGTTGCCTTGCTCAAGGGCACCTCGGCAGTGCACAGGAGGTGAAACTGGCAGCTCTCCAGCTACCAGTA
>NW_023339674.1:17723535-17738673 GCF_004916995.1 Morone saxatilis | reverse complement strand
AGAAGAAGAAGAAGAAGATATAAAGTGTCTTGCTGATTCATCTCAGTTCCAACTATGTTAAACAAACAGACTGTCTGCCTGGAAACTCAGATAATTTACAGAGCTCAAAGACAGCAAGCTCATGATTCAAATTCTCACAATTAATGTAACATTGACATTACAGTTATTGAATTAGCTTTTCTGAAAACGAAAGATTAGCTGCACATTCGATAAAAGAGAGAAGAAAGTGAGTGAGATCCAGTGTTGGCCTTCACCTCGTGATGTACTGCTGGATGCAGTCGAAGCTGCCCTGGGGGTTATCTCTGCCCACATTTGACAGGTAGAAAGTAAACGTTTGCAGTTCACTGGAATTTTCTGACCGTGGTATCGAAATTTTCTGTTAAAGACAAAGAAAAAAACAAACATATGAAATCAACATGAGTTCCTGTTCTAAATGAATTGATGTCAGAAAAAAGCCTCCAAGTTCCTACCTTCCTAATAAATCAAAATTTTCAAGAACATTTTCCAAGAAAAATGGCCTGTATCTTATCAACATCAGTGAGAGACTTTTCAGGCAAGAACTAAGAAAACAAAAACTGCACTCCACATCCTATTTGTAGACTTAAATGCCCTTTTCTTTCTCTGACGTTTTCAGTACTATAAACAAATGCCAATGCTGTATACTTGGAAAACCTGGCTCAGACAAGGCAAAGTTGTGAATGAGCCCAAGGTATTTTCTTGCCAGCTTAAAAAAAAACCTCACAAAATGCAGTTTAAAATCTACTGCCATATCTTCTTCCAGCTTATGAGTGTTCCTAATTGTGTTCCCAATGTGTGGCTGGAGGAGGAGAGGGTAAATTATTATAACAGAAGAACTATGATAGGTATTTCTGCAGTTTCTGGCATTCAACAGATATATTATGCACATCCTTTTCCACCCCCAGAATTACCTTCCTCCCACATTACAGGTGCGAACTGTTAAAAGACTTCACAGGAAGTGTGGTTAACCACTGTGAACTAGTGCAACCTATTTCTCTAAACCTCTAATCACCAGCAAACTGCCAGACACTTAATCATTTGACCAGTGAGTGACAACTGGGATGCAGATGTTGCATTCTTGCTTAAAAATACACCTTGCATAATTACAGTTAGGCACTGGGTGAAAAGGGTACATTTGGAACATTTGGAACATTTTTAATGCAGTAGTCGGTAATCTTCTTAAAGAGAGGTGTAAAAGAGAGCAGAAAAAGCACAGTGCGACACTGAAACCTTGCCTCGCCACTCCAAACTACCTGATTTCAACTCAAAACCAGTTTAAACAGCCTATCATTAGAATGTGTATTCAAGAGTAATTTCATTTGACGGAGTCTTGTAGAGAAAAACTCCAGTTAGAGTAGTTTCAGACTAGAAACTGGCAGAGGGTTGTGTTTCCAGGAGGGCCTGGCAGGTTGACCCCCTACTGTGCTCTGTTTTCCTGAACACGAGTTCAAGTGGTGTCACAGGCAAGGACTCTGCATTACACTAAGCCAGGGTAACAAAAGATGGCTGACGTTACCAATTAGATTAGTACCCCAGTGCAGGTCCTCTAGACCAGTGAGCAGCTCATTTCCAGTGACCTAACCTAGTTCAGAGGCTCAGCCTGTGACTCACCGCTGCGACTGACATGTGGTCTGACTGTGGGCAGCTCAGCTCTGTTTACCAAAGGTCTCGACACGTGTGACTGGTGCAGGTGGCCACTATAAATAAATACAATGTTCTTTATTTGCCCTCGTGTTCTCAGTTATCAATAATGCTCCACGCCTATGGAACATAACACACACTGCCTCTGCTGTAGTCTAACTCTTTGAGATACAATTTGAAAGGACAAACTATGATACTATAGTATATTGTCATTACTATTGCCGTCAATTAACACAGGATGAAGACCTCCTACACCAAAAGGTTGTGGACTGCACACTACGATATTCAAGTACATACACACTCATCACAGCAGGAGGTGGAGGTGGAGCAGTTTTTGGCAGCATTGGTGGAAAAAAACCCCCACAAAAATCTTTAACCCCATCACAAAGGACAGCCTGGAACCTTGTGATGAGCTCTGTGTAACAAGATATGTCAACATTATAAGTTCTGAATGTTCTTGCCCTTTATTTTTTGGGACTATTTTTTGACTGGCTGCTCCATCCCTGTCTCTTGCCCAACAGGAACTACTACACCTACACAGCATTCTTCTCTAAGTCCTACATTATGTTTAAAGCTACATCTAAGCTACGGATGTCAACCAGCCAGTGATGCCACTGCTAGCAACAGAAAAACCAGTCATGGCACTATTACCCACCTATCCACACGTATCTCGGCTTTAATGTGAATCACAGCCAACAGAGAAACACCAAGAAAGAAAAGCAACTCGCGCACACAGTTTGCGGATGTCTTTTTAGATGGCTTACTCCAGGATCATTCAATCTCTTGCAATTTAGTTTTTGCTGTATGAGGGTGTCACCGCGGTGAAAATGACAGTGTAGGAACGCTGTAGCAGTTTGAATACAGGATAATGCTTACTTGTGGGAAGGTCGCCAGTGACATAAGCTGCACTGTGCCTTGGTGTCGAAAACCATCTGAATCTACAGCTGGTAGAATCTCATTACTGTCGACACTCTTGCAGAAACAGATAGGTTGAGTGTGTGAATCCAGAGATGATTAAGAGGTAGAGGAACTAACTGAAAGGCAAGGCACTGGGGGAGTGACTCAGTTGACTCACTGACTCACATCGTAGAGGATGAAAGACGCTCCTCCACACCAAATGGCTCAGGATCTGGTTGAACAAACTAGTGAGTGTTGCAACCACAATGTTCTACATTATTTTACTCAATCATAAAAGGGTACAGTTTCTAAAGAAAATGGGTCATCATTAAGATGAAAGCTGACACTCCCTTGTTTGTCGTTAGTGAGTGGGGCTTTTCTCTAGTTTGTCTTTACTGTGACTAGACTGCACAACAGTCTCTTTGTGCGCTGTGAGACCGGGTGCTGCTAACAAGCCATTTCATTGCAAAGCTGTATGGGGGCATTTTTTGATGCTTGAAATTTAATTTGTCCATGCTTTTGTGTCTGCGGACCCCGTTGAAAATAAGATGGTGCATCTCAAGTAAAAAAAAAAAAAAAATGGATAAGTAATGTAGAATCGACATTATATGATGTATTCAACAATTTATCAACTTTCCAACACACCGATGACGAATCAGTTGATCCAGTCTGGCAAGAATATGATGTCAAGCACTTTTCTAAACTGTACTGGTCCACCCTGAAATACAACAGGAGGTAATCTAGCTGTGGATACTCCAACTTCAAGTTAACATTCTTTTGTAAACCCAACTGCTTTCTTCTCCTAGGAAAAACTAAAAACCCCTGTGTTAAAATCCGCTTAACTTGTAAATTGAAAACGCAACAGCATCTGTTAAAGTCTTTATCAGAGCTTCAAGAGCTTTAGCCTGCTGTTGCCACAAAACCGAGACAGAACAGAGCAATGGAAAAAAGCAGAAGAGCACACATTAAAGAGTCTGGAGAGATTACTTAAAACACTGGATGAAGGGCAAGGACTGACAATGAAACACAGCATCTCTACAAGTAATAATCCCCTTTATACATAATTGTCTATGGGTGGAAGTGGATTTTGAACAGGTTGTCCAACCACCCCGCCTTGTTTTGCCTGCAGCTAGCCTAATCTTCTAATTCAGCATGGCATCTAGCAAACAATGCCTCTTTTCAGGTTGGGGTCGTTGGAGAGGGCCGACCCCCACGCACTTCGTCTAGTCCTCTCTCCAAGGCCAGGGGAGAGAGAGGGAGCAAAGAGACCAAAAACAAAATCAGACAGAGACAGAGATAGAGACCTGACACACAAACACAACATTAAAGATTATTGAATGTGTTGACTTTTCAAGTACTTTGCTTCAGGCAGAACGCTCTGTAAAGACTGCAGTGATCAACAGACTTTGAAATGGCTTTGTCAGACTGTGACTTGTGGAAGACAAAAATCTAACTAAAGGATGACATTGGTGATTTGCTACGCTGAAAAGCCACTGAGGAACCTCTCGCTCTGACTGCCTCTGCCACCAATTAAACATGCTACATGGCCCAACAGCTGTGGATAGAGGTCGACTGGTGTCCGTGGTACCAGATACATTATAAAATCGATATTTAGCCACATACGCTCAACGATGGCCTAATGGCAAAATGTCATCCTTGTTGGCCAGAATCAGAGTGAGCGAGTCCGAAACAAACAGCAACTCAGGCAGAAAGACGGTGGGGGTCGAGTGTGAGAGAAGTACAGAACATCTCCATACACTCATTGCTACAGGCTACGTATTCAGCGATAATAAAAGGAAGCATGTATCTGAAACATAAAATATGCAAACAGAGTGCTTAAAGTCAAATCAACAGCCAGAATGAAATGTGCAAGAGAAACAGCAGAGAGTGAATACAAGCTTCATTGACGGTGTTTCATTTCATCTTTTGTATATTTTTAGTCTTTAAAGTCTTTCCTTTCTAAAAAAGGTACAAGAAACTTGTTATGTGTGAACTTAGTCAGAGCTCAGGGAGAGCTGTACAAGATGAATGAATATGAGTTAATGAATGTGGGATCTAATTGTGACAGCCAGGCCATCTGCTCTGTAATTTAGCCACTTTCCAACTTCTGACTAGCATTCTGATCTCGTCAGTAACAGATTTCCTTCACGGTGAGCCTGTTGCATCAGTAAAATACATCCATTGCTTTACCATTTCAACAGCCTCAAAACATCAGATAATGAACATCAGGTCTACCATCTGACTAAAACTGACAAACATGACTTCACATGACACATATGCATGTATTACATGTGTAGATAGGCTTTCAACACATTTAATGTCTGCTAAAAAGATGGAGATTTAAAGCCAGTTAATGAAAACTCTTTCTACAACAGTCTTATTATTATTATTATTATCATCATCAGATTATCTGCCCATGCAGACAAACTCAACCTGTTGGTACAGATACAATTGATTCTTAGAAAAATGGATTTTTCCTGATGATAAATCATTAAGTGAAATAGATTGAAAGATTGCGTCTGGCTCTATGCAGGATTGCAGTGTTCTGCACTACACTGTTCCCAATTTTACACAAAAGCATGACAGTAGGATGGCAGCATCAAACGTATCAAGATGTGTGTGTGGATAATGAATGCCACTTATTGCAACACTCAATGCAGAGTGGCAGCTTATATAATGCCTTTCTATTATAAATGCAGCAATCATTGACCATAACAAAAAATACACAGGCCTGAATTACACCAATGATCATATCAAAGTCTTACAGTCATATTCTTTAAAACAACGTGCACATAAAACAATGACGCGTTGAACAAATTAGTCATGCTGCTGCTGTCCGAGGCTTGCAAGCTGTTTGTGTTACACTGCAGTATCGTCAGGATGAAGTGTTGGCAGGTGTTGTGCTATAATGTGAGAGTTCAGCTGTTTGTAAGCAGTTTTTGCTTGTTATCTGTGTGCCGAGTGTCAACTTTAAGAGTAATGTACCTGTTATGTACCTGTAGGTCACAATGTAAACAAGCCACTGCTCTGATTAGTTCCTCCAGCACTCCCAGCTTTTTACCCCTTTTCCATGTGTGGGGATGTACTAACTATTAAATGTTGATGTATTAGACGAGATGTGATCCAATATAATAGGCACAGCTCCTTGTTCTTGCGGTGTCGTAATTAGCCAACATTTTTTGTTTGCCATTTCATCAATATTCAGCCACTCTTACTAGAAAATATATATATTTCCCAATGTCACTGCTGAAATGTGGCAACTCTAAAGCTTCAAGAGGAAGCACTTTAGGGTAAACAACACAACGATCCTCCTTAGCAAATGGAGAAGTTTATATGCTGAGTCTTTGGGTAAGACCAGTGTAGTAAGCAGTCATTAATCAATAATTAATCAACCTTCTGAACCAAGGACCCACATTCAGCCTGTATTTCTCAATATGGTGCCAACCTGTGCGAGAACATTTTATACTACAACTGATGTCCTATGTGAGCTGTGACACTAGACGAGGGCATCTTTAGGAGTGGAGGATTAAGACAGCTGTCAAGACCAATACCATAAAGATGCTAGAAATCCTCTGTTGGAGGCATTGTGATCATGTACAAAGAGCCTATTAAGACAATGTTTTGGACAAAGCTGGATAGCCAATTAAAACTTTGTACCTAAGGCAAAAATCACTAAATGAACCAGCCGTTGGATGACACACCAAACTGAAACGTGACAGCACACCAGTTCTGCCAACGCTAGTCAGGCTAGGCAGGCTCGCACATGCAAACCCTGCCTTTTCCCATGCAGGACGCAGCTGCTCAGAGAATGCTTGTAAGCACACAGGTTTTATGGTCTTCATGGGGACAGTTAATTGCTCATATAGAAAGAGTACTGGCACCCTAGTGTGAGTTTGGCCATTATCATAAACAGGAAGAAAGGAGCACAGTTTCTATTCTAGGATAGAAAAACGATCACACAATCTATTTAATTGCTACAACTTCTGTTTCCTCACCAAGTCAAACTTTTATTGAGACAGGCAGAGGTAACTTTGAAGTTTTTTTTTTCCAGCTTTTATGCCTTTATTTGATAGGACAGCTGGAGACAGACAAGGGGGCAGAGAGAGGGGATGACACGCAGCAGAGGGCCGCAGGTCGGACTCGAACCCTGGGAAGGACTCAGCCTTGGTACGTGGGTCGCCAGCTCTACCCACTGAGCCAACCGGGCGCCCCAGGCAGAGGTAACTTTAGCGTTTAGCTTTGCTGCGGTGGTGGTGAATAACACCACCACAAACACCTGCAGCTTTCAGTCTGCTGTCTCAAGCTTGCTTTGTTTCCTCAACTGTTCTGATTACGGCCCTCGCTTTATAACTGAAGCTGTTATTAATATTACATTAACATAATGACACTAGACAGTGGGCCACAAACAAGGTCTCAACAACTGAAAGCAGCCTTTAATCGGATCCAATTTCTAAAACAACATTTGGAAATCATCAGTCCTTCAAATCACTCTACAGTTTCCTTGAGATGTCTCAGAGAGACTAGTGCATTAGGATCCAATTTCATCATGAGCCAGAGTTCCTACTATGGACAGAAACATGAGTGTAAACATGAGTGTATTGACAGAAAACAAGTATTTTGCAAAGAATACAAGCAAACACGATCTATCCTTCATCTCTCTATACGACACCCACACCACGTAGTGGGAAAGACATACTGACAGAACAAGTTATTGAGAGCAGTGAACCTGCCCTTTTAGGTTCAGAAGAATGTTTCCTGCCATGCAAGAGATGAAGAGGGGCCTCGCTGACATTTGGCACATTTAGGAGCCAAAACTAAATAAACCAAAGAGGCTAGAAAACATTGCCTAATCAGGCTTCAGTGACAGTAGCGCATTAAGACCAAGCAATGTTGACACAGCACATGACACGTGTGGCAAAAAGTACATCATTAAATTCAGAACAGCTTTGCAAGCATCTTTCTTGCTGCTCTCTGAGGCAGCCACTTTAAGACATGGCACTGAAGTGTCATGTTGGAGGGGGGGAGGAATAGCTAGCTTGCAGCTGACACCAGTGTTGGCATAATCATATGTCTTGTTTTAAAAAAGTGTGTATGTAAGTTGGCGTTTGAACTTCCACATATTCTCTCTCAAAAATCTGTTGTTGAGCCGACACCTTAACTTTGGAAACACGTGTTAGCAGCTAACCGTGGTGATTCAGCAGGCCGACTGTAAAAATACCCGATGAAATGAACACTTTTTATTATTTTAATTCACTCTAAACAACACTGTATGTACTGGATTATAGGAGACAGTGAAACATATTCTTACCCCTTGGTTTCCATTAAACCTGATCAGTGGTCGTGATGACAGGACCTGGAAAAGACAAATAACAGCATGGTTAAATAATTGTGACCATAAACACGTGAAAATATTCAATTCAGGCAAAGTTTTTGTTTTCTTCCCTTGTTTTTTTTCTTTGGGGAAGAAGACCTGGTGCCATGTCTATCCAAGCTCCTACATAAAACAGTTCAACACTGGCTGACCGAGAAAGATTTACATAAAAACCTTTGTTTCAACGAGATGTTAGCCACACAGACAAACCACAATTTTAATATAATTTTCTATTCAAAGTTATGAGAGTACAATTTCAAATTTGCATAAGACCAGTTCACATGAACACAAATACTCCCGGGTTTCAGTACAGCGTGTACCCAATTTCTACAGGCCGAGCCTACTAACAAGAACTACTCGCTTTGATCATTTATCTTGAAATATGTCCTATTCAAGAACACAGTTTTATAACTACAGATAAACATTTCTTACATCTATGAAAAATACTCATGAAAATAAAAATAGAGTATATGTGATTGGTAAGATTTTCTCCAGTTTGAATACACTTTGAATCTTTCCGTTGCTCTGCCCATTAAATGAACCCACTGAAAATGTAAGGACTGCAACGTAAGACCATCATCTTCACTTCATTTCCTCTTCAAGCTAAACCACTTAGCATGTCTGCCGTCACCTGACAAACACAGACACTGACTGTGTGAGCTGATGTCCAGTCAGCCAGGCACCAATAGCTGGAGCTCACCACGGACATTTTTCAAATATTTTCAGACACAGAAGCTTCCCAAATAAGACTCAGATAAGTCTGGCCATCATGTGACAGAGTAATGCAGTCATTATAACAGCGGTTAAACATGTTAATGGTTAACATTAAGAGCTGAAACGATTACTTAATTGCCAACAGAAAATAATCAGAAACTATTGAGTCATTTTTCCAGCAAAAAGGCGAAACATTCCCCAGTTTTAGTTTCTCAGTTGTGAGAATCTGCAGGTTTTCTGTGTCTTATGTAATAGTTAATTTAATATTGATTTTGGACTGTTGATCGGACAAAACAAGACATTTTACGAAAAAAACTTTCAGCAGATTAAATCGATAATGAAAATAATCATTAGTTAGGCCAGGAAAACACTTTTTATACTGTGGATAATCAATTTTTAAACGTCAGACGGCCTATTTATATAATAAATCATAATAGACAGAAAAATGACGTCCTTCAAGTTATGTCAGTTTTGGAGATGCAGGAAAAGAGGAAGGGCTGAACAGAGTTTCCACTTCGCTTTCGGACGTATTCAGCGGTTTCAGTATCACATCCATGGTAGTGGGGGTTTCAGTTTATCCTTTAATTTCTTATAACTCAGAATCAGTTTCAAACGGAGTAAATCAAAGAGGCCGCAGCACTGTAATTCCCCTAAGCAAAGATTTTACAGAAAGGCTACAGATAGAGCGGGACATTTTAAAAACAAGTTGTTGCCAAACGAGGTAAGCAGAAGCAACCAATGGTAAACAGAGTGGTCCGATTCTGGTTGATTCTGGTTGACTGGAGCAACTGGACAGCCGTTACTGTTCGGCCCAATGCTTTACACTAATGTTGGCTGTATCCGTTACAATGTAAAGCTGATGCTGATGTTCATGCCAAGACAAAGCAGCAACAGAGAGCAACAACAAAAACAATCTGTCTTTGCAAAGTCAACCTAAACTGTATCTTCATCTATCTGTTTAGTTTTAGGCTGTGGTGTTGAATATAACCTTTTCCCCCCAAAAAAACCTTTTATTAAGGAAATGCTACCGAATTGTGAACTATGAGAGGAATAATTTTTGGCATTTCACTGACTGTAGGAACTAAACACTTATGAACATCAAAAGGAGGAAGTTACTCCACCGACTTCTTCCTTGGTGCTACTTTAGCGGATCAAGTGAGAGAGCGACGAGTTGAAGGGAGGGCAAGCCTGTTAAAGACACAATGTGCTTTGTGTTCCTGCCTGATCCAGACCCACAGATATGGAGCATGCATACAATGACTGGTCAGTTTCTGTCCTCTGTGCAGCTTCACTAAACACTGTAACTTCCTATTTCTTACGTCCAAAGTCCACGACTTTAAAACAGGCGACTCTCACATCTTATAAATACAGATGTTAAGTAACAACTGCATTTGAACAAAGGAACATGAAGCCGTGGTTTCGAGGTCCCGCCCATACACCCAGCCGACTCAAGCTGTTAATCATGATGTAAAACCCTTTTTATAGTATCACTTAACTAATTAAAAACCAAACTACCTAAAATGACAGAAACAATCTTTGGGACAATTTCACCATCTAATCCTGCCAGTGGTGAAATCTTTCAATTTGTACCATCACTAATTAGACTAAGTACTAATGTGTACTGTTATTACTATTACCACTAATAGTATATAACTCAAAATCATTTCCAACAAGTTGGGAAATTATTCAATTTGTTGAATTAATTTTTATGTTTGGTACAAAAAGTCCAATCTTAAAGTGTATCTCAGCTTCTGTTTGTTTGTAGTTTGTTGGGATTATTTGTGATTACCGGACTAAGTAATGATGATGGCCTCATAATTAGATGTGTCCTCTCACAGTAATGCAAAAGCTTTTGAATCAAATTGTAGACCAAATTGTTTTTTAGCCACACTAGAGGAATGGCTCAGTCCGGATGGCTCGCTGGACATTACATAGACATTGACGTCCCCCACAGGATAACGCCTCCAAGCTCCAGTGACCCCCTGCCTCAACCTCCAGTCCCACATTAGGTTAACATTTGATTCTTTGGTCAAATGTCTCAGCAACTATTGGACGGATTGCAGCAACATTTGGTCCATTAATGTTCCTCCTCACAGGGACAATAAAAATAGCCCCTGTGACATAAAGACACAGTGTCTTGGACAGCAGAGAAATGCTTCAGTCCAAATAAAAATGATGTATATTCCACACATACATCATTTTAATTATTAGCTGCTGAAATTTGAAAAATGTGAAGTGGCACTGGCACGAGCTCTATGCTACGTCAGATGCACGCTTACATATACAAAACTGATCACAGAAAGAGACCGGGGTTGCAAACATGGCAGTTTTCTTGCTAGATTTAGGAACTTTTAAGAGCCTCTTAGCAACTTTATTTCTAAAAGTGGCAAACTACAACTCCAGTGACTTATTCAGACCATCAGGGGAAAGACAAGAAATATATTCAGATATGTTATATTGTAATTCATTCCCCCTGAATGCTGCTCAGAGTAATCCCAGCCCAACAGCAGCGGGACGTCTCCTCTGTTGCCTGTGGACAGTGTGTTCCTATAGCTTATATGTAAACGGTCCATTTGAGCTTTACTTCAAATAAACAGTGGCCCTGTAGTGAGTCTGTGATTATTTGGCTTAATAATAAAAATGATGATGATGATAATGTTCAAAGTGTGTGTTTGTAAACTTCTGTATAATCAAAGTTTGCATTTGCAGACAATGCAGTGTTTCTCAAACAGAAAGAAACTGTAACTCAATGTCTAAAATCTACTTTCAACGATCTGTACCGCAGCACGCAGGCTAAGCTCTACGTACGATAGTCTGTATACCGAGTTACTAGGTGAGTGATGAAGTTACACCACTGGCCCTGGCTAGTGTTGGAGGTTGGCCGTCACTCTTTCAAAATGAATAGAAAGGAGCGAACGAGCCGAGCTGTTCGTATCAGAGGCGCATTTCTCTGCACCGGTCAACAAGCTATTCTGCTACTCTGCACTTTTCCAATCATACGTACAGTTGATCTTTATAATTCATTTGCAATAATGGTCTGAATAAGGGGACCTTAAAGGGGAGAGCTTCTTTCTGTGGTGCTGTGGTCTTCCGCTCTGTTTCAGATTCAATCGACAATTATATGTGCAATCACTAACAGCAGTTGTACTATTTCCAATAAATACAGGTGATGGGCAGATAGTTATATTTCATCATGGTGGCGGGGCAAATGGTTAACATGGACACCGAAAGGCAGCAGGCAGCGCTTTGCAGCATTTTCGCCTCCAAACAGCTCTCCATAGGCTCAGAGGCAGGGAGACTGCACAGTTACAGCACTCTGACAACACACTCTACATGTGTGTCATAGAAAAAGATACTAGTTAGAATAAGTTCTCTTTCAAAACAAAAACATCCGAAGATACGAGTGGAAATTACTGTTGCAACTGCATTTAGCCTGTAACATTTTTTGACTCAAACGTAGCTCAACCATGTCGCGTGATCTGCTTCACCTTAAAAACAAGTATGACTGGATCGCAACAGGAAACTGCAGGTGAACATTTACACTTCTCACTGACCAAACACGGTCCAGACACAGACTGGCTTTGGACTTCTTGTTATTCTGTTAGAAGTGCAGGGAACAACTAGCAGAACTTCCACGGCGGACCAGAGTGAGTCAATGAAGTAACTACTAAACTAAACTAAACTTCACTCTACGACAACAGTTGATTACTCTGGTACAGTTTAGTAAATGTTAGTATTCTGAACTGAGGTAGACTATCTGCTGTTCGTTTTGTCATTGACCATGTTGTCATTCAGCTATAAGCACCACTGTACAGTACAGACTCACAGAGCTGCAGGCGTGGTTGTAGACTGGTTACACAAAGACATGACTGACTGCCATGTTGTGCATCATATCAGAGATCGAAGACACGGCCCTTCTTGACCTAAACTAAATCAAATTAAAAATGAGATAAAAAGAAGAAAGCTACCGTCTCATGTATCTAGCCAACAGTTTAATATTGTGCCACTTTGTCCTGAGCTCTAAACGCTCGGAGCCTATCCAGGAACACCAGACCTTTCATGGAGCCACACTTCCTGGTCTACCCCTGCAATGTTGAACACAGCACCAGTTTTAACACACACCCCCGTCCCCCGTGCCCCCCTCTCCCCTCCCAGCACTGCTAACATAGTGCTACCCTCAGCCTGTTCATTTGAATGGGCTGCTGACATGTCACTATTCTCTGGGACCTGAGCCCAGAACGTTCCACAGAGCTAACCTTCGGGACAGAGTCCGGGTCCTGACCACGGATCCATGACAAGGCCCTGATGCTCCTACAGGCATCACAATGTGGATCAGCTGGACGTAGCGTGGAGTTACAGTCCAGCAGCCCACGACGAATCTGAACTGATGACAATGTTGTTCAAGTCTGTTTCGTACGACAACATAAGTGTTTGCCTTCAGACTGCACATTTCCTCACAGTATTAAATAAAAAAGCATGTGTGTTTATGTATACAGCAGCCACACCAACAACCACCACATATCATATTTAACATCACTACCATTCATGCAGTCAGGGTCTGAGACTCCACCTCTTTGTTACTCAGAAAAAAGTATTCACATCAAGTGAAAATCTCATCACAAGCTCCATGTATTAGCCGTCCTGGAGCTTTCGATCGTATTATATAAAGTCTGTCCAGGTGTGGAGGAGCTGTAGTAATATGCCTCTGTGTCAGCGACAGCCATGGTCAGAGGGATTATGTTTTTGGGTTGTTTGTCGCCTCGTTCTGGTGAATATGATCTCTCAGGAATGCCTGGAGGGAATTTTAATTAACTTAACGTCCACTTGGACTCAAGGATGAACAAATTCGATTTTGGTGGTCAAAGGTCAAGGTCGCTGCTACCTCACAAAAGACAGAATTCTTTACGCCAATCATAACAACATTTTACACAAAGGTCTAATAGGATAAAAGTGATGATGAAGTGGTGATTTTAGAGATCTTCTGTGCTGCGGGGTTGAGATGCCACGCTTTGAAGCTTCTTTGCAGTGGCAACGTCCATATTTGAAGCATCTACCGTCATGGCCACAACTTTGTGCTCGATCTAGAATGAGCTTTATTGGCCAAGCACGTGAACACATACAAGGAGTTTCCTCAAGGGGCTTCACAATCTGTACAGCAAATGACATCCTCTCTTCTTAAACCCTCGGCTAGGATGACGAACAACCCCCATTAATGAGCCAAACGGAAGAAAGGAGGAGGAATGCCTCTCCTAGGACAGACAAACATTATGGTATACAATCACAATGACAAGATTACAGATCGATTTTAAATATATATATATGAAGGATGGATCCAGACTTCGAGCCACATCAATCACACAGGTATTAAAAAAGAACAAGCACACAGAGGGAGAAAGAGACAAAGACAACATGCACAAAAGGAGAGACACAGACGAGAGCAAAGGTGGAATCTCCTGAATGAAGATCTAGACCAAACATCTGGAACGAATATGGACGTAAACGGCAACTTGACTGGTTGGTGGAGGCAGACACTGTGGCAGGTCCTTTTTTTGGATGAGAAGTCCTTGACGTGCCAGATTTCTTTGCCAAAACGTGTCGAATGTGTTCTCCAGAGAACTGAGAGTAAATAAGCCTGAATTAAGATGATGTTGGTATTTTTTATCAAACTGTTTTTCAGGTTTCTCATGTGAGTGTTTTATTGGGTATAAGGTTTGCCAGCTAGGCCACAATCTCCCTGACATAGTAAACAAGCCCAAGACTCTCAACTGGACCATTAACAATAAGATGATAGATGGTACATTGCAACAAAGTTGTATAAGTTAGCAAATGTTATATGTTAGAAACTGTTTAAATGCTACATATACACGCTCTTGTATAGATTATTAGTATAATAAACTGGGTGTAATTCATGGAAAACTACCAGCCTCTTCATAAAGACTTCCATAGAATAGATTAACACACACGAGGGTAACTGTCCACTCTCTCTCAGGTTGCACTGCCAAAGGGTTTCTTTGTTTTGTAGTACATGCACACAGGAATAGCCGTGTCTCAATCCCTATGGGCACGGCTGTGGCACCCACATTGTCAGGTGTTTAGTTGCATCACTGTCACACTGATGAGATGTTCCACTTGTCTAGGATTTCAGAGGTGGAAAGAGCACTCTGCTAGGGTGAAATGGTACTGGGTGTCCCGACTCTCAATACTCGGCGTGCGTCCATCACTGGCGAGTACGTCCTGTGGGTAAAAATGTGGCGTACTGGTCTACTCCTTTAAAATATCTGTGACAGAAGAGCATCAGATGTGTGTTTGAACAGGTCGGTGCATTTACTGCAACTGGCTCGTCACAGCTAGAAAGAAACCTCTTGAAGCTTTTAGTGTTCTCCGTCTCCGAGCGCTGAGCCAACCTTTGATCTTGTGCTTGAAATGGCAACGCAAATCTATTGTGTGCACCATTTCTTTGTTGTGGGGGAACATCAGTCTGAAACCTTCACTACACA
>NW_023339674.1:17709412-17723524 GCF_004916995.1 Morone saxatilis | reverse complement strand
CATGTCCGTTTTAATAACGGCATTGCTTTTGCCTTACATCCTTACTAAGGCCACACCTCTACGAGGGCAGGTACATTTCTCATTCATTTTCTTCCATCTATAATGAAATGCTGATAGAAATATTATTAAGTACAAAACTGTGGCACTGTAGGACTGCTGTTGCACTGAGACCAATGATTAAAACTCAGTGTTTTATGCTTGCACAGAGGTCACCTGAGCCTGTGTTTGAAGGTATACGTCATTGTTTTGTATCAGCTTTGCCCAAACTGCAACATGAGACCGTCGTTTTAAGACTGATTCACTCTGGAGAGCTCAATTCAGAGCAGACATAGCATACTTTCTCTTGGATGTATCACTACAGAACTTCTTTAACACTAGCTCAAACAAAATGTGGCACACCAGCTTTATCGCAAAAGAGACATTTATCAGAAAAGTATCACTTTCCCCTCGACTTAGTAAACTAAACTATTTTCAGATCTTACTAAAAGTTCTTTAAACAGCTGTCGTCTTCTAGTAAACGAGGGCTTGACAAAAGTGATGTGAAAGCGCTGACTCAGCAGCCAGTTATAGCAGAATTGGACAAGAGAGCAACCAAAGAGCCTAAAACAAAAAGGGGGAAACAGCAACATCACCAATTCATCTAAAGGATCTAAACATTGTTATTAACCTCTTACAACCGTGAACCCTTCATTTTAACGCAGGAGGTTCAAGGGGGATGAACTAATGATTAAAGTAGATTGGGCTCAAAGTTAAAATAAAAGTAAAAGACTGAAGATAAGCAGCCACTGAGATTAAGGTTTGGCAAAATATAGAGGACAAGGCTCCAGGTCAGGCCGTAATATATGCACATTATAGGCCGACAACAGTGGTAGAAGAAAATAAATAACCGTCATTTCCATATGAAGTCACCAGGAGGCACTGGAGAGGTGGAGAGCCACAGGTTGACTACTCACGTTTAAATCCCTGTTATCTCTCCTTTTGAGACCAATTTCATACACATATTGATTCAGAATCTGTGACTAACTGGACCCGAGATAAATCCTAAGCAACATGACTGGAGTTCAGTTCTGTTTTGATGGAAGATGATTTGTTGCAAAAAGTGCAATTGTATGTCTGTACTTCTCCCAGTGACAACTACAAGTAAATGTTTTGGTTGTGTGTAATAAAGATGGACATTGAAAGGCTTGCTTCTCAGTTTAATGGCTGTGAAAACATCCCATTTTGGATTCTCACTTTCTGGTATTACAAAATGACAATCAACTCAAAATATTTTTATTATATTATAGTATTATTATATTAAGTGTTGATTAAAAATGCCTTGCTTCTACGCTAAAAATAGCATCTAGTACATTAGTGTTCATGGCAAAGCTACTGAATATTTCATTGCTATGGGATTTTCTGAAGGGTTTGAGATGCTTCTATCAAGTTTTCCTACTAAATGATGCAACTAAACACAGTTACTGTATATACAGCTGTCATTTAGAGTGTAGTATGTCTCACAGTAGGTTGTAATCCAAGGAAAAACAGTCTCACTGGGCACGGGAAATGTTTTCTTAGTGCATTTACCAAGTAAAAATAACTGTCAGTGCACTGACAGAACAAAAGATAAAACACTTGAGGGGGAGAGGTGCACACGGAGAGATTACATTATTAGAAAATAAAGGAAGGAGGAATCTCCTTTCATAATCGGTCTTTTCAAATGCGGAGACGCCTGCGTTGATTTAGCAGAGATTCCTTCAAGGTTTGACCTGATTCAAGGTTTCTGAATTGAGCAGCAGTCTTACAGACAGACAGGGCGCATTGATTCATGATTGTCCCTCCCCCACTGAGTGACATAACAAAACTAAACGTGCATAAACTCGTTCCTCTGGCTCCAGTTAGAATTTTACACTCGTACCTGTTTTCATGCATTATACCGCTCACAAACCACAGGCACAAAGCATGTCTGTAGACCAAAGACCAAAGTCTGATCTCTTGAAAAAGACACAGCAGGCCAGGGAGTCTGCTCTGCGTGCAGTGACACCAGGTTGACATGGTCACTTGTGGCAGCCCTGCCACAGGCCAGAGGGACACCATGACATTTAGAGTCATATTTGGCCTTAGTGGTTATGGTCATCTCTTGCAGCGTCCCGTGATCTGCTGAAGCTGGGGAGTCAGCATTCCTTAAATAACCGTAGCACTGGCACAGGCTGACCAGCGTGAAGAAACACAATCCCCTCCCAGTCTCCATTACTTCCCATACCATCCCCATAGGGGTGGAGGCAGGAGGCAGAGAGCAGCCAAGCACAAGAGCAAAACTGACTTGGTGTAAACTGACCTCCTTAGTGAAGCCTATGGTCTGTCACCACAAGTGCTTAACTGGAGATTGATCTCCGTCTGCACAAAAACCTCAGGCAGATGACTTTTTCTTTCTAATAAATCGATTTACAAACTGGAGGGTAAAAAGAACAGACAAATTCCACTAAGTAAATGCATTTGTTTACCTGGTGAAGCAACCAAAGTGCAAGCTGTGTGGATCGGAGGACCAGCCTATCATCATGCTATGGGTCTCCCTTTCTGTGGTGACGAGGTGAAAAGCTCATCCAACAGAACGGAGGACATCCAGCACATATAAACTCAGTTCAGTGACACGTTTATTGTTGCCTTGTTTACCTGCTCCTGTCATTACGCAGCACGCCACAGCACGTATCCCGTCTGTCATCCATCCATCGGCTTTTATTTTAACAGCTTATTAAAAAAAAAAAGAACTGGATTAAAGTTTCAATCATTAAATGAATCATCACTTTCATTACAGTAACTTATAATTCATTCCGGGGCTTAAAATGTAAATGCAACACAGAGTTGCCAACCACAGGATGAGTGCCACTACTGTGATGTATAAAAATATAAGAGTCATACTCCCAGCTTATAATCAACAATCCATTACCTCACCACCAAGACAAAAGAGGTGACTTGAGCCAACAAAAGGTTTTCACATTCAAATGGGACTACTCATCTCTCACCAGTGTAACACTGCAGTGCCAGCACACTAGATTTATCGTCACTTCATATGCAAGCTCTCCTGGACTGCCCAGGAACGTTCATATCTGATACACGCTTCATATTTTAGTTTAATGATTAAGCTTTTATTTTTGTGGGGTTTCTATTCTGAGTAGTTTTAAAAACAGCTGCAATCATTAAAGAAACAAAGAAAATGAAAACTCGGTAACACTGAATCCAACTCCTGTGCTGTAACAACAGGCATTATTGTCAACTTTTATCTCTACTCTCCATGACCTTCAGCTCGATGACGCTCAAGTAGCCTTACTCATTTCCTTGCTTATGTCACAGCTAGTAAAAAAAGAAAGAGTGAGTCTCTGGGCTGCCAGTCCCGCAGCAGAAGCTCCAGTTCACTCTGTCCTCAGACGTACCAACAGAGGAACCAGCTGACAGTCACGTCTCATACAGGAAGCAGTCAATACACTCAACTATTGCTACTTGATGATGACCGGTGTTGCACAAGGTACTTCGATAAACACAGTAAGAGTCACAGATTGCACACACGCCGACTATCAGACAGCCTAACTGAATCAGCTTCGCATCTGAGACAACATTTAGCGTTGGGTGAGCTTACACTGGAATGATAAAACAAGCCAGTGTGAACTTCTTGTTCTCCTACAGCCGGGCTTTCAGCGTGGCAGAGCAGGTGCCTGGCAGTGTTTACACATGTTCCAGTCAAACAATAGCAGAACTGGAGCAACAGACCAACATTACCAGCTCCGTCTGATTACATTCTTGACCACACCACAACTTTTACATTGAAAGGCGTGTGTCATTCTGTGGCTCTTCCTCTTCCTTTACCGAGTTCCCAGCTCGCCCCTGCTGTTGGGAGCCAGCCAGTGTTTGAATTATGAGGAAGCCGGCGGGGGCTGAGCTCCCCTAAAAGATACCTGAGCCACTCAAGCAATATGAGCTCTGCTTCGGAGTGGTGGTGATAATAATTAGCCCTTAATTTTATTAATAAATGACATTTCAACCCCTACAATATAAGAGAAACTAAGTCTCCACACAGCACAGGAGCTGCTGGTCTAAGTTGGTCTAAACTTTAACAGCAGCACATTGTACACAGCTTGAATTTCTCAGGTGAGCCTGTGTGTTTCTTTTTTCAGAGTGGGATAGATTTCTGTATTTCATGACCTAATGTGAAAAGAGAAAAAAAACAGCGAATAAGAAGCCCAAAGCGCAGAATGATGTCAGTCTGACTTGAACCACATTTCTGTCTGTGTAAACCCAAGTAGATATCTTTTTTTTCAATCTGTGTTTGTGCACACGTCTGTGTTAGCTGAGGGACTGTTTGCTCTGCTCTGCGGTCGCATTGTTCAGCTTTCAATTTCAATATGCTCCTTTTAAATAAACATAGCTTTGAGTATACTGAGGGCACTCCTGTGTGTATACTAACATAAAGTAATGTATACACACATATAATGTAATAAGTCTACACATGCCTGTGCATGATTACCGATGGGTGGTTGAACATCATCAATGATCTGAGACTGGGCTGCAACAAAAGCTGGTAACAGTCACAATAACAGTGCTTAGATACACACGTGCAGTCTTCATGTGTGTCAGATAGCACACTGACTGAGTTGCTGTATATCACTGATAGGTCTGTTTTTAATGCACACAGCTTACTAAACAATAGACCCAATCTAAAGTACCAAATTTGAGATCCTGTCTCCTAAACTGTTGGCCTGCGCTGGGACACTCCCCCAACCAGAAACATTTAAAATGTGACGTGAACGTTTGTGCCAGCTGAGGTGTAAAATGGTGCAGCACAGGCTTATATCACCCTATCGCTCTGAACTTTCCACAAACTAAGCACCCGCTACTATACCATGCAGATATCGGATTACTCCACATCCCTATTCTGGTCAAACTATGAGTAAGGGTTTAACACAGATAACAGGGAAACGGTGATATAGTAAGCAGCTTCGGTGGGTGGTGAGTCAGTACAAGAGCCAATTCTCAATAAAAAAGGTGCTTCTTAACTGTAAAAGTCCACCTTTCCTCCGCACACAGAACTCCTTATTAGGATAGTTTCTTTAATATAAATGTGTATTACTAGCATACTTTAAATTGCACAAGAATATGCTTTGAACACGTCTTTGTGGAACAACGGCGCTAAAGACGTGGCAGCGCTCTACTCCTCCAGGAAAGTCCTGCCAATATTAATTGTGTCGAGCACAAGATGCTTCAGACAATCACACTGAGTACCGTCCTGCCGCTTTATGAAAAACAACAACCTATCCTGAATCACAAGCTCTATGTAGGAAAGGCAGTGGCACAAATCCTTGTGACTGTGTAAGTTTTAGTCAAAATAAGAATCCGATTATGCTCGTCACACTACTTTGTCTAGCATGCTTCATGATGAAGTCGAAATTCAGCAAATATGACAACTTAAACAAATGATTATCATCGCAAAAACAATGTGCAGTCACGTGAGAATGGTCGTCATCTCTAACAGAACAAAAAGGTCCGTTAAAACAAATCTTTCCCAATGGAACTACAATTAAAATATCAATACAAAATAGAATATAAAAACGCACATTGACGATTTCTTCTGTGTCACACATTGATTTATTGAGTTCCTACAGTAGTTCCCCCTCATGACCTATGACAATTTTATTGTTTGGTTTATCAGCTGCAGTCCTCCTGCACGCAGACACTGAAGCTGGAGATAAGGCCCTTTCCTCCCTGTCCTGAGTGCCAGCTTTTCCCTGTCAAATATTTATAGAAGCTGAAACATTAGATGGCCATCATCAGACTTAAAGCTCTCTACGCAAGAAGAGCAGGCAACCAGCAGAGCCACTTCAGAGATCAGACCTCCAATCCCAACTCTTATGTTATTAAAGAAAAAGGCTGCTGACGATACAGGATGTGTTGGATCTACCGTTTTAATAACTTTGACGCACTTTTAACGCCATCAAGTGAACATGAGCCTTTGGTGGCAGTCAGTGGAGAGAGGGGGTTGGGAAAGGAGATGGCCATCTTTCGCATGAATACTGGGTACTTTTCCAAATTATTCACCATGCTGTCATTAGATACTCAACCGAGGCAACGCTTTCCTTGAGTTAACAACTGAAGGAGAGAAAAAATAAATAAATCAAAGTCATCGAGAAGTCAGGGCTTATATTTCCAAACGGTGGCTGTTATGTGTGGGCAGCTGCTGGCTAGTTTAGCTAGCAAGGATTGGCCAGATTTTTTTTTTGTTGTTTTTTTTGTGTGTTTTTTTTTGACAGCTTAACAAACTTTCTGGAAACATCTGTATACACAAACAGAAGCTACTCCACGTTGTTTTCAATTAAAATAATTCTTACACTTTACTATAAAACACTCTGTGAAGGCAAGTTAGCAACAAAAAAACCGAGTTAAAAAAAAACACAGTTCACTCCAAACTAAAAACTACCTCAATAATAATAATAATAATAATAATAATACGATGAAACAACTACAAGGGCTCAGTAACCAGCAGCAGGGGGCAGCGAGCCTGATAAATGCCCGAGTGCGGTGCTCAACAGTCGGTGTGGACACTGAGTGAGTCTGGGTGTAGCTACGAGACGGTGAACTGCTAACGCTCAACAGCAGCGACCAACGGCCGGTTCGAGAGCCGTTGGCCGCACTTAACGTACGAAGCCAGAAACTAACCGGGCTTCACGCAGCCCGTCGTGGCCGAGCCTCAGCGTGAAGGCAGCGGCAGACCAGAGTGGAGGCACTGACCTCACTCTGCCTGTCACAGCCGCCCGGACACACTTCAAACACACACACACACACACACACACACACACACACACACACAAAAAACGTCAGTACCGACAACGGACCGTTTACCTTGCCGCTCTGATAGCCTTCAAACGCTCTCAGCGCGCTGTCAGTGAGTTTAACGTGGAAGACGGAGACATTGCTGCCGTTGCTCACTCTTCCACAGGACAGTCCGTAGCACTGCTCCTCCTTCAGCGCCGCCATCTTGCTACCGTTCCCACCACGCGCACGGACGCACTCTGTCGTCAACCGAGAACTCCCGTTGCTTTTCACTGAATATTCAATGAGCGCTCACTGCCGGGGAAGTCACAGGGCAGCGGCGGCGAGCCCCTATATAGGCACACACGTGTAGTTTAATGCAATTATATTTGCACTACGGCAACGCATGGCGCTCGGTAGAGTAGATTTAGTACGTTATAGTTGTGTTGTCGGTGCTGTTAAACTACTAAATTACTCAATTTAAAACTAATCCGGAGACGAGAGGTTGATTCGGATAATTCGTGTTTTTTTTTTTTTTTTAAATACTACTGTTTTATTTTGTAATTATATGTTATAGTTATTAATAGTGGACAAAATTCAATATTCCTCGCAGTATTTAAGAATGAGGATTGCACAGCAGCAATGCGTAGGAAGGGGGAAACGATAGGTCATCTGATTACGTCAGCAAAACGTCAATGTCTGGAAAAAAAAGAAAAACCCAGTTTGGGAATATCCAGAACATTTGGGAATGTCTAGCTGTAGACAAAACACGGGAAATGTAAATATTGAATATTTTAACACGGCAGTTTTGTTATAGGAGGACTGTTTTCATACAGTTTAGTATAAATATGACCATTAATTTAATGGAAGATGTGTCTGTCTAGTACACACGTCACTGATATTTCTCAATCTTAGTTTTAAAAAATGCTATAATCACCAGGAATACATGAAACTGGACCAGAAGTGGACATAGTTCACAGAATATCTTGTCAATGATGCCCGTCAGATACACAGGTAGAAACTGCGATACCATACAAAAAAGAAACTGCAGCTTGATAACAGACAAATTTTATTGTGATGAATATAAAATTAACAAATGCAGGGAATGCCAAGAACTCTACGATCACTTTGTCACCTTCTGTTAAGAGTTTATGCAACTTTTGGCTCTGTAGGACTACCATCTAATCTGAAGAAGCCACAGATTTAGTCATGTCACATTAACTGCGCGTGAGAAAGCAATGATCAATAACAGTGGAATAAATAAACACTCAAAGGAACGTAATCAAAGGAAAAATGTCACAGGCAATAAATGTAAGGGAGGAAAAAAAATACATACACACCCAACATTGTATTTGAAGGGTCATCCTTCAACATTTGGTCTTGATCATTAAAAATTGAGGTATAATTGACTGAAACTGATTAATACAAATAATTTCTCCTTCAGCATTCATACCCACATCACTGAGAAACTCTCTGTACCATGTTTCCTTGTTTCAGAAGGTAACGACTGCACCTTTAGTCACAAGAAGTATGTGTTTGAACAAATGTTGAAAATAAAGTACAGTAAATCTACTTCAGTTGATGTTTTACTGTATGTATGCACAAGTGAGCAGGAAACCACCCTGAACTGCAATCAAATACAGTCATGTATATTTATAAGCCACCTTTGTGAAATATTATTTTTGTTTGTTGTTGTTGACACTGTGTCAGATAGGCGCTATTTGAGGCTGCAGTTTGCTGTATTTTATTTAACTGCATTACGTTGTGAGGTGTCTCTTCCATATATGTTAATGAAGTGGATACAATTTTAGGAACACGCTTCAGTATAACATCACAACAAACTCCAGCCTCAATACATAACCAACTAAAGTAAAAGCTGACGGTTTTATTGAATTACATTGTACAGGTGTTTCTATTTGTCTGGTCACTTAGTGCATAAGTAGAGTCTGTAGAAAGGGTGTGAGAGCTAGCACACAAGCTAGCTACATTGCCATCGTGTGAGCCTCAAATAATAATGTGCATTACACCAGTGAACATGAAACATCATACTGCAATTAAAAACAGTGAAATCACATATTCTTTTTTGGATAGGAAATATTATTTAACCTGCACAATCTGACGCTTTAAAACTATAGCATAACATAGGACCATATCACAATAGCTATTTTAATGGGAAAAATATTCTTAAATAGCCTCTATCTGAATCTATTTTTATTTTATTTTTCATAAACTTCCAACATTACCTACCAAAGACACAAACAATGGCAGCAAAGGAAAATCGTGTCTGGTAGCGTGACAAATATGCATAAACCTACACATTTATAAGGTTGGAAATACAGTTCCCATATGCCAATATTGATGTTTTATTATTTGTCACATATAGTTCTCAAACATAGCAGAGAAAGGAGAGTGACAGTGAAGAGGCAACTGACCGACTGACATTTTCACCCCCTTTGACCAAAGGTCAGAAGGCACTGCCAGACGTGCCTCTGTGTTTAGGCTCTCACATCGCAGTGGCTTGGTCAGGCTTGGTTCAATTTCTTGCAGCTATGACGACGGATAATGCTACACCGCCAATGGCTACCGCAGTGGCACCGAACAGCCATTTCCAGCTGAGACCCTGGGGAATTAAAAGGAACAACAGTGATGTTAAGTAGGTTGAATAATATTGTGACACAGCTCAAAGCGAAATATTTCATCTCACTTCAAGATTTGATATATAACTGACACTCTGTTTATTACCACACCTTGACAATTACATACACATCATTCCAAAATAACTAATGAAAGTGTGTGAGCATCATGATGGACAGAGGTTCAAGCTGTATTCTAACCCAACATTTCAAAAACCTGAACACTTTTGTTTCTAAGGGAATGACAGTCTCACCCATGAAGACTTGGCCCGGTGTTTCTGTGTGTTGCCGCTGCTACTAGTGGGGTTACCCAGCATCTTCTTATACATGGCCTGCTCTGCTCCTCTCTGCTCCGAGTTCTTCTTCACCAGCTTGGAGAGCTCTGCGTGGATAGTCTATACAGAAGAGACAAGACAAATAGTTGCTGCAGGCTCCAGTTCAACAACCAAACCCCTCTATCTACTCTACCACACCAGCAATCCCAACGTGAGGGAAACAAAGTGATGGTACTGTATAACAACCCAAGACTGATTTCCTTGTTAATGGGAATATGTCAGGATGACAATACCCTTACCCCTTACATACACACACACACACACACGCAGGAAAACATGTTTATGCCATTCTTTGTTGTCTTATAAGACAGGCTTGCATCACAAAATTAGCCTGCCATTCAGCCCACGTCCACACAATTCCAGGATATGGGTTCAGTTATTCCTCCAGCACGGCCTCAGATCTGAGTCACTTTACTGCTCTTAAAACTGGCGAGTGACTAAGCAAACCAATGCCTTCAGAGACAACTAAAATGTTTATGCTTTGTAAATACACTTCAGAAAGAGTGATGAGAACCATTACACAGAGTTCAAAGCAATGTTCGCTTAATAGTAATTTTACATTGTTCTACCTTTAAATACATTTGTGGGAAGTGGGAAGTGGACAGTGGAGTGTCTGTACAAGTCTCAACCTTGAGGATTTGTTTGATCCTACCTAATGCTAAGAGTAAACAGATACATTTACAGCACAGTGTTTGAGCAGGGCACCCTCGGTAAGTTGGCACCACTATTGTGCAATCAGCTCGCCACCGAAATGACAAAAATGACACTGACTCGTCCCCAGGGCAAGGATAAAGTAGCTAAACAAACATGTAACATCCTGTCCTACCAACATCTGTGTGTCCAAATACTGTGCTGAAAACAGTCGGAGGCGGTCTAAACTGGAATTGAAAAGTCTGTGTGTCATGATAGAAAAACCAGACAAATAAATCTCCTCATCCATGCAAGTTGACGATAAAAGGGCGTGTATAGCTGACACCAGTGTAAAAAACTGTAGACAGCATGTCTGTCAGTGCCTAGAGAATAGAGCATAAGCACGTCATCCTGTCACTCCATGACGCCTGCGCCTGTTTAAGACCGCCTCGTTGATTACAATGGCAGTGTCCTTATATTGTCACTGAAGCACACCCACTGTTCTTGTTGTTAGAACATGTTATTTAAGGAGTCTTTTCATTAGTGTAGCTCTAAGAGGCACATCCATTTTATATTTTTATTTATATTTTAATAGAGAGAGGGACAGGAAAGGCAGGGGAGAGAGGGATACAGTAGAGGGCTGGATTCAAACCTTGATATGTTGTATATGCTCAACCAGGTGAGCTCAGATTAACTGCTATTCTCACACCAGTTTAAAAAAAAAAAAAAACGTGTTGACAGATCATTGCAAACTTACAAACAGTGGACAGAAATGTATTGTAACGACTAATACCTGGTTCGTTTTTGTACCACCTCGAGTTGAACTGATACTAAAAGCTGAAAATGAAAACACTGCAGACCACAGATTGGTCACGCAACATAGGACATCCTGCACAAACCTCGCACTTTAAATAGCCACATGAAAGTATGAAAGCGAGTGATGCAGAGGAAAGGGTGAGGTGTGAAGTAGCAGTTAACGTACAGCATATGTTAAAGTTTGTCGGTGAAGAAAGGCTGCAGCAGACCAACATAAAAAATAAAGAAACATACTAACCAAAGTACTATCTACAGTGGACAACGAAGTAGGGGTAGCAAAAGCGTGTCGAGCTGTGCCATGTAGTGGAAATATGGCTTTTGTGACAGACCCATTAAAACAGAAACCCACCTAAGATGTAAAATTGCAAAATGTAATGTAAATGTTGGATGAAAAGCTTAAGTGGAGACCAGGCCATGTGCTATTTGACAGATTGGTTTAGGACTCAAGTGGGGGATTCTGGGCATGAGTACCATGCTGCTGCAGCTCACAGCTGATCCAAGAAGCCCACGCACTGAGCGGAGTTCTGTCAAATGGCCTTGTGTAGCCAA
Organism: Morone saxatilis; assembly: GCF_004916995.1. Taxonomy (NCBI): domain Eukaryota; kingdom Metazoa; phylum Chordata; class Actinopteri; family Moronidae; genus Morone; species Morone saxatilis. The sequence goes on along the minus strand of NW_023339674.1, from coordinate 17,711,784 downwards.
AGAACCACATATACCCGACTGTATAAGCAGGAGAACAGTAACAGTGGCGAGGTATTAGATATGGCTGGGGTGCAGGGCAAATCTATTTACAGCAACAACATGAAAACAGATCCTCTGAAATGATGAATCAGCAGCCCACCTGACCTTGCACTACCAACTAAGTGAGTTGATATTTTACCCTATAGCACCATCTACTGGCTATAAGCAAGAACTGAAATTTCTCTTTACTAAAGGCTGTGTTGTACCAAAAATAAATGTGAAGACGCCAAAAGTACCTTGTTGCTTGGTTCCAACTTCAGCGCCTTCCTCAAAGTTTGAATGGCTTCTGTGTATTCACCTTGTAAGGCTAGTACCTTGAGTGAAAACAAATAATTAATAAAACAATCTATCACTGACTGACAGAGAAAGTGAAAGAACAGCAGTGATGTGTACCTTGCCCATGCGGAAAAGTGCTTTTATGTTGTCTGGCTGGTGTTCCAGTGCAGAGACACAAGATTTAAGAGCTGCATCGTAGTGGTCCAGTTTCAGCTGAGAAGCAGCCATGTTGTTTAAACACTTCACTTTTACATCCATAAGCTCATTCTCCTCCTCAGGACTAATGTCAACTGCAGCAAAATAAACCACAACATAAACAAAAACTTTAAAACCAGTTTAAAAAAAAAAAAAGTTTAAAAAAAAAAAGAATCTTAAAATCAAATGAAATTACAAAAATGTCCATCAGTGCATCATTAAAATGTTAAATGTAGTCCCTGCATATCACTATCTAAGGTGGGCCACATTCAAGTTTTTGTAACCATTTAACATGACATGTTGAGGAAAAAGTCCCTCTTGTTTTGGGGTAAATCTAATACTTCCCCACCTTTCAGACACCCCTAAGCCCATTGCCCAATGACAGAAAACCACCAACGGTAAAACAACAACCTTTCACTGAGTCCTGGCTCTCTGGGCTGCATCTCACCTTTAGAACTAGACTCTGTTATCTGCAGGGCAATGCTATATGAGTTGACAGCAAAAGCGTAGTCCCCACGCTGATAATGAACGTTGCCTCTCTCTCTCTTGTGGCTGGCCAGGGCAATCTTTTCTGCAGGGGCCAACAGCTCCAGGTCTGGGGCATCAGTAACTTCCAGCAGTTCCACTTCTAGGGACAGCTCAGCATTGGAGGGGACCTCAGGTTCAATACTGGAAAGATGAAGAAAAACATTCAAGTTCAGGAAATAAGACACATCAAGCACAAGTTTACACACAAGGAATGTTGACCGTCAAATGTGCGTCACAGAAGGGTTCTGTACATCCAAGAATAACATTTATTTTTTATAAAGCTTGGTTAAAACTCTGCAGTTTATACAGCCTTTAGCAGTTAGACTGAAACACATCCCTACCTCCCCCGGACACCGTATGCGTAAAGGGCACCAGTCTGAATGAGGGCTTTCTCTCTCATTTCCATGAGCTGCACTGTGAGATCCAGAGCCTGAAAGGAGAACAATCCCATTTTAGTAACATACCGATATGTGCGTGTAACACTACAGCATAACCTGATTGACCCAATTATGCATAACCTGATTGTGAAAATCTTTCTATATAGTCTAATCCATCTGAAATTGTTCATTTTTACCTGAATGACATCTCCATCTCCAAGAGTGAAAGAGAGGTCAGTCTGCTCCTCTACAAGTGTCCCGTCCTTCAGGTACGTTTTAAGATTAATCTTTACGTTTTGTCCTTTCTGTGGTCGACTGTCTCGCCCTTCCCCTGCCTCCAGGACTTTTTTCTTCAGCTGGTCATTACCTGTACACAAAGATGTATTATTATTATATTAGTTTCAGTCAGTTACAGCACTGATCCGCGTCCAGTGACTGTGGAGCATCCACCACCACCACCACAAGCCTTGCTCCTGGGAATCAACAACACCTTGGCTTTGGATTTCATCATCTTCCTATCATCAATATCATCAATATCCACTTATATATAATATATAACTACTGCAACACGTTCTACAGGAATGTATTTGGCTACAACATCATATGTTAACATGATGATTTTGTTACAAACCTAAAACATCCAGCCATTCCTCCACTGGACCCAGAGGGTCTGGATCTGTATTCTTCTTCTCAGATTCATCTGTGTTTTTGCCCTTCCCACCCCCGGCATCTTCGAGAGGAGGGGGGTCGTCGTCAATGTCATCTTCGTCTAAAACCTCAAAGTCCTCCCCGCTGTCCAGCAACGAGGTACGTCCATTCTTCTTCGCTGGTGGCACACTGTCGTCAGAGGCGTCCATCGTCTCCTCTTGTTCAGACATTAGTAGAGTAGTCTGGAAGTTAAGCTTAACAACTTCAAAACAAAATGCAAAGTCATTGACTTCTCTAACCGTTCGACCC
>NW_023339674.1:17692374-17709353 GCF_004916995.1 Morone saxatilis | reverse complement strand
AATCAGTGAGCTTATTGCTCACACACAGCTAGCTTAAATGCTAGCAGCATCTACAGTACAAACAATCATCACCATGTAAAAATCATCTGACTGAGTCCTCTGGCGTATAATTATAAATTAACAAACGCACATTAATACAATTACAACTCACCCGTAGTCAACTGTTTAGCTACACGGATGTATTTTAATTAATAGTAGCCAAACTCGCCCCTGTTTCCAGAAGTTTCTGACGAGTCCGACGGCTCCTCAAGCAGCTAACAGGCTACATGCTAACAGACGAAGTTCACAGTACAAACTAGCATTAGCTGTAATCTCGCTAGATACCTAACTATCTTATGTTAGTGGACAATAAGTGACTGCTTTCTTTAGCCTGTCTTGTAATGTACCTCTGCTTATATCGACGCCAGATAGAGTGGCTCAGTTAGTTTCATATGTGACGATAAAGAGGACCTTACCTCTCAACGTTATCTGTGCAGACGCTTGTTTTGGTCCTTCACAATCTGCCTCCTCCAGTTTACACTGGCGAAGTCCGTTTGCTGTTGGGCAACACGAAACCAGTGGGACCTCTATGGGTGACTGACTGTGCAACATGGAACCAACTTCATCGCGGTCTGTCGCTCATCCCAACAGGCTGCTTCCTGTTCACCTTGAGCTCCTGCACTTCTATTGGACCCTTTCATGCATATTAATGTTTGACCTCACAGGAACCCCGAGGACTGCACGTTTTAGTTTTTAATATCGAAAAATGAATCCACCTCTGTACTGCTAAAGAGGGTGAGCCAGCGTGTGTTACAAAATGGACTTGCCAGATTATGACTGCAGGCTTGGCTATTTTTAATTCAGAAATAATTAATTCTCAAGGTAATTTAAGAGCACCTGTACGTAGCACCACAGCCAAATGAAGCGCATTCAGGTGCCATTATCACACACATTTTGCAATATCTCTAATGATTTAGTTCTTGAATGTACACAGCAGGATTTCTTACTAGTTAATAATTAACTGGTTTCTTGCTTATTTGGAGCTGTATTGCCCTGTGCAAACTAAACTCAAAATTGGGTCATGTGGCTTAAGGCAGACTAAAACTGGTAAAAACCAGTTGCAGATAGCCTAAATTAAACATTAATAATTTATTGTTTTAAAAGGTGTGGGCATAGGAAGGCCCATAAACCAATGCTTATAATAGAACAGTTAAAAGTTAAAACATAAAATTCACTGGCACTTTAATCATTTCCAACCTTTTAGGTGCAGAGGGTCCTTACAGTTACAGTAACCCTTTCCCTTTTATATAATTTTGAACCAGAACCTTAAATCACCATAAATATCATATCACATACTGCACATAACATGCCTAGTTATTTAACTTACCAAATTTTGAAAAGGATTCACCCACTGGACATTTGTTTTACATAGATGATTTACAAGAAATGCTTAGGTGATCCCTTCCTACACTGTATATGACTTCCATTCATGCACTGGATTATATGGGGGTTAAGAGCTAAATGAGAGCTCAGAAGAAGTGATTCAAACAACAAGGAAAAATCAAATGACATTTATTATTGATGCATTGTTTCTTTTTTGATAAGCAAATTATCTGTTTTTCTTTCAGTCTAAAGAAACTTTACAATATAAAGAAACATACAAAGAACATCTTTATTACCTACACAAGACACCTAAGTCCCTAAGACAAGATTCTGAACTATCCTACCATGTAAATACAAAGCAAACCCAAGAGACAGACTGCTTCATATTGAATACTGCCGTGTCATCAGAAAGGACCATGAACGGTACAGGAGAATCATTCATAACCCCTTCCCTTGAATCCCCACCCCTCCCCAACTCAACATAACCACCCCACCTGACCAGCAAATCTTCCTAATGGTACAGTATTATACATCACAATAGAAGTACAGAGATGGCCAACGATCGATATACACAGAGGACTGAGAGAGGATCAGTGAGAGAGCTTCAATCTATACAACGTTATAACAGGAGCGGATAGCAAAGGACACAGTTATCTTTTGATCTGTTCTTAATTTAAAATGAGGTTCTCATAATTATTTTCACCTTTTTAAAAGTTTTCTTAAATTGATAAAAATCCTTCATATTAAAAACTGCAATACGAGGTCACATGTTTTTTTGTGAGAAGATGCCCTTTGGAAAAAAATATTCAAAAATGATTATTCAAAGCCAATAGTAACATTTAAGTAAAACATAAGGAGACAAGGGCAGAGTGAGGACGCCACAGCTTGTTTGCTTCTCTCTGTCCTGTCCTCTCTCTGTCCTATCCTCCCCACCATACAAGTCTTTAGCATACAGTCTGCATTTATTGTGTTACTGTATTCTATACATTTTTATGGAAATTTAGCCACATGAGCCAAATAGTCAGCGCATCTGTTCTCTATGAAAAACATGGACAGTTTTATTTATAATTTACTTTCAGCTGTATTCATTGGTAGTGACTGACATATCAAAACATGTCAATGATATCAAAATGCATTATACAGTATTTACAAAAAAGGAAATTAAAGAGAAGAGGGAGGGGGGAGTTTTTTTGGGAGGGGTGAGAGATGGGACTGGAGGAAAGAAGGGAGGTGTGTGTCACTACATTGAAGGAACACTGGAGAGAAAGTGTTTCCTAGGCCACCGGTAGCCGAATCCTGGAGATGTCCCTGTTGAACTCTGGGTACAATCTGTTCACATTGATATCAGAAAATTGATAAGTATGTCACCATCACCCATAGAGGCTACAATGGTTGTTTAGTTATTGTTGGTTTGAACTGCAGCGTGATGCCATGAGAGATCATTTATCCCTTTAAAAACAGTGACAGAATTGATCAGGCCAAGAGGACATAACATACAGAAAGAAACAAATTAAATAGCGTGATATGTAACTATGCATTTCTTTGTGTGCAGATTCTATGGGCTTTCATTTTTTTTCAGTTGAATACATTTAAAATAAAAACAATCTGCTGAAAACAATCCACCAAAATGGAAATATATCCATTACAAAAGCATCCCATTATTCCTCTTCTGTCGACCGATGTGGCTGCACAGCCTGTTGACCCCAAAGTGCATCACTCTGCTCCCATCATCAGTGCTGCTACAGCCTCCCAATACTCTGGATCCATTATCCCGTGCATATGGGACTCACTGAGGGAACAGGGTGACAGGAACTCTAACGAGACAGTTATTTAACCCGTCTTGTCTGGGTTAAGAAAGTGGATCACACAGGATCTGAGAGTTCAATCCAAACTCAAAAGCAGGCGTTGTGAGTGTATCTGAGGTCCCTAAATATCTCCCAGTCCAAAGGGAGGCATCAGCGAGAGACCAGAATGAATCCTGGGAGGAAAACAGTGCCGCTTGGAGTCCACAGTGAGGTTGAAATCAAACAAAGTGATGAAGGGGAAGGAACCACGTTTTAGGATTCACAGACAACTTGTAAATAACAAATAATAAAACAACCACAATACAAGCTAAATATGTTGTATTTACAGACACGACCAAATCCGTAGAAGAGATGCTCTCTCGCTCTGTTACTGAAGGAGAGCTGGCACCTGTCCTGTCATCGCAGGATTTCATCAGTGCCATTCCCTTGCAGTAAAAACATAGAAAATTGTGAGGAGGGGGTGCTTATTAAGACAAGATTAGATAGACATACGATCATTCATGTGCATCAGCAGACACTTTGTACCAGAAAACAGCAATGCTCTGACAAACCTGTTTGAGAACTGCATGGACAGTTTAAGCCCAGATACTAACTTAATTTAAACGTTTATGAAAATGGTGCTACGGATATTTTGGGTGGCAAAGACTCGAGCTACGAATTCTGAACGAAGTTTTAAGGAGAGGTATGTGAAGTGAGACCGACAAAAAAACAAAACAGACATCAAATAACCTAAAACTCATGTAAACAGAAAATCATTGTGCATTTTTCGTGTGTGTGCTTATTCTGTCATTGTTGATGCTGCTGCTGAGATAAAATGTGCCCTTTACAGGAAATCATAACTACATTAGTAGAATAATATCAATTATGAAAATTATAACAATAATATTACCATCAACAACAAAAAATACAAATATTTAATGAAAACCATTCTTGCCCTAAAATAACATTATCAGTTCATCTTTTTTTTTGTTTTGTTTTATCATTCCCGCCACAAGAGCAGAGTTTTTGAATGAGAGTTTTCGGCTCCTGTCAGTCAACAACTGCGTGCCCTCATAAGTTATGATCAGCGTGATATAATGGAGTGGTGGTAGATGCAGAGGGGCATCTTGATTGGGCTTGAATGCCACCCATGAGGGCAGGTTTTGGGTTTGGGAGAGACAGGCTTGGAGCAGTTTCGGGCTCTTACTGTCCTAGGGCCCCGTGATGAGGCCCGGCAGGCGAGGAGAAGCGACCCATCCTGTTGCTTGAAGGCCCTTTCATGTTCTTACACCCATTTTACAGGCATTGGGATGGGGGACCTTGAGGGGAGTCCTGCTTTCCAGGGGCATCCCCAGGGGCTGTGTGGCACCGCACACCGTCCACAAGGAGGAGGAGGTAGGAAGGGAGGGAGGTAATGCAAGACGCACCGGGGTGAATGGAAGGGGGAGATTGGGATAAGGGGAGATGAAAAAGAAATAAAATAAAATAAAAGATAAAATAAAATAAAAAAAAATCACACACTCATCGTCATGTTGGGTGAATACTGTAAAGAGAGAAAAAAAGAGAGGGAGGGGAGAAAAGATAAGCCAAAACTATATTAAACTTCTTATACTACCAAGTACAAGATGAAAGCAATACAACTAACTAAACTACATGCCATGTCGGATACACCGGCCTTATGCAGCATACATTACACATTAACAATTAACCCTTTCTAATTTACTTTCTATGTCAGTAAACCAGCAGCAAGCAGCAAAGCAGAGTCCAGCCCAAGGAGAAAATGTTAGGGAATTTGGGATCACAGTGAAGATACTGTAGCAAAATGTAGTTGTCAGTCTCAAATTAATCACTATATGACAATCTCTCCATGCATCAGAGAAAGCATATGACGTGGTTCTTTTCCATGCTCGGTTTGTGCATGCTGTGTTTTTGTGTGTGTTGGGTAAAGCTGGGAAAACTAGGCACAATATAAAGGACTGATTATCAGCTCGATGTAGCCCTGAGGATTGGTTTCAAGGTCAGGGAGATTTATTGGTAGAGTATGCCCAATAGAGCTGGAGGCCGGTTTCACCAAGATATTGTAGACTTTTCTGTTGTGTCTTCATTTTGCTCTTAGATTAGTCTGATGCAAGTTAGAGAGTTTCATGAAAATAAAGACAGACTCATGGTTTCCATGGTGACAATCAGAGACAGCTGGTCACCAGTGGCCCCAAATTACAAAAAAAGAGGAAAACGCGGCTCATCATTTGTGGTTTACAGTGTTGTGGGGCGAGCAATAAGAAGGGAAAGAATTTTTACAGACCCCACTAACCCATTTAACCTTACCCGTAACCCTCATTTGAGCAAGGAAACTATCCTGAGCCTGACTGATGAGTTAGCAGAAGTACTGACTGAGCCTGTCACATTAAGAAGCCACACTATCTGAGCTTTATCACAGGTCTGTAGTACTATACTGAGATTTTATGCTACCAAATGCAGATGATCTGCAGCAGAAAGTGATGAAACATGTGATTTTTGTCACAGTTGAATAGGATTTTAATTAGTCTTCTAGTTTGTTCCCAGCATAAGAGGTATGTTGTGTCCTTTGGTACTCACACTTTCACTTTGGAATGGGTTTAAAAAGTTGCCTGCCATCTCGCCGTCGTCCCGCGGAGTGCCGGGAGGATTGTTCATGCCTGCCATGTTGTTGGGAGAATTCTACACAACACAGATGGAAAGAAGCAGCATGAACACAGACGCCTTACAGACATAAAGGTATAGGTACACAGATGGATGGATGGATGGATAGATAAGATACGATAGATAGATACGATACGATAGCGATACGCATAGCATAGATCGAAGTACTAGATAGATAGATAGATAGATAGTCTTACCTTTGGCAACCCATCCATGTCACCAGAGCCTGTGATCAGAAATGGAAAAAGGAGGAACCTGAATTATTATGAGGTAACTGTTAACTGATCCCCAGCGTCCTGCTGCTAATTCAACATCAGTTCAGGATATCCAGTGCAAGGAGAAACACCCTGCCCTCTCACACATAATGGCTTTTAATTAAACTATTTGCTTCCGATACAGATGAGCACCAGCTCTCTGCCTTCGCTGATCATGTCTCACCCATCTACAGGATCAATTGACCCACTCACTGCCCCACTAATCTGTTTCAGCTTTGTTCAATACCAGGAGGAGGGAGAACACTTCCTCTACAAGCCATAAGAGGGCATAGTCTTACTTCTAAAGGCCTTTGTTCATAGAAAGTAACAGGTTTCACTCAATATACTCAATATACAATATACTAGGAGCTTTACCAAGTACCTGCTATGTACACTGCACACAGTCTTTGGCTACTCACCTAGTGATCCGTTCATATGATGCTGCTCCATAGCACCCATTCCACCCATGGGCCCATCAGGACCTGGTCCCATTGGGAACTAAAGAAAGATAGCAATAAAATGTACAAATGTAATATTATCTTGCTGTTTGCATGCCTAGGTTGCGCCACAAGGAAGTAGATTAGACAGAAAAATAAATCTTGAAATGCTATTGGTTATTGTATTACTTACATTAGGTCTATTTCCACCAGGGCCGATGGGGTTCATCATTGTGTAGATGTTTTCACTTGAGTTTGTTGAATCTATGAATAAAGAGAAGTTTGATGCTTAAAATCGTAATACTGTAAAGCACTCTGTGCCTCCTAGGCTCATAGAAATACTAGCAGATAGGCACCAGGGCACTGTTTTCTGTCTCTTTTCATATCAATATCCAATTGTTCAAGAAAATGTGAAAAACTAAGGTGGATTTGGGGTAATGAATGAAAAATAACAAGCTAACTGGAGTGGCACTGTCTGTCCCTGTAGTTGACATCGTTTCAGTTTAATTTAGCAATTTGTACACTATAAGCAGCTACAGCTCAGACATGTTCTTATTTCTGCTGCACAGGACAAAGACAACCTGTATGTTAAGTGCCAGTACATAACGTCAGTGAGTCTGTCTGTCAATCAATCTACACACTGCTCTCTGCAATGAGCAATAAAAGAAACCCATTATCTCTTATTCTTGCAATCAGGAGATTAGATGAAGTTTTTATATGGACACCCTGGCAACTTAGCAACAACCAGTACATGCTGTGTCACTCCTTGTGTGTCTGTCTGTCCTAAAAAGATTCAGAAGGATAAGGTGACCTTGATCTGACATTGCAGGCAGAAAGATGTGAGTGGACTGAGAAAAACAGGGGAAAAAAATAAGAATAACAGATTGAAAGACAGGGGACGAGATTGTTACAGTATGTGCTAAGTGGTGGAGAGATCTTGCCTGTTAGTGTCCCTGAATTCTAGCTTGTGCTGTCGTGACTGGAGAAGGGGGGCAATACTGAGTGGGAGGTGTGCATTTTTGTGGGAGGTTTGTGTGTGTTTGTGTGTGTGTGTGCGCACAGTCTTGGCGACTGCAGTGGAAATATGTTTTCCCTCCCGGTGTACGTGTGAGCAGGAGCGTTTTGTGCAAAAAGGTTGCCCCGGCAACGTATCACAATAGAGGTACGTATATAAATAATAAATAGTGGACACAAAAAGAAGCTCTCCACAGGCCAACAGAAACAGAACATCTACAGGATATCAGCCAACGGTGTTTTGTTCTCCACTAATCCTCCACAGAGACAGTAGATTGATGGGTCAAAGCTGAGATGGATCACTCTTTTGACTGACATGCCTATGCTTCCCTTTTATGCAACTGTCTCCACAATAACACTGGAATATTTTCCAAAATGTGCCTTAAGTGGAAAATTCTGACAACAAATGTGATGCCCAAACACATTTTGTATTATGCATGTGTCAATTTAAAATTGTGTAATATTGTACCCTTTTTTTACGTTTTACACTTTACACTCCTAAAGGCTCAGTTCCTGAAGTATTCAGAGTCCTATCACTCTCCCAAAAAGAGATCTAAATCTGACAGAGAACAGGTCTGATGTTTTTTAGAAGGAGCCCTTGATAAAAGTAGAAATCAGAAGGGAAACTGAAGTGTGTAACTCACCTCCGGGGCTAGGCATGATGGGAGTTCCTGGTGGGCCGCCTCCCCCTGGAGGGCCCTAAGGGGTGAAGAAGCGAGAGAGAAAAAGAGAAATGAGTGCTGAGTGCATCTAGATGGCAGCGCGCCTATCACTGCATGACAGGTAATTTATGGCCCGTGGTTGAACACGAGTCCATGACGGGACACTTACCACATAGTTGCCTGGAGATGAAGATGAATAAGCTATCTGCGGAGAGAATAGACCCGAGGTGAAACAAAACATGAGACACAGTTATTGTAAACACACTCAGTCATGTAGGAGATAATGATGTAAGACTGTGTGACTCACTGAGTTGGTGTTGGGGTTCGGCCATGGACCTCTTCCACCAGGACCCCTGGGGAAGCAAACAGAAAGAAAGATTAAGAAATTAGCTGATTTTTAATTAGATAATTAATAAGTCAATAAATACAGTCTATTAGCTGATATTCACAAATAATCCAGAATTATTGGCAACAAGAGGTGAATTTATATGTTAAAGTAAATTTTTTAAGATTATGTTTTGGGCTTTTTGGAATCAAACCCAGGCTACTGCGGTAAGGACTCAGCCATGTACGTGGGGAACACACTCTACCAAGTGAGCTACCAGGCAGCTGTAGTAAAAGGTACCTTTTAAGTATGGTAACACAGCATTTCAACTGTAGAAGACACACATCCCTAATACAGTAATTCCTTCCTATAATATAATCTGCTCATTATAGTTTAGAGTTTTGTGAGTAAACCAGTTTTTGCCTTGTGATATATTTTAATTTCGAAGACGTGATAGAGTCAATTCAACTTCCCTGGGTTTTATTAAAGGAAAGGTAAGATTTCACAACCTGTTGGTGACAGTAATTTCTCACCTACGCTATGCTGATATCTGGGGACAAGTGAGTCCAACAGGCCATAAACATGAACAGTGTTTGGGGGAGAGCTGCAGCTATCAGTGAATCATCACATCTCATCGATTGACATAGAAAAACAGAATTTCCTGGAAAATTAGGACTCTCTCTGGCAGCAGAATTCACCTTTCAAAACTTTTCTTTTCAATCTACTCACATGTTCATGCCCGGCATCCCTGGCCCCATGGAGTTTGGAGGAGGCCTCATCCCTCCGCCGTAGTTCTGCACAAAGACAAGAGCAAACAGTCAGCACGCCGTCTCACACCTGCTCTGTCTAAAGGTTTGAAGCTTAATGAAGGTCAGCGACGATCATGTCTCCCACTAACTAGTGTTTAATTATGTGATGCATGAGCCGTGTGTGAAAGTGGACTGCTGTGTGTGAGTGTGTTTGTGTCTGTCTGTATGTTGTGTGTCTCCGTGTATGTATCTCTATGTGTCCATGCTCCCCTCTGCGTGTTTGCATGTATGTTTTCATGGCTGCCCAGCGGGCGGGTTTGGCTGGCACTACATGTGTGTATTTGTACGTATGTGTGTGTGTGTGTGTGTGTGTGAATGAGACAGATATAGAGAGCGAGAGAGACTATGGGGGCAGGCCAGAGAGCAGCTCCACTCAGAGGAAGAGTTTTGTTCAGCAGACGATTACACTTGTCGAGCAGATGCCACACCAGCTGCTGGTACGCTCACTGCCAAAGTCACCGAGCCAGGGTGGCACAGAGAGGGGCCGAGGGGCACAGGGAGAGTGTGTGTGTGCATGTGTGTGTGTCTTTGTGTGAGGTGATGTTGGAGCGGGAGGTGGTTGGGTGCCGAATCAAGCAGCTGTCTGGTAATGGTAATTCAAAAGGACACTGTTGTTTAAGCATCTTATGTATTACACTGAATCCCATCCACAAAAATTAAAGTGTGATAAAAGGAAACCAACAGTGCCAAAACTGGCACAATTTTTGGTCAAAATGTGTTGGTGGCAGCATTGCTCAGAGCAGCCTGAGTATTCCGCCTCTGTTTGTCTCCCTAGGTGGGAGTCGGCAAGTAGGATTTAACATGTAAAACTGCCGTTGGCAGTGGATGAGCTTTGGTCAGAGCCAAGCTAATCATCAGAGCGCTTCTGACATTTAAAGGCAAAGTTACGAGGCTGGCAGGACCAAAAATCTCTCTTCAGCGGAGAAGAAAGATTATCTGCATGCAGTTTATAGGCTGCTGGTTTGACATTATAGCTGTTTTTATTATTGCTCTTAATGAAGGGCAACCAAAGATTGGGTTTGTTCATAAACAGACAGTCTAAGCACCAAATCTGTCTGTGTGGCAGCTGCAGAGTGGGAGTGCAGTGAACTGGTAGCTCTGAAGGACACCATCCACTGTCATGACTTTATCTACACAGTCCTTTGTGTTTTATTCTGTATAACTGGTTGAGTAATAAAAACCGTTACCTACCTGTGGGCCCATGCCTCCCATGCCCCGAGGGGGATTCATTCTCATTGGACCTCCCATGTTTGGATGTCCTGTGGTGAAACACAGAGAGTGCAGCTTGTTAGAATGGCAGCTCTGTTTAGATCAATAATAATCCCATAAATGAGGAGAAAGCATTCTCGTTCAGAAGCCAATATGAGATTACTCTGCAAAGTGCAGCCTCTCTGAAATAACACCACGCGTCTGTCAATACCTTGAGGTCTGGTGGGGTCCAAGCTGTTTGGCAAGAGAGGCTGTGACCCAGGGATGCTCCCAGGAGGCTGATTTGGCATACGGAGGGAGGGCCTTGGGCCACCTGGGTACCGTGGAGACATGAATGGCTGCAGGAAGGACATGAGAAGGACAATGAGTTCTTTATTTCAGGATGATCACAAGCAGAATACTTGTTATAATTTTTGACAGATGGGCTTTCAAATATCATAGCTCTTGACCTCATTTTAATCAAGTGCAATTCCAACACTCCACGAGAGGATTATGCTCAAGAAAACACACAAGGTGCACTTTACATTTTATTGACTTAGCATGAAATCTAGCATCTTAATTCATGAACACATCAGCTGAGATCAATGAATTTAATAACAGTAAGTGGTAATGTTAGGATTTTCCCTAAAAACACAGATTTTAAGGAATTAATTAAAATACTGTATTCCACAACATTTCATCTTAAGTGACTAAATAAATTAGGGTCGGGCACTCAAGTACTCAAGTTATATAGACAATATTTATTTATAGGAAGGTAAAATGAATGCAGTATAAGTAATTAAACAGATTTCTAAGGACACAGATAGAGATGAAATGATAAAAACAATGCATGAATACACAATCCACCACAGTCTACATGTCTCAGCGTGCCATTGTCATTATCAGCTCAGTGAACGTCAGATTCAAATTCAAGCTTAATAACCATAAATTCTGGGCCACTGTTTGTTTGGTGGATAAATGTTGTGTTCATTTTCAACTTATTTATTTTCTTATCTTGTTTTAAGATGCTGTTATTTTGGGGTTTCAAACAAATTACTGTCTTTTCCCATCGTATATCTGTGCAAATCTGCTCTTCAGAAGCACATAACACACATAAAACAGAACAGTTGCAAGGTTTTGAAACCTTTCTTCTTCATAAATAACACTCCCACTTCTACATAGTGAAAGAAGGCACAAAAGACCCAGTTTTGAAGTATTATCATTGCAAGTCAGCAGGGGGAGCTATTGTGTTAAAGAATAATGCACTGTAGTAGTTTTGTTACATTTACCAAGAAGGAGGGGTCTGTCATTAAGTTTTAGAAAGCAAGACCTCAGGTGGTAAAATCCATTAGGATAAAGGTAAAGGAGAACAGATAAGAGAGGGGGAGAAAACATGCAGGACAGAAACTTGCACTGGAAGAACAATATGGAGAGGGGGAGGTGGAGCAGAAAAAGAACAGGAACATGACATACTCGGATGGGAGGATGAAGTCGTACAAGGAGGAGGAAGTGTTCTACATCTTAATGTTTGCCTGTTTCGTGCAGCTGCACATGTGCTGGACATTTTCTCGCCGTGTCTGTATCACCACTGCTACAAAAATGCAGCCTGGATAGTGTGATTCATAGCAGAAACAGAAGACACCGTCCACACAGATGTTTCAGCAGAGGGGACAAGAGCTGGCTGGCCTAGGCACACATACAGAGCCAGCGCACAACTAGTGAATAATGTAAAGCACCCCAGACAGATGGTTTTCAGAATTACCTATGAGAGTACCCTGCTGCAACTACAAATACCCACAGCCAGTGAGCCATATTTCAGTGTCAGATGATAAGAATTAATTCCAAACTCAATCCAAGTATTTTAGTATCAAGAGGGAACATGCTGATTTGAATGCCGATCGGGTAAGAGTTGTGTGTTTTGGTCACGGAACATGAACAGCAGAATAATGTTCATCATCTTCACACAGAGATAAGCACAGACAACACTAATACAACAGGAGATTGTCTTTCAGTGGTAATTATGTACTGTATGTTCGGTGTGTCAGTGCATGTGTGTGTTTCGGGAAAGTGGAGGACGAGTTATATAATCCCAGTTAGCCCTTGAGGCAAGGACTGACTTACTACTCTTTAACCCTCTTCCCTCCTTCCTCCTCTCCTACTCCTTTCTACCTTTTTCTCCTCTCTTCTTGTGAACATGTGGTGGGTTTGTGCACAGAGAGCTGCACCGTGTCAGGCTCTGCTGCAATATTAATGGTCTATTGATGGACTATGGGATGGTGAGTGCTGGGCTGAGGGAGAGAGAAGGCCCTCCAGATGCACCTCCGCTCCTTATAGCTGGGCCAACACAGCTAAATTATTCATCCAACCCACCATCGTGGATGCGGCCTGTCCTGTCTGTTAGCACAACAAGAGACTTGTGTGCTGTTTTGTACACTGTTGTTGTGCGAGCGAGCGACTAAGTGTGAGAAAGTGAAAGTAGGCTTAGATTGGGAACTACAGCACAGCAGCTGAGGTGTAAATGTTTCCGTCTTACCTGTCCGTGAGGTCCCATCATGGGATTACTGGGGTTGTGTGGGGGAGGCTGCGTGTGGGGGGACGGCTGAGATCCTGGAGGACCCTGGTAAAGAAAAAATACAAAAATGTCAATAAAGTGCCACAATAATGTATTTGGTGATATTCAAACCTGCTTAAGAAAAAAATATCATGTTCAACAACCTTGCATTAAATCTCTTTTCAGAGCGAACACTGGAGTTATACATTGAAAGGACAATGTGATCTCACTTTCCTCTAGTTGTCCCTATCCTATCCATGCAGATAAATATCTTCAAATCTGGGATTTATTTAGCAAGATTTAAAGATGTCCATCAACCATCCGATATAATGGAATTGAATGGAATTGTGTTTGTGATTCTCACAGCATCAAAAAGTAATATATTATAAAAAAAAAAATCAATAGCTATTGATTTTCCCTTTATAGAAACAGTTTCCCTGTCACAAGTTTTAATAGCTTCTGCAAAAAGTAGTACAACAAATTTTGGAAATCTAGATGGACTGACCATTTAAAAACAGCTGATTATGACATGCACATGCCCAAAAATCATAAACTGATGATGATGTACATTCTAATATTAAACCAGCATTTGGAAATGTTTCTGACATTATTACTGAATTAAATGACCTGTGAAATGGCGGCAATGGCTGTTGAAAGGGTTGAATGTGGTACTGCTAATCCCACTGGGCATTGACTCTAAACTACAGTTTGTTGCTGCTTTGTTGCCACTTTGAGCTCATTGGTTTCCTGGTCTCTGCCATTGATATCCGACAGTGCTCATCAAGTCAAACATATAAAACCTTGCAGCTAGCGGTCAACCAATACTGGGTTTTCAATGGCCGATCCCGAAACTTATAGAGCAGGGCTGCCGATGGTCGATATATAATGCCGATATCAAAACAAAGAAAAGTCAGCCACACTGACAAAGCTGCCTAAAGATGTGTCTGAAGACATTTTGTTCATCAGCCTTGTGAGCACAGACATTGGCCGACTTATCGGCTGATCGATCAATTGGTCTATCACTACTTGAAACATGCTACAAACAATCAGACAAGCCAGATATGGTACGACACCTGGTATATGATATAGTGGACAGACAAAATGAATGGGAGACATATAGGTATTTGTGGTATTTTCCTTAGGAGTTGTTGAAATAAAATCGGAGCTAAAATGTCAGTGTGACTATAAAACCCATCACCAGTCGCATGATAATGCTGCTCTATGTTGTAAAGTGTAAGGAGGTAACTATTAGCTAACATGTTGCCAATAAGAACCTGATATAATGATACACAATGGCAAAACCCCGCAACTGTCCCCTAGTGGTTAAGATTGCTTAATGCAGCTTTAATTGCCATTAAGTCAGAGAGTAATTACAGCGTGTCCAATTTAAGTATCTGAAATTACAGCACAACTATCATATCTATTCTGCTACATCAACCAGGAATACATGAAACAAGGTTTGTCACTGACATTTGCAGAGGGCCACATTGATTTTCATGTACAGAAATTGTTAATTGCCAGGATGAGGCCAGATCAATTCAAGGGGTGGACTTTAATCAACGTTCACTTCGATAATTCTGCCTATTTTCAAACACGGTCTTATTTTTCTAAATCCTGCCATGACGATTGCTGATCCAGTTTGAGAGAGGCACTGCTGTCCAGTATACAGTCAAGGGCCAAAGCAAGTCCAATTTTGGTGCTCACTTTCACTCTACAGAGAAGTGCCAAATATTTGAACCCAATCAAACATCATTATAGCGATAGAGAGAAATATGAGTCTCAGGTTGAAAATAACTGAAATTATTCTGTCTCTTAAATCCACTCTGGATTGATGACTCAATCACTGGTATGTGAACTGCAGTTTCAGTCTGCATTTTGAGAGTGAATGAACCGTTCTTTGAGTTAATCTCTCAAAGCAACCACTGTGTTAAGTACATTAAAGCGAATATAGTGTGAACTTTGACCTCGTTGTCTCTTCCTACAGTAACTTCATCTGACTCCAACAGCAGCCGCTCCAGCAGAGAACTGTTACTACCTGAACATCAATACGCAGAAAGAGGACCACCCACTGCCAGACCAGGCTTATCTACCAGTCTGCCAGAGCCTCTGACAAGCACTCTGCTATCAGGTAACATTACAGGTGTGTGTGTGTGTATGTGTGTGTGTGTGTGTGTGTGAGTTGTGCAACTGAGTGGTGATGAGTGTGAATATGAGATCTCCCTCTTTTACACAGGTGAAAGCAGAATCTTCTTCTCTCAGGTGCTGAGTGTGTGTGCTGATGTGTGTGTATGTACAGTATGTGTTTTGAAGGGGGCTGCTGAAGGGTGGGTGGGTGTCACTTCAACAGGTGTGTATCTAACATCACACTGAAAAGCTAAAGGATTAGGGGATTACCCATGTGCAATATAACCTGAGACACACACACACACACTCTCACGCTCTGATAGACATGTTTACATAATTTTGCATTTGTTCTTTCATGCAGAAATAGATGCATGTACACACAGTACGGCTATAATTAATCATTCCTTTATTGATTTAACATTTATAAATGTGTATATACTTTATAAATAAACTGACTTGACTTGAGAGTAATTGTTTACTCTATAAAATGTCACCACAGCCTTCCAATTGCTCATTTGTCTCAGTAACAGTCCAAAAAAGATGTAAAAAATGTACAATGATCCCATTTGAGAAGCTGGAAGCAGCAAATACTTTGCATTCTGGCTTAATAAAGTACTTAAAGTCACTACATGTACAATGTGACTGTAACATCAAAAATGTATAATAAGTTATGTTTGGAGAAGCATTTTGTCTTGTGGATTCATCAGTGTGCTTAATGTCAGACACAGTGTTTTGTGTTTTTTGTTTATGCCAAAGTCGTTAACAGTGAAATTCTACACATAGTGAATTTTTACGATTGTTGTCAGTAATTTGTTGTAATTTCATATTGACCAACTTTATTTAATCAACTAATTGTTTCAGCACTAACAAACATAACTGTCTGAACTTGTGCACCTCTTTGCCTGTGTGCATATTGTTTCCTTCACAGCTGCACAGATACCTGCATCTCTCTTTAGCTTCACACAAGCACACATACTGCCTTTAGATCTCTCCTTCCCTCTCCTTCTCCCTCCCACCACACCCCCCTCTGTCCCTCCTTCACTTTCCCACACTGCCCACTGCGCCGCCCTCCCTGTGTGAGCGCTCTATTGGCATGGCTGGGACGGTGGAGAGCCGACAGAGCTGAGCACCAGGAACCTGTGGGCGCTGCCACACTGGGAAAATAAACATGCCTGACTGACAGCTTGAAACAAGTGCATTCCCACAGGCACAGATACAGTGCCAGGTACACCGTATAAGAGTGCAGAGTTTGGCAGGAGAGATGAGCTTGTACATACACGTGAAAACAATACTGCTCATAAGCAGAAGCACTTATTCATGGACTTACAACCCTTTCTAGAAAGACACAAGTGTTGAGCTCAGCAGCAGCAGGAATCTCAAGACAGGTGCTTCCTATTCTTTTAAAACATGGCAGTTGAATTTTCTGGCTGCATTGATTGTATTTATTGCATTGTCATGAGACCGGCTCATCTGAGAAGCAGTCAGATCTTCAATAAAGTCACGTATTAACCCGCTACACAACATACAGCCAGTCAATAATCTATTCAACAATCTGGAAATGTTTATTTAGCTGTACATACAGTGTACTCTGGATGTGTTGGCACAGTTATGACGTTTGTACCGGTGCCACTGTGGTTGTTCTGCCACTCTGTGTGTGTATGTTTTGGGTGGTTAACACCAGCTGTACTGGCTCGCTCTGTCTCTCAGCAGGTTCACACTGGGGCTAATGCAGCGCTAGCTCTGTCTGACCTCAGAGGTTATTGTTGTTGACGTACCAGTGTGTGTGTGTG
>NW_023339674.1:17692088-17692308 GCF_004916995.1 Morone saxatilis | reverse complement strand
CTTCTCCTCTACACACACACACACACAGTCTAGTTTTAGTCACTTAGGAGGACATTGCATTAACAATAATTTCCTGGAGCCTTACCCTAACTGTAACCATAGCCACTACATGTTTAACACCAGTCATTACCGCAACGTTAACCTACTTTAACCAAAAACCTAAAAGTCTTAACCCTAAAATTTAATAGTTTATCTTGTGGGGACCAGCTTTTTGTCCCCA
>NW_023339674.1:17683559-17691988 GCF_004916995.1 Morone saxatilis | reverse complement strand
AAAGCAGCCTGCATCACTGAACACAACAAACAAAGCCAGGAGGAACAGCACCACACACACACACACACACACACACACACACACACACACTCATTGTCATTCCTTGCTAACATTCCAGTGGCAGCAGTGGGTCTCCTGCTAGCTCATGGTATATAGCACGGCAACACGTCAGCTCCGAGATGGGACCACGCTATCAGGGGTGTTTTCTCCCAGAGGACGGCGGTAAAAACGCTGACAGCCATTTAAACATGTTAGGATGGCATCAAATGATTTATATATATATCTGTGATCCCCGCCTTAGTTTAGAGTTCAGAGCGTACAGCCGAAGTTTCACCAACACACAGGGAAACGTGTGTGTGTGTTCTCACGTCTGTCTCTATAAACAGATAAAAACATACTGTGTCGGAAACGTGCCGCTGATAGGGATGAAGCATGCACAGTAGGAGACAAAGGCTACATTGAAATCACTGTTTAACTGTTAGTGACTGTTATCAACGTGTTTGAGTCTAACAGCAGCTACAGGCAGACAATGGACAGAGAAAACGTTTGCTGAGGACTTGCCTCTCGTTTTCCAAGTGTCTGTCATTCAAGGAGAATTGTTAGGTATCATTTTTGTCGCTGTCCTCTCAAGGATAAGCAGTGGCGATAAGAGTCAAAGACGCTTCCTCTCCTCAATGGGTTTTAGTTCAGGCAGGAGTGAAAAGTTTTACCTGCACACTCTCATCTAGGTCCTTCAGCATCTGTCTTTATTCACAACACTATTTCAGATACGGTACAAAAAGAGATTAAAATGTTTCACAGAGCTTTTTATAAGCAATCTGTTGCCGTCTTTTGTCCAGTGGTCAAAGAAGTCGAACACTTTGTCAGATGTCAGCGCTGTTTTGTGCCAACTAACAAACTTGTAATTATCTTTCTGTCCGTTAGGATCTAAACCAACAGCATACATCCTTATTTGGTGTTCTGTCGGGGTCAGTGTTGGCTGACCCCAACAGAACACCGAGTTTTGACCCTCACAGATAATTAACAATACCTGAGCCGTCATTCTTCTACCATCCTACACTGGGTTTTCAGTCTCCCATTCACATTTTTAAAGCACTTCACCTTATTTATCTGCATCTTTGTTGAACAGCTGACCAGAATGAATCCTGAGATCAGTCTTACCTTTGATGAATAAATTACTGAGAGCAGATGTCTCCTTAATTCACCATGTGCCTGCCATGTGTCAGCTTTGAACAGGTTCTTAAAATTTGCCTTTGATACCTGGATTGCTTGTTCTTAAATGTGTAATCAAACCTAATCCTCTTGTTGTGCTTTTTGGTGTTGTCCCTGAAGAGCCGCAAATTACCTGCAGTAAAACACGCTGCCCTTGACTTCGGATCCCGTTTTTGGCGAGAGGAGCCATTCCAGTTTAGTAGAGAGAGACTGCCCCACCCTAACTGGTTTACGGACTTAATGGAGCGCATAAAGTTTTTCGAGTACCTGACGTACCACGTGTAGATCAGAGAATAAGGTCAACAAAGAGAGATTTCTGGGCCATTATTTGACAGATAGACCATATAAATCTCTAAAGAGCACGTTTTATCTAATTTGCTTTTCCCTGGACAGAAGCCTACCACTCTCATTTATGCTGGTTTCTTCCAGATTTTGTCTCCTTGTCTCATTATTCAGTCCAGTTGTCTATACATCTGCTGCAATGTATGCACTGTAAAAAACTGTGCAAAAATCAGAACACATTCCTGTTGTATTTCATTTCTATCTAAGGAGCAGCAGATGGGAGGTGAATCCATCAACTGTCCACTATTGTCGTCAACTGTCATTTATGTGATCACACATCTCTGAGGGCCAATAAAAAACATTTTTGAAAGACTTTCCTGACGTCTCAGTGTCCTCTTCTCTCTTCTCCTCCACTTTCTGCCACTTTCTTTTCCTCATTCTCCCTGTCATTAACTCTGTCTCTCCTTGTAGCCTCTCCTCCCTCTTTCTCCTCCCCCCGTCATCTCCCCTTTTGCTTGTCCTCCCCAGAGGGCCATGATGCAGCAGCGATGGACTTTTGCTGAGAGAAGAGGAGAATTATAGTATATAGTATAGAGAACGGCATTTCTCTCTGTTGTTTTTGCCACTTCTCCCTTTTCTCCTCCCTCCTAAAGCATGTCTCTCATGCCCAGCTACATCCTACAGCTACAGATTAAGGGAGCAAGGGAGTGGACTCCCTCCTCCTTCTCCCTCCACCTCCGTTTTCCTCCACTGTCCCTCCTTTGCCCCTCGTCCCTCTCTCCCAGGACCACAGCCAATAACAGTGTTGGGGTCACCTATGTTAATTACCCCGCTAGTGCAACTGGGAAGAATTTCTGCAACACACGTGAGCAGTTCACACACAACAGAGTCGGTGAGTAAGCATGTGTCATTGAAGCAGTGTGTGTGAGAGCGAGAAAATAATAGTTTCAAAGACAAGGGAAAAGGAGAGAGTGAGGAAATGTCATGGAGAAGGATGCCAGGCGTACGAAGGAGGGAGGAGAGGGAGAGAAGGTGGCGAAAGGAAGCTGGAGTTGAGCAGAGAAACGACTGAAGCAGAGAGACAATTCTGTTTTAGGAGATACAACCAATCACAATTCCACACTGAATACATAATAAAAAATTTTTAGTTTTGAGTCTCATGCACTCCAACACTACAAATGTGAATTGACCTTTCCTCCGGTGTAACAGAGAGCAGCAAGATGAGAATATGAGTAAAATCTCAACAATATGCAGGGTGGAAAGATGAAAAAAAATCTGCTTCCCCTTCACCTGAATGAATAAATGAACTGCAGAAAACTCAATAGCCTGCACTTTCACTGTCGACCGCAACCATTAGTTCACCAAGGAGTGAATGTCAGCTACCTGAGCAGTGCGTGTGGTTTCAACTCTAGCTGAAGTTGAAAGATGCCATATGGACACGCTATAACACATTTAAATATGCTGCTGTTCTGGCAACACCGTCTGCTTGATTTAGGGAAAGCTGATGTAAAGTTTGGAGAGGTGCAGAGAACATTTTGTCTGTTTTTTTGCATTATGCAGGTTCCCTGTTTACACTTTTTTTGTTTTCTTTACCTTTGCCTGCTTTGCTGCTCAGATTAGCTGAGCTAAGCAAAGTGAAGAGAAGGGAGTGAATATTGCTCTCCCTTCTACCCATCCTGTCTGTCTGTCTTTCTGTCTGTCTGCCATGCACACAGGGTCTATTTATGGAAAGCAATGTCACTCATGCAACACCATCAGATAGCTTTCTCCCTGGCCTGCTCACTGCTCATACATCATTAACATTCTCCACGACCCCAGCGCGCGCACACACACACACACACACACACAGTGCACGACATGCTGTCAATCAACCAAGACAACGCAGGCAAATGGCTATACGATTCCACACTGTATGTATTTACACATCAGGCAAACGTCCAATAGGAGCAAATTTGTAAAACATGTTTAATCATTAATGATATATGGAACCTTATGGAATACTTTACATTATCTTATTCTTACAACTGGATAACAAAGACAGACTTTGACCAAATATGCATACAGTTATTAGAGTTGGGTCAATTATTTATTCAATTCATAGTTCATTTAACTGAGAAAATTAGCATTTGATAAGGTGGAAACGACAAATGTTTGTCACTTTCGCTTGATACATATGCTAAAAAGATTGATTATCAACACAGTTAATAGTAACTTATTTATAAATGTATTAATTTTCTGTTGATAAACCAATTAACCGATGATTTCAGCATTAACTGTTACATTTTTCATTCAAGAGTCAGGACAATGTTTGTCATCACACTTATTCGCTACGAAGCTACAGCCAGCAACCACTTAGCTTAGCTTAGCATTAAGCCTGAAAACAGCTAGCCTGGTTTTGTGCAAACTCACTTCAAAACATCACTAATTTACATGTCATATCTTCATTAGGTTAGCTCAGCTTAAGTGAAAAAAAACCCAATGTGACGTTTTTACTATTCAGTTTCTGTATCGATGAAGCAATATAGTTTAATTGGTAAGCTTTAGGGATGCTAGTAGGCTGATGTTGAAATATGTCTTTAAAGGACCAGTGTGTAAGATTTAGGGACATCTAGCAGTGTAATTACTCCTTTGCTTCAGCATGGCAGCCTACATGGAAAGCGACCTGTGGTGTCTGTAGATAAAAACGGCTCATTGTAGGGTTTCACAATGACGATTCTTATTTTCAGGTGATTATACACTACATTCAATTTGTACCAGTTAAACTTGTAGGCTTTTAGCCAGATTTATTCCTTTACTTACATAAAAATGTAACAATTGTGATTTTTAGGTTACTAAAAAGTTCTCCTTTCACCTTTGTCATTTCATTGAATATCTTTGGGTGTGCAGATATTTTAAAACCTCCATTTTGAAAGTGCTACTAGTTTAATGTGTGTCAAATAAGGCTTGCGTTTGTGCGTGTTTGCATATAAGAGAGAAAAGAGAGAGTGATGGAAACAGAGAGAGTGTGTGTGACCTCGTCAGCCTCAGAGACAGCCTTCAGAGAACAGTGATGACAGGAGGAATTAGTGAAGCAACACAAACCAGAGAAAATAGCCTCCTCTCCTCTCCTCTCTTCTCCTCTCCTCTCTTCTCCTGTCCCAAATAAAAAAAACCTCTACTAACACTTTCACTTGCTCCCTGAATCAAAATGTCATATTTGGGCAGATCCAACGCACCAGAAAAACTCTTTAGGAGTCAGTTAGCAATGTCTACAACGTCACACAGAGCAGCAGGAGTTAACAACCCAAGCATGGACATATGGGATGGAGGGAGAGAGACAGAGAAGGGAACACATCTGGACAGGGATTAGGACAGCTAAAGAGGCTAAAAAAGGAGGAGGAGACAGAAGGATAGGCTTAGCGATGGCTGTGGGAGGGGCAGGGGAGCTGTTGGGAGGTGGGGGTGGAGATGGGTGAACGCAGCGGTGGGTGAGAGGTGAAGTCAGTTCTTTTTCTCTTACCTGAAAGAAGCCCGGGGGCATGGGTCCTCCTGGCATGCCATCATTGGGTGGCATGTTGCCCATCACTGGACTGGGAGCAGCGGCCGCACTCTGAAAACAACACAAGAAAGGAAAGTTAACTCTCAGTATTCATGTTCGATGGAGCAACAGACAGTCGCAGGACAATTAGAAAGGTGTTACAATAATCACGTCCACTGAAAATAATGGATAGAAAGATATGGCGTGCAGAAATTATTTGCCACAAAACTTTCAACCCTGATTACACTCACTGGATTTCTGGACACAAATGGAACAATTACTGATAACTGATGAAGATATGATTATTTAGTCATTATTTGACGAGGACACAAAGCTATCTTGTCAAGATGCAGATAGTTTGGGGGGGAACATTAAGGCTTTAGCGTGCTTACAGTGAACTATAGTTTGTACGATCTGATCCCAACAGATAGCCAAATCTATCGTATATATTCAGAAATAACTAAACTTGAAAATGTGGTGAGAAGCAGAGTTGCAGAGAGGGTTAGAGTTATGAACAGGAAGAGTCATTCAAATGGACAGCTCCTGTTGCTTTCTCTACTACACAGGACACAAACTATATCCAGATCTACTTTGTTGAGCTGTAAAAAAAAAAAGAGTTCCTCTTTTGCAAAGTTCTGATCTGATCTGATGACTGTTGACTAACAAAAACTATGTGCAAATGGTACATATATACAATGTCTGACTGAACAATAACATTCCTCATTGTCAAAACTCAACACTTCCTGCCACTGTTTCAAATTAAAAGCCTTACAGTTGTGCCTCCATTTAGGGCCGGCTAGATTTTACCCACATGAAAAACAATACTTTTTTCAATAACTTAATCTGAGGAAGATTGACACATTTTTTAATTTATTCATCTTTATTCATTATTCATTATTCGAATAAGAATCTGATCAAGTTTTCCTTTCCAGATATCAACACATTTTACTGTGTAAAAGTACTGAAGTTCACCCCCATTATGATTTTAATATATATCCCACATTGTTTTGGATCCCCTCCATATTGATGAATAACATAAAAAAAATGTAAATCAGTACCACAGTCCTACAGAGCAGTCTTTATCCCTGCATGCAACCCCAGTTTGAATGTGGCCCCCAAATATGTTTTTAGCAATATTTTCCTTCATCTTTGCTCTTAATCATAATCATTTTCAACATCAGAGAGAAGACAGAGGTGACGCTCGCTGCTCTGGTTTTCTTCTGAGGCTGACTGTCGGTGTTTGGCTTTGTCAGAGACATTCACAAAACAACAAAGTTAACTAGAGAACTAATTTTCTGGTCAGAATGTGGAGCCGGTGTGTCTGTTACAGGACGGTCCAACGCTGACACACTGTTCTTATAGTCTTTCTTCAACCTTAACAAAGTTTTAAGCAACCATACCTTAACCTCTGAGGTGGAAGATCAGAAAAAAGCTCATATAATAAATCATTTTGTTGATTAGATCATATGGGAACCACAAAGGCTTTAATAGTGTTATTATTTTTTTTTTTTTAAATTTCACAAAATCTGTTAACTACTGAACAATTATAGATGTGCCACAAAATCCACACACACACACACACACACACTCCTCCGGCCCCTCCCCCCACTGTAACTAGAGCTTCACTCACTTCCAGAGCAAACAATCCCTCCATCCCTCGGCTGACCCACACGGCCCAGACACTAACTAACAGGCCCCGGGGCCATGAGGAAGGACACACACACATGCACGCACACACACACACACACACGCACACACATACGAACAAACTGCACTGGTAAGAGGGTGTGAATCTGTGGGACTCTGTACAAACCATAGGAGACTTACAGAGTGTGGACATGGACAGGAGTCAGATACTAGCAGAGAGAGAGTGGACATTTAGACAGACGGAGCTGGCAAAAAAAGAGAGATGGAGAACGAGAGAAGAAAAGACAGAGGGATCTCTCAAAGGGTGAAGAGAGGTCGAACAGTGAAGAACCGTCTGCTAAAGATGCTTCTGTAGTACTCTCAGGTCTATGTGTGTGTGTATGAACTGTGTATCTACCAAACCAGAAATTAAAGGTGCTTCTTTTTCATTATTATTTATCAAACACAGTCTGCTGGCAGCACAGGGAACCTAATAAAGAGTCAACAATGAACTTTGGTTTACCTGAAGGTTTATGGTTCATAATGGAAGGACACTAACCCCACTGATATGAGGCGTATGCAGTTTGCTTCCAGAGAGTCCTTGTAGGGATATGTAGGAAGTGGCCGCAGCGTTGGTGATCTGATTCCGACTGGGGACCGTTGTCATCTCTTCCCATGTTTCATATCTAACCGATGACTATCTAATTAAGGCAAAAATGCCAAATAACTATCCTATAAAGACACGTCCACTTGGTCCCTAGCAACCGAGATCCAACTGAGGACCAGAATTGGGCTCCATCCTGATAATTTTCAGTCTTAAGGGGTCAGATCCTGTTGTATTTTTGCTTGACTCCGGTCTGTGTGTCAGTATGTGTGGATGTGAGCAGACCCATTAACACAGCTATACTCACTGCAAGATAAAAACAGTCAAGATGGACAGTGTGGACTATGAATTACAGGCAGAAAACTGAAATGTTTTGCTCCCTTTTTCCAATGGCTGCCGCTTATTAGCTGGTGTTCTCTCTCTGGGTCTGTTGAGGTCGAGCACGTTTTGGGGTCAAGTCTAATTATCCTGCCATATATTTAGATGCAGTCCGACTTTCCTTGGACGCTTTGCAAATAGGGTCCCTTTCTAAAAAAACTTGTGGGTTTTCCAGCGGCCCGTCTCAGATCGTGCACAAATTTTGGACCGAAGACCTCTACAGCAGACATAACATAATTAATAAATTAGCTTGATGGATGGTGCAACTATAATGGATCTCCTACAAAAACACAGAGGGATCTAAGACACGTCTGATCTTAGCTGGCCCCATAAAGTGTATAATTGTGAGCTGTTATCGAACAATGGGATGGAAAAAAAAAAAAGTGCTGTATATTACACACGCACATAGCTGTGGTGTATCGGAGATCTACTAAGGGATCAGCACAGAGAAAGAGAGAAAAAGGGGATGGAAATGAAAATGAGAAAGGGAACAGGGAAGGCCAGAGGTAGCTGGATGAACGGCAGGACATCTCAGGGAGAGGAGGAAGAGTGAATGGAAGTGGTGCTGGCATGTAAGTATGTGTGGCTAGTGTGTGTGTGTGTGTGTGTGTGTGTGTGTATGTGTGTGTGGCTGCCTGCCTCAACCAGCCAACGAGGCTCCACAGACAGTACTGCAGGTAAGCAGCCAGCAAAGGCCCCTTCTCCTAGTTGCCATGACAACCCCGACCTCACGCTCCTGCTCTCCAGTGCCATTAAAACCCTCAGGCCGTCAATCATCAGCATGGCAGGGAGCAGAGAGAGAGAGCGACG
>NW_023339674.1:17681483-17683459 GCF_004916995.1 Morone saxatilis | reverse complement strand
ACAAACAAGAGACGTTGGTCAGCGTCTTAGTAGGCATTAAAAACAGCCCTGTGTTGAAACAATGCATCAGGCAAACGCAGCGTTTTGATGAATGTCGTAGTGTTGCGCTCTGGCAAAAGTTGAGCCCGGTTCAGTTTTTTCACATTCATTGAAGTGAATGAGGAGGCTGACGTGAGGAGGTTTTACACAGGGCTGAAGTCGGTCTGAAGACCCACTGGCCACCAGGATTCCCTCAATATGACACATTTTATCTTCACAGAGACATTAACATAAGTTCATCTTAAAGATTTTCTCCATCAACCTATTAGCATTCACTGCTCAGTGTGTTTACATTGTGTCACCACGCCTCCATATGCTTCTTTCTGTTAGCGATGTTCAGCGTTCCTGCAAATGTGCAGATACAGGAATTATTTCATGCATGTTGAATATAAAACTCAGATCTGTCCTTTGAAAAATTTGTTTTGGTAGACTAGAAAAATCACCAACACTGATGATTTTTCTAGTGTGTTTGCCCAGTGTTTGTGTATATAAAGCGTCTATTATTATTTCCTAAGGTGTTGCTAAGATTCATTTTGCAGATTATCATCTATCTCTGTGCTCACTAATTGCCATTTTAAAAATATTTGTTTTATTCTAATCTATTTCTTTCCCTTTTCTCATTATTTCATTCTTACACAATCTTTCAAGAAATATTCCTTAATATGTAACGTTGTAAGCGCAGAATATGTACGAGATAGACATATAAATAAACATACAGAATGTAATTAGTAAGAAACTCTAGTTCGTAGGAACATGAACGTCGATGTCTGAACCTACAGCAAATAAATATTTGCAGATATGTAAATGTCTCTTTATGTTGCTCGCTAAATGTCACTGTGTGTTTTGCATGTACAGACACAACTATATGTGCTTGTGTGGTTGCCTGAGAGCATGTCCATGTACTGGAGTGTGTATGTGTGTACTTTATGGTATGTGTTAAAGGAAAATTCCACTGTTGGATCCTCTGATGCTGTTATTTATCATCATTCTGAGATGTTCAGTGGATTCCCAGAGTCTTTTCTGGTGATGAATTGTTTATAATTTACATACCTTTTGTGGTACCAGCTTTCCCTCATTGTTTCCTAGAATTATATTCTACAAACCTCAGACAGCGGCTATGAACCTGTTGATTTTCTGCTGTGGTTTTTTTTTACATGTAGGTGGAAAGAGTAAAAAGTGACAATGAAAGCAGAAAGAGCTTGAGGTTTTGTAGCTCAAAATAGTGAGCATCTCGCCTGGCTGGCAAAATGCGACATATCTTTTGGCTGCATTGCATTCTGGTCTACGGAGGCTGAGCAGAAGTTATCTGTGCTTCTATAATGGATTTCTCCCTGCTGAATGTTGGTGTAAAAGGGCAGCTGATGAAAGACAGTCTTGCTCTTTGATTCTGAGGTACTGACATGAGAACCTGCCACTTAATGCAGATGTTTTACACTGTGGAATATTTATTTACATTTGTCCTCTCGTAAAAAAAAAAAATAGACCCAGATGCAAAGCACATCGTGTCAAAAGTATTTTAGTGTGCCGTCACCTGTGAAGTGGCCTTTCAGAGGATGATCTACCTGCTCCGTCCTCATCTGCAGCCCTCTCTGACCTGCAGAGCTGAGCGCTGACTGAAGCCCCGCTGGATGCAGACTCCACGTCTGGACTCAGTGAATAAGAGCCGTGGTAGCGTGACACCAGCCTGTTATTTCAGAGGACAGGAGGGAGATAGAGCATGATAAAATCATTTTCCCTAACTCTCTCTCCTACTCTCTCAGACAAACGCTTACACACCTTTCATTCTTCAACTGTATTCTTCACATTAGGTTTTGTCTCCAAGCTCCGAGCATTCTATTATTCCCTAATTAGCAGCATTAATAATCTTCAATTAGGCATATAGCTTTGAGTGCATGTGAAAGTCGGCCTCTTTCATTCAAAGTGTGTGTGTGTGTGTG
>NW_023339674.1:17681133-17681331 GCF_004916995.1 Morone saxatilis | reverse complement strand
TGTGTGTATGTGTGTGTGTAATTAAAGAGCAGTGCCAGCAGGGGGGACCTGTGTTAGAAAGGGTCACCAGAGCGAGCAGCAGGCCATCGCCAACCTTTGGTCATTATCTACCCACACCGCCAATAAAGGCTATTGGATGTGTGTGTGTGTGTGTGTGTGTGTGTGTGTGTGCGCGTGTGTCAGGTGGCCAGCTACTAT
>NW_023339674.1:17676361-17681033 GCF_004916995.1 Morone saxatilis | reverse complement strand
GATTCCCCTTGAAATCAATTAAACAAGGTGGTGGAAACACTACCACTTTTGTCCACAGGGGCCGCCAGAATCATAACAAAATGAAAGTTCCTTGTTTAAAGAAAGGTGTATAAAATCTGATACAACTGTATCTTCACAGGCTGAACGATGCTGTCCATTAATGTTGCTGCAGTTTATCTAACCTACAGACTCGCTTTCACACTTGCTACTGTTGGAATCTGTTGCAGCTCAAACTTTGCCAAGATTTAATAATATAACATAACACTTTATCAGCCAGACCTCCTACGGGACTATTAAAAATGAAAAGAGTCTCTGGCAACCTTGTTAGCAATATCTACCTCCTCCTTATTCTTTGGCATTCTTTCATATTCTCCCGCTCACTTTTTTTTCTTTTTTTCTGTCTCTCTCCTCTCTCAAATGTTATGCTCGCACAACTGGATTTTATTTCTGCAGAGCTGAGAAGGTGCAAGATAAAAAGGAGAGGAAAGTGGTGGTACCGTATACTGTGAACACAGAAAATGGAAAAGAGAGAGAGAGAGAGAGAGAGAGAGCAGCCGGGGAGTTACAGTCGGGCTGTACACATTCCATAGTGCCTAAAGCAACATGGTGGACCTGAAAAGCTGAAGTCAGACGTCTTTAGCTCGAAACAGGGAAGAATTACCATATATTATCCTGCATAATGTGGTAATAGTGAAAATGAGCTGAGCAAACACTGTGCTGGGGAGACAGAATAAGAGAAATATTGAGAATTAGTCACAGCCTTTGACTAAATTTATTCTGTTCTACTGTAACAATAGATACACGCCTGCACAATTTGACATTCAGGCCAAATTCTCACCCGTCCACTCTCTCACAGTCTGGGTGTCTGACACTTATGTTTAGCAACCAACAGAAACAGACCAGACATTTAAAACCATCTCATGCCAGTCTGATCCACTCACCCCATTTCTATTTTAGAGTATATGTGCGTCTGTGTGTGTGTGTGTGTGTGTGTGTGTGTGTGTGTGTGTGTGTGTCGGACCAGGCAGGAAGAGGCATTCCCATAGGAGCAGTCCTCCTGAGCGCCAGACATTGGGGGGTTGGGTGTGTGAGACACACACACACACACACACACACACGCAGACATGCTACCAATTCCCATTTCATATCCCAGAGGCACCACCATGTGGACCAACTCCACCTCAAAGCTCAGACGATGAGAACAGATTCAAATTGTTTGATAAATATAGAAATTCACATGAAGCTTTTACACTCACAGTGAAAGAGATTACTGTGATCATTGTGCGTCATCTCCTCCGTCATACTAGTTCATACAATCTAAGTCTTACACATGAAGACTGAACACACTTCAGGAGGATTAAGCAGTCAGTTAACCCCACAACCTTTAACGAAAACATTTAGGAGCTGTAACACATGTCCACCTTTTTATAAACACGTCTAAGCGTCTTTATATTCATTCTCAGATGCCTGCTTTTTTGGGCAACTTTCCTCCTTTGGTGATGTTTGTTATGATATTGAGACAAATCATTGATTTACACATTCAACATTTTTTAGTCACTGAATGATCAAATAAACAACCTTGTGTACAAAGCTGATCGGGGAGAGAATCTCTAGATTTACAGGATTGTAGCAATAGACAAACAGACATACCAAACATCATCTCTCCTCTCCAAACAGTGTTCAGATTGCCACCAAGTCTAAAGCCAAGTTTAGCCTGATCAGCTGTCCTGGTCCAGGTCCTGAGGTTAGTCAGGTTTGAGTCTTTAAACCCAGTGGCCTTGAGGACCCAGGAGCCAAACACCACCTAACCCTGTCTCCTGCCAGACAGGAGGAGGAGGAGGAGGTGGTGAGGGGAGACAGCAAACCACATTCCCAAGACAATGGACGGTCTGTGGGACTTGCCGAAACTCTGAGGGCCCTGGGGCACGTTGAGGAAAGAGGGAAAAATTGAGGTAAAAAGGCAGAAAGAAAGAGAGAAAGATGTTGAGAAGAGTAAGACAAGAGGTCAAAAAAGAAGAAAGGAAATAACATGGACGAAAAAACGAAGAGAGAGAGAGAGAGAGTGGCCAAATAAGGAGGAGGTGTAAGAGAAAGAGAGCGCTGGCACCGTTGTAGGGAACCGATAAGGAGAAAATGGGATATGGTGGGGGTGCTGCTTTTAGTAGCACACGGAGAAAGCAAGACAGAGAAAAAAGAGATGGTTGATACTGCTGTTACTTTAGTTTACATATGAGCACTTTCAGTACTCGCTTTCCTGTCACGTCACACAAACCATAATGTGGGAAAAAACATTTACATCAACCTTCTAGTCCAGGGCTTCCCCCAGGAAATTGTTTAAGAGAGGTGGTAAACCACCCAGACCCTGGCACGTCTCATCTCCTAATCAAATTTCTCTGTGAATGACGGCCTAAACAACACTTGCTGTTTGAAATAGCACCACTGCTCTTTTTTTAATCTCATGTTTTGTTTTATAAAAGCATTTTAATCCTGCGTCATAGTTGCTGAAGGCTGATTCTTTTTCAGGTGAGGTGGCCTTCCTCCATTGCATAAACCTTGTGGGAAACCCTGTAGTTGTAACTAAGAGGAGGACATATGGAGATTTTCCGAGATTTTTCTGACAGATATTTCCCAAACGTGGCGAAAAGAACTGCTGAAGTCAAAAAAAAGTTTTTAAAGAAAGTGCTTAACTAGAAGCAAAGTAATTGGAAATAGAATCCAGTACTAACACGAATACAGTTGAGTCAGTTAATTAGAACTGAGCTACCTGGTTTAACTTGGAAATACTGTATGTAATGCATCTACATCAGCTAATATAGGCAACATTTCCTCTAATCTGGTGTGATTATGGTGCTAGAAAATGAATAACCATCTTAGAATAATATCTATGATGTTTTCCCATCAGTTTATGTTTCCTGCCTGATTTATAGTTGTTATTTAAGGTTACGGCAGCGATTGAGATCCCCAGTGGGGGAGAACTGTGATTGGCTGCTTGTGTTTTCTCTGGTAAGTTTCTGATGAACATTAATAAAGTTTAAGGAAGACTCTCCGTGTTTTGGTTCTCCTTTTTGAGTTCCCACTGCAAACATTTTGCTCAGCACTATCACTGCTCTGTATGAATGGACACATGTCAACATTGCACCAAAGTAGTCTCTGATTCAGTGACAGGGCAAAATAACATTATAAGTTAAGGTGATGTAACTCGACTACTGTAAGTATGCCCCTATTTTAATAATAAACAGACTTTGACACAAGACTTGAACACTGCCAAGTTGTGGTAATGGGACTTTTTCCCTTTTTATTCCCTTTTTGCTGACTGACTAATGATGGGTTGTAGACCAGGAGGATGACAGGCGGAGGGTCACCTATCCACGTCCACCTTACAACCATACCTGCCTACTTCCTCCCTCCCTCCCTGCCATTCCACCTCCACTAGCTCCTCCCCCCTGTCTGTCCCTGGAAGACACACTGGGAGATAAATGGCTTCAGTAGGGCCTGCTGACCTCCGGACCACCAGTCAACAGGCCCAGAGTTCAGCAGGGGTCTGACATACAATGAGATCTGACATTAATGTGCTCTATTTGCATGCTCGCTTCCAGGAACTATTTCAGTTGCCAGGCAGCGTGGCTCGTAGCTTGCCATGGCTTGTTGTCAGAGACAGCAGCGTCTGAGAGGTGCTCCTTCAGGGATGATTTAAACTTCCATTTCAGTGACATTGGCCTCTCATCCTCCTGCACGAGACAAGACAGAGAGCGCAGAGCAGCCAGTTCCCGTCCGGTTATTCAGAGGTAAAAGAGCCAACACTTCCTGGGTCGGCCCACCCAGCGCTGTCATTAGGACAGAGGTTGACAAATATTTACTCTGGAGGAGTCATGGAGATGAGAAGATGAAGAAGAGGAAGGTAAAGATTTCCAGAGAGCACCTCACTTTCGCTTAACACAAGCACGCAATGTAGGCAGGCGAACTCTCACCAGCATCGCCATCAATAAATAAATAGAGGCTGACAGAAATATCCCCAGCATAGTCTCAGCCAGCGTAGCACAGCACGCACAGAGAGAGAACCAGAGAGGGGACAACACACACACACAGACTGAGACGTGAAGATAAAGGCTGGGGGAGATAGCAACAGAGAGAAGAGAACAAGAAGGAGGGAAACAGAGCGAATAAAGAGGGAAGCGTAGAGAAACAGAGAGGAAAAGGAAAGCAAAATGGAGAGATTTAAAGGAAGAGAAAGAAGATGCCTCTGTTCTTTGTGTTTGGTCGGTGTCCAGTCAGTAGAAAGGATTAATAGCCGAGGTAAAACATGCTTACTGTTCACTCCTGTTTGCAGGAAGAGGAGGGGGTTGTTATCTCTCGCACACTGAATACCCCACATCCCACCCAAGTCAGACTCCTTCTTTCCCCTCACCTCCTCACCTCCACACCCCAACAGACGGACAGATCAGACCGGACTGTGCAGCGCTGCAACACAGACACACTCCGGAAACACACACAACGACCCCCCTATCTGAGCCTCTCCTCCGTCACTCTGTCTCAACTTCTGGTTCTGATTTAGAAACAACCTCCTCTCGTTCACCGCTCTCCCCTTCTTCTCTTCAATTCATCGCTTTCTTTCTCAGCATGTGTGTGTGTGTGTGTGTGTGTGTATAAAAGAGAGAGAGAAAGTGTGTGTGTG
>NW_023339674.1:17673027-17676223 GCF_004916995.1 Morone saxatilis | reverse complement strand
GCAGCGCTGCAACACAGACACACTCCGGAAACACACACACACACACACACACACAGAGCCACTGACACACACACACAAACAGCATGCAGCACCCGAGATCATATTCATGGAGACACATGCTCCCCCTCTTCAATGATTAGTTTAAATATGCCAGTGATCACAGAACGGCAGGAAGACAGTACACAAGGAGCTACACACACACACACACACACACACACACACTCCATCCCCTCTTTCTCTGCTCCAAAACACATACACACACACTTTTCATTTGTCGTTTCCCCTCCGAGCAGTGCCGGCAGGCTGCCAAGCTACACATAAACATGGTGCATTGCATTTCATAGCCTTTCTGCAGGTACAGCAATGCAAACACTGGAAAATATTTAAGCCACATCAGCGGCCCGCTCGCTCTCAGTCGGAACCGAGGCTTCTAAAACTCTGATGTTTTTACCATCAAATCACACCAGCGTAGTAGAAGTAGGAGTGAAAAAACATAGATGTGTGTCCTTCTGGTATAAATTAGAGCAAAGAACCAGATTATCTTTCGTTAATAAATTGGAAGATGTTTTTCAATTACAAGCTAGCTTGTTAGTTTGAGAGTCCTGTAGTCTTGTTGTCTTTATTTTTTATTATTTAGTTTGTTTGGGTGAAGATCTTGAAGATTTTACTCCTTTGTCCAAGAATCTGTCTTGCTGTCTCTCCTCTATAAAACTTTGCTTTCTCACTTTCTCCTCTGACTGAGGGAGCTATCCATCCAGAGAGATGGCAGTCTGAACTGAAGCATTTCACAAAACCAACAACAAATTCATTTAGCCATGTGGTTTCAGCAAATATGTGTATCAGGAAGTCCATTCAGGTTTAAAGTCGAAAGCCTTTAGCTGATCTGTATTTTAATTTTGTGAATCTGTCACATACATGCAGGATGCTGACCACAACACTGACAGGCTACTGCAACTGCAACCATGTGCTTTAGAGAGGAGGGAGTCTGCAGGTTTTTACTTCAACCAAACACAGTTGATTTCACTGATTATCACAACTTCAACCGGAAAGGCATGCTGGGTAAGTGACGTCAGTGGAAGTCTGCACACTATAAGCCCTCCTCCTCATTTTAAGTGACGCTGGCAGAAACTTGAGTTTTCTGGCCGTGACATTTAGTCCAAATATGTTCAGCTGTCTTCATCATTTGCTCCTGTGATCCACAAAAAGGAAACACTTAGTGCATAAATGAACAAAGTGAATTCTACCAACACATAATTAACAAGTTTTTACTCGACTTACTATTTTTCTCCTCTGTATACCAACTGTGCAGCATCTCTGCTCCAGCAGCGGTGCATGTCGAATTAGAGCCAGTTCAGAAAACTAAGTAACAAGACTCATTTTTCATATAATGACAGCTTCTCGTACTTTTATCTGTGCACTAAAAGTAGGATTTTGCACCACGCTAGCGTCCTGGCCCTAGGGATGGCAATGTTGGACGGTCATTCCACCTTTTAGATATTGACTGAAATATCTCAACAACTATTGGATTGATTGCAATGAAATTTTGTGCAGACATTCAGGTTCCTCTCAGGACGATTTACTTTGGTCATTACCATTGACCATATACCTGCAAAAGACACTCCATCAACCAACCATGTGCTATATAGCATATGTTAGCATGCTAACACAGTAAACCAATCTTGTGAACATGGTGAACCTTATAGCCGTTGTCACTGTGAGCATGTTAGCATGCTGACATTAGCACTTAGCTCAAAGCACCGCTGTGCATTTGTACAGCGTCACAGAGCTGCTAGCATGGCTGTACTCTCTTATTCTTGTTTATACGTATTGTTTCTAACCAACCAATCACGAGTAAATCTAGATACAAAAATCTTTATTAGTATTGTACATTAATAAACAGAACATGCAAAACCTGAACTTCCACTAGAGCTTAACGTGGTCGTAAGGGAAGGAGTTTAGTGTGTGACGGTCTGCTATTACAAGCCATTTTCATATGATATGAGAAACACTAATATGTACTGTGAGGTAGGACAGTGACTCATGAGCCACAACCGCACACACACACCGTGGATGCACACATTTACACACAAACCTGGACCAACAGCTTGATTATACGACCCTGAGAAGATCATTTACACACATGCTTCCACACCCTTTAACACACTGGCCTCCTGCTCCTCCCCACCTCTCCTCTCTGCCCTCTTTCCCACCTCCTTCTCCCCTCTTGCTCTGCTTCTTTATGTGAACCCTGCGCATGAACACGAACAGGCCGCACAGCCCCATGAGGAGAAATGTGGTCGTTTTCCTCAGTTATCTCCATTTCTCTACATCGCCTCCCCCCCTCACACCCCCTTTTCTCTTTCTACCCCTTGCTTAACTTAGTCCCGCTTCTCCCTCTCTCTCTCTCTCCCTCTCTCTCTTCTTTCTCTCTCTCCACTTCCCCCTCCCCCAACAGCCCTCAGCCAATGGCGTCTGGGTGTCAGGCAGCTCAGAGAAGCTGTTGTCATGGTGACGGGGCTCCTGTCTGTGCTCTGTCCCTCAGGCATCCCAGATCCAGAAAGCAGCATCGTGTTTACGTGAGAGAGGAGAGGAGAGGAGAGGAGAGGAGAGGAGAGGAGGAAAAAAATGAGGGGGAGGGGAGGAGAAGGGAGGAGAGAGGAAAACAGTGTCGGAGATAGACATGAGGGACAGAGAGGAGGAGGAGATTGGAGGGAGGGAGAGAAAACTGCCCCACTTTGACCAGCTTTTGTTCTGCTGTGTCTTCGGGTTTTAAGGCCTTGCGTGCATGTGTATATGTGTGTGTGTGTGTGTGTGTGTGTGTGTGTGCGTGTGCTTCACATGGCCCTGTAGACACCCAGGCATCTCACACCCCTATTCCTGGCACCTCCACCCAATCTCTGACCTTTCCTGGACTCCAGCACGCAGACACACACAGGCCTGACCCAGCACACAATCACAGCTCTTTATATGCCCCCCAAACTCACACACACACCCACACACACACACACACACAGAGAGAGAGACAGCTGATTTCCTGTAAATGGAGAGGGGAGGAGCTACACTGACAACGTGATCCAGGCACATGAGAACAGGGAGGGAACCTCAAAGTGAAAGGGTTCAGTTGCTTCAGACTCCATTTTGAATTGACAGAACGAAGCAGAAGGAATTCCAGAGGCTGAGTCAGGGTGAGTGTTAA
>NW_023339674.1:17667424-17673002 GCF_004916995.1 Morone saxatilis | reverse complement strand
TTGTATTATGTTATTGTCAAAGTCAGATTTTCTCCCTGTGGACTGTAGAGGACTGAAAATATCAGAGTGAACCCAACAGTAAACCTGCTGTAAACCTGAGGGAAACAAACACAGACCGAAAGAAACTTGGTTAATACTGGTACACTGTGTGTGTGTTGTGTGTAAGATAGAGAGAGAGAGAGAGAGAGAGAGAGAGAGAGAAGAGAGAGAGAGAGAGAGAGAGATTGGTTTTTTTTACTTCACAAACATGTGTTTTTGATTCTGTGCTCTGAGCTCACGTCAGTGTTAATGTTTGACTCTCAGAATGACTTCAAGATCAGAAGATGAGTGTTTGGTGGAGGAAGAGGAGGCAGAGCAGAGTCTGCAGTGTCGCTGTCTGTCTATGAAGAGTGACTGGGTCTAAGGAGATCCTCCATTGTTCGTATGACTGGAACCTCACACACAAAGTAAGAGACTATTTTCTGCATGTAAACTGACAGAATATGATTCATTAATTATTTTTTTATCAACATACACTACACCACTCGTTCTCTTTAGAATTCATTACATAACGTTTCTTTTGGATGGATGTCCTTGTCCAGTTCTTTGGCACTGATCCTATCGAGTCCTTTAAAATCTCCAGTCTCCCCTGACTATTTTTATTTATACATATGATAAAAATATGGTATTAAAGCTATAATCTGTAAATTCCTCATTGATAGTGTATAACAATCTAGTTCTATGTTTAATATGTAGTATTGAGTTGGTGTTCTTACATTATCCAATTGTTCCAACAATGTTAAACTCAGAGAAATCTGTTTTTTATTCCAGAGCTGTCACACATTGACTGTTTTATCCAGTCTCAAGGCCACTTTTTACCATCCACTGTTTAGATCTTGGTGCTTTTTAACCTAAGATTTGAACCCGATGAAGGATTTTTAGTCATCGGGAGTCTGGATCTTAAGTTATCAGAGAACAGCTGAGCTAACGTTAGAAGCAGCATCAAACTAATAATAATTAAAAAATAAATAAAGCAACTTCCTCCTTTTGTTATTATATTGTGTTGATGTGAGACGCCCATGTGGCAGACATTGCATACTGTGTTTAAATATATATGTGACAGCCGAAATACAAGCTGTGATGTGTGTGGCACATTTATTTTTCAGGAGTTAATGAATCAAAGTATTGACTTGAGAATGTGACTTTAGAGCAGAGGTCTCACTCTGTTGGAGCTTTTGAGACTACAGAAACACTTCTGCTGTTTAAATGACAGTTTCAAGTTTCTCAATGAATAAACATTAAATTGAGTAATAAATGCAGTAAAAAGGCGCAGTAGAGAAATGTTGAGGCATGCCAGATTGAGAAATGAATATAATATTTGGTTTGTTATTTCAAAAATCAAGGATCATATCTCATATTACGTGTATACCTCTGCTGTTCCCAGGTACTAATGATGTGTGTAAATCATTTGTTGTTTCCACAAGACAGAGAGCAGAGTCTCCAGTGTGTGTGTGTGTGTAGATACCCAACTATTCCAATAGAGCAGGTGTTGAGCAGCACCCCAGGCCCTCCCTACTGTATAATGAACCCCGTCAACTCCTGTGTCTGTATCAGTGGTGGCCTATTGCTCTATAGTCTACACTTGACTTTTCACAGGACAATCCAGCACGTTAATTGCAAGGTAAACAA
Organism: Morone saxatilis; assembly: GCF_004916995.1. Classification (NCBI taxonomy): domain Eukaryota; kingdom Metazoa; phylum Chordata; class Actinopteri; family Moronidae; genus Morone; species Morone saxatilis. The sequence continues at coordinate 17,671,334 of NW_023339674.1, read as the reverse complement.
CTGAAGAGGAGCGTCAACCCCACAGGAGCTCTTTTCCTCTTCTCTCCTCTCCTCCCTCCCTCCTGTTCCTTCCTCTCGTCTTTTCTGACGCGAGGTTGGTTAAGCCCCCCTTCAGAATCAGAATCTGGACAAGCACCAGTTGGAAGCTAATCCGGCTCGCCGACTGGACCCCTCCTCCGAAACGGCACAGCGGGGGTGGACTGATGAAAGGAAGGCTGATATGAGGGACATGAAAGGCATTGTAGAGGCAAACAGAGCCACAGACACAGCCTGCCTCAGACCCCCGCGCTGTGTTCAGAACTGTACAACAAGCCATTTAGGACATTAAAACGGCACAACATCGCAGTTGTTTGGTTTTTCAAGCTCAAGGCTGGCGTCCAACTTTCTTTTAGCTGGACATTTCAACTCTGCTGCCACTTGATGCACAGGTTAAGGCACTTAATGTTTAAACTGTGTTCACACTAAGTTCTCACAACTATTAACATCCTGTTTGTTCCAGCCCGAACCACTTGACTGGAACATTACGTTTCATTCAGTCAATGAACAAAATTAGCTTCTTTTGGAGTAAAAAGCTTATATGAGGGAAAAGCCTCAATGCCACCACAAAATGATCTTTAAGCCCAGCTGCCCCAACAGTAGAAATGAAATAAGTAGTAAAAGAACTTCATTATTAAGTTAAAAAGGTGGCTCCAAAATGGATCCAGCAGGTCTGTGCACGCAGGAGTGTAAGTGTTTGAAACTGGTGGGGTTCAAAATCCAGCTTTCGTCTCCCCTTCTTTTATAGTTTCAGTTTGGTAATGAACAGCGGCAGGTGATCTGATGACTCTTTGCCCTGGGTTTGCCTCTCAGGCTACTACCCCAGCCTCTGATTGGTGGCGGTTGTGCCTGCAGCCTGAAAGGTAGACTGCAGGGCAAACATTTTTCACGCAAAGAAATTAGTTCTATATATTATTATAATTCTATTGTAAGTGTTTAAACAGTCCTGTGTGTAGAATTTAGCAGTGTAACTCTACGGTGGCCACAAACACGCACAAAATGCGAACGGCCTGATCTACAGCCAGTGTTTGTTTTTTCCGTTCTGGGCTACTGTAGAAACATGGCAGTTCAACGTACCGGGCGCCACGGAAGGCGAACTGCGGTGTCTGTACATAAAAACATCTCATTCTAACGTAAACATAATGATTCCTATATTCAGGTGATTATACACTATATCTATGAATATTATATTTAATTTCTGCCAATAGATCCTCCTTAATGTTACACACTGGACCTCTAAGTGTAATTATAAATAAAATGTTTCTCTTTAACTTATATCTTTTTAGAAAGCCTGATAACTAGTTTAATAATAATGTGTTATCTGCTATATTTATGTAAATATATAAACAGGAGAAATATAATTCACATATTTTAGATTTTTTTGTTTTGTTTTTTAGTTGAAAAACTTCAGACTTCATGTGCCCCCCTCCCCTCCCCCCAACTATTGAAACTAAACCAAAGCCCTTGTGTGCACCCCTACTGTTAATCGCCACATTATCCTCGCTCTTCATGTTCAAATTTCAAGAGATTAAAAATAGCAATAAAAAAACAAACACAAATGACCTGACAAAGACAGAAACCGGTGCGGTGCTCGTTGAACTGATAAATCTGGCGAGACCTCAGTATGGGCGTTTACTGTGGATGAAAGCTGTGTAAGTTTGAATGACTTTGACAAGATGGAGTAAAATGAGATTTTGATGTTTTCAGAATAAAGAAAAAGAAAAATCAAGCCAAGGACGTTTTTGTATTTTGTCTTTGAAACACAGAACAGACTAATTGTCTGTTAATATCTGAAGAGTATCTATTCATAGACTAAGACAGGCACACACACAGAGGACAACTTGATGACAGATGGAAAGAAATTAGAGGCAAAGTAGCATTAATATTCTATCTCTTAATAACAACCAAAGCCCTTCCCCCACCTCTGGCACCACACAGTCACACCCACACACACACACACACATTCATGTACGTGTGTGTGCGTACAAACAGTCCTGTCCTGGAGAGCATTTCAGCTCGGCCCGACACAAACAGGAAAAAATCTACAAATTCAACCGCTCCCATCCTCCTCCCTCTTCCTCCTCTCCTTCCCTTCCCTCCTTTTCTGCTCCCCCTGAACCCCCCTCCCCTCCAAAACCTGGTCTCCTTCCCCTTCCTCTCACCCTCCCCTCACAACACCCACCCACCCACCCAGCCCCACTGCCCTCCAGCCCTGCAGCCTCACAGCAAAGTAGAGAGCAATCCCTTGGTGGGTCAGCCAGATTTAAACTGCCACTGTAATCCGCTTGGCTTTCACCTCCTTGTCCTCAGCTGAAGAGAGAGAGAGAGAGAAAGAGAGAGAGAGAGAGAGAGGGATGGAGAGGAAGAGAGGAGGGGTGGGTGGAGGAGTAAAAGGGCAGAAGGACGGAGAGAGAAAGAGAGAAATGGGGAGAGAAAATGTAAGATAGCAAAGGAAGAGAGACCGAGGGAGGGGAGAGGGAGAAAATAGAGGAGGATGGAGGGGGGAGGGCAGAGCTGGGGGAAGTAGCTAAATGACAACAAGGGCATGGAGAGAGAAAAACAAGGAGTAGAAAAAAAAGGAGAGAAAGCCAAATAAAGAGCAGAGAGAGAGACAGTACAGGGCTGAATTAAAGGAGTATGAAAAGGAGGAAGTGAATAATGAATCTCATAAAGGAAAGATATTAAGGACGAATAAGAGTCAAATAAACTGTGTTACGAGAGGGAGTGATGAAGGACAGTGGGGTAATCCTGGTGGCAGAGCTTCTGTGGCAAATATAATGAACCAAACAGGAAACTATGTTGAAGTACGCCCTCGTATTCATGTAATGATGAAATTTGTTTTGTGTGAAATTCGTAGGAAATGACACATGTCCCCCTGATGGCCAATCAGTAACGAATCCTTCCCGTCATCTCGCTCTGACCTGGAATTGTTGTGTCCCGCCTTTGGGCCAACGAGAGCAATAATGAAAATGCTGGAGATCTGTGGTGAAATCTGCCATCCCCTCAAGTTTAGTTCAGATCTCATCAGCAGTGTTTGAGAGATCAAACATGAGTGAATGAATGAGCAACGTTGTTGTAAATGTTGCAAATAAAAGCTGGCTCCTGTTGAATGTGATGGATTTTATTGTCTGGCCATTCATGACTCCTAAATGGAGCATGCAGGATCTGTGCTAGCATGGCTAATTCATCCATAAATATAATGATTTAATATGAATTTCTGCTCTCTAGAAAACATTTCTGTTACGTTAAATGTTCTCCAGTTTAACTTACTAAGGGGTCGTCATTAACCACGGCCACACCACCAGGTTTAATCCCCATACTACGAGCTCAGGTTTAATATAATTGTTACTGAGAGGCTGTGTGTTGTGTTTGCTGCTACATAGAAGGAAGGAATAGTCCCTGTTTATGTAACATTAATGGACGTCTTCTTCCACCCTTCCCAGCAGAGTTTAGGCTAGCCAACAGCTATTTAGAGAACGAGATCCAAAATGTATTTGGCAGACCTCCAGTTTTAAGTTTATTTGTTTTTAGCTTGAACATGACTTGTAACGTTATCTGCTAATTAGCTGTAAGCTAACTTTAACTAGCTACCAGCTTATTTAATAGTATATAATAAAGTCATTTTAACTCTGTTTTTGGTCTCTACCATCTCCTGAGGGAAATATTTGGCTCTTTAGCTGCTAAATACTCTACTATGTTCACCAGCTAGTTGCTAACTGTGTCCTCCTGCCATTTGGTGTGTAGCAGGTAGTGTATAGTGGCTTTTTATGGCTTTTTGCTACCTGACGTAGGTGAAAACGCCACTATGAGAGCAGTGAGGGTGAACTACAACAGTAAAGTTGCGGGCTGAAGCTGCAGATTCAGGCGATAATTC
>NW_023339674.1:17666517-17667406 GCF_004916995.1 Morone saxatilis | reverse complement strand
TTCTCTGTAGGTTCATCATTATGATCCACTTTCACTTTGTTTTAACATTGTCTTTTAATACATAGTTACTACACAAATATCAGGTTTAGTCTTTAACAACTAACAACTTACATTATATTATACTACATGACAACGTCTACCAGGGTAGGATGATGTTTATCAGTTTCTTCCAAACTGCGTTTTCTGATCTTGCACCACAACTTGTTTGAGGTGAGGGAAAGATCAGGGTAATGATTAAATTAAACACACCAACAAGGAAACTGTGTGTGAAAAGTTACCTACTGTATCAAAATCCCACACTTGTTTGAACAAATGATCGATGCTGTTTACATGGAGAAGATGGTCTCCAGTGATCAGACTTCCCCCGTTTGATAATCAAGATGCCAAAAGTAATTTGAAACATTGAGCATGAGCATCTCGACGAGCCTCTGAGCCCTGTTAATCAAGTTATAATGCAATTAGGAACTTAACGCAAATAAGACAAACAAGTCAATTTGTGTGAGAGTATTTCCATCCAGGTGCATGTAAATGCACCAAATCTTAGCTTGTGTATAAATGGAAGTCAAAAGTATCAAAACAAATCACGACTAATTTAGTATCTAGAACTTCATGGGAACAATATGTCTTGGTAGTGTGCCGTTTGGGACATGTAACAATCACATTTACAAGGTATTTTTAGAAAGTAAGTAAATCTAAAACCTTATCAAGGCCCTATAAAATAAAGTAACTAATATAAACTGATTCAGGTCATACTAATCAAAATTTTTTGTCTAATTTGACTTTTTCAATGATGAAACATTCAAACAAACTCTGAGTCACGAGAAGCTGAGCTCCTCTGTGCTGGTTAAGTGCAGACATCTAACATTATCATCCGTGTGTGTGTGTGTGT
>NW_023339674.1:17658545-17666417 GCF_004916995.1 Morone saxatilis | reverse complement strand
GGGGGGGGGGGGGGGGGGGGGCGCGCAATGAATACTCAAATTTCTTTATTTTTCCTTACTGAAGATCATTCAATTAAAAAAATTATAATTTCATGTTCTGGATAAATAGCACAATGAATTTGCTGTATTAGTCTCAAAGGGAATTCTACAGTTCTTTTAATACTATGTAATCATAATTACGTTACATCGTGATTTACAACTCTTAAAAGAGAAATAACACATACTGTACGTCTAATCTCTGCCTTGAATCCCATAAGGTTTATACACACACAAATAAACTGGACAAACAACCAAATATAGCAAACGTCCAGATGGATACATTAATAAAAAGGTAATCTTCCTTATGTAGCAGCAAATCAGAGCCTCTTCCATCCCTCCCTCTCTCTTCTCTTCCTGCCATCTCTCCATCCTGCAGCCCGCCACCAGACAATATGGAGCAGACAGTAATCTGGCCATGCGCTGAAGAGATTACAGCATCCAGCAGAACAGTACAGCACAGAAGAGAGCAGCTCAGTTCAGCACAGCACAGAGGTAGAAACTCAATCCAAACCAAGTCAACACAAAGAAGAATCTATAGCATGTCCAACCAAACTGTTCAGGAGAAACTCTCTCTCGCACTCGCAGAGCATCGGCTGGTCGCACACACTCCTTCTGTGAAAGCTGACCTTTTCAGAGTGCAACAGAGTGCAGTGCAGTGGATCTCTTTATTCCAAATGTCACTTTTTACAGAAAATATCTGATGTAGTGAAAAACAGATCAGACAGCGCAGGCAGATAAGAGGAACAACACATGTACAGTATGTGATCATGTACACACACACACAGTCTAAGTTTTGTTTTTTTAAATGAACGCACACATACATTAACGCACAGCGAATCTTAAATAAGTCCAAACATTCAGTCGATAGCGAAACAGATGTGCTGCCCTATTTATCCACTGAACTTAATCACGAGTGATATAAATAACTGATCTGAAGGCTTACATCCAGACAGCAGAGTCGAGGTTGGAAGTTCACACGTTGCACTTGTTACTAAGTACATGATGTGGATTTTTGGGATTTTCCGGCCCTCTCAGAAGAATAAACCCTAAACGGCAGTGGGGGCAGCCTCTGACCCTGCGCTGACCTTAAAGGCTGACTAATACCTCACTCATCAAAATCACATGCGCTCAGACACACACACACACACATACACTAATATATAAGCACTTCTATTTTTAGCTCTATTGTCTTTCCCGCGTGCAAGATAAACTCTACGTAACTGTAACTGTGGTCAACAAAGAGGACGTCAGTGTGGAGAGGCACAGCACAGAAGACCCTCAGTATCTGTTGTAGAAAATCAGTTCTTTATGAAAATGATCACTGTGGACTGTGGATTAATAAAGTACAGTATAAACACAAAATGACAGCGATCCCATCCCATTCTTACATCATTTCTGGTGCAGAATTGTCCAGCTACTCTTAGTCTGAGATATTATCGTGTTCTTGACAACAGGTTTAAAAGCACAGTGAGCACAGGCTAACATGGACACTCAAAGCTACGTGAATATTGGTGTCAAAGTGTTGTTGTTGGCTGTGTAGGTGTGTAGAGGTTGAGCTTATGGGGAGCCAAACTTTTTGCATAATAATTTTTGAACTAACAATCAATTAAAAGTCACAACACTGAGAATTTTTAGTATGCCTGTGAAAAGCTGACAGAGACGTGTTTAAAAGTGAAACATCAGTTGCGTCAGTGTGTAAACGTGTGAGGTGGAAGGAGTCTGAAACATGCAACTCAAGTGCTGTTTCTTCCAGAGCCTTTCAAGACTTGCCAAAAAAAAACTATTTTAAATCTAAAAATCTAAAAAAGTTCCAAGAAACATTAACTCATTACTCCCTTCAAATAATTTCCAGGTTGTCAGTTGGCAGTTTTAAGATGACGGTAAATGACAGACCTTGTTAGACGCTCTATTCTCACTGTAATTAAGCCTAACAATCCAACTTTCAAATTGTTCTCAATGTAGGAGATTAAAATCTAGCTACAATTAGAAGTGGTCCAAAGGTAATTTTGTGTTAACTGCTAAAGAAGTTTGAGTAAACTGTGTTTCTCTTCCTCTTAAGGAACAGTGGCGTAACACCAAAATCAAGGTGAAAGCAGGAGAGGAAGACACTCTCCTGAAAATAAACACGATGTTGATTCGAAACATTCAGATGAGAAGGGAAGACAGAAATAACCTCAAAGTGGGCAGTTCATCTTCCCTTTACACATATCACAATCCATTTACATGTTTTTCTACCTTTATTAGCCCCAAACTGATTGTAAATAAAGCAGTATTTCCTGTTGTGATCACTTTTTTAACAATGAAGACAAAAGCCTGATGATGGAAAGATACAGAGGGTGTAAAGAAGAAAGAGCATACGGTGAGTTTAGTAGCGAAGTGGTATGTGCAGCTTAAAGGGAGGAAAGGATGAAAAGGAGTCTCAGATACATGTTGTATGTACATGTTGTATGTATGTGGAGTCCTGTGCATCTAAAAAACATGGCAAACACACATAGGCAGTTGATTCCAATTATTTTTAAATCAATTTTCTGTTATTGTTTGACGTGGTTTGTTTAATTCATAGAAGAATACTGGCCAACATCTGCGCACCTCTGCAGACAACTTCACAGAATTTCTCAAAAGTAAGACTATTTTTTTAAGGTGTTAAAACAGGGGAAGCAAAAGAAAAGCTACAAAGGTGCAGATACAGGTGCAGATACAGTCAGCAGGTTGAAATCATGGCGCTAAATTAGGAAAGGTAGAGGAGGTAAAGGTGTAATGGTTGAGGAGAGGAAAGCGAGGAAGATATGAGGAGATGATAAAAGTGTTGCAGCAAAGAAACCCAAAGAAGACGAAGGTTTAGCCCACTGTTGAATGTAGACGATAGTAAAAGGTATACCGACAAACAGATGAAGGTGTAATAATAAAAGACGGGGAGGTTCTGATGGTGTAATGGTGGAGAGAAAGGAGAGCTGAAGGAGCCAGGTGTGGCAGCAGCCACAGAGGTAATCAGTGGGCCAATGGGGAGTCATTCCACTCAGAGTGAACGGCTGCCAGAGTACCTGGAATAAAAATAATCATTACACTGCATTAAAGTCACTGTCTGTAAATATACCCTGGGCAGCAGTAAAGCATGATCGCCGTGGCCCCTGCCATCAGGACACTTGCACACCTTAACGCACACGTATGTGAATATGTAAATACACGCGCATGCAAATTAAAATAAAATGCAAATATTCCCAAAGATGCGAGTGCGTCTCTCCACACAAGCGGTGTGAAAATCAGCGACTCCCCTGCTGATTCTGTGCATTTATCCTGTCATTACAAAGACAAGCTTTTAACAGAAACAAACTGTTCTCCAAATATAACTCAACCAGCTCAAAGCACATTCATTATCCTCTCCCTATAACTTATAAGTGTTATTTTAGCAACAGAAACCCCGACAGAGGCTTGAACTGGATCTCTCTCACACATTTATTCTGCCTCTCAGTATTGCTGCCTTTGGAAAATGGGGATTAAGTCTGCGTTTAGGAGAATTTGAATTGCAAATAAGGCTTTGTAATTGTTTTAGTTTTTAATCCTTGCAGGGAGGGCCTCAGTGTAATGCAAAGTTGAGACAGGCGAACATCTCAGGCATTCATCTGAGGAAGGACTGTGTTTGTTTCACCACTCGGTTCAATGAGACTTAATAAGCAGGGTGTCCGATCAGCACCTCTCACACACACACAAACACACACACACACACACACACACACACAATGACACGTACATATGCACGCACGCACAAACACGAGCAAACACACTTCTGCACACACGCCTCAGCCCATGGGCTCATTGATAGCGCGGCCAGTTTATTTTGGTTGTGAGTTCGGGTGCCCAGCTGGTACTTGAGACTGGTGGACTGGCAGAGCTGTGCAGCAGACAGCAGACACACACACACAGAGACACACACACGCTGTGCCAGGGACACACTGTGCCAGGCTGCGACGTTTGCCAGCTACAAGCCACAAAGAGAGGCAGAGGCAAAGGAGAAAGGGCAGGACAGAGTGTGTGCAAGTGTGTGTTAGTAGGAGAAAAGATTGTAAGAGTGGACAAAGACCGTGAGGAAGAAAAGAAAAGGGAGTGACTGACTTTTAGAAAAAAAAAGGTTGTTTTAGACTTTAAAAGGATGAAACTGAAACTCCAGAGTGTGAAGCAATGAAAGCAGCTCTCACTTGAGGGAAGAAGTGAAGTAACTTATTCATTAAACATATTTATTAATTTCTCAAAGCAATTTAAATCTGCTGCGTTTGCATTTGAACTCCTTAAAAAACCAAATGGCCACTGAGCTCGCTGTGGTATTCTGACATGTAAATACAAGCATGCAACACATGGAATAATCAAGCAGACCACAAGACGTGACAAGAGAGGCTGCAAACTAACCTAATGTTTGCTTAATGTTATGACATCTGTGACAGCAATGTTTGGTGACTGAGTAAACAACTCATCAAACCTGTGTTTGTGATCGTAATGAGGAAACAAATGAAAGAAGGGCTCGTTTTCAGTCGTGTGGAACATTACTGGGTTTAAAGACAACAACAGATGAAAAGCAAATCTGTGTTTTGTGGTGGCGGCAACACCTCAGATTTATACACCACCACCGGTAGCACCACAAAAACACAGTTTGAGGGAGCTCTGAAATCTACAAAGACCATCCTGCCGCACCACTTTCAAGCGTAAAAAAGCTTGGGTCTTCCTCACTTTTACAGTTTCAGGGTGATCTTCTTACCATAGTTTCTCTCAACATTGTTCTCTGACTGTCCTGCCACCACAGTCCAGATGAGAGAAGAAAATATTCAATGCTTTTTCAGTTATTACCATACGCTCAAAACAATGAGTGAGTACTGTCTTCGACCTGAGATTCACCTCTCAGGTGTCCTACAGGCTTGCCCTACCTTAATGACGAAGGCTGCTGGGACTGTAAGCGGCCTGAAACACTGGTGGACTCAGGCTGTGTGAGGGGCTGGGGCAAAAAAATAAAAAGGGCATCAGCGTGAAGAAAGCTGTGATGCATTTATGGTGAAACAACTTAGTCAGGGTTAGTATTAGTACCCAAGAGGACGGTTTATCTACCATAGGGGGCACTTTTGTTGGGGGAGGGGGGAAAAGTTACAGTCTCCTATTGGCCTGAAAGGAATACCTGCAGACACTACTCAGGGCTAAATTAAAGGCCAACTGCCAACTTTGTTTTTTCAGTTAATATTTTAATGTACAAAAATATTCTCCTGAACAGATGTTACCATTCGGCACCACTTCCCAAACCGCCATGTTTGGTTTAATGTGTCTTGACACCATCAACACATCTTATGCAGAAAAACTCCTAATTTGACACATAATATATAACAGATTATAATTTATATTTATGGATTGCCAAGCAAATATTGGGTTTAATGTACACATATGCAAGAATCATGAGTAAAACGTTTGATCTCAATGTTATCTTACAGAACGTCTCAGTTCTTCAGGTGCTCCACCTGTACAGTTTGCCAAACACTAACTTCCTCAGCCCACAACTTAACCTGCGCTCCTGGACCCGTGCAACAGCAAGTAATCGAGCCTGACTACACAATCAAACTTTTCTCATATTATGTCCAGCTGCTCCAGTGTGCGTTGATTTAATTTAGGGTCTTGGCGTAAAAGAAGGAAACGGCTTTCTTAACTCCCAGAGTTAACCAACAGGAGTGTATGTTTAAAGATAGGTTTCACTCCCTGGGACCTGCCTGACAATCCTCGTAAGCATCGTCAGTGTTTTAGACCTAATGAGGAACGGCATTAATGGAGTTCCGCTCCAAGCTTTGCTCTGGGAAGAAAAGAAAAGGGAGCTCCACAGCTGGAAAAGTTAACTGGAGACGGGAGCGACACGTCACTGTGAAAGAAAATCTTCCTTGAAATTTACTTAAACAATAAAACACTCACAAAAAAAGTCACCTTATGCTGTTCAAAGATTAGAGCAGGTTGTTCTGCCCCTCTCGTCGCAGATTTAGGCCACAAAGTTACAAACAGTCAGCGGAGGTTGTCAAAGGAAAGTTCAAACTAAGCAGAAGCATCATAATTGCAGTAATTTATGCCATTTTGTGCAGGACAGGGTCTTTTAACATAATGGATAAATGAATACTGTAAGTGTACGCGGTTTGGGAGTCACCAACAGTGTCGGGAACTTCAAAGATGGTTAGAGAGAGAGGCGTTTGTGTGTGTGTGTCTGAGCGCATTCAGGAGATGCAGGCTTGGCAGGAGAAAGCACCACAGACACAAACACCTCCGGCATGGAAGGTCGCCCTCGAACTTCCAACCCCCTGACAAATTGCTCACTTCAATTCTCCACAGTAAACCGGTTACAGTCGAGGCAAACAAGTGATGAATGTTGTTTTTTTTAATTATTGAACCATAATTTATTTCCTGAAAATGACTACACCAACTGAAACAGAATTGGCAGCATTCACCCAAGTTTCACTGGGAGAGATAAACAAATGCCCTGAGGAGTTTCCACAATTTCCCAGAATGTAGTATTCATTTAAAGCATTCGTTTAAATTTTATGGATGATGATGTTGCAACTAAGAGGGCATTCATGGGTAACTGGGTTAGGGAAATTAAATGGGACCCGGCTGGAAATCTGTAATGGAAGGAGGGAAAGTAAACGCTGCAGTGTTTGGCTTCTACAATAACTTTGCTCAGGCGGATTCATGGTGTTCACGCTGCTCTGGCTAGCAAGAAGCATAGCTAGCACCAAAACTCAGATAAACTGTGAAAAATGCAGACTTCAAACAGAGTCCCCAGTGTCTTCAGACACCGCTTTCTTCCTGCACACTGATACATCTCCCTCCCTCCTTCCCCAGACTCCCTCCTCCTGTCTCTCCGCCTCTTCTCCCCTCTGTCGCTTGTCTTCCTGTCCCTGTCCCTGGTTTGTCGTCTCCATATGTCTGTCTTCATGTCTGTCTCTTGTCAAACACAGATCCGGGAGCCAGTGCTTGCAGCGTCGAGATCAAATGCTAAACCACAGCAGCGCATTTTAAGCTTGCCCAGAATGAACCTGCAAGGAAGGGAATCATAAACAATATTTGATCTTCTGCTTCTGTCACTTCCAGACCTCCAGCCGAACACACACACAGCTTGAGGGCAGCACTTTCAGGCTTTGTTGCCTCCCTCAGATAGGGGAAGGTATACACAGGCAGAGGAGCCAACTGGCCTTTTTCATTTAGACGGTAACAAAGGTAAACAACGGCACACAAAGACAGCGTCCTCTCGCTCAACGCCCGTCTGCCTGCAGCCTGCACTCCACGCACTGTTTGATATTAAAAGACGACACAGGCGCAAACGGAGGAGGTGAGGGAAGGAGGGGAGGTTGGGGGGACAGAAAGATAGAAAGACAGATAGAGACGGACAGAAATGGAGACACAATGTTGTGGCATGCCGTTTGTGTGTAGGCTATATTTAAACTGAAAACGGCCAGGAGAATCTGTGTAGAGAAGACATCGGCGTGCCAACGCCGACTCCATTCCTCCGCTCTCTCTCTCTCTCCCTTCCATCCCTCCATCCATACCTACTCTGCCTATATTATGGATGTTATTATTATTCCTGCATGTCGTCATGTCGCCCCCGCTTCTCTCCTTCCCCCGAGCAAGAAAGCGGGCACTACTGGCACCCAGCCAGATTACCCAATCAATCTCCTCTGAGAGAGGGGGAGGGCGGCAGGAGGGGAGGTGGAGGGAGGGAGGCAAAAGAAGAGAGGGGGAGGAATAAGAAAGAGAGCGTGGAACAGAGAGGAAAGGAAAGAAAGAGCAGGGGGGGTGTGTTGGAGGATGGTGGGGGGGGGTTGT
>NW_023339674.1:17632030-17658445 GCF_004916995.1 Morone saxatilis | reverse complement strand
AGGATGGTGGGGGGGGGTTGTTGGCGGTGAAAAAGACCTGAGAGGAATCGAAGCAGGAAAAAACGGTGCAGGATGAGTAAAAAGGACAGAGACAAAGACAGCTATGAAAGGGAAGGAAGGGTTTCAGCAGACGTGTGGCGTCAAAAAGAGGCGAGCGAGCACCTGGTGCAGCAACACGGGGAGTTGTGGAGACGGAAAACACACACAAAATCACACACAGAGTCCAGACAAAGGCTTGGCCATCAACGGTTGTTTACAGAGTGCAGCTCCTCCCCTTGTGCCACCTGTTACTGTGGTCCAGCCTAACAAATGTTTAACCCTCTCAAAGAATCCCCAGGCAACAGCCAACAGAGCACCTCCATCTATATGTACTGTCTGCACAATGCATGCTGGGAACGGATAGGATCAGGGCTGCAACTAACTCTCATTTTCATTATTCTGTTTTGTTTTTTGTTTTTTTTAGATTAATTGATTTAGAGCTGAAACAATTTATTATAGGATCGATTAGTCGATTGACAGGAAAAGAATCAGCAACCATTTTGATGACTGATTATTCATTTGAGTAATTTTTCAAATAAAAATCAGTCATTCATCCATCCTATTAAATGTGAAGAATTGCTCCTTTTATTGTCTTTTAGAATTGTAAACTGAATGTATTTGGGATTTGGCCTGTTGCTCAGACATAACAACACATTTGTAGACGTCATCTTGGTAAAATCCTGATGGGCATGTTTCACTATTTTGTGGACAAATTAATTCATTGAGAAAATAATAAAATAACCCTAAATTGAATAGTAAGAAATGCCCATCACAATTTTACAAACCCTAACCTGACATGTTCAACATGCTTGTTTAAAATCCATTTAAAATTATATAAAATCCTCATATCTGAGAAGCTGAAACCAGTGAATCTTTGTAATTTTTTACTTGAAATGATGAAATGATGAAATGATTGTCAACATTAGATACTTTATCTCAACCATCATCGTGACAGTTCCCATCAATAGGCCGAGTGCTGAGTGAAGTCAGTGAAGCACTGCGATGTGAATGACGCACTTGTGGCACTAAATCTGTGACACTCCGCAGGCAATGAACCCGGATTGGCATGAATCGCAGATGTTCAGGGTTGCGACCTCTGGCTGGGGCAAAGCAAAATGTCTGCAACAACAAGGCCGAGTGTATCACTTCCTGAAAGACTGTTTGTCTGTGATTGCAAGTGCGTGCATGTGTGTGAGTGTGTTTCACAGGCGGAGAAAACAGAGACTCATTCTTCTGCCTGCTTTAATGTGAGCAAGAATGTGCGTGTGTGTGTGTGTGAACAAGCGTGCCTGCTTGCTCGTCAATATGTATGCTTTCTTCATCACAAAGATCCTGTCCTTTAATCATTCATATTGAGTTACTAAAGACGTGCCATGTTCTTATAATCAAACACGTTTCCTTAACAAAGTGCTCGTTTGAGGAACATCCAAATTCCAACAGAAAAGAGGACTATAAGATGTGCGGATCTCTTTTAGGAAATAAACATGATTAAAAGGCAATGTGAAGAGGAAGGACACAACACAACTCCAACAATTAAGACAACAAGAGAGACCACTTAAATTACTTTACAGAGGTACAAGACTTGAGGCTGTTCCAGCTCTTTATGATACAGTTTCGTCTCACTTGGAGCGTGTGGGTTCATTTGCATTTGAGTGTGGGTGTGCGCGACATGCACACAAGCGTGCCTGCATGTGCGAGTGTTTACGCGCGAGTTTCGAGCAGCTACGATTGCAGATTCACCATCCAGGGGTGAAGCCAACCACCGATCCAGCTACTCAGAGGCCTCCAGTTCTGGGAGTGTGGCCAGGGCTCCAATCCCACCACATTCCCCTGGATTAGCTGTCAACCGGTCCCCAGATCTGAGGATTAGCACATTATATTCCATTATCTTTCCCAAACTGGAGAGTCCACAAAGTCTACATCATCGCTCACAACGGGGGCCAGTAGGACAGGGCTGAGTAAGAGGTGCCTTCAGAACCGGCCCAAATTGAGCCAAACCAAGCTGAGCCAAACCAAATCTGTAACTAAGACTCTACTCTGGCTCAATGTTGCCTAGCAACCACATTAGTTCCAGGAAACAAATAAGCAAACTGTATTTCTAAATACCAATTTTCTTACCCAGCGCTGATATTTCCTCATTGTTATCCACGACTAACTGACAGCGAAGCTACCAGAGAAGACTATAAATTATATTTAAAAAAAAAACATAAATAAAAACAAAGCAATTTATCTTGCACACATTCCTCTTTCACTATTCCTGCTAAACGACACACAAGGAGCGTAGTGTGTGCGCGACTCCTGGGAGCCGTGTTGTTTTTCACTCTGTGATCCGGGGGGACTTGGGGGAATGAGGGAGCCGTTATCAGCAAGGGGCCGTGATAGAGACTTGATCAGGCCGTCGGTCTGTGGGGACCAAGGAGCCAGAGTTAATCAGAGACAGACAGACCCCTCATCACCCTGGGGATTCACACACTTCGACCCTGACACTCTCTCTGTCACACAAACGCACAAAGACACACACACACACACACACACACACACAGGGTAACAGTCGCAAAAGCACATGTGTTCACACACACCTAGCCTTGCATTTTCCTGTTGTCAGAGCCTCTACTACACCTTCTGTGCATGCTTTACTATTGACTGTCACTTTGGGTTAAAGTTCCAACATTTACAATAGAAAATAGACCTAAAAATTATTTTATTCCTTTATTTTAAAATAGCATCACTAAAAAGCAGCGCCCCCCTGGGTCAGTCATTACCAACTCATGCTGTGCAGTTAAACACTGTTCACAGATGCATAACTTAATTTTAAATACTAGTGAAGATCCCAAAGAGAGCAAATATATGTGTCTGGATTTTGGGGTAAAAAAGTATGCATGAGACAAGCTTGTGCTTCAATGAAGAGTTAAAAGAAGATGGAAGATGATGATTTTCTAACCTTAATTCCTCCTTTTTATTAAAACCTTAATAAAAACGTGCCCACGACACCTCACAGTGTCCCAGTTTAAGTCTGCATTTGTTATATTCCCTGTATGGTCAAATACACAGCAGCATTAGTGATCCTGACTGATTTATGTAGCTGCAGACTGAAACACATGGACTTTTAAAATGTGTCTTTTACGGCGGCAGAATTTGAAGCTTGCAGTTCAGCCATATATTGACCAGGCCTGTCAAACCGGAGCCGTTAAAGAGCTGACATGCAGGTATCCAGCTGGCCTACCTCTGGAGAAAGGTGTAGGAAATTATATTGCATTTAGATTAATTAGACACAGTTGTCAGATTTAATTAACTACTAGGTTTAATTAACCATGTAATTAATCTTATGGTGGTCCAACTCGTGCACAAGCACAGACAGACGGCTGCAGAGACACACACATCAACTCGTGCCCACACACACATGCATAGTACATGCACAACAAATGTAATCTGTTCATCTGACAAGTGCTCACACTTTTGCTGTCAAACCTTATAAGAGAGTTCAACTGAATGGGTGACTGGCTATGGGCTAAAACTGCCTGAATGAAAAGTGTATGGTAAGAATAGTGCCTCTAATCCATTTCAGGTTTCACTTCTGCCCAGGTGGGACGATAATCTAGTAGTTGAAGCAGTCTGTCCAGTCAACATCCTAACACCCATGTAATCCTTAGTCAAATACGTACACAGCGCAAATATTTCATATAGTGTGGACAAGCCAAAAAGGGGGAGACGTTCAAGGTAAAGTATAAAAATCCATTTTAAAACCCAAACTGACAGAAAGTGAGTGACCTCAAATTGCAATAATGAGAGCCGGGCCAATAAGTAGCTCACCAGGTCTTCAAAAACAACGTGCATGTGTGCATGTGTTCGATAGCTTACTGATCGACTGCTCCTACTCTTCAGATGATGAGAGGGTCAAGGGGGCCGTGGACCCTGACCTTTCATCACCCCATCCATCCCCTGCAGCCACAACTACCAAAGCCTGTCCAGCTCTAAATGTGTCCTATGTGTATGTGTATTGTTTGTGAATGTGTGTGTTAATGTGCCTGTGTGATCAGCCAGCTGCTTTATGTGCTTTGACCTTTACTGAAACCTTGAGTGGACCAATAAATAGCCAGGCAGAGCTGTGACCTTTCACCTCACGCCGACAGTTTCGCTAAGACCTGAGGGGTCAGAGGTTGGGCGTTTGAGGAAGTGCAGCCAGGAGATGAGCTACAGCTGAGGCAGATGTTGGAAAACTGATATCTGACTGATATGGCAGAATGGCATAAAGACTCACTGTTAAGACTTTAAGAAATTCAAAGATGTAAGTTTAAGGGCTTTCCCATAAAATACACAAGTGGTGTTCATAGGTGCTGCATTTTTAAAAGCATGCTATTTCAGACATCTGGCTCAGAGTCAGTCCCATCCAGAACAGAAGCTGCAGCAGGCAGACCAGACATGTCACAACAAGAACCAGCAGCATTATCACAGAATAGTCCCCATCTATGATACACACTCTGCGTGTGCTTGTATGTTCTCACAAGCATGTGTGAGTGTGTGTGAGTATATTTGTGCCCCCTCGTACACAACTGGAGGGTTGGTTAAGTTCACTCACATAGTCATGGAAAGCCTTGGCCTCGCTGGAATGTTCACATGTCTCCCTCCGGTCCGGAGCAGCGCAGTACAGATCCCAGAATACACTGTGCACACAGGACAAGAGAGCGACAGCAGTTAGACACTTCAACTGTGTGATCTGTAGACATATTATGTTCCTGGTTTGTGTGTTTCTGATGTGGATATGGTTGCAGTTACCTAATGGAGACTAGTTTGTGTACAAATGAAAGTGGTTAAAATGGACTGATGGAGGTACAACAAATAGTTCTACTGAAATGAAATGTTTAAATACAGGGTATGAGTGAGACACAAGTTTCAGTTCAAACACAAAATTATACTTTTTTATACCTCTTTGAGTAATACAAACACATTATTCTATCTGAAACAGCATTGTTTAAAAGGATGACTTTCTGCTCAGCATTCACAAGAGACTCAGGTGACAGCAGTGTTAAATGATGCCTTAACATAAGCAGCCATACAAGAACCTTTAGTTTAGAAGAAGGTCTGTTGAGAGCAAAGCATATGTCCGATGTCCAGAGTCAATAAATATCTTTAATATAAGACAAGGAATGTGCTTTCTTACCAAATAAAATACTATTTAAACAAATAATAAATATAAATAAATACAACTTCAATGAATTGTTTAGTGAAAAATGCCCATCACAATTTACTAAAACCCAACTTTACATAATTAATTGCTTGATTTGTCTGTCAGACTTTCAAAAACCCAACTATATTTAGTTTATATGACATACATCAAGAAGCTGGAACAGCTGAATCTTTTGCATTTTTGCTTAAAAGATTATTTAAGTATATTGCTGTTGATTGACTCATCGATTTGTCGACGAAACATTTGCTCTACTGGACAGTTTACAATACTCAGCAGTGTTGAGGTTTGATACCAAGCCCTGTTGAAAAGATGTGTCAAACAGGAGCCCTCTACGCTCAGACACACAGCAGCTGCCACTTTGGCCACCACACAGTCCTACAGTCCAGCCTGAAGCCTGCAGCTCAGCTCCAGAGAGCTTTTATCCAGGGAGGACAGGTCGCCAAATGTTCCTCTCAGCCCGCCCTAGCGACCTGCACATTATTGACCAATCAGCTGTGATTATGTTACTTACTGCCCAATCAGCCGTACTCATATTGGTTAATTAGACCAAACCCACTCCTCCAGGGCAGCAGGGGCCACCAGGTCCCACTCCAAATGGACCCTTAATTACTGCACTGAAATTAAGTACCTGCTAAGCCTGTCCACATTAAGGACTTCTCCTTCTTCGAGATATTGATTTCATGGACAGCGTATAAAATAAATAAAAAAGACCTGCTGAAGTCACAAGAAGAAATTCTTGCTGTCATTTAAAGGTGCAAATAAACTGTTAGATGCATTCTTTGTGCTGATGTTGGAAACAGCCGTGACACTTGATATGACAGACTGCGAAATGGAGCAGAAAATATTAGCTGATCGTCCATAACTGTCAGAGAATCGCTCACTAGCACCCTGTCACATGTTGTCATTTTTCATTGAACAGGATGTTTGATTTTCATGGTTTAGTGTTATTATCTCCTAAATATGGTTATTATAGAAGATTGTTGATCACTGATCTACACTTTCACTTATGTTCTTTTTTTTTGTCATTTGAAGGCATCAAGGAAGTGCAACAATAGGTGTCATAAAAATAAAAATAACAATACATTTAAAACACTCAGCACATGCTACCAGCTTCTCAAAGCATAAGAACTTCAATAGAAATGTGTTATTAAAGTATTTGAAGATTAAAAGACAGAGTCTGTGCCCTGAGGCGTTCAGTGAGCACTGGGGTCCCCTGTAGACACTGGAGGAACAGAGAGGTACTGTGCAAAGACGGTGGTGAACACATATGGTGTGTGTGTTGTGCTGCCCTTCTGTCACTTGACAATAAAGCCTGTGTACATTATCATATCTATCGGTTTGGTGTTAAAGAGATTGCTGCTCCGTCAGACGCGAGCCGCTGTGAAAAAGGCGCAACCATCGCAAATCCAATCAGCTCTCAGGGAAATGAAATGGGACGCAGGTTTACAGTTTGTTACCGAACAGACACAAGCAGGTACCGGCGCAGGGGTAGGGGAAAGGTGATCTAACATCTCATGGCCTGCGAAGTCTGAAATATATTGCAATTTGAACAGCTGACCTGCTTCTGTCTGAGCCACGCAGGGAAATCTCATTCTCTGTGTCTCTGCATAATCTGGAGCAAGATCGCCGGTTGATGGACTAAACGCAGAAACTGAGACTTTCATTATTCTGATATTATTTTAGTAGGACGATACAGGATACTTTCTTCTGTATGGAGTTAGAACAGGAAGAAAAGTAGGTAAAAGGGGCCATTACGTTTGAAAAGGTGTCAGATTAATTATTCTAATATTATCGTAATGAAAGGATAATTTTCTGAAGAGAAGATTTTCATGGTCAGGGTGCAATCAGGAGAAAAAAAAATCCCTTCCCATCTACTGTACCATCTCACATATCACTGGCTCTGAATCCAGGCAAAGTCTGGATGGGACCATTGTTAGCTCTGATTTGACAATCCCACCCACATTTAAAAGGGAAAGCCCATGTCATAGTTGTTGTCACTTCCTTTTCAGAGACACTAATCTTTAGAAATTATCTGGGAAGTCAACATTCACAGTTAATTAGCACCAGCAATCTGCAAGAAATCTTGTACTCTGCACACCCTTGTAATAGTAAATTTTCTATCCAATTATCTAATCATTTCAATCTAATCATCTCATCATGGGAAGCTCTTTATGGTATTATGGGTAGTAGAGCCACACAACTCTGTGTAGAAGAACTGCTCTTACTTTGAAGAGTCACAGGAGATATTCATATTGCAGGTTAGGGTCATGAAAACTCTTTTTTATTCATTCAAATGAGAAACAAGGCTATAAAAATATGAGCTGGCACTGTCAGCACACACACACACACACACACACACACACTTTGTATCCAGAACAGAGGAAGAAGGGATTAGTGTCCAGCCGTCCAGAAGAAGACAATTACTAAAATTAAATGCCATCACGATAATTATTTGCAATTAACTGTGGTCTGACAAAGCCGGTGGTTACAATGTGCTTTTCCATTATAATAAGGAGAGTAAACAAAGACACAGAAAGACAGACACACAGGCTGCTGGTGGCAGGTCGACATGATAATCCTCTGTGTGTCTTTAGCCAGTCAGTCTGTGAGTCGGGAGAGAGAAATATACATAGAAATGAAGACAGAGATGGAGACAGATGGTGATAAGGAGGCAGACAGAGCATGAGTAGAAGAAACAGAGAGTCCAAAAAAATAAAGTTACAGAGATCCGACCGAGCTGTCTCCTCCTCTTATCAGAACAGACTCTTCTTAATGGGACAAAATGCTGCAATCAAAGAGCGGAGGCGGGGAAACACAACCCTTCCAGTTGTCTTTATTACCTTGACTCAAGTACCAGCTATTCTCCTGGCAGCGGCAATGCGTTCAGCGAGCAGGAGGAAACAACAACATCACCGCGCCATGTAAATCAGGAACACTCCCTTTGGACTGTGGCTAATAATTACAGCAACTGTCATCACAAGAAGACTGACGGCTTAAGAGGAACCAGCAATAAAATGAAGTTGTGTGCTGTTAGATATTTACACAAACAGGTGGAAGATATTCCTGCTTTCAGGGTTATGGCGGAGACTTAAGGGACCTTCTGGTGATGCTGTGAATACTCGCGCTCTTGGTCGGTCACCAGACAGCAAGTTAGCACGGTTAATTTCTGCAAAAATATTTGTACAATCTCCTCCGGTCTCACGGCTGACTGTAAACCATCTGTTTTGTGAAGCAGAGGTCATATAAAATTGCATGTTGAGACAGAGCTGATATGATAGCTTCTTCTATTTTGGACTGTCCAAATCTACCTTAAAAACGTCAAAGCTGTCAAGAGGTTTTTGAGTGTGGTCAACAATGCTAATTCACTTGTCAAAGTGGAACTTTGGATTTACTCTGTGATGGAAGTCACTGATTGTGACAACTGTATTAAAATAAACTGATTTTGGTTTGAAATTCTACTGTTATTAATGGCGGGGTGACAAAACCTTAATTTATCTACAGTGAATCTCTTCAAGTAGTTTTGCAATAGCTGAAAAAGTTTATATATTTGAGCAAATTTCTCCTAGACTTGGATCAGATTTGAATATCGTGCAATGTCAAAACCTCCCATTGAGACCGTTGATGCATTATTCCAAGATGGTTACCGCCATTGCTAGCCTTTTAGGAACACCAGATAAATAGCCTTTATTATCATTAAATTTATTATCATATTATATTATTATTAGATAAATTATCCTTCTTTGTTTTATGTTTACACATTGTAGCAGTTTGTTAACAAGTGAAACCACATACAAATAGTGTACAGGTCCTTTTAAATTAGCTGAATTGACTTTATTAGTGTTAATATCGGATTTTATTTAGATGTAACTGCAACTAGGAGGCTGACAAGGGTTTTTTGGACTAAGCTGCTCTAATTTTCCGATCTGGACAATGTGATAGGAAAGAAGGATAAATTAAGCAAGGAGGGGAGAAAGAGAGGAGAAAGAGAAAGAGGTGGAGGAGACTGTCAGATACCTGTGTTTACAAAGAAAAGTCCAGACATTAAGAGCAGAGGACGGCTGTACTCTCACTGTTTTCTCTGCCCCTCACAAACAAGAATTTCTGCTAGAGGCTATCACACAGAGGGTCCCTCTACATACTGTTGTTGTGCTGAGGTTTTTATGTGTGTGTATGTTTTTTGTGTTGAGGTGTGGGGTGTGTGTGTGTGTGTGTGTGTGTGTTGGGGGGGGGGATTCAGCGGCCATCCAGTGAAAACTGGTTAAAGCAATCGATTTTGGGATAAGGAGGAGACAACTAGCAGCAGCCAATAGAGAGGGAGCTAATGACACAATCAACACCTGCAGCCCTTGCTGAGCCTTTTCTTTATCCTTCCACCCATAACAACAGATGTGGATGAGTGACCCCCACTTCCAGCCTCCCTCTTCCTCCCCCAACAACCCCCCCACCACCACCAACCCCTTACAGCCCTGGTCTCATTCTGAAGTCCCCCCACCAACGCCATCCTACAGGAAACAGCCACAGAGGCAGAGACAGGAGGGAAGAAAACTCCAAGTTGAGGTGGCTGGAGGGGAGACAGCGGGGGCGGCTGGGGTGCGGCGGGTCGGCGGAGCTTAGATTTGGTGTTTAATCCGCCAAAAGGGAAAGGGCTGCGAATGCACCAAAGAGTGTAAGTCCGTTCGGGGGGGTCCTCTCTTCCGGCAAACAAAGGGAAGGCCTCCAAAGACAGAAAGGTTTTGAGGGAGGGGGAGCGAAGGGTGAGGGATGAGGAGTTGGTGGCTTTCCTACCACTGGAGCTTTGTTTTTGAGGGGAGGCTTGGAGGTTGGAGGGGTTTGCAGTTGGCGTAGGTTGGAACAGCTGTGTGCCCGCCCCCCCCTCTCCCCCCCGCAGCCGACCCCCGGACCCCACCCCCAGTGAGTCTCAATGTCCACGTGCTGCGTGGCCCAGACAGACGCCCCTTAGCTAGGTCATACTACACTGGAGCCCTGCCCTGCTCAGCCTAGCTAATCATCAGCCTACTCTCCAACTGCTCTCTGGCACACACACACACACACAAACACACACACGCACTAGGTCATCTCCCACACTGTGCTGAAATATATCAATACAGTCAGAACACACACCACGAGCGCTCGTTTTCCCTTTCTATTCCCACTCTCTCGTACTCACTGGGCCAGTCTCCCTGAGACCTCTTATTGGTTCGGGCAGAGGCTAGAGCAAACTTAAGCTGCGCTGTATGTTTGTGTATGTCATTCTGTCAGTATTACTGGTAGCTGTCCAATTGAGAGCTGTCAGGTTGAGAGAAGCCAGGCTCTTTAAGGACCATTATGAACCGTGTCAACAGGCTGCACAATTACAACACACACTGGGGCCAGAGAGGATGAATGAATCAAGCCGCATGTCCGGGTTTATTACACAGGGCCGGCCGGGGGGCTTTGGGGATGAGCAGGATAGCATGAATGACAAACAAAGCGGGCCCTGTCAAACCTCTTATCCTGGCTCTCTTTGCCTCTCGTGCTGCCTTGCTGAGGATTCAGCCTCTCAACCTCCCTGCCTGTTTGCCTGCTTGATTCTTTGTCTGCATCCTTTCCAGCTGCCCAGCTTCCCCCTTAATGCCTGTCTGCTTCCCCCTTTTGCCTTAAAGATGGATTTTCTAGTTCTTGGCCTGACAACTGGAAAGGGGGAATCCTACATTTGGGTGTTCCCATTCCCTCTAATTCAGACATGGAGAAAAACAGTGTACGTGTCAGGCACTAAGCCCACTGACACTGTTCTTCCAGCCAGATAGAAAACACTGTCCTCTCTTTATCAAGCATTAAGACATCTGACAGATTTGTTTAAAGACGCAGAAAGAAAAGAGGTGCAACCCATGCCAGAGTCTTGTTCTGTTAAATGGAACATCAGGTTAGAAAAGTCTCCAGATCTTGACGATGGATGTTTAGAGTGGGAGAGTTGAAGGGGAGGCGCGGCAGGACAGACGTGGGTCAGAGATACTGAGGTGAGTGAGGTGAAAGGAAAAGGTGCATACCAGTGTTCTGAATACTACAGGAAGTTAGTTATTATAGTTTGGCACGTTGATTTGGCCTGCTGACCAACACAGTTAGCAGTTGCAGGAGCAGAAGATGCTGTGACACACAGCTCATAGAGGTATTTAAGTTACTCTAAAAGCCTCAATGCCCGATTGTCGCAATTTGCTTAAAAAATTGCGTCTTAGTGTAATCACTCATGTCAAATCTGAACACACTTACATGATACATATATTTTTAGACTGAGCGTGACTTACGCTCTCTGAGGATATCATTATCTCTGATATCCATCACAAATAAATATCCATAACTTTGCTTAGAAATCACATAAAAAATATGCTCATTAAGGACCTCCTGCAGAAACCTGCTTGACAATTATCAGGTTTTTAAGTTATCTTCCTAATTAATTAATAATAAAGAATTCCTAATTCAGCATACTTTTAATGGTGCCAATTTGCCAAAATGTAAACTAATATATGCTATAAAGCCGGGCTGAGATTGTAGACAACAGTATAACCCACTGAATCTAAATATATTTCCTGTTTACATCACCAAAACTTCACAAGCATCGATGTGAGGTTAAAAAAAAAAAAAACACAGTTCAGCTTAAATAACAGAGCAAGGTAAGTTAGCTCACTTGTCAATCAGAGGGACGCTCGGAGTACAGCACTTAAACATGTGTGAGATGATGCACTTAGCATTCCCTGCAATTACTGTCCCTCTCCACCCCTGCACATTCCTTCAGACCACCAAGAGTACTTCTACAGTATGACTGTGAGCTGTTGAAAAATGTGTGTGTGGTCAAGATAGAAAAAGAGCCAGACGATCAATGTATACATACCACCACCATGAGTGTAAAAATCCTGGAGGTTCCCCAAGTGTGATGTTCTTCTCCCATCGGATCTGAGAGGAAGAGAGAATAGAGGAACGAGAAGACAGAGGGGGAAATGAAAAATTAGACACTGCTGAATGTTTTATGCATAATGTAATCATTTTGCTCAACTGTCTTTCCAACTTTAGACAGACAGAGCAATTGTGAGACAGAAAGAAATAGGCCAACGGGCAGCGCAGTGAAGTGCAGTGCAGTGAGGAGTTTGTGGATAAGAAACTGTGACTGTCTTGAAGCAGCGGCCCTCTCCACTGCCCTCACAAACCAGCAGAGCTCCTGCCTGTATCTGGACACCAAGATAAGATCCAGTGAGAGATAACAGACCCGCTGCCTGCTTCACACACTCCTACTGACACGACTCTGCACACGCGAACACACAGACACATCCGCTGCATGCATACATGATTCACCAGAGTCTGAGGACGGCATGACAGCAGCAAGATTTGTCTCTGTTTTTCTATATATACATATATAGAGAAATAGATCCAAGTTTCTATTTAAGTGTCTATTCTACAGATTTCCCCTGTGCAGTTTATGGTGATGTGATGTGCTGTATGTGGGTTGGGCCTGTTGATTTAACGCTGCTAAAGAGCTGAGTGCTGCACTGTGCAGGAGAGCATAGAGTGGCAAAGTCCTCTCGGGGACAGAAGTGTATTGTGTGTATACTATAAACGTAAGTATGTGTGTTTGTGTGTGTGTGCACATTCCTCACTGAAGAGGAACAGAGGCTAATTGAGGCAGGAGAGTCCAGGTGATAGCGCTCTCATTAGATGGCACTGAGCAGGTGTGTGTCTGTGTGTGTGTGTGTGTGTGTGTGCCTTCAGTCTACCTGTGAGGATAGAAGTCCCTTATCTATTGAAACATTTCTGTGTGCTTTTCTGTGTGTGTGTTTGCATGGGGAAGAGACTGTGAGGTACATAGGTGTTGCAAAGAAAACATCTTCACAGTACACTGCAAATACAGAAAACAGAGTCAAATAGAGACTCTGTAAACCGTACAAAGTTACAACCCAATAGAAGTTTACAGGACATCTATAGTATGACATCTTTAAGTCGATAACTCGTTAACTGTGTCACAAAATGACAATAAAAACAATGTTTATTTTACCTTTTCAATTCTAAAACATGATTCAGACTTTGAAGTTATTTGCTTTTCACCTAACGTCAACACTAGCCTTCTAATAGTGTTCATCAGTCACACAGTCTTAATTCAAGGTCTACTTTAGAGCTGCAATGATAAGACACATACTCAATAAGTTCAAGATTCACCTATTTTGATCATCTATTTCTTGTTTTTAGTAATTTTTCAAGTAAAAATGCCAAATATTTCATCATCTGTGAAGATTTGATGCTTCTCTATGTGGCTGATATTAATAATCTGCATCTCTTTAGGTTTTAGACTATTAGTCTAATAATGTGCAGTTTTTTAAAACAATTTTCTGATATTTTATAGATTATCAAATTATTTATTTATCGATCAAAAATAATTGGCAGATTCATTATATTCACTTTCTAGAGCTTTCAACCACATCTCTAATTTTGAACTACTGATTATGTAGTTGTGTATGATTTAAACCCATTTTTACCAATTTGTATGGTCCTTATGTGTTTTCTTGACTGATTTCTTAATTAGCTTGTAATTTATTTATCTGTAGCAATTTCTTTCTTAATTTCCTTATGTTTTCTAAAGTTGCAGTGCATTTAGCGTGCAGAATGAGGAGAAACAAGCAGGAGAACAAGAATAAAACAATGAGGCACTAAACAGTGAGAAGATTTAAGAAGAAAAGAAGAAAGACTGATGATCAAAGTATAAAAGAAAGGGAACACAGGGAAAAATTGTGTGCTTCAAGAAAGATCTAGAGAATGTTGAAAGGGTGCTTATGCAGTAACTGAACCCTGAGTGATGTAGTTGAGTATAACAAATCATGTCTGTTTGCAACCTTTCTTCAAATACTTGTGAGAATCCCTCAACATTTTAAAGTCTACTGCTAGGACTGCATGAAGGGGAAAAGGTGAAAGGTCGAGCTGCTGTGTTCGCTCGGATATGTACCCATTACTGTCAGTCTAATCCAAATACACTGACTCTGACCATATAAGACAACTAAATATAAACGATGCTGTGGTTGAAATAAACAAAATCATTGAGCAATATACTGTTGCAGGCGCAACATTTAAGACAACTGGCGTCAAATTGACTTAGCAGTCTTAGCGTGCATGCCTTGTGGACATGGATTGTTTGGATGTGTCTGTGTGTATGTTGTTTTAATCCCTGTCTGTGTAGATGTTGTTTTAATTCCTGTTTGAGGCTGTGGAAGTGTGCGTGGGTCTGTGTGTGTCTGCGTGCCTCTGGTTGCCTGTGACCCAGAACTTCACCCCTTTCCAGCAGCTCACCAATAACACTCAATCTCTGGGAGAAGATTCACCCACGAGGCCCCGAAATGAGCGAGGCTCTCTGCAGCCCGACCACTTAATCTCTGTGTGCTGCTCCCCCATCTTTACTTCATATTGTAGACGTCCACTCGTGGTTGCTGGCAGCTGGACCGCCCTCCAGCAGCCCTGCCCGCCCTGCTGCCCGCCTGCCTGCACACCATAAGCAAAGGCAACCAATTTCTGTCTGATTGCGTCTGATTGATGCATCCATGTTTCAGCGATCTCTTCTCTTGCCGTATTTTTCTCTACTTTTTCTTTTGATTAGATTTTTCTTCAGAAATTCAAGACCTTTTCAACACAACTTTTTTAAGAATTATGAGGGGATTATCATCTGATATTGATTTTACATATATTTTACAACTTGTTTTTATTGCCTAGGCCAATAAAATAAAATGGTCATGGTTGAAAACTGTTACAAGCAGATCTCAAAGAGGTTACACAAACACTGCTCTGAAGCTCATTAAAGTAATAGTTTGACATTTTAGGAAACATGCTTATTCCCTTTCTTGCCGAGAGTTAGATGAGAACATTTATACAACTCTCATGTCTGTACTGTCAATATGAAGCTGCAGCCAGTAGCCAGGTTAGCTTAGCTTAGCATACACGTTAGGAACAGTCAAGATGAAGACAAAACTCCAGGAAGTGTCCGACCAACAAATAGTCCAGGGTTAGGGTTAGTGTTAATAGTTGTATCGCTCTTGTCATCAAACTCTCGGCAAGAAAGCAAATTTCATTTAATTTCCCAAAATGTCAAACCATTCCTGTAATCCTGCTTTATATGGTAGAAAATCTAATTTCCACTCTCTTACTTCACCAAAGCCTGTTGCTAGCACTCTTACAGATGCTCTGTTGAACTGCTTGTTGAAACGGTGTCGCTCACTAAACCCTCACCTCTGGGTGTGCAGCATGCACGTGTACAAGTGCAACAGTATCTCTATGTGACTGTACACCGAGCTCACCTGATGAAATGACAGATAAATGATGTCAGTATTGAAGTTGAACGATATAGACCTGGCCTTGCTTGCCATCGGAGCCCTCTCAGTGTTGGGGAGTGTATTAAGTGGAGCTGAATAAAGCCAGTGAGCAGGAGAGGTGTTGTACAGGAGACGGCCTGGACATAGGACCATTAGCAGGAAGGATGTCCATTAAGGAAGAGGATGCAACACATTAGAGACCTTACCTCTTCAACAGTTCAGCGGCCTAATATGAGACTAATAAGTTCAGCAGACCTGGGACAAATGGTTATGTTTGGAATGGTTTCAAATATTAAAGGTACACTTGATTTAACTTAGCAAGGACCGGCTTTGCTTCTTAAATGTCACAGCGGAAAGCGAGCAACAACACATGCTTACAATATGTCAGACTACTCTAATTATGCAGTGTTTATGATTACAAATTAGAGCTAATAATGAAGGGCGGGTAATCATATTAAGTAGCCCAACCGATGCAACGTTTACGTTGTCACAAATTAACAAACAAGTCAAAAGAACATTGTTGTTGTTTAGCAAGTCTTGGTTTATTAATGTATTAATGTTGTCACAGTTTTAAATGTCCAAAGCTGTTTTTTTTTGTAAGATTGCTCAACAGCTGCTTGAACCCAGAACAACATATAATGTAAATTCCATCCCTGGTTATACAATGGAGGGGGAATCACACTCACGCTTTAGGCACAGGAAGTCAAAGTGAAAGAACATCTTACCTCTGACAGGAAGGTCTGTGCTGATTTCTGTGCGCCGACATGCAGCAAATACTCATACACGTATAAAGCTAACCTGGAAAACAGAGACAGAGAGACAAAGAGAAAGAAGTCAGTGTTGAGGATCATATCTTTTACACTCCATTTGCTCATAAAACCTCCTCATTTCATTCTCAAAAACAACATTTAACTGAAATATTATTTAAAAATAATTAAAAAAAACAGGTTCATCCTCTCTCTTCATCCCCAAATGTGTCACACTCATTCCAAGTAGCCCACCAACTTAAGTCCAACAAATGTGCACAATTGGCAGGAAATCATCACTGTGTCATTTTAGATGGAGCTTGGATAAACACGATTTTACAGTATGAAGATCATATACACTGTGGAAGGGGTTGTAAATGTGTGATGTAAAGCTCTGCAGCTCTGAGCTAAAGAGCCTCCGTGGCACTCAGCCATATCCCTGTGGTTTTAGGAACTCTGCTGTTGAGGCATAGAGGCTGAAAACAAAACAGTGTAGACACACTGAGAGAAACATGGACAGCCGAGACGAAAAATATTCTCCAATGTGGCTGAAGTTGGACTCTCAAATGTCACCACACAGCG
Source organism: Morone saxatilis (assembly GCF_004916995.1). Taxonomy (NCBI): domain Eukaryota; kingdom Metazoa; phylum Chordata; class Actinopteri; family Moronidae; genus Morone; species Morone saxatilis. The sequence continues at coordinate 17,641,577 of NW_023339674.1, read as the reverse complement.
TGTAGGATTCCTGTTATTTTTAGCTGTCACATACATGTTGATGCCTACCTTCCTATCAGATTTAAGGTAGGAAACATGGCTGAATGATTAATTAATTATGATAATGAACAATTCCTAAACAAACTTTTAGAAACATATTTGCTTATCAAGTTGTTATGGATAACTTGTGACATAACCAACAGACACAGAGCAACATGAGCATCCCACTGGAGTTCAGCCTCGCATCTTGACTGTGTTTAGTCCAAGACTCGTGTTTTAGCTCTGGCTTTGTCAAAATATGGTTCAAATACAGGATATATGCTAAAACAACAACAAATACATAGCAAGCTACAAGCAGCAAGGGAGGAGTTAGGTGTTGATTCACAGTGGGTTTGGTTCTACAAACAAGCCTTTCACAGTACGTTTGATTGAGTGAAAAGGTGCCATGAAAAAAGTCAACAAAAACTAAAGCCAATGTTTTGTTTGTCTGTTCTGGGCTTCTGTAGCAACATGGTGGTTCAATATGGCGGACTCCACGGAAGGCGACCCGCTCCCTCTGTAGATAAAAACAGCTCATTCTAAGGTAACAAAGACATAACAATTCCTATATTCAGGTGATTATACACTAATGAGAACATCCCTATAAATATTATAATATATCTCTGCCAATAGAGCTATATATCTAATAAATGTTACACATTGGACCTTTAAACAACTCGTGCCTATTTTGCTGGTACCTCTTTGGTACCAGCAACACATTTGAACTATTTTCTTTAAAAAAAATCACATTCAGCTTGTGTGAGGTTTTGATACAAAGAGTAAGATGTATGTTTTCACGTAGAAAGTAAAAGTCTGGTTGCCGAGCAACAAGATGACAAGACTCCATGAAGTCACTCTATAGTCCAACACTTAACCCCTCATAAAAGCACAATGTGTCATTTTTACACATTGTTTTTTTTTTAATATGGATTAAACAAAACATAACGTGTTAATTAGCGTTCTTGAGAGGTGCTGGTAGGCTCGTTATCTCTAGACAGAACCATGCTAGCAGTTCGCTGCTACACTAACTAATTGTATCGTGGCTGTAGCTTAACATATTTACATACAAATATGAGATTGTTATCGATCTTCTCATTTATCACTTTTAGAAAGGGAAAGGAAAGGTTGAACTAGTCCGTTGACTGTTTCAGTCAGACTGAACAAAAGGTTTTTAACTCGAGAAGCAAAAAAAGGCAGAAAGTTTACAGAAGACTGTGGATTGTTTTGATTATGATCCATTAAAATCAATCCATCTCCATAGCACAGAGTGTGATTTTCTTTGGGGTGGGGGGGACAAGATCATTGCTGTCTATCTCTCAACAGCTGACTCATCCTTGTTACTTGTAGCCTGGACAGACATCACAGCCTGAAATCATCAGTATGCGAATTGTCTCCAGGTCTGAAATAAGGGTAGAGGGGAGCTGCTGTGCTGTTGTGTACGGTGGGCGACTGTTTCTATGCTGATCACATGCGTCAAGGCCAGAGCAGACACAGAGTTATGATGTTTGGGTTGATGCTGGATGATACCGAATGAATCAATAATGAGCAGGGCCAGAGTTGAACAACCTGACTCTTTATATTCACAAAGATATCACTGAATTTCACTGCAATGTCTTGACAACCATCTGCTAAAAGAAAATTATCTGCTACAGCTGGTCCAGACCAGTTTCAACTAGCATTAGACGCTAGATGCTATCACCTCTTCTATTTCTCACTCTTACATCAGATACAACTGTATCAACAACCATTTCAGATCTGCAGTGTAAACACGCTGTTTAAAATACAAGGATTTATAGTTCAATAGAGAGTATATATGTGTTTGCTGGGAGTGGGGGGGTCACTGCTAAAGGGCCACTCACAGATTGCATGTGGAGACAAGGACTGGGAGAAGCATGAGACACAATAAGGAGCAAACTGCTTGTTGTAAATGTTTAATATTGATCTCAAATGGAGTGACTGCCCTGTTAGTGAAACTGATCAGTGTTGTGTTTAGGAACAAGTCTACTGTGTTTAATTACGTGTTGTCTCGCAACGAAATTGCTGTACGATTTGTTCCCTTCAGAGGCTAAAAACATGAGTAAAACCCCCATGGGGGGGGTGAGGTTTTTTTTGGCATATGTACGCAAAAAGCAACTTCAATAGGAATGAATGAGGCACGATCTTTGAACATAGTATCCAGTTCTCGGTAATACATCAATGATATAAACCAAAAACCTCTAGTAATAATGCAGCCTCTTGCCCATGGGGTGAAAAGAAGTCCACATATATATTTTGTTGCTCATAAACCTTAATAGTTCTCTCATCTGGATTTGGCAGCTGGACACTCAGAGGGCGCTTTTCAGATGTGTTTCAGTAAATAAAGTTGAGAGTATGGTTGTAACACTACTTGAGGTACCAGGTTTGTCTGGTCATTCACTGTAAAGCTGACTCAACCATCAAGGTTTGCTACCTTCGTTTTTGCTTCATCAGCCTGATCAGGGTGATGTTTAAGCTTCCCGGGTTCTGGGTAAAGTGAGTGGTCCGTCAGTGTGAAATGTAAAACTGAGGTCCCTCTTTGCAGTGTGAAATACCCAGCGGCAGGCGTCAGCTCCTATACACCCTGTCCGCACTGTACAGGATCGAACAGAGATTCCCATGAGCACTGCAGCAATGAAATTTTCATGGCAGAGCCTGGTGTGATCTGAGGGGCTCTATGCCCTAGCGATGGGCACCTGCTCCGGCTGCAATGCATTATTTAAAAACACTCATTCAATCCAGGCTTCAGGGGACACCTTTTGTTACTCTGTCAGAAGTAGTAAGTGTAACTCGGCTGAGGAGGAGACTTTTTTGCAAGCTGATGGAGCAGAGCCCGAGGAAGGCCAGGTAGATAAAGGAGACATGGGGGGAGGGTTGTACTGTATGAGAGGGAAACTGAAGGTCAGGGCCTCTTTTTCCTATGTGAATACTGTAAACCTGAATTCCTTCCCTGTGAACTCTGCACTAGTTACACATGTCACTCAGGAATAAAAGATGAGATGCTTACAAGACAAACCACAACGACGCAGTCCACTCCACATCTCGCATTTCCCCTATTGCACATTTCACTCTCTCCTTCCTTGGCTGAAGTCGTTCAGATGAACAATGAAATTCAACAATAAAGCATGTTGATGCAAATGACACAGGGGCAGATCAGATCAGTGGGGGAAGTGGAAAAATTTGACTGCTGACTGGATATCAAGGGTCAAACCTGGTGTGTGAGTTCACATTAAAAAGAGCAACAAAGCCATCTATTGTGTGTTAACTCACCCTCTTCAGCTTCAAGATCATCTGCAACAGTTTTCCCACCATATAGCGACTTTAGCTGTGACATTAAATATCTACAACACCATTTCTGATCATTTCTTTTCTTTTCCTGACTCTAACCTCATGCTGCCTCACTAGCACTTTGCTCAATGTCCACACATCAAGGAGATCTCTCCCACTGCCACGTCCCCAGAAAACACACCTGACATTTAGCCCCAGGCTGCCCCATCCAGCCTTCCCTTTCCTTCGCTCGCCTCCAGAGACAAGGGCACCTCAGCTGAGTTTAGCCAGCTAAAGCACAGACAGTTAGCAAATTAACTTCCATGTCTTCGTTTCAATAATTTAGCAGCGAGAGCAGGGGCAGGGTGAGGTAAGGTATGCATGCAGGAAGTGGTGGAGGAGGATGAAGCAGCAACTGCATCTGCTTTTCTATATTATCTAAGCCTTTCAGAAAAGAATAAAAAGGTATAGCATTCATAATTTATATGTTCTGCGGTGCAGTGAATGTAACAGAGTGTAACGGGCTAAAAACACAACATATGATTTCCTAAATATTAAATATTTATAAGCATCATATGAAAGCGGTATAGATCTGACGCTGTAGTGGTGAACGGGTTTGAATGTATCAGTTGAAGGTGAATGAAAGATTGGATGTCTGTGTGTGACACCTGTGATACTGTGAAGCTGTTTCACTAAAGCTTATTCCCACTGCACACGCTGTTTATATTTGCTTGGCTTTGTTATGGCAGTTTCTTTGTCAAAACAAATCAGTGTCAATAGGCGTGTAAACACGCATGGCTTTAGCCATGGGTTAATCCACACACTGTCTCTCTCTCACACACACATGTGCCTACAAGCACACACACACATTTACTCCTCTCACTTTCTACCAGCAGCAAGCTTCACTCTGTGACGTTACCTATTGACAGACTCACCTGTAAACGTCCTCTAACCTCAGAGTTTAACTGCCTGATAACTTGTTCAAGTTTGATTTTAACTCAGAAACACAACTTTTCAGTGAAAGAGGCAGAGGAGAGAGATTTATAAAGATTTGTGATAGGAGATTATATTGACATAGCTGACATAGTTTTGTTATCACCAGAGCCTCCTCCCACAGCAGTTAATGAGGGCAATGATATAATGCGGAAAAATAATCCAAACTTCAGAGAGAACGTTTGTATTCCATGTTACAGAAGACTTTATCTTAAGGAACACAGGAAGTCTTATTTACCTGCTTAGATTATTCTTTTCTCTGTATTCTCGTACAAGACTTACACACTTCTCTTATGAGAACTCTGTTGCCAAACCGATTAACAACTTCAGGCACGTAGCCTCAATATTTATACTGTCTCCTTTATTTCAACTGAGAAAACTAACAAATTTGTGCGGATGCACCCAAAGCAGCTGACGAAAGGCGGCATTAATTGACTGTTGACATATCTGAATGAAAGCACAGTCAGCCAAAGGGTGCCGAGGGTAAATCAAGGGTTTCTTTACTTTTAGTGCAGTGTTTCTGCCTATGTTAGTGCGCAGCTCTTTATGCTTCCTTCAAAAGGCTAAAATGCAGATGGCAGAGCCATCTGTGTAGAATCAAAACCATGCATTCAGACCTGAAGATCCCTATTAAACTGCATGTAAATACGTGGGAGGAGCCAGAGGAGGAGCGGAGGATGTAAAGAACCCCATGTTCAAAACAAACTGATTAACTTGAAGTTCTTGAAGTTGAAGTTCTTTTCCCAAACAAATACAGCGACACTCGAAATCGCACAAAAACTGTCTGTAAACAAACACAGAGGATTAGGAAACAGACGCAGGGAGCAGAATTCTTTCAGAAACTAAGAACGTGCTTTTTAAAAATGAGATGTTTGATCAAGCTATTAAATATTTTTGTGAATGGCACCGTTAATTAAGATGCCGGATTCATCAGTACATATTTCAAAGAGGTTCCAGTAACTAAATAATAAGGTGACATTAATATTGAAGCTACCTCCCTGTTCAAATGATATTCAACAAAACGCTTGTTAGAAAAAAAAAATTAAAAAAAGTGCGGAGAGTAATTAATTTCGTTGGTCACAAGGGCACGAGCTCTCCCTCTACCTTTATTATTATTATTAGCATGTTCCTTTTTCACAAAATGTCTGATCACAATAATGTTTCTCAAGGATGTGCGAAGAAAACACTTCACTCCCCCCTCGTGCCTGCTACCTGTGATCTCAAGACAGTGAAACCAGGCAACTGAATTCCACTTGTATGGCAAGGCCTTGGCTGTGTGGAGGAATCCACATAAGTGTGAAATGTACGTGTGACTGTTTGTTATATGTCGTATTTCTGAGCAAACTGTTTGGACTCGAGTCTTGGTTTCAAGGCTTTAAAGGAAATAAAACACACACACACACACACACACAGCTTTGTGTCGCAAACATACTTAAATGCACACTTGAGCTTATAAATTGGAACATTTTGTGTACCCAATCTGACAACTACTGTACACTATTGAGGGGACTGGAGCGTTCAGCGCTGCTAACACAGGAGGATGTGCTCTGCTATGGAGGAGCTTTTTTATCTTATAAAACTTTTTTAGGTTTCAGAAGCTACCCCTGCACATCGGTACGCACCAGATTACACGCAGGATCTGTACCACTTCTGACGTAACTCCTTACTGAAATCAACAGATCATCGTTACCTGTGGCAGCATGGGAAGACTGCAACACCAGAAGATCATAAAACACCACAGCACCTGAACAACATTGCGGCCGCGTACAGTAACTCTTTTTTTGGGAGTTGAAGGAGACAGTGGTGTAAAAACGATAAGGAAGATACTGTTTCTCTTGGCTGTTCTAACTTCCAGAGTGAGCTTAATCCAGTTTTCCCTGAAAAGCTCCAGCAGCTGTCTGCACTCCAAATGACACCAGACTGCCAAACAAGTCTGGTGTTAAAAGAAATAAACTCTGTTACTGAAAATACTGAACATGAGACATTTTAGGAATTTAACTACACAAGGAAGCGTCTCATAAAAAATCCAGATACACTGCTCAGTAAATATTCTTCCTTGTAGCACCAATTGGTCTGCTGTAACTCACACGCCCTGCCCACACTCTTGTATTGTCTGATTGCTTTCAGCTATACAGGGAAAACACCGCTCTGGACAAATTAAATTTTTCTCAAGTCTCTACTATCTAGTCTCTACTTTTTCTTTCAACAACTTTTGCGTCTCTAATGCAAAACAGAAAGACCTATAATATATATACTGGTATAGTAATAATACCAAACAGCTGACCAACCAAATACCTTATATAATGGATTTATAGTTTATTTAATCAAGTGAGTATATGACTTGATAATAAATCCTTTAGGGGAGAGCTGCAGCTGTGATACTCGGTCACACTGTACGACTGAGTCTCCTTTAATTGGAGTCCATCCGGGGCGCCCTCATTTTAGTATCTGAATATGTAAAGAGCCATATGAATATGTAAATATGAATATGAGCTAATTCTGTGATGCATTGAGGCAGCTGTTGTGAGCTCCACATTTACAAGGAAACATGTGTTGGCCCTGCGGGGCAGGTTAGGGTGACAAGACAGGTGAGGGGAGAGGGCAAGTTGTCGTCCATTATGTCTGGACATTACCTGTAGGACACACACACATACACACACACACACACACACTAGGTTTAAAGACTTTGATATTTACTGTGTAGTTTCTGATGCCAAACATACTAAAATAAATAAATTCAAGAATGCTGTTATGCACAAGCAGCCTTAACAGAGAAGCATTCATCATTTCCAGTTCTCAAAAGACTTGTATTTCTCATGAGTTAAATTATTAATCCTCCTCCTACACTATCATTTGAAATACATGCTGCCTCTGCACTGATTTCACTCCCAATAACACATGGAACATAATCCACACTCCCTGAACAAGCAAGTCCAACTAAAAACTGTCTATAAACACACACAGCATTTTAATTATCTATTGCTTTTCAACATATTGTGAATACAGTATTGAAATAAAAAAAAGGGGGGCACACAAACAGGTGTAATAGCAGCTAAAAGTCTGCTGGTGGTTCATATGCAATATTAAAGCATCATATGCTGGTTCAAAGGTCACTCTGCCTGCTGTTCATAAAACCACATGGGACTGTTTTCATTTAGGATTCACTCCTCCACCTCGACACAGACACAAACACGCACGGAGCTTCTCAATTTTCCAATAATCTGATGCGAATTCAGAGTGAAATTAAAACGCTCGTGGCACCAGAAGTGTACAAAGTAGTAGTCGAGGAAGCTTATACGAGCCACATCTCTAGAAAGCTTAATCAATCGAATGTGACACAGCAATGCAAAAAAAAATAATAATAATAACAATAACATTAATAACAATAATACAGGAGAGTCTGCAGAGAAATGTAGTTTGTATTACAGATGTATGAGGTGGTACAGCCTCTCAGGACTATACAGTGTTTTTAGATTACAACTGGAGCTCAGCAGGGATCCCTGCTCACTCCTCTAACCTCAGACTGCTTTAAAAATAGCTAATGGTGATATAAAAAAGGCTGATCTGAGATGCAAAAAGGAGGACCAAATGTTTGAGTGTGGCCCCACCATACAGAGATTATACTGTAGGCAGCATCGAGAGCACAGAGAGCACAGCAGCCTCCAGTCTACGAGACATTTAAAAGTTACATTTATCTCTTATTCAACAGCACTGCATGCACAATGTGCTTTTAATCTGAAAAATATACAATAAAATAAATGTAGCACAAAGCGTGATGCAATAAAAACACAACGACGGGGATTTTTTTAGCTTTCTTTTTCGCGATATTTCCATCAAGAATCGATCCTTCAATCAATCAATCGGCAATAAAACATTTATTAAAAAGTCTGCACAAATAAACAGGCTTCATGTTCGTGGCAGCATGACTCTCCATTCCTGTGAGTGGATGCTAAAAGTTTACCACCGCTGTATGACTGCTGAATGGGACAAAACTTTTCCCCTTTTTTCATCGCAAAAGGTTTTTTCGCTTTCTAAACCGGCTGTAAATAACAAATAAAAACACACAACCCCTCCACAGTAAACACGCTGCAGACGGACTAGAACAAACACGGCAATAATTCAACCACACCGCCGAAAGTTTCCAGGAGCCGACCGAGCAGCGCAGTCCGCACAGGGACGAGCACACACACCGCATACAGGACCGTGTTTGAACCCCGCAAACACACCGGGGGGAAAAACGCGCTTTTCTCCTGCGTGTAACGCCGCAGCCTTTATCACGCAATAAAAACAAAAACAACGCATGGTCGCCGTCTTTAGAAAGGTTGCAACACACACAGAGAGAGAGAGAGAGAGAGAGAGAGAGAGATAACAACAAAACACATATGTAGAAAAAACGTGCAAAAAAATAAAATAAAAAGTGCAAACAAGAGGCAGTATTTAAAGAAAAAAAAGTTTAAGAGACGCACCTCTACGGTGGTCGGAGGGGGAGGAAAGGGGGGAGACCCCGCACCGAGGAGCGCACTTTTAGTACAGTACACTCCTTTTTTTAAAATTACACTACCTAGTTTTACAAAGTTGGACTCCCCTCCTCTGCCCCCCTTTCGCCTCGCATGATAAGCAGGTAAACTCCCGCACACACACACACACACACACACACATTTTATATATATATATATATATAGGCGCACAAATTCACTTACTTTTCTCTCGCTTGGCTATCGGAAGGGACGACAGCTCCTTTACCTTTGGCGTACATGCTGGATTCTGTTTTAAGACTTTTGCCCCACTCAACACCTGTCAAAGAAAGCAGCCAGGAAAACGCTCCATCTCCATAGCTACCCCTTTAGTGTTTTTCCTCCCCCCTCCTCCTCCCCTCCCCTCCTCTCTCCCCCTCTCCCTCCCTCCCTCCTGCTCTTTCTCTTTTTTTTTTTTTTTTTTTTTTTTTTTTACATCTCCAACATTGGCCAAATCAGGCACAGTTTCTATTGGGGACTTGAAACGTCCTCTGTTGGATTTTTTTTTTTTTTTTTTTTTTTTCCCTCCTCAGCGGCTGTTCCGCAGGCCTGTCCTTCCTCCCTCCGCTGCGCAAAGGGTGGGGCTCCTTAAAGGAACACACAACTTCTTGTTTACTGACCCAGAAACATGAGAGAGAAGTGTGTGTGTGTGTGGTGTGGGGGGGGAAGGCAGCCGGGTACAGGCTCTGCTCTTGAAATTGCCAGCTCTTTTCAGGAGGCTGAAATGGTCGGGATCGGGT
>NW_023339674.1:17624093-17631930 GCF_004916995.1 Morone saxatilis | reverse complement strand
AAAGGCCTTATCTATCTTAGCCAGTGTTTGGTTTGCTCGTTCTGGGCTGCCGTAGAAACATGGCGGTTGAACATGGCGGACTCCACAGAAGAGGACCCGCTCCCTCTGTAGATAAAAACGGCTCATTCTAAGGTTACGAAAACACAACAGTTCCTTTATTCAGGTGACTAAACACTACTGAGAACATATAATAAATATTATATTTCTGCCAATTGATCTTCCTATATGTTAAACACTGGACCTTTATGTAAAATAAAACCTAGACTAAATGAAAATAAAATAAGATAAAACAGGAATGTTTTATTCTTTTATTCTTTGTCAGTTTGGTCAACAACAACAAACATGTTTAATGAGACTAGGATGTCACAAAGTGTTGGGTTTGTATTGTAATAGTCTATTCTGAATTAAATAATGCCCCTAACAAATGCCCTTGCATATTATAAACTTATACTAATTTTTGAAAAATAACAATTCATTTGTAAATCTAATGGCATTGCTGCAGGAAATAGGCTACTTTAATGTAGTGGCAGGCTAAAAGGACACCTCTAAAGGTGTTTTCAGACTACACTGTGTTCTGTTATTTGCATGAATTTGACCACTGGAGTTATGTTACGTCACAATTTAAATCCAGTGGCAATGTTCAGTGTCAGTTCAGGAAGTATTGTGCCCCTTCAGCGAGGCGGAAAGGTCAGGGTGGTGGATGGACGTGGACATCTGACGTACTTGTGGGAGTTTGTGTTTCTCTCTAATAGACCTGCAGTTAATGTTAACCATAATCTACCATTCATGGTTCCTAAACTACTGTATCTTAAACTTAAACAAGTGTTTTAGCTTTAAATTCAACCAAACCTTAACCATAGTTTATTACCACAATGTTCCCATTACCTCAAGTATGCAGTAGTTGCATACAAAGATGTTACAGAAATGAATCATTTTAAAAACATTACCATCAATCTGGCGTTTTGCAGAATCGTCCACATCTTTGTCTTTGTCTTTTTTGTGCTAACTGTTTGCCAGCAGCTACCTACTGTATGACCTGGTGCAGGGAACTCGTGGGCTGATCTCTCCCTTTGCCTCAACCTCATCCATTATTTTTGAATATCAGGACAACTTGTGTATTTTTGCTTCATATTTGGTTTCTCATATCACTGGATTTCATTCAGTCATGGTCATCATTCACACCACGAAAACCACATTTCCCTTCGCAGGGACTATTTACAAACCTGATGACCTGGGATATCCCCACATCGAGCCCTTTCCACAGGACACATGGGGTTGTCACAAGTACCACATATTGAGATCCTGTTGGTTGGACCACCATCCTATTTGTGGTCTGGGCCTCGTTCTTTTAGCACTGTGTACACGAATGTGTCCTGAGACACATTAAAGGAGCTCCTACTCATCTGACATCCTCTGTGTAAGCTGGTGTTACACATAGAGATATATTACGCGTGCAGCAAACATCAATTTGGTTTACAAATAAATGAATTTCTTTTATTTTGAAACTTCTTTTTGTCTTAATTTCTGGCAGACGTGGCACAGGAAGCACATTGCTGCCTCCTGTCAGTTAAAAACAACAACGCATTTGCTCTTTTCAAGGGATGAATGAACGTGTTAATTTGCATACCGACTGGTGAAATGAGATCTGACGTACTTACTGTCCACTAAGATGCCTTTAATGCTAGGTGTAAACAAGGCCACTGGTCCCCTCTTCATCAAGCCACCAATTTTACACGTGTGGATGAGACCCTGATATTGATGTGGGTCATCTATACAGGTCATTGGACACAGCAAAACATTTTCTCACCAACTCTCACTTGACCCATGCTCAAAGTAAAACCGGCAGGGGCTTGCAACTGCTTGAGAAATGTTACCAGTATGGATCACTGGTGTAAGTGTGTCAAACTGGTATGAGCACTAGGCCTTTATAATAAATAAGGTGGGTTTTAGTGAAGCCCTTATTGATTTCTATTTATATTAGTGGGTGTTTGTCTGATGATAACCACTGACTGAGTTCACGGTTTATTCACCTTTTTATTCCCAATGATTCGACTCAAACTGAGAAGTAATCTTTGTTGTTGTTGTCTGGTCAGAGTACAACATACCACACAAACAGCTCTGAGGTTTACTTTACTGAATCTGCTTTCCGAGCAGCAAAGGACACATGATCTTTTGTTATTCTGATGATTAAAAAATCAAAAATGAACGGGTTGGATGTGTATCCAGAAGCGATTAGTTAATCAAGGGCGTTCTTGGTGAACACAGGGGATTCTTAAGCAGCAGTCTCCCGTGCCAAGTCATACTCACTGTTCTGCATAGAGAGTGGTCGGCCCACAGTTGGGTTCTGCTGTACAAGTTGTCGCACAAGGCCGCAGTCCTGATGAGATCTTTAGCTGATTTCTTGTTAGCTAAAAGGGGATTGGTTATTATCTTTCATTACAACTCTGACACCCCAGTGACCCGAGGGCAACCCACTTTCCCTGGCACCTCCGACTCCAATTACAAAGCGGTTGTAAGGAGGTGGCACGCTGGTTGTTCCATATCCCTGAAAGTGTCCAGCTCTGTATAATAGCATCTACGATTAGCTAAAAGTAAAGTTAGTGATATTTATGATGGTTGTCAAGTATACTATATTAGGTTTACTGCTCACAGAGCATATAATCCTGTGCTGGCTACAGGAAGGAGACCAGATCGGCATATATAAAGGGGTTATGGTGGTTAATATGCAATTGTTTTTTGTGTTATATATTTGTGCTTAAAGGGGTACTCCACCAATTTTGTATTGCCCTTTTATAAAACTGGGGATCTCACTATGGACAGATTTGAAAAAAGGACGATCAAACTCAAAGTGGTAGAGATATTCCTTGGTCAAGCTCCCATAATGCAACTAAACTGCATGTTTCATTAGACCCGTCCCGCCCTCTTTCAAACCCCACAGCTCCAGTTTTGACTCAAGCCCAAGCCGAGATGACCCTGATGACATCATGAGGGAGTGTCCCTTTAATTTAGTTCAGTTTGTTCTAATTTTGACATCGTATTGATCAGTGCCAAAAACACTGAATGTGATTCAAATGTGTAAAAAAAAATAAACATGATTAAACTGTATTTTTATACTGTATATACTGCATAGTGTGTGTTAATAACCTTGCCTTGAAAAAGACCAAGTGTGCTCAAATAAAAGAATTAGAAAAGAGCGCGACATCCAATATAACAACTTTTTGAGGCTGGATTCATGCCACATGTTTGAGGTGAAAGGTAAACACTGTTAATCTATCTGATAAAGTAATACATGTTTGACGTCAAAGGTTAAGGGCAATAATAGTGATGATATGTAATACAATATAATTTTAAGTAAAAGAGACCACACCTTGCTGAAGTATAACTTTCACTGGTGTTTATTTACACTGGGTCAGCCTAACAAAGGAACTAATGTGAGAAATTTAGAAGAAAACCAAGATTACATGTCATTATTTGGGCAACCTATAAGAATTTTGGGAGGAACCCAGAGATAAAGAAGTTCTGCTTTTCCTTATTCTCTCTCTTTGTTCTCTTTTGGGTGGCCTTTCTTTCACTCAGGCAAGCAATGTAGCTCCAAAGCCAGGAACCACTAAGCCATCTCTGGCCACACTGACTTTCTTTACCCTCAAGTGTGTGTTAAACTCTTGTTGCTCTGTTCCAGTCTGCAGAGTGCAGTCCTTCCCCATTAAAGACCTTCATGTTATGCAACAGCTCCAGCAGTAAGGGTCCGCATCAGACGTGCAGGCATCCAGTACCCCTGTTCGGTCTCTGCTCCGCCCCGGCATCGGCCTGCACGGGAAGGAAAAACACAATAAGTTGCAGTCCAGACCAACAGAGGAATTCCCCTAGCCCCTGCCTTTGTGAGGCCAAATTATAATTAATCACAGGTTGTATTATTCAGTGCAGAGCGAATGGATGCCTTTCTCGGCCCATTTCTCAGCACCTGCATCGGGAGGCGTCCCCGGAGCATGCATGTATGTGTGTATGTTATGTTTGTATATGTGTGTGTGTGGTTGGAGGAGCTTCTTCAGGGGCAGTAAAAAAAGAGAAACACACAACCCCAAAAAACAACAAAACACAAGGCAGCAGTGAAACCTCCGCCCTACAATCCCTATGAGTCAGCTTTGACTCGCAGTGGCCTCTTGATCCGCCTCTTCTCTTCTCCTTCGCTCTCAGTCCATCTCTGCTCTCCTCCTCCTTGACATCTTGACTTGTAGTCGGGAAATGGCACTTTTAAATGCATTATGAAGCACTGGGTTCCTGAAGGGTGGGCCTCTTTATGTCACTGATTGGGTCAACAGGTTGGAGGACGTTCATGGGTTTGCATGTAAGAGGGAGTGGGGGAGACAATGGGGAGGACACGCTCATCTGGCAAAATCATTGAGGCTAATCCAGTTTTACATGTAAGTGTGAAATTTACACCAGAAACTGCCGTAAGACATTAATCAATTAATCATTCAGCCGTTGTTAATATGATACATATATTCAACCCCTGAAACCGGCGTCTCAAAATCGATGAATCATCCACAAACAAACAGGTTTTGTTTACTTGCTAGGTTTGAATAATGCTCAGCTTAAGGTAATTATTTTTCAATTGTAAAAACTACACATCTCAGCGAAGGCCAAAGAAAACAATGAACATGTAGGAAATTGTTTACAAGAGTTAAAAAAAAATCCATCTGACAGGCCAGCCTTGATAAACATCTAGTGCTGCTGAAAGATTTTTGAAGCTGTAAGCCCCTGCTTACATAACTTCAAGCACTGTTATCCCAAATATGAACCTGTCTGTCTGTTATTATGACTGTCTGTCTGCTATTCTGTCTGTCTGCGTGCCTACCTACCAGCTGTTATGTCTGTCCGCCTGCCTTCCTGTCTGTTTGTCTGTTTTGATTTGCGTCATTCCACTTGGTCACCAAGTTCATCTGTGCCATTCCCAAACACCCAGCACCCTCCCCAACCCCCTCAACCCCCTTCGCTTCGCTTCATCCATCTGACACCCAGCGGCTACTGCGGGCCTCTGCTGTGATGAAGAAAGACTCTCTGCTCTTCAGCGCTCCCATAATTAGAGACAAAGAAAGAAAGAAAGCTTTGGCACTCGTCGCTTTCGTCCGCCTCCTCTGCAGATACAGGTTGCAGCTACACATGAAAGAAATAATAATAAAATCCATCTCCTATATCTTTCTTTCTAGGCCGCCTCATAAAAATGTTCAAAGTGATTGCAAACTTTAAAAACACTATTCCACATATTTCAGTTGACAACACAAAAGCCTTAATGGGTAAAAGGCATCTGTGTTACATTTTCCCCTTCTTTTTAACTTGTATGTGCCATTACTTCAGATTTACCAGCAGCTAAAGCCACCTTACCATCAATCGAACCTTGAAGCCAGGAGAAATGAGGCCTTAACAGGCGTTTAGATCCAAAAGAAAACTGCATTAACAAAAACACAGCGCTGATGAAATGTGATCCAGGAAGTCCAGTTTGAGTAACTGTAATACTGTGTAACCGTGGGATTTTATAACTCTGGACATTTATCTGAACAACAATGATTTTATATAAAAGCAATGAACAGAACCCTTGCAAAGTAATCTGAGTGCCTGCAGGTATCTGATTGGTCGCTGCAGCGCCTTGCCATTTGACATGAGATTGCATTGCATCATAAGTTGAGTAAGAGTACATCTGCGCTCTTCATACATTATGTGATTTGGGTTGTCACAGACAAAATTGACATTGAAGAGAAATGTGGTCGTGAGGCCACCGAGAGCATTGGTGACAAAAGACTTGCTCAAAATTTAGGACCAGATGTGACAACTGCTACGACAAACTTGTACAAACTGAGAGTTTGACACAAAATGTTGCAGAATACCGGGGCCAACGTGTACAAACAAAAACACATGCACAGACGTGTCTCTGCATGCATTCATCGCACAATCTAATGTGCCTTAAAACTGATATTCACAAGCAAGGACCACAGCATCAACAAGTAAAGTGATTTATTAACAGAACGAAAAATATTGTATTATGCTTGATATTGAGTTTCTTGTATGCTGTTGGGTTGTGGGGAAGCTTCAGTGGGGAATCCACTGTAGCACCCATTAGGAGCCTTCGGATGGTAGGAAGGAGAGTAAGAAGTAATACATAGAAAAGGGCTGAGGGGGGAGGGGTGTCGAATACAAGAGCGAAAGGGAATGAGAGAGGTTAGTAGGGTATTTATGAGAATGCCGGAAGAGACCTGATTGAGGTGTGGTCCTGCTCCTGAAACCACACCAACAGCTTCAATTAAACACAGATCGCAACCAACATTTTATTAGACCGATCCAATCTAAGAGTGTGACAATGATCCTGTAAGATCGCTATTATAGCACAAGGTAACATTACAGTACATTAAGTACAGAAAACTCAATCTGTTTTTAGCTTATCAGCTTTAAAGGTTGTGGTTATTGAAACGTTTAATAAAAACCTTTAATATGGTCCAAGGCGGTGCAGAGAGTAGTACGTGTTTTCCTGAACTGTGTCTTCCTCCTCCACTGTTATTCTCGACTCGATTACTTTGTTCCTGTACCTTTAAGAACAAGAAGAAGAGAGGGGAGGGGGCGAGAGAGGATGGGGAAAAGTGCAGTGGCAGAGAGAGAGAGAGAGAGAGAGAGAGAGAGAGGGAGGGAGGCGGTGGTAATGTTCTCATGTGTTTTCTTTCTGTGGGAAGTGGCACAGCCCCACCGCAGCATAAACACACACATGCATGAACACACGCCTGCCCATGTACACACACACACACACACACAGGAAGGCAGCACATTATTCTACGTGTGAGTGAGGGTCCCTATCCTCACGCAGTCGGGGAAGAGAGAGTCATGTTGATGACCATATTCCACAGCTGTGATCCCATCATGCTCTGCAGACATGGGAGAGGAAGGGACGACACAGAGGGGGAGTGAGACATTGAGAGACGGACAGGAGGGTGAAACATTTACTGGACAGAATTAGGAAGGTTGACAGGAACAGCGAGGTTGAGAAGAAGAAGAAAAGGAGGATTTTCTGAGTGAAATCTTTGCATGTTAGAGAGTGAAAGACCCCAGTGGTATTACTCTCACTGGAGGAATTTTCTTTGTCACTGATACATCACAGAAAAACATGGCTGTAATGTCACCACCAGTAGATCCCCTTTGTTTCTGGGCGCTAACTGTGAGGAGGAATTGCTCTGGATTTTTCCAGTGCGGCTTCCTGCTTAGTTTTAGATGGGAACCACAAACAGCTAAGGCCCAACCCGATAGAGCCACACTGAAACATGTGGTTACATCCTATGCCTGCACACTCTCTCCTTCCATTATCCATTATCCACCATGCTTCACCCCGCCATCCTCTACGTCCCCACCACCACAATGTATTGGCTTTGCCTTCCTCAGACGTAGAGTCAAATTACCATGACAGTGCTGAGGAAGACGACAGTCTACAGTCGGGCCCCGGAGTGAGTGAGAAGTGAGAGTGGCAGCTAGCTGTTTCTGTAACAGGCTTTGCGGTACCCTGATCCCCTAAGCTGGACCCGGAGGGCCATGGCGAACCACAGCCACACTCTGATAAGGACCGACCAGGCGGTGACAGGAGGAACATGGGCTGGCTGTGACTTGCAGGCAGGCGGTGAAATTGCATCATCAGTGTGAAGGCAGCCACCACGCCAAAAACACGCCTCGGTGGAACCCGCAAAAACATGCCGTGCCAAGTCACTCCTCCTCCTCTTCTACCATCCCCACTCTCCATTTAGCAACCCCTCTCTCTCTAATACCACCCCTCATTTCCCTGCCCCCCCCCCCCCTCTGTGTAACA
>NW_023339674.1:17623805-17623993 GCF_004916995.1 Morone saxatilis | reverse complement strand
CCCCTCTCTCTCTAATACCACCCCTCATTTCCCTGCCCCCCCCCCTTCTCTCTGTCACATTTTTTAATTCTCTGTTCCAAAACATGCACATGAGCATGCTGCCAGCATGCGTGCCCACACTAGCGCGTGCATGCAGTCTGCATCACAGTTAGTCCCTGCTGCATGTCTCCCATGCGCCCTCGTACGCC
>NW_023339674.1:17616779-17623709 GCF_004916995.1 Morone saxatilis | reverse complement strand
GTGTATATATGTGTATGTGTGTGTTGCGGGGGTGGGGTTTAAGCAGACGGGTAATGGGGGTTTTCACACCAGGGAGTCATGGATAGACGGTTGTCTACTCCTCTGTGCCCTACAAGAGAGAACTGGTGCCATTATGAACATCATTCACTCCCTGAGCTTCACCACACAGACCTTTGGTGATGAAAGTACCGATCACAAGTCGGGGAAGAAAATGAAACCTGCAACTTTTACAGCCATTAAATATTTCACTTTATTTCAGAGTCATGACTGTGAGTCAACTCTGTCTCCTGCCTGCAATACGAATCCAGATTTTTCCAAACGTGTGATGTTTTCAGCCTGAACACCTGAAAATAAAACATGACAAATCAGTTACAACAATATAGAAATACCAAGTGGTATGATTGGTATTTATAAAAAAAAATGCAGTGACGGGTTGATGAAGACAGTGGAGTGAGAATAATGTGTTGTCAGCTGCGTTTTGTTCCAGCGGACTTGTCAGCTGCTTGTATTTGACTAACTTGGCTAAACTGTGTGTGATGCAAAGACGGGGTCACCGAGGGGACAGAGGAGCTGACACGATAGCTGGAGGTGTGTGTCGTGCGAGGGTGGGCGTAGGGGTGGGCAAGCAGACTGGATTATGATCCTGTCAGTGTACAGCGGAGGGTGTGTGTGGGGGGTGGGGGTGGCGAAGGGCTCAATGATATGAATAATACCACACAGAAAGTAAACAGCCATTCTTAACGTTCTTAACACCTACACCAGCCGACTGTCAGATAGCGTTGGTGGGAGGGAGAGGGAGAGACAAAAGCAAACACAGGGAAGAAGATCAGGAGACACTTCTGTATGAAGTTTTCCTAATTTTTTAAGCTCCCAAAATAGCCACAGTGGGATGATGAATTTAGAGCTGCCTGTGTTGTCAGGAGAGTAGGATGGAGGTATTGTTTGGTTCCCTTCTCCTCCCTCCTCCCCTCTTTTTTGTACTTAAACATCTCGATAGATAGACCCACGGGAGCCTGTTTCCTGCACGAACCCTGCTCCTGCTTTAAATTGCACTGTAAAAGTGTTGAAGTCTATGAGACGGCAGCAGGGACGGCACACTGAAGCTTTTGTCTCAGTGCGCGCCACTGTGAAGAGTAAAATCAAAACCAACGCCATGGGATGCCGGGGGAATGCCACCGCAGGCTCCACACTGAGGTGGAGGCTCGGCAAGATGCTCACCAGGGCTTTTTGGGTTATATGAGAAAAGCATCCTGGTGAGTGTGTGCATGTTTCTGTGTGTGTTTGTGTGTGTCAGGAATGTAGCATCCCTCCCTCTCACTCTTTTTCCCTCTACCTCAGCTTCACTCAAAGTGGCTCAAACTAAAAACGGGTGTTTTAAGAAGTAAGGAGGGATTTTGCAGTTTTGCAGTGACTGTATTTCTGTGTGTATGTGTGTGTGCGTGTGTTTTGTATGTGTGCTTGCGTGCTTCAGAACATGTGTGTATGTTACGTGGAAGGGGGTGTAAGCCTTGCAGAAAATAGGTTGACGTGACCTACATATCCATGTGGCTTCTTATTAGCATACACCCATATTTCACACAGACACACTCTTGTACATTGGCACACACACACACATGCACACACACGTCAGATAACAGTGAGACAGCCAAGAAGAAGGCTATTTACATTATTTGCATTGTGTCCTTTGTTTGCCTTTAACCGTCTCAACACCAGAGCAGATGGCACTCTGACACACGCATACACACGTGTAGACGGTAGATGGACATCATGAATGAACGTAATGAACGAGTAACCCTGTGGCTAACAATTTCCGTTTTGAGGATTGCACAACAAACAATTTACATGATGAAGCTCACATCATCATACAGGACTGACACCAACAAAACTAATAAGTAGATGACCCCACAGGTAGTGTAAGGTAAATGTGAGGTTACACTAATACACACAAAAAGAAAACAACCTTCAACTGTCCCCAAACAGATAAATGACAAACAAATATTGGTTGTTTTTCAAATGTCCTAAATCGAGCTGCATTAATGTTTATCTGACAAGAACTTGCATTAACTTTATCTGATATAAATTGTGTTTATACTAACGAAACAGTTTTGAAGGAAAAGTAAATAATGTCTGGACTACGTTCACTGGTTATATTTTTCTCAGTCAAGGCATTGCTACTAATGACACTGACATTCTGGGTTTACGTCCTGAGTCCGACATGTGGTTCAGTTTAGGCCAGAAACACTTTGGTTTGGTTTCGGAAATGGTCGTGGTTTTGGTAAAAAATTGAAAAAGTAAACGGGTCCTGTCTCTCACTTCAAGTCTGCATTGACTTTTTCAGTATTTAAACAAGACCATGAACTTTCCCTAAATATTAACCAAGTGCTTTGAGCTGCCTAAATATAACCATAAAACCACCAGCAAGTCAAAATCAAATCAAATAAGTTACTTAATAAGTCATGAATGTATCATAATTATGTTGATTTAAAAAAAAGTGCAATAACTCGACGCTGTAGTGTTAAAAAAACCTGTTAGGGAGGGTGTTGTAATGGTTGAATGGGTGATTTTGACACGCAAGATGTTTTTTGTTACTGAAAATTTACATTTAACTAGTTTTCAACATCTTCAGTTCTTCTTATAAACATGACCAAAATCGTCTTCTGACCTTCCCTGAATATGTTTTGTGCTTAAACATAACCAAACCTCAACCATAGTGACAGTGGCATGTATGAATCCTTTCTATAATGCTAATTTCTAATACGTTTAGAAGGCACAGACAAACAGTGCTGTCCTACCAATCGGGGCTTCAGAAAAAAAAAAAGCTCATATTTATTGTTTTGGAAGGAAATAACAAACTGTTTCATTTGGAGGAATCGTTAATAATTGTGTGAAAAACCCAGTGGTCAACAATTTCCATTTTGACAGTTTACATGATGGTGCTCACGCTGCAGTGAACACGATCGCCACCATGACGCTATACTAACAGATTAATATATATGATGACACACAGTGCAGAGGGTAAATTTAAGGGCTAAACTATATATATTTATATATATTAAAAATAATGAAATTGAGAAAAAGCAAACCTCCAAACAACATAATTCATTGTGGTTTGTGATTCACCATTTTACCAACAATGACACCATCCTCTTGACAGGCTTTATTCATAAACCTTTTTTAACACACAGTTGCAACACAACAGGAGACATTCAGAAATCTCTGAGCTCAGTTTTCTGTTTAACCGTTTCAGACCCCTGAGCAGGAGCAATTTCTTTCTCCCCCTACTCTCTCATTCTTTCTCCACTGCTGTTTTCTGCTTCTTTCTCTCCCTCTCATCCCTCACTTCATCTCTTCCTCCCTCTCTCTCTCTCTTTGCAGAGCAGCCATCCCCAGGACAACTATTAATCAGAGGCAGAAATGATAGATGTTTTGCTCACCAGCAATGCCATCTATTTTGCCTAAGTACAAACAGTAGATGTGCTGTGCATATTTATTTCAGCAAAAAAAAAAACAGTGGCTCAAAAGAACACACATATTTGCACATTTACAAATGCATACACACACACACACATATTCTCGTCCTCTGTAAACAGCCTCCACCACAGTGACGCAGAATCCAGACTTAAATATAACAGATTCAGCTCTCTGCATTTTGCCTCTGCTTGTGTTTAAGTGTCTGGGTATTATTGTGTTTCAAGGCACCTTGCAGCTCCTCCAGCGCACTGATGATTAAGCGGCACATTGAACACTGTGGTCATTGTTGGCGTAGGATTTCTTAAAAAGACTTTAACTAGAGGCATTGGTGAGTCAGAGGACTGTAACACTAGTTTATAAATAGTGCGCTCCACAAGGCTTGAACCTATTGATATGAATCATTCACTGTCTGAAGTATCATGCAAATTTACTGATTCTCTGTCTTTCTTTCACAGTGAACGAAGCAACCATCTGACAACCAGAATGAACTGACCTACCAGAAATACAGGACCAATTATCACTTTGCTTGACTCACTTAAGTTATTAGTGCTCCGATCTCTTTATATTATTAGAAATATAAATAAAGACATAAATAACTTCTGTTAGTTGTGGTCCTGAGCTATATGGCTATGATCCTGTGTATAGCCTAACATCATCAGGCAGGGCCCTTCAGGCTGCTCAGAAATATAAAGGTAGACACTTTTTTTTGTTTTCAGTGCCCCCAGATTTTGGAACGAAATGCCTGAAAAGTTCACCTTTGAAATCACCTCTTAAAACCCATTTTTATAGACTTACTTTTATGTGACAGCTTATTATGCCACCAAGGCAAATCTACACATAGCCCCGCTAGATGTGCCTGAAGTTGGACCATGTCCAACATATAAGGGCCGAGGTATGCCAAAAAAGAACAGGTTCATACGAAAATGTTACTTAAAAACCAGCCGTTGTACAGAGGTGGAAGATACAATATTGTTTAAATATGGGGCTAACAGGGGCTTAATTGTTGGATGCAGTGCTTTGGTTGGAGGGCTGTTAGCTATCCAAACAGCAGTCCTGCTGAAGCATACTGGCCTTCAATGATGACAAATTTGAAAACATGTTACATAGGATCAGATCTTTTTCTAAGATACTCAAAAGACTCAAAATCAAAATTTCTTAAGAACTCATTGTGCAATCTCAAGTGGAAAAACAAAGAGAAAATGGTCAAATATCTTTTTTATTTTAAGGTCGGCAAATAGCATTTTGTATTACTGCCACTATCCGGTAAGGTTCATGGAATAGACCATTATAACAGAGATGAACAGACATGTTGGTGTCACTCTACTAGTTCAGAAAACGGGGGTCCAGCGACCAACGGGGGTCCTTGAGTAAGTCATAGGGGGTCCCCAACAAAAGGAGGAATAGAATATTTTATTACATGTTTTGGAAGTTGGAACAACAAGGGAAGAAATAGGGTTGGCTTTTTATATTAAATAATTGAATTATTGTGACCATTTGATCATTGATCGACTATGAAGACTTTATAATCATTAAAAAAAGAACAGAGGAGATTCCTTAAGACAAAATCCTCTTAAATTGGGGGTTTTGATGTGCATCTACTGGGTGGGTCCTTGACATGAAAAGGTTTGAGAACCCCTGCTATATTTTTACTAACATTTAATCATAGGCACAGTTTGCCTCTGATGGCCCTTACGTAGTAATTTTATCAACTGATCACGTTGAATCTACACTCTGTGCTCCTCCTTATTTATACCACAAATACCACTGGTCCAAACCACATCATTGTTTCAGAGATATGTTTAATTTGTGTTATAAGCATCATGTACAAATATGCTGTAGTTCTTTGAGTTGTACATTGTGTGTCAGGGCACATTGAGGGTCTGATAGGGAATCATTTTGGAAAATATTACCAAGCTCTTTGACACTTACTGTGAATAAAAGCTTTACAAATGAACTGGACTTATATAACTATATGTGGACGATATTTGCTTTTATTTTATTGTTTAAAAGTTTTATAAACTGGGAACTTTTTTGTTGGACATTGTAAACTCACTCTACATTGTACCAGGGGCACATCGTCCACCACTCTATAGGGGCCTGGTTCGTTTCATGCCCCACGGTAATTATGTGATTGTCCTATAGTAACTGAATCACATGAGGTAGGAAGTTGGTGGGGTTTGGATCAGCGTGTATATATGTCAGTTTGGCATGACTAATGAGGATTTAGTTGGAACAAAGAGGCGTATCAGAGCCACAGTGTTGGCTATGAGGGAGGCGCAGGCGTAGCTACAAGATACGTATGCCAGTGATTGGCCGGGACAACATGGCCCACTCCTGAAGAATGCTTCCTCCCTGGCTGCCTGCCTCACTGGCTGGCTGGATGACTAGCTGCCTGCCTGGGAATTAATTGAATGGGCCACTCCATACACAAGAATATAACACATGCTGTATGTGTCGAGCAGTGTCAATTTACTGTTGGGGTGGGGGATGGGTGGAGCAGGGGAGTAGCAGGATGGAGAAGAAGGAAGATTATCTGCTGGTTTATTTATAATAGATTGTATAGTGAAGGATAGGGAATGGTTTATAGGGAGTTGACGGTTTTAATGGTAAATGGAAAATGGACTGTACTTATATTGCATCTTTTTAGTCTTCTAACCACTCAAAGTGCTTTACAGTACATGCCGCATTCAGCCATTCGTACACATTCATACACTGAGGCTCATTAGAACAGAAACCTGTTCAATCACACACATTAAGACACTGATGGCGCAGCATCGGGACCAATTTAGGGTTCAGTATCTTGCTCAAGGACACTTGGACATGTAGCAGGAGTAGCCGCTGAAAATGCTGCTGTTGTTGCAGCCGTATTCGTTTACCTCAGTGATCTGAAAAACATAACGTTCATGGTCAGTGAACCTTTCCTCTTTTCTTTTGTTCCTTGACGGACAAAAGCTGATGAGATGCTGCTTGGGAAGATTTTTGCATAAATCATGAATAATAAATTGTAATTTTTACATGATGTCTTGAAAATGTAAAATGTAGATATTCAAAATTCAGATACATACAAGGTCTTTCTTGAATTCTAACTCATAGCACACAATCTATTTATGTAATTTGTGTTGGTTCCGTGCTAGTACAGTATGTACCAATAATAATTCTATCTGTGTTTTGATATATATAAGTACTATATAGATATATACAAACATCCAAACATGTTCAGTGTGTTGTTGATAAAAACTACTTACACAACAACACTTAACACTCAAAGACTACTAAAGAGGAACTTTATAAATAAAGAAATAAAACGACTGTGTAGAGCGGTGCCTTCGCTATGGTAGTGGCTCACAAATCTAAATAAATAAAGTTCTTGGAAGAGTGACTTGTCTGCAGTTGTAAAGTGTTCAATTAAAACTGTCTGTTGTGTTCCAGTTTGTTTGATTGATGTTTGTTGTGTGACTG
>NW_023339674.1:17612728-17616758 GCF_004916995.1 Morone saxatilis | reverse complement strand
CTGTATATTAACTGCCAAAAGAGTACACAAACAACATGATCACATAGTGAGCACATTATATTTTATAGCATCGGTATAGAGTATAGTGTGCATACAAATAATGTAAGTCTAACTATTACATATGCAACTGATGGGAAAATAGCATGAAAACACACTAACCGCCACAACTGCAACAGGTTCAGAGTGACAGGGCGCTTGGTTAGCTCAGTCGGTAGAGCTGACGACCCATATACGGAGTTGCTGCAGCGGCCTGGGTTTGAATCCGACCTGCGGCCCTTTGCTACGTGTCATTCCATCTCTCTCTACCCCCCTTTTCTGTTGATCTTCAGCTGTCTCTATCAAATAAAGGCATGAAAAGAAAAACAAATAAATAAATAAATGAAAGGAACAACACAACACGAGTAGCATCGCATGTAACAAGTCATTACTCCACAACACCCTCTTAAGTTTGTGAGGCTGAAGGAGCTCCCCTGCTGTGTCCCCTTGTTAAACAGGCAGCTGTGGATCAGTGTGTGGAGGTAAGTGAACAGTATGCCTAATTGTTTTTTTTTGTTTGTTGGCTTTTATGATTTTATGCATGTATGTTATGTAATGTTAGGTTATTTTGTACAGATAAAGACAACTTAGTTTCAAAAAGAAGCTGTTACTGTAAGTAGCTGGCTAATATGCAACGATAATAAGTAGCCAGCTAGAAACATTATCTCTGACCCAAAAACATTAATTTTCCACTTTGTTTTTACGCCACTTTTAACTTTAGTTTCTTATTATTTTACATTCTGACATGATCAGTTTTTCCATACATTTATAAAAGGCTTCAGACAACAGTGAGGCTTTTACCCTCCTTCTACCAACATGAGTCCTCAGATTGATTTCAACATCATATCCGATCTTCGGTGGACAATTATGTTTAATTCTAAGACAAAATCAGGCCAGCTTCTCTTCCTTTAATGACTCGTTCGTCCATGAACTCATTTACATGACTGAAAATCATGCTTCTCAAAATCAGTCATGCACTATAGACCCCAAGAACAAACTGGACGTCTTGGCAAAGCTTGAAGTAAGCCAACAGTATGGAGAGTATCAATAATGAGGACACAAACCTCAACTAGACTGTGGAGCACTGCTCAATATGCCAGGATTTGTCCAAGTAGATAAATCAGAAATAATTGCCCAGTTCCCCTACATTTTCTGGCCACACTGAGTAGAGATGAGGGGCCACAACACAATACAATCAGACATCAGTCACTTCCCAGCCTTTACGGGTCAGTGGCTGAAACAATAGGGAACATAGGGTAATTGTTTACCATATTTTTGGGACAAAGACAGTGTTTTTCTTTTTTTTTTGTCCAAATCAAGATCTGGTTTGGTCAACAGAGAGGCTGAGATATTATTGAGCTCTTCTTTCTTGGCTAATCCTGGCCCACCTATCAGCCACTTTATACATGTGGCTGTCAAACTCTTCATGTGTAATAATGACATGTACAAAAGTTGGAAAACCGCTGGGATCTGGGTCCGCATCAATAACGTGATGTCAGTCACTGGTTGCAAACAAGACACTGGTAGCAGACACGGTGTGCCTGTTAGCACTCTACAGCTTTTCAAACTGTCAGAAATTTCCAAATGTCACAAAAGTTACTGAAAAGTCTCAGAAACCAAACCAGTGTAAACTAGTTTAAGTGACAGTTGCATAACAGAAGTGTTTACTTTAGATAATAAATATGAGAGTGTCTGCGCACAATTCATCTATAAAAAGAAAGCTAATGGGCTTTCTTTTAATGTCACACGGCAGTGTTAGGTCAACAATGGCTGACCGAAGGGGAACTATAAACAGAGAGAAGACGGGATGAGAGGAGCAGGACAAATGGTGTATGGAGGGCTGAAATGGAGTGAATCACCTTTTACAGGGTCCTGCTCAGTGCTCCTGGGTGATTGAACAGATCAGCTGGGTTCAGGCTGACGGAGTGAACGAGACAGACACAGAGAGGAAGACAGGAAGAGAGAGATTATCAGTATATAGGGATGTGATCCTCTTACTGTATGTTACCAAAGTAGTAAATCGTAGTATGAACACCTGCAGGGTAAAAGGTTGGGTTGCCAAGGTAACAGTTAACCCTGTGCCAACATGTCGTCAAGATCTGTTTCAATAGATGGGAACAGGTTAGAGGTTTTATTCATGTCCAAAGAACAAAATAAGAGCAGCAAAATATCAGATATGAGATGTGACATTAATGTCATTCAAAAAGTCAACGCTTTGTTGGTATCGCCTAACGGTAAGTCTTTCATACTATATGTCATACATGTTTTTAAAATCACATCAATATTATACATCCATAAGAGATCAGTCAGAAAACTGCTGCTGTTCATTATATTTGATAACAAGTATCCCAACCTTAATCTGTACTTAATATAATGACACATGACTAAATAATAACATATTTCAACATGTCAATAATAAATAAATAAATAAAAAGGCAAATGTTGCAATATCTCTTCAAATATTGCATCTTAAGACCCCTAAAGCATCTCAATAATTAAAGAACAGGACTGTGGAGAAAGGGATGA
The DNA here is from genome assembly GCF_004916995.1 of Morone saxatilis. NCBI lineage: Eukaryota > Metazoa > Chordata > Actinopteri > Moronidae > Morone > Morone saxatilis. Next base: position 17,614,196 of record NW_023339674.1, on the reverse strand, counting down.
TCATCTGTTTCTGTATCTGTTCAACCAACTTAATTATCTGTTCTAGTATTTTCATACAAGACTCAAAGACTCTAAACATTATTCTAAAGAAGACAATTTAATTTATTATTTTTTTTACATTTAACAACGAAAAGATACAATGATACAAACATTTGAAATGCTTTCAATCGATTGACACTATAATTACTGTTAAATACAGTTTCCATCTCAGAAATCTGGTTTTAAGCTTGTGGTGTTGAAGTAAAGCAATGAATTATGGGAAGAAAAATTTGGACACATTTTTATGTTATTGAAAGTGTGTTTTGGAGATGTCATGGTGGCCTGGAGGCTAAGACCACATAAAGTACGACAACCCTGATTCGAATCTGGCCAGGGACCTTTGTTGTATGTCACCTCCTTCACGCTCTCTCTCCTCATTTACCGTTTGTCTCCCAGCAGTTGATGTGACACAGGAGTCGGGTCATGGCAGCCTTTAAAATGTGCTCAGGAAAGTCGTTGAGAGGAAAAATGGTAAACAGAAGTTTTTTGGGAGAAGGAGGGGGGTGTTTTCTAGCAGAAACAACAGAAGAACGGTGTATTTAGCATGAACAGTGATAACCGCCATGACTGAACAAAGGCCCTGTTCAGACCTAATAGTGTGTATCCAGATATATCTAGATTGTGTCCAGATCCATTTCAGATGGCCCGCAGAGTGCATCTCAAATGTGTCTCCAGTGACCAATTCTGATGAGATTTTGCTTCCCTGCTCACATGTGATTTTATCTGTGGGGATGCTGACCGCCGCAAAACAGGAAAAATCCTCAGAGAAGAGGACTCCAGTGGCTATTTGGTATTTCCAGTGGGGTTTTAAACTGTTGTCTGAATTGACGGCCAGCGATATGCGCACTTGTATAACAAAGCTGAATGTGTAGTCCTTCAGTTCAGCTGTGGATGCATTCACTGCTGCTGTCGATCGATTCAAATACATTAAATAATTAGGTGGACAATTTGCTGTGATTAATCGCTTTTTTCTTCTTAAAACTGAAGCTTTTAATAACAAGTATTTGCACGTAAAATCACAGCATTAATGTTGAATCGACACAAAAAAAACATTTTTAAATTCAAATACTCTTCTGTTTACTCAGAGTTTGTGCAAACGATTGCAGATTTAGTTATTTACCAGTGAAGCATGCTGCGGCACCCAAGTCGTTGTCATTACTCTAAGACGTCCAATGGTCCCCTGTGACAGCGACGTCCATTGCTTGCTCAAGCATGTTCATACTCTGTGCCTAACCCGTCATACAAAGTGTGTATTCTTGACACGATGGTTCCTCTCGAGGGTAGATTATGAGAGCTGTCTCCCGATGTCTAATTCTACTATATTAATTGGTCGGCAGATTCTAGCTGTCCACATAGCCAAAGCATTAGTTACCTTCTCACTGGCAGGTTTCGTTATTCGCTTCCAAGGAACACACACCTGCAATGTAGA
>NW_023339674.1:17608264-17612677 GCF_004916995.1 Morone saxatilis | reverse complement strand
AGACAAATGACCTCTATAGTAATGTAAGTAAGTAAGAAACTCAACTTAGTGAGACTTTATGCTTAAAACTCGGTCTTTGTCAATATTTATCTTTAGCCAGGATGATTCAGACACACGTCATCACAGGTCAAAGGCCATAGATCAGCCGCCACAGGAAGTAAGCATTCATTTTGACAGCATTAGCATACATCATATAAGAATATGGTTGTGTATTAAAACATTTTACTTACCTGTTTAAATGATTCATTTTAGGGTTGCAGGGACTCAACACAGTATTACAATACAGCCTATGAGTCATCATAAACACAAGCGATCAGACAGGTTTCAAACAAGCCCAGTTTTACTCAGGTTTAACTGTCCAAACCATTTATTTCGTTCTGTCCACTTGTGATCAAGGTGCATTTTATGTTCAAGAGTTAACAGGGCAGAAGACAGTCTTGTACTTTAATTAAAAGAAGGAAAAACAAGGAAAAGCACCACAATTACTACAGATTATATTTCAGTAATATTGCATTATATGAAATGCATTGATAGTTTTGGAATATTTGGGAGTGCAGCACACAGTAAATACGCTTTTTAATTGAATCTCATGACTGTATATGTGTACAAGAGTATTACTATTTCCTTTACTGTTAATTCTGATCACTCAACCTGCCCTACAGTGCGGTGAATTCCCATAATCACCTATTCATGCATGCTCATGGCTCAGTGTATATTGACAGAGACACACATAAACACATAAACACTTTGTGACTAACATTTAAACGTAGGCATGTCAGTTTGTCATTCCCATCAGATCTGCACTGAAGTTGACCTTCCATTTGCTACACTGAGGATGCAATACAAGTCTAACCTGTTCTTTATGGCGTGTGTGACTGACTGTGTTTTATGTGACGTATCTCTGTGAAAAAGACAGTGGCCTGTTTGGCTGGAGCCACACTGAACTGTATTTTCTCATAGTGGAAACACAAGGCTTCTGTATCAACAGACTTTATTGTTTGTTGCACTGATGGTATCTGTGCTGAAGGCGCCACATGTTGCTTGCAGTTATAATTAATCACTGCAGGCACTTTCTAGTTCTCATTTCAGATACAGTCAATGCAGCAATTTAAAAAGACTTAGCAAAAAATTATATTTATTAATTCCTTTCCTACCAATCTGCAAAGAAGCAACAGGTGACTGTTCTAAATGCTAACATCAGAATGCTAACATGATACCGGTGACAGTGCTAACATTTACTAATCAGCAGTAAAGACAAAGTGCAGCTGAGGCTAATAGGACTTAGGGTAAAGTTACAGTTACAGTTCAGGAGACATACCTGTAGAAAATGTAATGGCAATCCAATTCAAGAGTTGTGGAGATATTTAACATTTAACCAATGTCTACCTTGTGATGATGCTCAGTGAAAAGTGAAAAGTCACCAGGCTTCATCCTCTGGGCACCATGAATGTCTAGTTTGTGAGATATTTCCATCTGAACCAAAGTGATGGACCATCTGACATTTCCATCCATTGAAAACTATTGTATAACTCATTACATGTCACATGTTGTTCAAAAGCAATTATTAAATTATACATTTTAAACAACTCTAATTTGCAATGTGTTATACCCATGAAATATTGCCCCTAAATGTTACTTTTACAAATCAGACAAATAAACTTCTTTCTGTGCTTTCTTGTAAATGATCATTACAATGAGACCATATTATCATTTCTCATTTAAATTTTCTAAAGGATCCAGTGAATGATATCTAGTTTTGAATGTGTTAATAATTTGTTACAGTTGTCATTACAACAACGATTGGGGAGCTTGTGATACTGAGTAACAGACACAGACTCATGCCATTGTTCCAGCAGTGTTTTTGAACTTTAACATGAGTTGTAGCAGTGGAGATGAACTATTGCTACCTCTGGCGACTCGTTAGTGCTAAACTAATTACTGGTGCTTTGGTGGAGGGGGGGTTAGGATGTGAGGGGAGGAGCCAGGCTAATGAGGGATTAGACAGAGGTTGTTACCCTGTTTCCTTTTGATGGGATTACTGTGGGGTATATGCTGGCTGGCTTTTAATGATGGTCGTTCTGGTGTCATTGGAAACAACATCAACTGTAAAAGTGGCCTTGGGCGCAAGAGCAGAGGAGAGAAAAGAAAGGAAAGGAAAAGGGAAGGAAAGGAGATGTGCAGTAACACTGTGAGGTTTAGTTAATTAACCCCTATTCTGCACCGTAACTGCTCTCTGCTATCACCTCGCTCTGGGAGACACACAGAGCGTTAAAGGTGCTTCACTGAAAACGCTGCCGTAAGAATACTAACGTTTCATCCTGCTATGTATCCAGAGCTTGTGTAAAAATGCTGATGTGCTCCGCACCAACAAAGTGTGAAGACTAAATGAGTAAAAAGGTATACATGTTGTGAGAAATATTCATATCATTGGAAGTTGTCATGGTAGCTCAGTTCTCATTGATATGCATACCAGCTTATAATTTCAGCTCTGGTGATTCTCAGAACAGGATGAGTCACACCCACCAGACTTCACCCTCGATTACTTCTCTTTCTCAGACTTGGCTTGTTGGAACTTTAGACTGAATTTACCTACATTTGGAGACAAACTGTCTACTTATAGTTTATTGTGTGCTCCCATAACTCAAATTCTGCTACGTCTCACTGTCTTCAACAACAAAATTTGCATGCAGGGATGAAAACCTCGTAGGCCAAACACACACTGTAAGACTCTACTAATCAATATTATCTATATGTTAACAGTGGATCAAATGACAATAAGAAAACAACGACAAACCGACAGAGAGTGATTCTCTACTGAGCCTTACAGCCTCTTTTACGTCATTGTTTTGGTTCCACAAATCAATATATTTTCCCGCAGCAGCAGATGACTGGTTCCAAAGAAAAAGCTCTGATAAACTCACGAAGTTAATGATTAGCTGGTGAAGAAAGTCAAACATTTAGCAGCTAAAGAGCCAGATATTATCCTCAGGAGTTGGTTGAACCAAAACAGAACAAAAGGTCGAATTAATTTTGAAAAACAGAAACATGACCCCCAAACAATGCTAGTGTTGTTCATTTCAAGTCAACAAAGATTTATTTGTTGTGACAATTTATCAGCACAGCAACGTTGGGAACTTTTGTCATCATAATTTGGTCTTTTCTATATCAACGAATCTACTAATGCTCACTTCTTTTTTTTTTGGCTCAGTTGGTTGTTGTTTCTCTGTTGTTCCTGCTGTTAAAGCTAGCTAGCACGTCACGTCACGTCACGTCACTGCGTTCATGTGGCACAAACAGCAGATGGAGGCCGGGAAGTGATTTCCTACATTGGAAGCTCTCACAAACTCTGAAGATATTTCTTAAAGGGGAAACATGCAAGAAATTGACTGGAAAAAATGGCTTTTATAAAAAAACGGCAACCCATTTAAAAAAGATATATATCAGTTTAAGTATACACTGTATTTAGAATATTTTCACCTCTTTACCCCTCAGACAGCCCTTTCTGACAGGGATCTGAAGCCTGAACTTATATCCATGTATGCTTTCTTCAGAGCCTCCAGACTGACTTTGGTGTTTAGTTTGGATGAAGTCACACAATTATTCAAACTAAGCAGCGGTAGAGCAACAACTCCCCTGCTCTGCAAGGTAAAATTACTATTTTTATGAGAGGGGTGTGGTGGCTTTGAAGAGAGACATATTACGACTTCAGTTCTTCTTTCAATTCAGTTGAAAAATCATTCAATTCAATTTTATTTGTATAGCGCCAATTCATAACAAAGATTATCTCAGGACACTTTTTAAATAGAGTCTATAACTCCATCGTCATAAGAATCACGTCAAACATATGTTGTGATTTTCTTTACCTTTCTCTTGTAATATCGTTTAAACACAGAACGGACTTTCCTCCACCATGTGTGAAAAAACACACTTAGCTAGCATACAACCGCCACAGTGTACACATAATGGAGGTGTTTGTCCTGTTAGAGCTTGATACAGTACAGTTCTACCCTGAACATACAACCATGAGCTAACAGGACGTGTGTGGTAATGTGGCACAGTACATTATGATGACACCATAGCAACCCAGTAAAGACTCCACCAGGTTAGGGCCCAAAAGGAGACGAGGAAGCTGCCTGACTCAACGTGAGGGACATCAGTTGTATAATAGATGCTGCCTGAAGCTTTGTATGTATAACAGTCATCTCTCTCTCTCTGTTGTGTGCATCAGTGACAGACTCGTCCAGGGAGTAAATTTGCCCTCTTTGTTTTGTTTTGGGGAGCTTTAATTTTGCTGCTGTTGGAAAATTACCCATAATTGCAGCCTGCAAATGCTTATCCCTCTCTTTCTCCTCTCCAGCTACTCTCTAGTGTACACTAGCTGTACACACCAACATACACACACACATACATACA
>NW_023339674.1:17607800-17608239 GCF_004916995.1 Morone saxatilis | reverse complement strand
ACACACACACACACAGACGGATACCTTCTGTAGATAAAATGGTTGCTGCTGAAGGATAGACCCACATTTTCCCACTTTCACACTTGGACACGCACACATGTTTGCACGCAGGCACGCATCCACACACTAACACGTCTACCCCGAGGTTGATAATGAGACTGGGGAAACATGATTTATGTTTTCATAGTGCAATCTAATTGATTTGATTAATCACATTCTTTCTTGACTAATTAAATTACCACAACAGATTACAGAATAGTTTGGCCACTAACGTGCCCAGCAACCATGCTGTTGGTTTACAACTCTGAGTTAGATTGCGTGTTTTATGAAAAGCTGTGATCAATGAATTTTATGGCCAATAAATCATTTAAGATCCATTCCTAAAGTAAATATACACATGAGAATTCCTCAATACATTAATCCCAGTAGCAAAGTATAT
>NW_023339674.1:17607464-17607763 GCF_004916995.1 Morone saxatilis | reverse complement strand
TGCCAGTGTATTCAGATAGTCAGCTAGTATGATGCAATATGTTTTTGTGCAGATGGTCTAGATTGTGAAATTCCACATATGCTCATGATGATATGTAATATTCACTGCACATTGCATACATACCTTTCTATATTGCTCATAATCTTTCTAGTACTGTAAACTTACAGCATTAAAATTAGCTATATTTTAGTTGAAAACATTCAAACGTTATGTCGAAGACTAAGACAAAGCTAGTCCCGGCCCTTCTTGTCTCATAACACCACTTTGTACCTCAGGAGGCAACAGTGAGTCACTGTAGC
>NW_023339674.1:17591304-17607364 GCF_004916995.1 Morone saxatilis | reverse complement strand
GATTCTGCCATGTAGCCTATCCTCTTACTTGATGTAAATGGGGTGGACAAAATAATAAAATAATCTCTAAGAACAGGGGAAAAACATCTAAACACAACTGTGGTAAAACATTAAGGTTAAAGCTTAGCAGCATGGTGACCTCGGAGACACAACACAGAAGTAACTAAAGTTCCTGAAAGTTTCAATCCAAAAAACATTTATTAAATGTTATATGTAAATACTTTAAGTTTAGAACTAAACTGAAATTATCAACAGAATGTGAATAAGTAACAGTTTAGACGTTGTCTCAAAGACATCTATTGTGTTGCAGAAATATCTACTGATATACTTATATATCTACTTGTATACTTGTGTAGTGTAGACACTTTGTATCTCAAGGGGCGACAGTGAGTCACTGTAGCATCCAGTCTGCCGTCAGTCCAACACGAGAGGATGAAGAAGTAGCGCTGCCCAGAGAGAAAGAAACCACATTTGATCAACAAAGAAAGAAGTGACACAAATAAAAGCAAAAACAGAGTTAACATTAGCATTGTTTTCAACCGCTGGAGACAAAGGGGTGAAGTTTGATGCTTAATTTGCTTAAGTTTCTTAGGGGTGGTAAGTAAACAGCTATTAATGCTAATGTTGGCAAAAATAGTGTATAAAGGTAGCTAATTAATTACTGACTGTTGTTACTGTTATGTTTGCTAAGTTAGCTGTTTGTTCAAAGAAAGAAACACCCATGAAAGGGACCATGCATTTTCTTACAATAGAGGTGGACACCCCAACTTTCTGGTGATGCCCCCAGTTTGTTAAGATTATGAATCTGACGAGTGGCCAATTCTTCCATAAAGCTCCTTTAAATATTGTGACCATAGAAATCAGTACAAAGTATATTTGAATATTCTCTTTTAAGAGTGTTGACACTGTACATGCTGCCCTTTGGCCCAGATATAGATTAGTTGACCCATCTAATCCAAGTTTAGGCTGTATGGCTTTATTCCTGTGGTTTTATCTCTCATTCCCTTCCTGTGAAACTCAGTGGAAACTGGAAAAGTTGTCTGGTTCCTTCTGAGCTACATGTGAGCCTGGAATTACAAATTAATTTTGATCAGTTAGTTTGGGGTATTTATGTTATGTTGGAAAATAAACTAATGCAGTCTAATTCATTTGTATTAGATTACTCTGTGAAATGTCCCTTCTTTAGATGACATCCAGACTTCTTTCTAAACGTTTAAGATTTCAGTATGTAAAGAAATTAATGAATAAAAAAGACAATCTTACATGAACATTTTTAAATATCGAATCTTAAATATTGTTTGGAGCTACATTATGAGAAGAACAACTTATCTTAAAACAATATGTCAGATCCTAATTTTAGAACTAAGCTTTCTCAGAAGTAATGTGTTGTTTTAGTTGGCCTAAGCAAAAACACAAGAATACAAACAAATGTGTGCTGTAATGACATAAAGCTGAGAGAAAAAAAAAGAGGTCAAAGATAACCCTGATAGGGTTATTTTCTCAGACTTGACAAAGCTCCCTCCAGAGCTACGGAAAAAGCCAACTCTTTTCACAGGTTTGAGTATAACTGATTGTGACACTTCATGAACAATTTTAACACTGGTTGAGGCCAATGAGAGAGAAATATTTGCCAGCTATGCAAAAACACTATAAACCTTTGTCGTTGTGATCTGATTTGTTTTAGGTTTTGAGAAACAGAACAAACAAGAGTCGATGCATGGTGCTATACCGAGCCTAGGGGATGCTACAGCTACGTCACAAATCTGCTTAGCCCCAGTTTAGTTTTTTTGTTTTAAAATAAACAAATATATAAATGTTAATAACCAGCCATTCTGTGTCACTTATATTAGGCTTATAGCTATTTTGTTGAATTTTTTTTGGCCGTCAAGTAGCTGCTGTTTGCCATATGCTTTAATTGGAAAAACAAACTCTGAGGTCATGAAAATCAACAGTTTTCTTAGTACCCCACTTATTGGTCAAGCTCCCTCTTAGCAGAGAAGAAGAGAAAAAAAATCCTAGAGTCCATGCAAGAGTCGAAATTTACAGTAAGAGAGTTTTGTAGAATTTACTGTAAACCAACAAGTCTACAGGTACATTACATGCACTGTTTCTTTCACTCATTTCTTTTTTATGGTTGCTGAAAGTCATCTATATATTGAGTTGGCTTTGGATGATGTTATAAAATGTTTTTTTGCCATGTTGAGACACCAGGCTGCTGAGAGTTGGTGACTAAGATGGCTGTGGCACAAAAAATGGAAAATAAATTCTGTGCGAGCAGAGTGAGGAAAAAATAAAGAGAAAATACTGAGAAAAGGAAAAAGGGAAAGGGAAATACAAGGAGCGCGGGACTTGTGAAGTTTAGAGGTACAGCGGGACCTTATAAAGTGGGCGAAAGAGTGTGAAGATAGAGCACATAAAAAGAGAGCGGGGGATAGGGAAGATTGGAAAAGAGAGCGAAGCCAAATAGAGGACAGATTGGTGTGCAGAAAGTGGAGAGCAGCGAGATGAGAAAGAGAGGGTGCAGGAAGGAAAGAGAGAGGACAGAAAAGTGCAGAAAAGAGAAAGAGCCAGAGAGACAGAAAGGAAAAGAGAGGGAGAGTAAAGAGGTCATGGAGTGGTTATGAAACCAACTCTGACCTAATCTGGCGTGTTTATGACTCTGTTTTCCTTTTTTTCCAGGCACTGAGATGCAGGCTGGAATTAGACTGGGCGGTGGCTTAGGATGAGCTCAAAGAGAGGAGAGACAGAGGGAGCATATTGTACTGTTCTTTTTACTAAGAGATACAGCTGTGTGTGTATTTGTGTGTGACAGCAGGCTGAGGTGAAGGGAAGTCACAAACAGCTTCATTCAGACGCACCCGGCAGCGACTGAATCACTGAAGTCCTGCAATCATTAACCAGTGAAATCAGTACAAACAATAGGAAGGTGGTGAGGTAAGTTTCCATTACAAATGTCCAGACATGAAAGGGATGCCAAGGAAGGAAATGTATTACTTTTTTCTTACTTCTGTGGAGAGTAACTTTAAACTGAATTCACTTTTCTGAATGCTACATTATGGTCACAGTCACTTTATTATACGATCAACTCAATTTGTTCCCAGTCTGCTGTGTTCATTGCAATGTAAATTATTAGCCTTTCTCCATAGAAAATCCAGTAATTGTCCTCCAGGCCAAAAAACAAATAAATAAATAAATAAAAATCAGTAAAAGAGTAAAAAGTCTGTGACGTTGTTTAATACTTTTTGCCCGACGTCACTTTCAATCCCGTCTGGGCAATGCCCCCAGTTTCAAGACATTTACAAGGTTGAACTAAGTGTTTGTGGTAAATCGACATCCTCCCTACGGCTTTGAGTTTGAATGCATTTGAATATGTGATGGGCGGTTCATCCAAGCTACAACACGTAACAGTAATTACACTATAGTCTACACTTTTTTTAAAATTTGATACTAAATAGTTGACTTTAACTCTTTAAATTAATACATAATAGATTTTTGATGATTTAGCCTGTTTCTGTTTCACTTTTTCTGTCATTGGTCTCACCTTCGTCCGTTGTCTATAGCTCTCGTCTAATACTCCAGCCATGCTTTACACTGAATTATAGATTTGACATCACTTTCCAGTTGACCTGCTGCCACCCCACTTGGGTTGTGAGAAGAGTTGCTTTCTGCTGGATCGTTGTTGCATATGGATCGTACAAGAGAGTATGGTGATCTTCTTTTCATCACAACTAAACCACAGACAATGTGACACTAATACTCATTTAATATGCAAATCTTTGAATTCAACCTAAACATGTGCGAACATGAACAACTCGTTCCCAAAGCTGGTGAAATGTGACAGGAAAATATGCAAATCTGTGATGTTATCAAGATCTCAGGAGTGTGTCCATTGACAGCTTAATAACAGGCTGTGAAATCTACTGTGAATTTATCCCATTACAGAGACAGCGTGCAGATTTCTTGTAATATTGGGTAGTTAAATACACGTGTTATTAGTTTGTGCTCGGTCTACATACATACATGAGGAACAGACTCAACAGAGATAGATAGAAGGTTTCAGAGATCATCAGAGATTAGAAAGCTCTTCCAAACTGGATATGTTAATGAGCTTCAGTGGAGGGGCCCAGTCACACTAATGTTTTATGTTTTAGACCAAATTCAATACTGAGATTTCACTTACTAATTTTATGCTCACCACCTGTTAACAACTGACGCTGCATAGAAGAAAGAATTAAAGTATATCTTCAGAACCAACACTGACAAGTATCCACACTTCCAACAGAGTGCAAACTGAGTGGTGAGATGTATTACTGTTTGAGCAGCCATCATTTATGATATGTTATGAGAAACTTCCAATTTATTTGTGTTTTACTCAACTCTGAGAACAGAAGTTGATCACAAGCTTGTGACTCTGTGCTGTCTAATTTGAGCTAAACAGTGGTCAGTATGAATGATTCAATAGTTTTACAGGGTTAATACACAATAGAATCAATTTGTGTGAGCGTTTCAACCCAAATTGTGTGGCTCTTATCAAAGTTTCAGATAAAATAAATCAGTTGCAGTTATAATTCTTGAAAATCACCCTGGCATGTAGCAGACAATCTATTCACAGTTGGACATGTCACCGGTGATGGACCAGCTCCAGGAGCTTGATAACATCACAGACTGCAGCTCTGTCTGCCTCGTTTCATAGTGTTGCTTTATAATAAAGTAGCATAGCTCGATCATTTGTAACTCCATAAACTCTGAAGCTGAGCCAAATGTTTTCAGGTAACAAGGTCATCCTTTAATTAATCTATATAGCAGAATAGGACAGAACAGAAGAGATGCTACTGAACACATGCTAGGCTTTTTTGCCAAGACTGCAAAATCATCATAACATCGTGGTAAGTGGGTTATCGTAACAGTGACATATTTTGGAGAGGCACCAAATGTTCCCTGTTCATGTGTCATCACAACCTCTCATCACGTTGTGATTATATCAGCTGAGGGATCATGCCAGGCCCGTGTAATATAAACCCTGCGTTGTGCGCGTTTGAGAGCCGCAATTCATTAATGAACCTGATAGTTTTGTGTGTGTGTGTGTGTGTGTGTTTGCATGACCAAGGGAGAGCAAGAGATGTGTTTGCATGTGGCACGACAGATTGAGAGAGAAATTCATGCATGTTTTTCTGTGTGAAAGTGTGTTTGTGTGTGTTTCAGGGAACCAGCCTCTCTTACCAAGTCCGCAGACTGTCTGGGAAAAAGGCATAAACAGTGGTGTTTTAATGCTTTCCTCTGCCCACATCTGACTGCAAAACAACAGTGCTCTCAGGCTTGTGTGTCTGCTTTACTTTCGACAGAACGAAAGCAGAACAGGCAACACTTCTCCAGCTGCATTTCTTCTGCCTGCAAAATTCAGATCTATATTCAATATTTTTCTTTTTTTCTCCCCCCAATTATAACATAAACCTGACATTCAACTGACATTGAGTACAGTTTGATTAAATCTATTTTACATGATGTTCATACACTTTACAATAGGCTGGTTTGAATTCATGTGTATCATGCGCTGTTTCCTGCAGGAAAAAGGCCAACTAACTACCCTCAGGTTTTCTTCTCCCTTACAGGGCCTCTTCAACCCCCACCCCCTATTCTTACACACAAACACACTAAATCTCTCTCTCACTCTCTCTCTCTCTTGCTCTCTCTCTCCCACACACATGGAGACACACACAAAGATGCACACATTACCGTGCACACAATCTGTATGACACATGAGAACACATAGAAATGCTTACACACACACACACACACACACACACACACACAGACAGGGACACACACACATTCCTCCTCGCTCGACTGAGACGGTATGTGAACAAACCACAGGCAGGGAGAGGTAGAGAAGGCCAGGCCTCCACTCTTACTGATTACTGCAGGAGAGGAGAGAGGAGGCTGCTGCCAGCTCCTCTCACAACGACCTGCAGACACACACATGCATATGCACACCAAATACACACACAGACACATACACCATACAAAGAGAAACAATAAATCTCTCTGCTGCCTGCTACACTACAGTATGTACAAATGCAGACAAGAGAACATGCATGTTGGCTTGCATAAAAAAAAAAATATGACGCTCACTCACAGAGATACAATCAGTAGACAGAAGACACACACACACGGTGCGACATACATTAATGCTTTTACGGCCCGCGCTCTCTGACAAACATTTACACTGGCTCCCCTTCTTCCACACCTCCCCACCCTCTTAAACTCCTGTTCTAACACCCCTGTTTATGGAGCCACATTCACACTCCCATGTGTAGGCTCACGCTCAAACCTTGCATACAAGTCATGTCACACACTGCCACACAACAGTTTACTACCTCACAGTGTGCTGTATGTTGCCATGCCAACAAATGCTGAACATACAACATTTGTGTAGCCACCTTTTCCACAATCAACGTTTCTTTGTGTGTGCGTGATGCTAAAATTAACATCACAAAACACCTAATTACGTATTTCCTATAATAGAGAAGAAATCAGAAGGAAAAATATAGATTTATTTTCCCATTCTCCTAATTGTCGTAAAGACTGAAAAACACACTTAAAAGATTATTGTTTGACATCGGAAATCAGAGACAATGAAAAATAAATTATTCTCATATACAGTTTGTTACATTGTTATTTTTAACATATGTAACAAAAATACAAAAACAATGAAGGTAATTCAAATGAAACCTTAACATATCAATCACAATCTACATTTTGATTGAACTAAAACAATTTCTAACTTTTTTTCTTCTCATTTGAGTCGCTGTTTATCTCCTTTATTGGTATAATATCCATTTTACCTATTCAGTTAGACGGATTTAACAAGACTAAGGCCTTGTTCACGGTCCACACCTATACAGATATTTTTGCCTGTGCACGGACTGACTGTGACTCAAAGTATGCTACAAAACAGAGAAATTAATAATGGCGATTCGGTGCGCTTCGGTGATCTTTGAGTTAAAGTGAGTGAAGTTTATGTAGTATATGATATGATATTGCACTTCGATAATGATAAAAATACCCTCATGCATGAATCATACAATAATTTTACATCTGATCCATGATGGTGAAGATACAGAAAAAATAGAAAAGAATGGCAAAAACAGCATATTGTCAATATTTAAAAGACCCCCCAGAATTTCACAAATCATGTTTTCCTTTTTAAAAACTCCTTCTAGGGTGAAGATCCTAATAAACTCCATTTTCAGTGTTGACAGATTTTTATGATTACTGGAATTGTGGTTGCTGTGGGCGAACCGTACAATATCAGTAGAACCACTCTGCCGAGACCACCTTTCTGACTGGAGTCTACTGCTTGCCTATATTTACCCCCTGTCGCCTTCAGCTTGATGGTGATGATGATCCTCCTCGTTATATCCTCCTTGCGATGGAGCAGAAGCGTACTGCTCTAGGAAAAGAACTAGGATGTCGGCGCACTTGGATTCACTTTATATTTGTTATTGAGGAATAACTCCACTTCGCTATCAGTCTCCCTTCTTTAGGCTTCTGATTGACTAACGTGGCTTTAGGGTTATATCGCCTCCTGTTGGTTTGGCATGCTCACGCTCTTGACCTGCCAGCCCCATGAATTGTTTTTTTGTGGTCAAGTGTGTACAGAGATATTATGTAAAACGGAGATCATGTGGAAACACATTTTTTTCACAGAGGAGGAAAATATCTGTTTTCAAAAATATACGTATACCAGTAGACGAAACCAATGAGTCTACTGCCACACTAATGTCACTGTCAGGCTGTCCGCAGGCACAGCGTTGAGGTTAATGCTAACTTGTTCTAATTCTTCTTATTAATCCAATAATTGTTTACCCTATTAAATGTCAAAATAACAACTAATGCACGTCATAGCTTTAGAGTTAAAGGTTAACTAGCACCATGTTGCTATAATTAAGTCAGCAGGTTATACAGAAAGTACAGCTGAGGCGGATTAAAATGTCATTAATTGTAATTATGACCTGATGATAGCACTATTACAAGAGTCAGGAGATCAAAATCATTAAGGTTCATCCTGTGGATACAATGGATGAACATACCATCCAAAAGTAAGACATTTCTTTAAAAACTAAAAGTTTCAACCTCTTGGTGGTGCTGGATTCATCTTCTGGAGATCATGAATATCCTCAAATCTGGCAATCCGTCCAATAGTAGTTAAGATATTTCAGCCTGAACCGACAGGCTCACATAGCCACCCCTAGAGCCACGCTAGTCTGGCTAAATATCACCATTACTTTAGCACACAAACATATCAAGACCCACTCAACGTTTGCTAAATTATGTGTGTGAAGATTAATGCCCTGCATATATCAAGTTGTGTCAAAACATTGGCTTAGTGCTAACTGTATGGGTTCTGTTCACTGTAATGGCAAAATAACAGGTGCCAAAGTGCACAGACACACACATTTGTACTTCTATACTTGTGAGGATCTCTAATGCATTAGCTAGCTCATACAAACCTAAACTTAAAGGAGCAGTATGTAGGATGTAGTGGTATCTAGTGGTGAAGTTTCAGATTGCAACTAACTGAACACCATTTGCGTCTGTGATTGACAACCTGGTATATGAGAACAGGCTGTCAAGTAGGAGAAACTATGGTGGCCATAAAACTTGCAAGAAACGTGAAAGGCTCTATCAACAGCCAACATTTGTCTGTTCTGGGCTACTGTAGAAAGATGGCGGTTCAACATGAGTCTGTAGATAAAAACGTCTAAGGTAACGAAAACACAGCCATTCCTGTTTTCAGGTGATTATACAATAATGAAAACATACCTATGAATATTATATTCCATTTCTGACCATAGATTCTCCTGAATGTTACACACTGGACCTTTAGATATAACAGATAGATAGATAGATATACTTTATAGAGTGTATAAGTGTAGAGTGACCAAAATGTTTCACTTTCTCATGGTCTAAAACTCAAACGGGTCCCCACAAAGACTGAATTACAAGAGCACACACATACTCAGACATGTTGTATTTCTCCTGTTGGCTGACCAAGTTCACTGATGTAAAACGGACAGTAAAATGTCCTCTCAGGCATTCACGTGTCCCAATAAAACATCTGCTCTAGACAGGGTTTCCCTCGGTCCAGCAGCCTGACCGGCACCTGAAAAAAGAGCTTCTTTTGGGGCTTTATGTCTCTCTGGTTTTTCCATGTCCAGCAGCCTGATTGGCACCTGAAAACAGGACTTCTTTTGGGGCTTTATGTCTCTCTGGTTTTTCCATGTCTGCATTGAAGCTCCTTTGTATCTGTATAAGCTGGGTGCCAAAATCAAAGCCAGGTCCCCCCCTTTCTTTTACCCATTTGTGTGTGTTGACAAAATAAATGTAATTGTCTGTTGAAATAACTTTTAACACAAGCCTCGACGTCACCTATATTCATGAATACAGATTTGCATTTGCAGAGATGGAAGAATCATGGGGGGAAATGATGAATTTAAAAGTTAAACGTCCTGTGTCGTCTGCAGCTCTGTGTGTTTTGTGTTGATGGGTGGAGGTAGGCTGGAGCTTCGCATCGTTCAGGGTAATGTGGCTCTGAAAAAAAAAAAAAACTATCTCTGCTCCTTGCTTTCCTATCGCTCATGCATGCCGCCATTTGCATGTATATTGCAGACATAGAAATGTATATGGTTGAGAGGTTTCTAAACTCCCAAACCACCATCTATCTTCTTTCTTTTTCTTTCTCTTTCTTTCACTCTGCTCCACATCACCTCATCCCAACCAGCTCAAAATCTCTGTGAAATCCCTCCAACGCCATTTTGTTTCATATCTTTTTTTTTCCTCCCTTTTGTCTGAAATATATTAACAAACTCCTCCTCATCTTTGTTCCCTTTTCTTTCTTGCTTTGCTTGCTTGCTTAATTTCTCTTTCTTTTGCTCTTCTAGCACAGCTTTTATTGTGAGCCCGTTTCTTTTTTTTATTAGCAGTCTAGAAAGCGTGACATTTATATGAACTGCTCTTGGAGTTTCTCTTCTCTATTGTCTCTCAGTGGAGCTGCAGACCCCTTAGCGCCATGGCTCCACACAGGGTCAGCTCTTGCCCTCTGTCGCCATTCATAATTCTCATATCAGCCAGCAATGAAACTTCATATCTTCATATCAACGATCCTTGCCTTTTAATAACACGGGAAATTGCTGGTCTAGGTAGCTGCTTGCAATGAATATTCTGGATCTACATCAGCTGGATTCATTAAATCAAAGGAAACATAAAGGAGGGGAAAATATGTCATTAACTATTGTTTTATGAAAATATTAAATATGTCATTTACAAGAGACAGTGATGTTCATTTTCTCCAGGTATATTTTGTCTACAACAAAAATGCCTTAATATGATTTCCCTCGCTTTCTCACATGCACCCGTACTCACACAAACACTCTCTCACATGTGCAACACAGTGATGATGAGTGTACTGGAGCCTCTAATGACCACAGAACATTTCCCCTCCCACTGCTAAGTCTTCTCGAGAGAGCAACCTGGAAACTGAACCTCAGTACGTGTGTATGTGTGTATGTGTGTGTGTGTGTGTGTGCTGGGCACATGCGCACATGCTTGCATTAACAGACACAGCTCCTGACTGATCTGTTTAAAGACACACCAGCCTCTCTGATTACTGTCTCCATAGCCAGCCATAAATAATGAGATTTAGCTCAATTAGGATCCTCTTGAGGTGTAAAACAAGTGGAGAGGCTACAGTTAGCCTCCAGTAATCCACACAGCTCCTGCTCAGCCTGCTAGTGGATTACAACCCCCGGGTCACTGTTTATCCTTTACGTAAACTAGCTGCTGTGTGCAGTGCTCTGGCTGTAGAGCGGAGCTGAGCAGAGCAGACACCTCCTGGCCCGATAGCATCTGATCTCTCAGCTACTTGACGAACAACAGGACACTCCGGCTTCCACCTTCCCCCAGCAGCAGTACCATCACCGCCAATGCTCCATCCATCTTCCAGCTCTTACTCTGGATCTCTATCTCTACTGCTCAGACATGGGGACGGGAAGGGCAATTCAATCTCGGTCATATCTGCTGAGAAATGGTGATGCTGCTGCCGCCTTATGCAGTGGGTGGTGGCCCACGTGTGTGTTAACACCACACAGGAAGTCCAACACATGCAAGAAGACTTTTAAAATCTGCATCCACTGTAAAAAAAAATCAAAGAAAAGGCATTCAACCACTGTTTTCAGAAGATTACGATATGGTAAAAGTACACCATTTAAGATTATCTTCAGCTGTTTAATGTAAGCACCCCTTTTTGTGTACATGCCTGAGAATGGTCGTTACTGTTCTTGAATCCTTTGGACTACAGTCATGATCCTGGTCTCATCTTTGGAGTTTACAATCAAAGTGTGAGTGAGAGGCACAAACATGTTAACTTTTATTTTAACCGGCTATTTACTTCCAAACAATATATGGTTTGTCAAGGTTTTAATTGAAAGGCCTGACTCGCCGCTTGCTATCTGACTGTTGGTGTCCCCTGGAAGTCCCAGAGGACAGAGCAAAATTGGCGTAGTATTAAAAACTTATAGCAGGACTACATCATTTTGTTGTTGCCATCATATAGACCACACATATTGCCCACCTACAAACTAGGCTACCTGTTAAAACACACCTGATATGCCTACTTGATTGGTCCCTAGGTCCCGAAACACATATAAACTTGTGTTGGGTATTCATCACAGCACCCGAAGTTCAACCTTGTTCAACTTAGCTGACCTTTTGCCTGAGCTCACTATTGTGGTGCAAACCATTGTATATTATAGGTTTCGTGGTGGTTCCATTGTCACGTTGCGTGGATGCTATCCCTACTATGAAAGCAAAGTGCATCTGCCAGTATTTGAGCTGCTGCTTGTTATAATTGTGACTGCTCCAACTGGTCTGAGGCTTATTTGGAGGTGAGGTACTTGATGGTAATTGTCCAGGGTAATCTTCACTATTTTCTGCAGATCAGTGTAGACTCTACATCAAATGGCCAAATCAAGCTTATAATCAGCCTATTTATTGACTTTTTACAGTGTAATGCAGTTACAAAGTCCAGCAGTGCTCTATGGTGCCAACTTGAAATCAGTTGTTTTGTTCACTGGCAGGAGACAAGCACATTTCACAAGTCAACTAAGCACACAAGGATAAGCTGTGTTACTCTTATGTGCTGTACAGAAAATCCATGTATTCAGGCAAGGAAGGTAATGCAATAAACAAGAGTATCAGGTGACTTATGAGGATGCCACAGTGATGACGGAACTGTAGAGACTTGGTTATTTGTAAGGTGACACACGCTGAATCTTCATGCACTTCCACAAATCGTTTGCCAATCAGACCAGTGTGCGTCTCACTCGTGTCTGAATGATTGACTTCAAGCTGCAAGCCTTTACATGTAAACAAAAAAAAAGGCTGAAAACTTTACTTCAGAGGTTGGAGCACACCTTACCTCAGCCAATACGTGACAAAAAACTGCAGTTTTGCAGGGGGAGAAAGGAATGTCTCCCAGAGAGGTGTGGTCTGTCTGTTGGTCTTTTGGGCTTCCATTTTATGGCGTGTTGGTGAGGCCGACACAGATATGGTTTCACTCCCCTTGGCAGAGCCAGGCCCTGTTGCTGACAGCAGGTTTTATTTGATGTGGACGTCCCGTGTTGGGTTTCAGAGCTGGCTTCAACATGTGATCTCCATTATGACCAGAGGAGGAACGCATGCTGGTGGATGACTGGTGACTCTGAGCGGACAGGGGAGGCGGAGGAGGTTGGGGGGGCAGGCAGTGGCGGGGTGGATCTGTGGAAGAAGAGATGGAGGAAGGCCAACAGATGGAGAGTGGCGCTGGAGGGAGGGAGAAACGTAGAGGCAGAGGGACAAATGGATCAGTTCTACGAGACAACAGGAGATGATGAAATGGACGAATGTGAAGGAATAAGTGAGAAAAATGAATATAAACAGTCGCACCCTGACTCCTTCATATTTACCTGCACAATTAAGCAGCACAGACTTACATGCATGTTGTCTTTTAGAACAACTTGCTGACAAAAATGACCGATTTTACAATAGAGAAACTACTTGTTTATTTTACAGTCCATCGTCAGTGGTTTGGTTTGATTTCAGGGTCTTATATTCACCACACAACAGATGCCGATGACACTCTGTATATTTTTTATTTTAGATATGCAAATTACAAGTTTACATCTTCCCACATGGACGTCATATATCATCTGTTCATTTATTACATAAAAGTCATCGCTATTAATGCCGTTGCTGTTATTAGTATTTTGTACATACAGGCTGTGTAATATCTCTACTTCAACTTATTCTTTTCAATAAATTGATTTTTCCCAGTTTAATAAAGTAATTTAGTCCATAAATCTTGAGATGGAAACACAGCATCTATTACAATAATAGTTGCATAGAGAGCTCAATGAGTGTGTTTTCAGTTCAGTAATGAGAGTACAAATTACTCATCGTCTTCGTTATCAATACTCCACTAAACGGCTGCACTGATGCAGGATTCAGCAGCGCGCAGTCAGCATAGGTCTTCACATCTTATAAAACTTAATTTATGACACACACAAGGCCTATACTTAATTGAAATCTCAACATATCGCAAGTCTCAAAGCAAACTTTATGAACCTCTTTCAGGATTAGTTCCACAGTACTGAAAATGAGGAGGATGTAATACATTCCCATGCATACAGAAATGAAATGAAAACATCTACTAGCTCAGGATACCAAATTGCTAATCTCATACAGCATGTAGCCTATTATGCTCCATGAAACTTAATTATATGTTGGCACAATACTTGGATGTCACTTAACTCATGGCCTCTAAGTGCAGCCCTTTAAAATATGGAATATGTTCAACTAATAGATTCAAGGTGTTAGGTGGAATTTGTTTAAAGCAAGAAGAATTAATTATGCTGAAAGTCTTACATAGCACCTGCTGTGAAAGGTCAAAAAGATAAATGACTTAACTGGCAAACAGAAGTTTTGTGCAACAAATGTATTAATTCTGTGTAAAGAATCTAATAAATCGAAGTGTGGAAAAAATGACTTTAGAGATATACAAAGACTGCCAGCGTTACCATGCATTCCCCTCATACGTCAAATTATTGTCAAACTCGGACTAAATGGAGTGATGACTGACACAAATGGAGCCAGTGATGACAGTAATATAAGCA
Source organism: Morone saxatilis (assembly GCF_004916995.1). NCBI lineage: Eukaryota > Metazoa > Chordata > Actinopteri > Moronidae > Morone > Morone saxatilis. The sequence goes on along the minus strand of NW_023339674.1, from coordinate 17,593,157 downwards.
GAACGGTATCTTCAGTAACGCTGGCAATCAGTTTTGACAATTAGGAATTGTGGGATATTCTGCGTGACCTTCAGGGGCCTCAAATTTCATTCAGAAAAAAAAAGAGACATCATTATGTGTGCATTTCTTTGAAAACAGGCTTTTATTATCACAACCACCATAGGACGGCCTTGCAAATGTAATTCTTCAATAATGTGTGTAAGATGCTCATGGTATATAGCATCCCATCTTCCCTTGTGTTGATATTAACTTGGCCTAACTTTAGCACCAATGTGTTTAATAATTTGATGGTGGAGGAGGGGGGGGGGAATCATATTTATTGGATTTAACTGTTTTGGGGTCTCTCTCTCCGTCAAATTGAGCCTGCACACCATTCTATAATTCCTTCTTATCGGCCAGAGGCTTTAGTTATTTACTTTAAAATGGACTAATTTCTTATTCCAGCGGAGGGGGGACCGGCCGCTGACTTGAACAGCTGCTTCATGACCCAAAAAACTGTCAGTCTTTCCCTGGAATAAATTGTGGAATGTTCCATGTGGCGGCGCGGGGGTGGCGCAGTCTGGGAGATACCACGAATCGTCCCAAAAAACGAGTCGCCTCGCCGCCGCGGCGAAATAAACACAATCACACCCTTGTTTTAAGCAACGTGGGTCTACTTGTGCGACACTTTGGCGGGGTTTGTACCCGGAGTGAGCCCGCCGTTTTCCGGCGTTCACCCCCGCCGCTGAGAGCAGAGATTCGTGTAGGCTCATAGTAGAATCAATTCACAGAGAGGGCAGCTTGAAACCGGCCGCTCATGCCTGTGCGCCTAGTTTGGAGAGAGTGGCGTGTCGGGCAGCTTGGAGTTTAATAGTCCGGGTAGCATCCGTGCTGTATGTACATGTCTGTCTCCCCATGTGTACGTGCATGGCTGTTACTGGCTGTAAAAAAAAAGAGAGCGAGAGACACAGAAAGAGAGGAGGAAGGAGGAAGAGAGAGAGAGAGACTTTTTGATTTGACACGTTGTTAAAGCTCTGATTGAATCTTTGTTTTAGGAGCGGCGGAGGTTTATGACAGATGTCGTGGTGAAATAAAGTTAGTGCTCCAAAACTAAGTCCGCTCTGGTGGATCTATCTTTCTGTCTCTATGTCTGTCTCTGTGTGTGAAACAAAGACACACAGAGGTGGAGAGCATTTTCCCTTTTCCACCCCTCCTAAAAAAAACCCAAACTTTTCACTGTGTCAAAGCAGATTTGACACAGAATCACATTCATTTTGACACATGTCACACACAGTTGGCATGACTCAGATGGCTGCAAAGTTGACAGGTTTCATGCCCAGCTAACCTCTTTATTTTTTTATTTTTTATTTTTCCATGTGCACAAAGAAACATGGGTAAAAAAATATAAATAGAATAAAAATCAGGTGCACCAGCATTCAAGACTTGTCAAATTATGGAGACAGCAACTAAATAGTCCTAGTTTTTAAAAATAAAAGCACCAATGGACCCAATATCAGGTGGTATAAGGTGGGAGATATCTACTTGAACTATAACTTAACTCTGATATCTTTAGTATTAATATTTTTTTTAAATAAGGCCAATTTACACATTTCCCATTAAGACGATTTCTCTCGCTTTCTCCTGCAGCTTTTATTAAACTTCTCATCTCCAGGTCACTTTCTCTCACAGGGCGTACAGAGCAAAACGCACAACATCACATTTCCATCATTGTCTTTTGAATTATTCAAAAATATATACACTACAATAGCCTGTCCAATCAATCCCCCTGATGAACTCTCCTTCTCCTTCCCTTAACTGTCGCTCCTCGCTCATTATTCTGTTCATTTCCACAGTCAGTCACACACACACACACA
>NW_023339674.1:17591170-17591293 GCF_004916995.1 Morone saxatilis | reverse complement strand
TGTGTGTGTGTGTGTCAGTGGTGGTGGCTTGTTTAATGCACTGCAGGTTGGCTCCTGCAGCAGGTCTGGCCAGATAAGAGCAGCACACAGCTTTCTGCTGGGAGGGAGGAAGAGAGAGAGAGA
>NW_023339674.1:17590190-17591132 GCF_004916995.1 Morone saxatilis | reverse complement strand
AGAGAGAGAGAGAGAGAGGAACATTGCCTCTTCACTCACATAAACCATTAAATTGTAATAATGGGGCCACCAGCACTCAAACCTGGATCCATAGCGCCCCCTGTGGGTGATTAGCCAAAGTGAAGGGGGTGTTTGCTGCTTGTGCTGTGTTTGTTGCACCCCACTGCTGAATGAGGCTCTCCTGGCATTATTTGGGGTTGTCTAGCCAACAGACTATTTAAATTTGCAGTGTAGCATGCATAAAGATGAAGATCAGTGGGGGAGGAAAAGGGGAGATCATGAGGAGAGAGAGCGAGGAAAGAGGTGAAGGATAACTTTTTCCTCATGATGGCTGTTTTATAGGCTGATTCTGATTTGTTTTAGCATATTTAAAATGGCCTGTTGTTCACTAGATTTCAGCATTTAAAGGAGGATGGAGAAATAAACATCTTATGGTGGCTAGTCAAACATTTGTAAGGGGGAGCAGGGGGCTTGTGTCGGGACGATTTTGGACTACTTTGACAGTATTGATCTCTAAAATGATGGCTCCCTGTTTTGAAAAGCCACTCTCTCGTGGCAGGAAATACAAAACACCATCTTTGTGCGAAGGGTTACACCCAGCCAGTGCCAATAAGCTGATCACTGGATTAAACCCAGACTCTCTCCACCGTCCACAAACTGCATTTAAAGTACAGACAGAGCTGTCATCTGGTCATAAATGTCAGCTCACGTGACGTGTGTGTGTGTGTGTGTGTGTGACGTCCCCAGTGTGAGGCTGCAGGGACCATAAAGTCTCTGTTTGTCTTTCCCTCCGTCAACAGAGAGACCCTGATTGTGGGAGACAGAGAAAGAGTGAGACAACAGGGCCCATTTGCATTAAATGAGTCAACGTGTCAGTGTGAAAAGTACAATCCGTTCCTACTCCTTTTTCATTTTTAGTTCTTCCTCCTCCACCACCACCAC
>NW_023339674.1:17574322-17590090 GCF_004916995.1 Morone saxatilis | reverse complement strand
CTCTCTCTCTCTCCCTCTCTCCAGTTCATCAATGGGGGCCCAGCTGCTGCCAAACTCATTCACGGCACACAGAGCGAAGGCCACCCCAGTCAAGTTACTGAAGTGGCACTACAGTTGGCAATTTTTCTCTCTTTACCTAAAGTGTCTGAATGTATGGCAGTCAGATCAGAGCCAGCCCGTGCAAACCTCCTGTGGTTGGTGGGTGAAAAGGAAGTCAAAGAAATGTACACCACCCTTCTGCCTTCCCAGCAGGTTGAGGTGGAAAACAACAACAACAACAACAAAAAGAGGATATTCTTGCTCTTAAAAGTTCATTTAGGTCAGCTGATCCCAGAGAGCGTTGACTTCCTCATGTCCACACACACTCCAGTGTTAAGGGTTTTTCCTGCCAAAACGACGTAGGATGTAACGTAGCACCCGTCCCCGCTTGAAGAGAAGCTTCTCGTTGTGCCACAGCTGACAACAAGGAGGCAGGTTTTTTTATATTTCCTTGTCTGTCTTTCACACAGCATGTTTTGCTAATTGAACACATGCACTGGCCCAGTTTTATGCTGTATGATTATGTATTCGTGATATCTGGTCTTTTCATGCAAGGAGGCAAAATGTGTTTTTTTTTCTTATTTTCTCTTTTCTTTTCCTTTAGTGAATCTTGTTTTAGATATAAATAGTTTAATTATATGTTACAGGTAAGTGTAGATGTATCTGTTATGATCTGACATGGTGCCAGATTGTATTGCACATATATATACAAATATATACAAATGACATATTCATTGTCAGGACAAAATGGTACAAATACACAAGATAATAAGAAGATAAAGTGTGTAGTTGATCGAACGTCAACCTTTTATGAATGACAAACTTCAGGCTGTGAATTCAGCCAAAACGCACCAAACTCTACTGGACTCTGTTGGTCTCCTGCAGGTGAAGACGGGCAGGTGCTTTATTGATTCTCTCAGCAGTCGTCCCAGCAGCGTGTTTTTTTTTTTGTTTCTCATCCCTTCAGAAACAAAACTTTACCCTTTGTGCATTTTGTAGAGTAAATGTCACCCACTGCTTTTCCTGGCTCCTCTGCTCTTTCTGTAAGTAGTTGCAGCTCCTCATCTGTCATCTATTATGGCCATAAACCTGCTCTCTCTCTGATGTTATAAAGAAAACTAAAAATGCTCCACTAAACTGATTACTTAAGCTCAGGTGAACTCAAAACAAGGCAGAGCAAACCACTGTTTTACAGACAGTAGATGCTGTAGTGTTTACAATAAACTTCTCATTGTTGTAGAAATACTAAAACTATGCCGCCACCAAGTGGACAGAAACACCTATTACACATTTAAGATTTTATTTTCAATGTGTGGAAGGAGATTAGTTGTTGGGACTTTGATGACTTTTATGATTTTTGAAAAGAAACTCAATGACTTATATCATCTGGCCAAAAGTATGTGGACGTGTACCTTTCATCTGGGGCTGTTTTTCATGGTTTGTATGAGGCAAATCCTCTCTGTCTCCGATTGCTGTGGAAGAACTAGATTGGGCTACACAGAGCCCCGATCCCAACCCCAGCAAAGACCTTTGGGATGAACTAAAATGCTGACTGTGAGCGTTACTGCCCATCATCAGTGGCCAGCCTCACTTATCCTTGCAGCCAGTGTGCAAAATCTTGTGGAAAGCCTCCCCATAGGAGTGAAGGCTGGTGTATTAAAGGCAATGGTTTCAGGATTAGGTTCAACTATTGCACAAAAGTTTAATGTTCAGGTGTTCACATAGTTTTGTAAACATGTATTTTGAATTCTTCAGTAGTCATAACCTTCCTGCTATTGTTCTGGCTACAATTCTTTCCTTTGTCTTATTTATTCTTCACACACATACACATGTCCATCTGCACGCACACACACACACACACACACACACTAATGACAGTTTTTATTTATTCTTCTCTTCAGTGTAAATAAAAAAACAACTCTTAACTCTCTGATTTATTTACAATGAAAACACTTTATTTCATCATGTTGTAAGTATTATTTAATTGAAAATAAACATACCAGTAAAAAGGAAACAATACAGTTTGAAATTCATATCATATTCCTTGTGATACACCTTCAGTTTGATTGAATGGCTTTTTATTAAAGAGTCCTTCCTGTAAATCATGAGGATATTTGTCATTCATCATTACACATTCTATTCAATGCTTACAGTAAATAGTAACACAAAAAATCACAAGTCTACAGTAGAGGCTTGCCATACTGGCATGGCGGGCGGTTAAGATAAACTATCAAAGCATCACTTGCATGCACGGTTTATTGTCTACATAGCCTGGATGTAAAGAGAGCGTTACAGGACATCAAAAGCACTGAGAGGAAAACAAAAAAATCTTTTCTAAGACTGTGCAACTCTGTTCAATAACAAAAGTATATGTTAAAAGCTTTGCATTACACATTGTTACAGAGGTTATCCTTCAGTGTGTGCTCCTAGGACATACAAAATAGTCAGCTATTAGAAAGCACATGGCACATATAACAGCTAAGAACTCTTGAAGTGATATAAGAGCAATAATATGATAATAATAATAATACAGTAATAGGTGCAGTCTCCCCTCTATGTGTTTCTTTCCGATCTGTGTTACAATGTATTATATATACAGAGCAATCACATTTGTATGATGAATTAACTGTACATGGCACTTCAATAACACTATTTAACAGATAACTCATGTCGATGATTCTGAATAAATACAGAAGAAAAAATAAATAGAGGTTTTTATTCCAGTTTTCAATCCAGTTCCAGTTTTGAATCTAACAGTTCTTAGTATTTGTTCCCCATAAATTAATGTGTGCTGTCGGATGTGTACACAAACACACAGAGGAATAAGCTGACAAAAGACACTATTTTAGGTTTTTGAGTAAGTATGCCTTTGTTTCTCTGAACTTGGTGAGAATGTGTAGCTCACCTCAGGGGGGAAACATGATTTCTGGACCATTTTATAATACAACTTATAATGCTCATAATACTGATTATGTAAACAGATCATAAACTGGGAGCTACAGTATCTGTTTCCTGCAGCACTCACAAGCCAAAGTATTTAACCCACCTTCCATTCATCTTCCTTTCCTCTCTTTCACTTTTCTACGCCTTTTTTTTGCGCCCTCAGCAACCCATTAATTAATCCAAACTCTGTGTGAACGAGGCAAAATTAAATCAAAAATGAATCTCAGCGTTTGTCTTCTCTTGTCCACGCTAGACATGAAAAATGATATTGAGGGCTCTCAGCTGTAATCCATCCTTCCTGCCAGTCTCCAGCGTGGCTCTGAGACAAGAGCAAAGACTTATCAATAAGCAATGAGCAGGCTGATCATTAAGGAAAATCTGAGGATGGACTTGAAGAAATCTGGACTGTACAAGTAAATGAAGTGCCATCAGACTAACAAGACCAAGCTAGATGTTTCAGTAGGATAATTTTAAATGACGGGAGGGTGCCATGCTCTTAAAAATTTTAGTTTTTTTAAAAATTCTGGTGACTGAGTGAGTCCAGTGATGTGTTTGTTTCACGCCTTTCACCGACGGACCAAGGATTTCAGACATGGTTACCCTGGGAAGCAAGACAGCAGCTCTCCCATTGGTCCTTTCTAAACACAGGTTTTGTCGAGGTCAACTTTCACCGGCAGCGGCCCTGCCTCCTGACTCTCCTCTGATTGTTTCACAGCGACAGCAATCACAGGACTCAGGTGGTACGGGTTGACTTTGTGGGCATTATCCAGAAACTCTTTATCTCCGTTGATACTCAGCTGAAAAGACACAAAGAAGGAAGAAGTGAGAAAGCGAGTTCTCTTACACACAACTCCACCTACAATACTTGTGCTGACTTTTACACTCGATTTGACTGCATAAAAAAATAAGTCAGAGAAAAGACCACCATCAAGAAACACCACACTGGGAATACTCGGTTTTAAGCCTCCACGTGGTCCCATAAACGGACAATTCCTGTAATGATCTGATGCAGTATTGTAATTTAGGTTCGAGGGAAGGAGGAGGATGCACTGGTAACTAGCCTTTGATTTTAACAGGGTAAACACAGTGAATCTGGGGCGCATAAAGCAACTTCTGAGAGTGTGTGTCAAATTAGAGACAGCAGATGGAAACACCTTCAGAGAAGAAGACTATAACAGCAGCATGTTAGCCGTTGTGGAAGAATCTCATATTACAGTAATCTTTGCTCTTTTCATTCAAAAAAGAAATCCTCTGTGCAAGAGTATGTTTGATTTTTGAATTCCAGTGATGCAAATATCACAAAACAAGTAACGAAACATGACTTCAGTCTAAGTTGCAATGTACTACTGGATTTTCAGCAAAATCCCCCGTACTTTCCCTCTACTCGCACTGTCAAGTATGCTGAGTCACCCCTGGGTCTGTAAATTAAACTTAAGCTTATTAAGTCATTGCTGGTGTGGGTACTTTTCTGTGTGTGTACCTGCGTCTTGATGTGCTGCTCTGGCGCAGTGACGAGGCTGGCACAGCTGAGCCACAACATGACCATGATGGACAGGAAGAGACAGGCCGCTAAAATCCACCGTGGAAGGCCTGAACGTCTGTAAAGAGTTGTACACGAAAAGGAGGCAAGAGTTAGGGGATAGATAGAATACAGAGAACAGCAACATTAAGGCACCAACAAACAGAAATAACCTGAATGTAAATAAATGTGTGACTTTCAATTTCATACACTAAAAAAATCCCAACTACTTTAAATTCCCTTTCTCCTTCCTTAATGTCAATATGGTATTAAAATTAGCTCTTGTGGGAAACACTGAGTTTGATATTCCATCTTAGTGGATGAATCTCAATCCATCATGTCTCCCTTTGTCATTGTGGATATGCACTGCACAATAATATCGTATGTTTGACCACAACAAAAGCAAATAAGAAGCTTGCTGTAATGGATTAACATATCTCAACTCTATGCAAGTTGATTTTCATACTGACAATAAATTGCCCAAACGAAAGCAAATTGTGGTTTGTTTTAGATGGATTTGCAGTAACATGAAGTATATTTTAGGGGGAAAATATTAATTCTCAGCAGGGTAACTCAAGCTCAAGCTCACCTTGACATGCAGCCGAGGAAGTCGTGCTCAGCTGTGGGGTCGTCTGCATGCTGGACAGGGTGCTTCCCTTTGCCTCCTGCTTTGGCTGCTCCCCTCTCACCATGACCCCTCACACCTGCCAAATGAGAGGATATTGCAGCAACATACACTTGCTGCTATGCATAGCCCGATAACACGTGCTTGTATTGCATGTGTGTTGTGTATATGTGCTCACCATGAGGTCTCTGGGTGTGAGAGTGGACCTGAGGCCAGGGTTTGTCGGCCACGTTGGATCGAGGAGCCTGCAGCTCAGGGAGGGAGTACTCCATCTCTGGCTGGCTCTGAAAGGGGAAAAAACAACGACAAAGACACTCAGCCGTCATGGCAGCAATTATACACACAGTAATTGACCAGCAGAACCAGCAGGAAAGGAGCTGTTTAACACTGTGAGGTTAGTCCACAGAGGAGCTCCGACTAAGAATAGTTGGCTGAGAAGGTGGACGAAAAGAGAAACACCAAAGGAGATGAATCAAATGTGAGGAGAGGCAACCTGAAGATTTAACTTTTACATTTCCACAACTAAACTTCACATAAATAAATAGTAAGACGTTTAGGAAAATATGCTTTTTAGCTTTATTCTCAAGGTTTAGATCATACGATTGATGCCACTTTCATACAGTGGGTGACTATATGGTAACTATGGAGCTAGAGCCCGAGGTGATTAGCCTAGCTTATCGTAAAGACCTGAAGCAGGGGGAAACTGCCAGCCAAAAATCTAAAATTAAAAACAACAGTGAGCTTTATAGGTGCCAGTGGGTGGATTTTTGTTGACATTTGTTACCTTCAGACAAAGCCAGGCTAGCTGTTTCCAATCATTATGCTAAGCTAGGCTAATCACTTCCTGGCTCTAACTTTGTATTTAGCCTTCAGACATGAGAGTGGTATCAATGTTCTAATCTAAATCTCAGCAAGAAAGCAATAAACCATATCTCCCAAAATGCTGAACTACTCCTTTAACACCACATTAAAGGTGCAGAAAGCAATTGTAGGTAATGCAATTCTAACCCAATACAATCAAATTCAGCGTCCCCACGTTCTGCTAGTTTTCCACCCTGTGTGTGCTGAAAAAAATCTGGTGTTTGTACATGGGAAACAAACAAAGTGGATCGGCCCGAGCCATGACATCCTGTTATTATTGTTGTGATGTTGGCTATAGTAGCAGGAGAGTTGAGAGTGCTGGTGTGCTTGCTCTGGGAAACAGCAGCAAATTTAGTTTGCTAAACCTAAACCTTTACTAAACACTTGTGGTGTCATTGTTCACACTCTATAATGGTATTTTTCATGGCATTGATTTTTTTAATTAGGATGATGCTGATTTTTTTTGACACATTTGATAAAGATTGACATTGACAAAGGTTAAAAGTCAGCAGTGGCTACTGTCTACAACCCTGTGGTAGACGGTAGGACAGATCATGGAAAGGTGTAAAAGTTATATATAAAAACAGATTTTTTAAAAATCTGAATCTGAATTTACTCTGTTAGTAAAAATAAATGTCTCCTGAATCATATTCTAGCACACTAGCAAAATGATAACTGTTTAATCTTTATTTTGAGCCTTCAGTTTGTTGTATAACTTCATTAAACTGCCTTGAAACCAATGATTTCCATTCATTGTTTTTGCCAGCTCAATATGCCCGGGTGTCTCTCACAGTATCTTTCTCACCCACGTAAAATCAGTTTAGTTAAACCCCATGAACTGGGACTGAACTGAACTGAAAGATGGCTTTTAAAACAACTGCTACACACATATGCACACAGCGTGCTGTCAGTATTTGTGTGTTTCATTATGTGCACAGTGTTTCTGGTTCCCCTGGAGAACTCATTAAAAGAGGCTTTTGGTTCCCCACTGCTGACCCTCTCTCCACTACAACAGAAGCTGTAGTTGGTTGTAACAATACTATTGCTGGCCTCAGCAACATAACCACACACACACATAGTATTTAGAGCAGTATGGTATAGCCCACTGCAGTAGTGTCAACCTGCCAGTATTTATGGATTCTGACACTAAGTGGATCAATTAACTTTGAAACGTCCAACCTCAGTTTCATTAATTCTGATTATGAAATAATTGATCTGTTTTCTACTGAATGATTTCCACCACCAGAATAAGAAAACAACATACTGTAGTTGACTGTGGAGACATGGCTGGTTAGTTTTCTTCCCAAAACACATACAATCCTTCAAACCTCTGTTTAAAAAAAAATATTATTATTTCACAACCGGGTTTATTACCCCTTGCAAGCAATGCTTTCTGACAGAGTGCATTGAAACCAGATGCAGCGCCAGTGTAACCGTTAGGGGAGACGAGGGTAGATGTGAGGGGGGTGATTCTCATTGGCTGCACACTGAAGAGATCTAACCATCAGCGAACCCTGATCTGCATCTGTCACGCATTATGAGAGCGAACACAAAAGGTGCTCTGGCTTACAGAAAGAAAAAGCAAAGAGAGAAAGAAAGAAAGACTTTGAGAGTTCAGAAATGTCTCAGACATAAAGACAGGGTTTCATGCTGACTCCTAATCACAATCACAAAACTGCATTGGGTCTACATGGATAATAGTGAATTCTTCTCACATATCTGAGCCTCCATACTGAGAGGAGAAAATGGTTGCTAAGTGAATCTTACTCAACACTGGCTGTGCTTTATGTTTAATTAAAAAGTAATCATCAAACAAAATAACCCTGGAAAACAAACGACAAACGTTAAAATTAACACAAAAAGGAAAACAATGTAACGGTCCAAATATTTAGAGTACATTGGACGAATGGTGTTGAAATTATGGCTTTTAATCTGGAGGCATAAAATCTGAACTTTAATTACAGCACCCCCATGTGGTCAATTAAGAGCACTTTGTATATTTTCATTAGGTGTGGAAAGTCACAGAAAACACAACATTTATAGAAATGACAAAAACAACATGTGTAAAAGGTTCAGTAGCTCATACTGAAGGACAAGACTTCAGGCTTAAAAGATAACTCTGGTGATATTTTGTATTTTTATGTAAACAAATCCAATGATCCACCAAAAACCAACAATAAATTGTTCCTATAACCAATATTCTCTGAGTACAGTTTCTTACTCTGTGCCACTGTTTTCCAAAATCAACTGTAAACATATCAATGAGCCACAACATTATTCTGAGCAACATCCTCATACATTAAGATGAACATAAGCAGACAGGTAGCACATGGGTAGTTTATTTGAAATAAAACCCATATAAACCATCCTGTTGCCATAAATACTCACTAGTGCATCAAATGCGTATTAATCTGACATAATCTCTCTAACATTATAGTGCTACTTTAAGAGCCTTCTTGAAAAAGGAAAAACATTTGTGAACATTTTGTAAAGATCTATGTCCTCAGTAGGAACTAATGGGCTTGTGGCTGAAAGCAACAGACATGGTAAGGAGGGTTTTTTTTGGTCTTTTCATGGAATTTAAAAATAATAAGGAATAAGAAAAACATAGAATATTACCAGCCTTACCATGCGTGCATACTGTTTGTAGTGTTCATTCTTAAGTCATCTTGTGCCTGGTTCCACTACACTGAAAGTCAAAGTCGAAGTCTTGCATTCTTTAAAACACTTTCATTTCACTGATTCTCTCTGTTCAGTCTAGGGTTTTTGTTTTAAATTCATTTGGACAGCAGAACAAATGGGGTAGGGGCTTCTCTCTTCTTATTCAGTTCAATTTGTTCTGCAGGCCGGTAACAGAACCACAGCTCAGTTGGAGGAAGTCTTTAGTCGACTCCCTTTTGTCCCAAACACTCGCACACTGTCGCACTATCATGGGTTGAAGGTGGTGAGAAGGGATTGACTTGAGGTATAGGGCTGGGTTATGTGAATATTTCCTCATAATTACAAGTTTTCTTTATTTTTTCCTTCCCTGGGGACAAACCTCAGTTGTGACCTAAGAGTTGCTTTACTCCACCCTTATAATCTGCTGCCACTGACCTGTTACTCGTAGCTGTATGATTGTGTTTATGATGCTTGAGGCTGCACACAACTTTCCACAACTTAAGGTCACACAAACACACACACAAGCACACGGACAGATGTATATAGACAGCTCATTATGGACATCCACATAATTTATATTGCAGGCAGCTGTCTTCCCCCTCTGCTGTCCCTCAAGTTAGCTGGACTTTTTCTGTTGTTTCAACACTCAGAGAGTCAATCTGTCAAGTTGGTGGCGGTTTGCCAGCTGCCCACTAAACACAGGCCTGATAGTCTTCTCACAGCCCCGTGGAGCCTGGCTTCCCCTCACCGCTTCAGCCAGCATGTCACTGCCATAAAGAGCAAACATCCATCACCAAGTCCAAAAGAAATGTTGGTAATTTCATGTTCTCTGGCTGCTGCATCTCTATGTGAGGTCAGCTTGCACACAGCTTCTTATACCTAATAGTGAATTTCAGCGTATAAAAGACTTCTCTGTTGCACAGAAGCCTTTCTGTATGGGCTAGGGTGTATAAATACTATCATTTCCCATTGAGCCCTTTAATTATGGAGCTAAAAATGCCATCAAAGTCACATTATGCAAACGGGAAAACCCCTGACAAGGAAGCAGGTTTCTGACTTGAAATTTGGAGGATATGGTTGGCTAGTCTAGTGGTTAGACAGACCAAACCTTATTATAGCTTTAATGTATAGGTGGTTTATGGCATTGACTTTAGCAATAATCTGACCAGAAAGCAGCACACATCTGCCAAGGCTGGACAAATGTCTAAATTAGCTATTTCATAGAAAATGTGAAAAAAATGCTGGATCTAGTTCTGCATGCAAATACCCAAAGTGACTGATAATCATTGTCTGTAGACTGAAGTAAGTACTTAATTAATGAAAATGTTAAAAAATCACTGGACGAACTTTCTGCCAAATTTCATTCAAATCAGTCCAGTTTTTGAAAATTCCAGAAATAACTTCTGAATATTTATTTGTCAGAGCCAGAACTTTATTCTTTAGTGCGGTCCACTCTCTTTTAAATATTGCAGTGTGTTTCCTTCCTTAGGCGAGTTTGCCACAGCTAGCCCTGCCGGTTATCAAATATGCATGGTACTGAGGGTATGTGACATAATTTAAAAGGACATTTATAAACAATTAAAATGCTAAAATGAATGAATTCAACCACCTTGTCCCCACCCTGCTGTGTGCCCTTGCTCACTCAACCTTCACAGATGCGCTGACACATAAATGGGCTGTGAGCTGTTCTGGCATCCAACCAAACTCTACAGCACCGTATAGCAGATGATATATTTCACTATCTTAACAGGAAGCAGTGGTTAGCTCAACTAATGATCTATAAAGGTCCATTGCTTTTAACCTTCAATTAAAAACATACGACATGAAAAGCTTTGTAGACTCAAATTTATTGCAAAAACCAGACAAACTTAACAGCCTGAAATCGTCCGCATAAAATTAACTATCCTCAAAAATATTTCAGTGTTAATTTGTCTGGTTTTTGCAACAAAGCACTAAAAGATCCAACTCTCTTGTCATATTCTGAATGATTAGGTGAAATTTTGCAGTTCTACAAGTAAGATAAAAAAAGGCCTTACATGTTGATTATTTGTCACAACATGTGATTTTTAAATTAATTCTGATTCATGGGAGAGACAAGAGACAGAGACAAAGACTGTACGTGTGTGGATTGAAGATTCAACCAAACCTGGAAGAGGACTCACTACAAGTTGATTTTGCTGCTGTGTTTCTGCATTGCAGGTGCACAGATCACTTGTCAGCCTGTTTTCTTGAATTTTTGGGAAGGATGTATGTGGAAGTTGTTTTTTTCCCTTCAGTTTAGCAGCTATTATAAACAAATGGCTGCTGCTTCAAAACACAAAAACACATCATGTCGAGCTAATTTAAAAGGTTTTGGGAAGTGGGTTTAGGTTAAAACACAATAAGCTATATTAATTGTCAATGGAGGGCAAAAAAAACATCATTTACATGAACATTTTGCTGAATATAACTTTTAACCATTTATCTATAAAGAGTAAAAAATGGACAGATCAGACATAAATCCTTTTTGTGAAGCAAGACTGGAGCCACCAAACAGAAAGCCTGTCCTGGACAAACACTTTGTTGGGTCTTACCTGGAAAACCACAACCTTGCCATCATCAGCCTGCAGGTAGAAGGTCCAGGTGGAGGAGATGAAGCTCTGGGCAGAGCTGACGATGTCGTTGCACCAACTGGACACGGCCTCCATCACAGAGGGAGGCTTAGGGCGGAGAGTCATGGCTCTAAGCTGCAAAAGAGAGAACAAGACACCAAGCATTGACTGTGTATGTGTTTCAGTAAATGTACTCACTTGTATTCTTAGTGGTGATATTAATATTCAGACACCCTAAGTCACTTTGAGCCTTATAGCTGCATGTGCAGTATTTACATGTGCAGCTATTGACTGCAGAGCTTTCTCACCTTCCTCCTCTTGATCTCAGGTTCAGAGGGTTGGCTGGCACAGCCGGTGCTGCAGGCCTCCTGCTCCAGCAGCTTGATATATGCTTCCTGGCATGCTGGAGAGAGAGAGGGAGGGACAGTTGTGAAGCATAAAAGAAAAAGCATGATGGTAAAAAAAAGAAGAAAAAAAGGGAAGACAATAAGAGGGGGTTGCGAGTGCAAATGGAGGAGTGAAAAGAGAAATAAGAGGCACAAAAGAGAGTGGGCATGCAGCATTACAGTCAGTCGGGTAGAAGATGAGAAGAAATAAATCAGTTCCAGGCAGTTTATGTGGGAAGAAAGATAAAGATGCAAGGGAGATGTATCTCTTAGCCCTTGCGGAGACGATTCACTCCACGTTGCTTTTATTAAAACAGGGGGCGACAGGCATCTGCTGTCTGGACGGCAAATCACATCATTGATTTCCAATACAGCAGTTCAAACAGGGCGAACAGCCTCAAACGCCCAGAAAATACCCACTGAGCCTGCCAGCTTTTAGGAAACAGTGCAACATTTAGCAGAGCTCTTGTGTTTTAATGTTCAAGAGATGTCGGTCTGTACCAGCTAAGGAAATCCATGTGATTGTAATGTAGCTGCTTTTGTCTTGCAAACCTAGAATTTACATTATGTTTTTAGCTCCACCTGTAATTATCTTTATATATTTATATATATGTATTCTGTCCAACTTTTACACCAAGGATACCACGCATATTTACCTTTGGGTAAAAAGAGTGTATAAATGATAATTATTTTCCTGTCTTGTCAAAAGGACCAAAAGGAAGGACGGAGGAGAGGTAGAAATTACTGCAGTAAGAAGTGGAACCTGCACATTATGTTGCACTAAGTAGACCTTGGTTCAAAAGACTATATACTGATTCAATTTAGATTTTATTCCTAGGAGGATTTGCGCCACTGTCATTCTTTTTGACACAGGATTGAGGCCTCAGCAGCAGCTTAAACAGCAGGACTGTAAGACCAGCAAACTCATTCAAACAGTCCAACAGAGAGATTGACACACTGACTCACCTCCCTGACACTCCTCCCTGCTGGTATTGAAGCCGGCGTTGCCGTTGACAAACTGGCAAATGGAGTAGAGGCGACAGCCACGGTGACAGGCGTTCATTACGGAGTCCTACCAGCCAAACACAGAGACGAGGAGGGACACAAAATTAGAGACGTCTCCTGCACTCTTGGATAAACTCAACATAACCTTGTTAGAAAATATGACAGAGATTGGTGATGACATCTCTAATGACACGCTGCAGCTGTTGTATTATAGGCTGTCAAAAACAGTTGATAAGAAGCTTTTAGTTACTGCAAAGGAAAAACTGGTGATAATGAGCCAGTTGCATAAAGCTTGTGCAAGAAAATTAAGTAGTGAGAAAGGAAGATGCACATTACTGTACTTCCTCTTGTCATAATGCCTTAATTCTCTGTTTGAAATGAGGAAACTGCGCCCTCTGGTGACCCTTCAGGGAACAGGAGCGACAAAGAGATTCCCTGACCGCGACCATGGACGGTTTATTACAGCCTTGTGCGTGCCTTCATCTTTACTGCGTTTCCCTGTTTATTGACAGGAGGCAGAGAGGGATGTTTATCCCGAACCATGAAACTGTGCCTTATACTTTAACACCCTGAATGCTTATTCAACATCGCTGTAGTTTGCATCCAGTGTGATAGCCCTAAACTCGACATATATGCACAGTTTCAGTCACAATCTTCAAACCAGGTGACTGTGATCCGCTTTGCAGCTCCGTTCCTGCTGCCCTGCAGGACGCCTGAACCACACCTGAAGGCAGCAGAGGAGGAGGAGGAGGAGGAGGTGGGGAAGAAAAACATCCGACACTGGAAATCTGGGCAATGCACTAAACCACAGTAACTCCTGGTGTAATTCACAGCCATCATCTACCGTCCTGTTAGGATCCAGTCTGGCCTTGCGGTGTGAACTGTCAATAAAGGATAATTGCTTCACGGTTCACAATAGTCTCACTGATCCCCCATAGCCCGTGTGCGCTGCGTCTGGCCTGGCCGATCTTAATTGCGGATTAAGAAATGATCAGTTATTGGCGCAGTTTATTTTAAGTGCATCCTAAGATGAGCTGGATGCAGTTCACTTCTTGGACGAGTCTTCAAGGTGCAGAAGAAAATGAGCTGCATCCATTTTTCGGCCTAATTGTGCCGTAGCATCCGAGAAGGATGCAGCGAAAAATCGGGGCGAACACGGTGCCCGTCATTACGCACAGAGCTAAACACATTTATTTTACATTTTTCATATAAAGATAGAGGCTTAAATGCCGAATGTATTGCGTGAGTCTGTGCATCGTTGCAGGCGCTGAAATGTCGGACAGCAGGATGTCAGCTCGATGCTGATAATGCGCTTTCTGCAGAGACAGCCTACGCTACAGCCGAGGGGAATAACTTACTTTAGCAGGGCTTTTGTTTTTGATGGTGAGCTGGCATTGCTTTTTGCAGTAATTGATGTCGCCCAGTTGGTTGTCAAACAGATCGGAGGACGCCGCCGCGAGCCCAGCGAGAAGCACCGAGACCAGGGCCGACAAGCTGCACATCCTGCCGCCGAGCCGGAGCATCTCAAACCCTGGAGGAGAAGAAGGAGAGCGGAGAGTCGAGTTTAAAGCAGCACTGAGCTCCCTTTGTGGCGGCGCTGCTGGTGCGGATGCTGCTGCTGCTGCTGCTGCTGCCTCAGCCCGGGTCCTGTCTGCTCCGCTGGTCTGCTTCTGCTCGTGGCGTCACGCGCATCATCATCATCATCATCACGCACAAGCTGCCCCCCCCCTAAACACACACACACAACCTGCAGAGCAGCCTTCACTGCAGTGCACAAAGTGGCAATGATGACATTCATAAATGGCAGATAGTTGATGAGGGGCCGAGCTGCGGGGGGCAGATTGCACACCGCAGACAGATTATACACGATCAATGTCACAATTATCGGTTCAATGAAAAGATCCTGCTCCAACACATGTGGGCCACAACATATAACAGCTGAGGAGAGATTACCCGGAGACAACAACTGATAAAACTATAGTGGGTCAGAGTTATGGGCCTATAGTGTCTGTTTGGTTTATTTGTGAGGCACTCTGTAACTTTGCTTATAAAAGTGCTTAAAATAATAATTTAACATGATGATGGTTATCATGAATATTGTGAACATTACAGGAATAGTATACACTACTTTATAATAGTTAAAGATCTCACATTAACCCACATATACATATAGTCTGCGTGGAACAATAAAGTGTGTCTTATGTTTTTTAATATAATTTCCACATCAAAACCCTTAAAAAGTCATATACTCCTTGTACCTCATTAAAAATCACAGAATCTATCAATATATACATTTTGTACATTTTTTAGGTTTTCCTGCTCGACACAATATGTCTCCTACTTCATTGTAAAGTCCATTTTCAGTGTATGTGCACTGGTGGCTTGAAGTTTTTGTTCCTTACACTTATATAAGTTGCATATTAGGAGGAGATAGATACATTGATTGACCTCCAAACTGTGATATCACAAATAAGCTGTAGCCCCGCCCCTTAAACATCTGATTTTCAATGAGCCAGAGAAACTTTCCACTTTCAGCAGATTAATGTGAAATCATCCTTCTAGTGTCAAACTCTGCACATACATCATTCTGCACAGTGAAGATCAACCATCCAACTGTGGGAACAAGAAGACAAATATATTTTTGAGTGGAACTGAAGTTGTCAGTTCCTTAAGAAAAAACAGTAATAGGATACAACTGTGTAAAAATACTCAGTTACAACTAAAGGTACAACATTTTTTCCCCAAATAAGTAAGTAATAAGTATTTTTAGCAAAATTCAGTTAAAGTATCAAAAGTAAAAGCACTCATTCTGCAGAATGACTATTATATTATATATTATTGGACTAGTTTTATTATGTAAGCAGCAAACTAATGTTGTAGCTGAGGTGGAGCCAATTTATTACACATTGATATACTTTTAGACAATTAAACAATGCGAAATATTTTAAAAGTTGTGTATATAAATAATTCATGTAGTATCAAGTATTTGTATGTAAAATCTTAATGTGACTGAGTAGAGGCAAATAAAGTGAAAGGACCTTAAAATGGCGCTTGTCTACTATTAACTACACACGACCTCACCTGAAGCAGCCTACCACTGGCGATACAGGAGACAATTAAAGTGTGTACTGCTTATTT
>NW_023339674.1:17556332-17574301 GCF_004916995.1 Morone saxatilis | reverse complement strand
TGTGTGTGTGTGTTGTGGGGGTGTGTCAGGGAGGGGACAGTTGAGGAGCACTAATGAACTGTGGCTGTGTGGGAAAACAAGGGAGGGGCATACAGTGTGGGAACCTGAGTGTTACAGCAGAGTCACTGTGGAGTTAAAAGGAAGCGAACCTCGTGTTTCACTCAGTTTGCTCTCCTGACTTCCAGAGAAGAGAAGATCCGCCGGAGAGCTGCTCCAACCTCTCCCCCTGTCTGCGCTCCACATCCCGGACTCAAGAAAAAGGGGAACGGGCAGGAAGGGAAATTAGCAGGAAAACCAACACCTGGAAGAACCATGTTCTCCTTCATGTCTCTCCTCCTGCTCCTGGTTCAACATGTGGTTTTGTCCTCGACACGTAAGTACCAAACGACAGATAGACAGGCAGGCAGGCAGGCAGGCAGACAGGCTGTACATTACCGCTGTCTGTCGGTTCAGACCGCTGTATGTTGGGATGTAGAGGATCAGGGTTTCATGGTGTGAGCTGCAGCAATATATGAAGGCTCCAAACCAACAAAACGAGTTCATGTTTTAACTTCACCTTTTTATCACCTGCCCAGGTGTTATTATCACCCCACCTATAATAATTACAATAGGTAACCACAGGAGGTAGATTTTCAAGAAATTTCTATGCTTGTTAGTGTGGTGATATGGGTAAAATCATCTATCACAGTGTATGTGAGTTTGTATTAATATATTTATGTAGTGTCAAATCAATAGAGGAAGAGTTTATGGATAAAGTAACCAAATGTTTTTTAATTAAATATCTGTCAAATCATAACATTTCATCAAATTAATGCAAAAATTATATTAAAGAATTGTCTGATCCAGTTTTTTTTTCAGACCGATATCACTATTGACATATGATAGTTTAAATGATGTTTGAATGATAACTATGTATCTGCTATTATACTTTTTAATTTAACATAAACACATTTGATAATACTTACTGAATTCCTTAATGTTTTTATGACCAGTACTACTGAGAGGGACATTTTACCGTTTAAATAAACTTGTCCATGCTCTCTGATGGTTGCTATGGATATGCTTATATATTCTAATATAATATGATATAATATATAACGACCTCCAACATTCCTGTAGTATTTCTGTACTTTAAGTTCTTGTTATTTATCAGCTGCAGTCAGTCAGTAACAATCCATGACTGACCACGAGAACCTTATACAGTCAGAAATACTAATAGGTATAACAACCTTGGTATAAACAGTGTAAACAATATATATTGTCTCGTGGTATATGTCACTAAATCACACAACCGTATTTATTTGGGAAACATTTGATTAGATTGCACTGTAACCAGCTAATGACGTAGTGTCAACAAAAACAGAAATTCTAGCCTAATTGAAGCATTTTCCACTTAAATAAACCCAGATGCAGTGACACCACATTAATATGAGTAATCATTAGATGTAATTGTGTACCCAATGGTGGAAAAGACTGAGAACAAGACCCATTAGACATGGCGGTGATGTACCCGATGAGACTAATTGAAATAAACAGTGTTCATCTGCGCTGTTGCATGAAGGAAATGCAAGAAAGATAACAATATTCTAATTCAGTCTGAGAAAATGATCTGCAAGCAGCTTCTTTTATGTGTGAGGAAAAAAACATGTAAAACACACGTATTACTGCTCTCTCATGTAGATACAGTTTATATCTCTGAAAATCTTTCTTCATATTCGATGCTACCGAGTCCGGTGAGGCTGGAAACGGCGCAGTGGCACATATGTTGGAAAGCTTGTCCACCACCCACCTGGAGCACGGTTAATAAAACTCTACACATTAACCCTCATATCTCTGTGAAGAAGGAGCCCAGTGGTCACATTCAAATGCACTGCAGAGGGTTTCTCATGGGCATCAATCATAAAGGCAAAACCTGGAGTCTAAGAGGGGTCGGGGGATGGAAAAGCATTCAAGGATTTTACCGACAAACCAGGGTGACCTTTCTGACTGATCCTACTGAAGCTCCATAAATCCACTTCATTACTGGGTCATAAATATGTGCTGAGCTGCTGCTCTGTTGTGGTGCAGTGCTGCTGCTGCTGCTGCTGCACTCCTCCTCCTCCTCACAAACACAAAGTTTACTTATGGTTGGGAAGAAATGTTGGACACACTGCATCATTTCCTGTTGGAAGCCCCTAAACTAATCAAACTGCAGAGACTAAAGCCAGCCGAGGGCCTAATGTGTGTTATTGATAAGAGTCTAATCAGTGGAAGTTGTACGCTTGTTAGTAGTGGCCTTAGAAATATATAAATCATATAAAAAAGTAGTGGAGTCCTGCACACGATCAGCAATGAATTTAAACATATTTACATCCAATAATTAGGTAAATTAGTACTAAAACTTGATTAAACATGTAGCCCATTCAAGGAAAATTAAATTTTCTAAATGATTAATCTTTTAAGTCATTTATCAGACAAAAAACAATTTATTTCGATTTTCTTAATTTTATATTTTTGTAAAATGAATATATATGGATTTTGGAAAAAACAAGAAATTTGAAGTCGTCACCTTGGGCTCTGAGAACTTGTGATGGAAAGTTTTCACTAACAGACTTTAATGAAAGCATTACATGAAGAAAAGTGCATTACAACAGAAAGAAGCTTTAATAGCAGAGTTTGTGTGTCCACCCCCCAGATGTAGCAGTGATTTCCCCTCAGGATCCCGTCCTGCATATCGGCTCCAGTCTGACAGCCACCTGCACGCTCAGCCCCGAGCTAGGCCTCCACGCCAGCACGTTGTACTGGACGCTTAACGGGGTGTGGCTGTCCAGCAGCACGTACAGCGTGGTGAGCCCGGACATCCTCAGTGTCACTCTGCACAACCTCAACGGCTCCCGGCAGCAGTCTGGAGACAACCTCGTGTGTCATGGAGCAAATGGACACGTCCTGGCTGGTTCGTGTCTCTATGTGGGCAGTAAGTGGAGGCTTTTCTGTTTGTGCAAAAGCATTGTTATTGGTTCATTTTCCTGCCACCTGTGTTTGTAATGTTCTTTTTTTTAAACTAAGTTTTATGATTCCATATTATACTGTATATTTCCATCTTCAAAAACTGGTGTTTGTGTCCCTAATTTAAACCAAAAGGGCATTCAAATGCCACAAAAGCATTAGTAATATTCAGAGGAAATTAATATTTTATGAACAAAAACATAGTGAACCTTGTAATTCCAAATTCAGGATGTTAAGAAGCCAGTTGTGACAATTATTTAGAAGATATATATCATCTGAAAACGTGATATAAGATGTTTGTTAAACATAGTCTAAAGCATTCTTTCCTAATTGAACTTCCCGCCCTAATTAGCTATTTTAACATTCATTTAGATAAATACAGACCCAAATAATAACACATGAAAGGAAACTCTCTTGGAAGCATATTTTATGTTGTTATTAATGTACACACACACACACACACACACACACACACACATGAATGAAGATGAAACAAAACAAAGACTAGTTTCAATCCATTAAAGTCATCAAATAAAGAAATCTAAAAGGATTATGATGTGTTTCCCCTCTCAACAGTTATAATACAAATCATAATTAATAAGATAATTGAAGCTTCTATTGGGAAAAAATGTTGATCTGCTGTTTATGTATTTGGGTAATCTTGATATAAAAAGTTAATGAAACTTCATCAGACTCACAAAAACTTTTGTTGTGAACTAATTTTTAGTTGCACATTAAAGCCTTTTTGATTATAATCAGTCGGTTTTATGACTAATCTGCTTTTTAAAATACACTGGCTTGATGTAGTGAAAAGAAACTGGCCTTCACTCTCTTAAATTTCAGAATTAGATCAAAAGAAAATAATCTTTTATAGTTTTTATAGTCTTAATAACATTTCATTTGACTTCACCCACTTTTCACTTGATTTCAGTTTCTCTAAACATTGTTTTTTCATCGTTCTTTTTTTTTTTTTTCCTCCAGTGCCTCCAGAGAAACCAGCCAATTTATCGTGCTGGTCCCGCAACACGAAGGACTTGAGCTGCAAGTGGAGCCCGGGGGGGCGGGGTGAGACCCACATCCAAACCAAATACACTCTCAAGTACAAATTGAGGTGAGCGCCCCAGACCTGCTGCAGCTCACAGGTGATCACCTCGTCCGACACCACTCAGGTAGACTAGCAATACATGCATTAGTGCCGCGTGCAGATTCTACACTCACAGGCTGCAGTGTGTTCTCGTGTGCTAACTGCTAAGAGTGATCAGTCTGCCTTTTTTTTTTTAACAAACGTCAGAGTTTATTTTTGGTCATTTGTGTTCGTTCTGTTTCTGTCCAGGTGGTACGGGAGAGAGAAGGAGTGTGAAAATGACAGCACAGCGAAGCAGCGTTACTCCTGCCACATCCCCCGCAACCTCGCCCTCTTCACCCCGTATGAGATCTGGGTCGAGGCAGCCAATCAGCTGGGCTCTGCCACCTCTGACATCACCACCCTGGACATCCTCGATGTAGGTGGGTAAGCGAACGTTTTTAGGTTGTCAAGTTTGTTTTGTTTTAATACAATGGCTATTTCTACCTGCCCTGTCCTCTTGTCCTTCCTTTTCCTGTTCTGTCCTTTCCTCCTTTGACATTTGTTTGTCTGCAGATCTCCTGCATATGGCACACACACTTCTCTGGAGGAAGAGGGATTTATTTTTATGGTTCGCTGCCTCCAACTTGCTGCCGTAACACCATTATAGGTTCAAGCTGCAGCTCTCAAAGATAAACTGTTTTGCTGTAAAAGCTAAGCGTCTCAGATAATGTCTAGGTACAGGTATTCCTCCAGTGCTAATGTGATAGCGTCGCATTGTGGCCTCCAGTGTGCGCCACATCTTGAAAGCGGAGTTTATTGGCGGAGCATCCTCTCCCTCCATTCATTCTCGCTGAGGAGCGGACAACTTGGAGCTGTGAGTGGGCTGGGAGAAAGGGAGGAGCGCTGCCATATGTATGACGCTTTGCACTGCCTCAACAACAGAAACAATAAGCTTGGAGAGTATTTGTTCTGGCTTTAGTTTGAGCTGAAAAACGGCGTCACACAGCACAAGTGAAGGATGTCTGAAGCAGAAGGTTACCAGCAGTAAACACTTTTACAAGACATTTAATAAGTTCCTTTCTTTGTCTTTCATGCTGCTATCCCCTTTATCTTTCCCTCCGTCTTTCTCTCCTTCAAAGCACATTATTTGTTTGCAACCTTTATTGCAGCAAGAAAGTCTAGAATGACCTGAACCAGAAATACTTAAATCTTCCACTTGCCCATTGCTCTATTGGCAAGTTAGGAGCCTCTATACATATGGCATGGAAATTTCCAAAGGTGAAGGGGTTCTGGAAAATAATGCTTGAGACTCTTTTATCATCGTTGGACAATTCATTCTCTTTTTCCTAAATGGTAGCACCACTTTGTGTTTTTATTTAACAATTATTCTCTCTTAAATGTGCCACAGAATTCTCTTCTTTCTTTTTTTAGTCTTTGTAACTGGGGCTAGCTTTTTTTTATTGAGATTTTCCAGGAAAACACCTCCTAGAACAATAGGTTAGGAATGTTTCCACATGTCTTGACAGTTTCCACAGCAGATTTTATGTTTCCACCTTTTAACAGAAAAAAACTCAGTAGGGCTTTTTTCTTAACATACTAAATATAATCCTTAGTCATTAATGGGTTATGTTGTTATACAGGGGAATAGTGTACACTGGTGGGGCACTGTTGTTTTCACCATGCGATGAAACAGACCAAATAAAGGTATGTTACTGACCCCTGTTGCTGTACTTTAAAGGGTTACTGGTCAAACTCAAAGCAGCAGTGGCAAAGCATTTGATACTTTTAGCCTCCAGTATGGGTCAAGTTTCAAAAACACTGGATCCTACACTTCCCATAATGCAACTTGATCTTCCATTTGACCCTACCTGACATCATCAGGGTTATATTCTTAGACTTGACAAAGCATCTCCTGAGCCATGGACACTGTATACAAATCTTTTTACAGAGTCCTTTAAGATATAAAACAACAAATATCACAGTTTACCTTCCTTTCTTTATACTCTTCAAAGTGACTTACAATGAATATAATTATCATCTTTTTCATAGCTGAAATAAAAGTTTTGGGTTGTTATTTTCATGATAGATTTTACCAACTGAGCATTTTCTATTCCATGCTTTCAGCAAAGAGAGTTCATTTAGAGAGAAGAATAGAATATAATTGAAAAACAAAACAAGAAACAAAGACCAGACACAGAGACAAACCCTTGATAACACTGACTCACTTTGTTGCACTTTCTTTTCTTTGAAAGAGAAATTCAGTGGAACTTTTGTTTCGTTTTTAACCTTATAAATAAAACCCACTAAATTAAACTTGTATATGAGACAGATGGCAGTTCGCTGGCTCAGCACTGATCATCCTCACTGTGGAGAATGATGAGACACGACACTTGTCTGCCCTCAGTGTTCGAGTATGAGATAATATATATTGCTTTTTCTCTCTGGAGGTCATTCAAACCTCTTCCATCCTGTATCCTTGCCCTACATACTGTACATCTGCTGTACACAAACTTTTTAACACTTGCCCTTGTCCGTGCAGTGACCACAGACCCTCCTGCCAACGTGCAGGTGAATCGCGTCGGCGACCTCGAGGACCAGCTGACGGTCCGCTGGGCCAGCCCCCCCGAGCTCAAGGACATCCTGTTTCAGGCCAAATATCAGATTCGCTACAGACTGGAGGACAGCACTGAATGGAAGGTGGTTCACACACACACACACACACACACACACACACACTCTCACACAAACCTGCAGACTAGCCCACTCACACTTCCTCTGTAGCTATGACACCTCTGAGGCGGCAGTAGAAATATTTGAGGTGCGGCACCGACAGATCCGATAAAGGATGAACATGAAAGTTGCTCCTGCTGCATCCCTAGTGTGTGTGTGTGTGTGTGTGCTTCCATTATAAAGCAAATAATACTCGTGTAAAAGCCTTGACCGCTGCTAGTGATTCTTTGCTGGTAAATTTTTTAAAAGCTGGCTTTGATATAAAAGTGCTGTAGTGGAGTTTTTTTAGAAACTGACATTCTTTCAAACTGCTTCTTTGATGTTTTCTGCCAACAGCCTCTTCATATTCTTCTCTCTGCTGTGTAGGTTCATACAGTCTGACTTTGAATTCTGGATTCATTATTGAATGAGAGGATTAAGCAAATAATGTTTAAATGTATTTGAAGCTAGACTACATTCGAAATGAAAACAGAACAAAGTTCAAAGTAAAAACAGCGAGAATAGATGCAGAAATAATTTTTTTCCATTCCATCCTCTCTGTCATTTTGGTCCCTCTCACAGGCAGAGGTACAAATACTTTATTGTACTTTCAGGTATCTGTACTTTATTTAAGTATTTATTTTTCTGACTTTTTACTGTTACCCGCTACATTTTTACACAAATATCTCTACTGTCTACTCTAAACAGCCTTGTTACTTTAGTTTTAATGCATTTGAGGTGATTATTAGTCATTATTTGTACTTTGTAACTATTTGTACTTCTACTTGGAAGTAAGGAATATGTGTACTTTTGCCACCTGTGCTTGCAGGTGGTGGATGATGTTGGTAACCAGACGTCATGTCGGCTGGCAGGCCTCCGACCCGGGACCGTCTATTTTGTCCAGGTGAGGTGCAATCCAGTGGGCATCTATGGCTCCAGGAAGGCCGGCATCTGGAGTGACTGGAGCCACCCGGCCGCTGCCTCCACACCCAGCAGTGGTGAGTACATTGCACCAAAAAAAAGATGCAACTCTATATGGATGCAGAGCAAATAATTACAGAAATATTAAGTATACTATAAGACTGGATTAACTAAACGGTGCCTATGAACATTCAGTACAAAATCCCCCAAATGTTTAAAAGTACAACTGAAGCCTTTCTTTCCTCGTCTGTCTCTTGTCTTAAATGGCTTTTAAATGCTTCCCAAACATCTGTGATGCCCACAAATCTTGACCATTCGTTCCTTTTCTAATAATCAAGCTTTCATCGCCAATTAAAGCAAGAAAAACAATGTCGTTATCCCTGTTTCAACATCCTGAACAAGCAGATCCAAACCGCATGTGACCCAGGAGAAACCAAACATCAATAGGCTAGATACCTTGATAGAGATCTCCCAGCAGTGGATTAGAAGAACTGCAAAGAGCCAGGGGGACATTTGATAGATTTTAGTCGTTGGCTTCAAAGATTGATCAAGTTAAAAAGCTGGTTGTCTGTCCGCGGCACACACAGGGCCTATAAAGCTTGAGTGGAAGCAGGTTTGGGAGCAGGAGGAGCAGATAATGAGTTACACTGGTCATGTGGTATTTACTCCGCAGAGGGAGGAAGTCGTTATCAGGCTCTGTTGTTTGCCATGAAGAATTGATTGTAGCAGACTTAAGACTTTCAGTAGCATTAAGCCTCCACATTAAAAGTTGAACAAAAAAAAACATTTCTCGTTCTATGAAACCATGAATGTGGGTCCAAACATGGCAACCCATCCAGTAGTTGTAAAGTGGTGGACTAGCTGCCATCCCTAGAGCCAGGCTGTTGGCATGCATAAGAACAATTCCCTTTATTTAACAATGTTAATCCACTCCAGAGCGGTCTGGGTGCATTAAAAAACAACAAGATAGCAATTAAAACATATCAAATAAAAATAACAGTCAAGTAGATAAATGAACCCAAAAGGAAAATGTTCTTTACTTGTGTGAATGTGTTTTTTATTGTATTTTTTAAAAAACCTTTTATGGGTTTTGAGTTTGTTTTTTATTTTATTTTTGGTGAAAATGTCGACCGCATGAATTCATAGTTAGAAAAAGTGCCAAAATAATGTCAGTCACATCTATGCTGACACACTACATAGTGCTCATCTATACACCACCTTGTACCAACACTTGTCCTAACTATAACCTTGATGCTGTTCTCTCACCCTCCCTCCTCTCTCTTACCTCCTCCTTTCTTCACTCACACTCTCTTTGTCTCTCTCCTCCTCCTCCTCCTCCTCCTCCTGCTCTCCCCCCCAGAGCGGCTGCAGAGTGGCTTGTGTGATCCGAAGCCCGGCGAGCAGAACTCCACCCTGCGGCGGGAACTCAAGCAGTTCTTCGGCTGGGTCCGCAAGCATGCGTATGGCTGCAGCGGCATGTCAATCAAACTGTACGACCAGTGGAGGGTGTGGCTGCAGAAAACGCAGAAAACGCGCAACCAGGTAGGTAAGCAGAATATCTCTCTCTCTCTCCCCTCCCTCTCCCTCTCCCTCTCCTCTCCCTTCATTATCTCGCCGCTCTCCCAAACACAAACAGCCACTGCTGCATTGAAGTCCTGAGCTGAATTTCTGACCCTGCCTTTGTTGTGCCATGTGGTCAGCATTTTTCACAAACCCAAAGGGGACTGATTTCTCTTGAACTGGCTCTGTGAAGTTTCAGTCCGTGCTTTATGATCAGGTAAAATGTGCGGTTTTGACTTTACTGGCCCAGAAGAGGGAGCATAAAAGTAGATATGCACTCTGATTTTATTACATATTTTAACGATGTAGACTTACGATCTTCAGCTGACGACCACAACAAACAGAAACGAACATGTAAATGTAATTATCAGCCCGCTGTAATGTTTTCCTTTTGTGCTTTTTGTTTTCTGTTGGCGTGAGGAGCCCCTTTCCCAAAAATAACTCAGGCCAAATGGCACGCAGAGCCCCAGCATCGTCTGGGTGTTTATGTGACTTTGTGAGGAGTTCAGATCCTTTTCGAGCCACATCCTGTACTGCTCAGTCCTCGAACTCACTGAAACCTTCACTCCACCTGACTCAATTAGCTCAGCAGTCTCCGGGTTTTTGTGCTTTATAGGGCACACGCTGTCTTCTGAATAATGTCTTTGTTCACAAACCGTGACAGGTTCCCATTGATTACCTTGAGAGAGAGAGAGGTAGCAGGGGGCTGGGGCGCGATACACAGAGAATAAGAAAGAGATGATACAAAAAAAAGAAGGAGCAGAGAGGACGATAGAGAAGTGGCAGCCAGACTGAGCAATTATCATGATGATTGTAAATTACATGGTCTCTCCTGTTGAATTACCCCAGTATGAACCATCTGCTTTTGTCTTTTCAGATTCTACAAGACGATAATTCATAGCACCTCCGCTCTGCACCACTGTGGTGTTTAATTCAAGAAACACTGACAGATAACTGGCCCCGAGGGTCCCAGCTGTGTGTGAGAGGCCCAACGCCCTCAGCCTGAGGGATACTGCAGTGTTTGGTCATACTGCCTTAACTTGAGTTTAAAGGGCCCGGGTGGAAGATAAGTAAAGTGAGACAATGCAGCCTTTTTCTGCCATTTCCGCTGGTCAACTGTCTGTTAGATCTGTTTGCACAAACACAAGTATGCGGCTTCTCAGTAACTGCACTTTTATTCTGGAAAAAAAACAAACGTTATCTTAACAGTTAAGACTTTTTAATAATTTTAAGTAAGGTAAGCAAGTCTTTAATGCTACTTTGACGTTAAATGGTGCTACATTACTGAAGCCTCAAGCAAAAAACAAGAACAGAATAGCAGCGGCAGTGACATGAGGGAACAAAATGTACAAAACAACCCTTAAACTACTGTTCCAGGTCAAGAAACAAACAAACAAGTATTTTTTGTAAAGCTGCGGTGTCTGAATATATGATATATGTTATGACCTTTAGGATTATTATGGCCTGAAGGATAGTATATGAATATCACTACATATGTTACTGTTCAGGGTGCGGCTGCTATTAACATTTGTTTTCATTATCTGACTAATCTGCTGATTAGTTTCTCGATTAATCGTTTTGTCTATAAAATAAAATGCCAGTGACTGTTTGCTAAAGGCTAAGGTGACATCTGCAAATGTTTTGATTTGTAATTTTTTATATATTATAATTATATAAATCAGAGAAAAGCAGAATAAAGTGGAACCAATGCGTGTTTGCCATTTTGTAATAAAAACTGTGTTCTCGCTCAGTGATAAATAAATTATCTGTCTTTAACGCAGTAATCAGACATCAAGTGCCAGATAAACCAGTGTTGGTTCTATTAGTAATTAAATGATAATATAATAAGGCCTCACTGTGTAAAATGTATATACTGTCCTGTGTCTGAGCATTTAAAGACATTTTAATACATGTTTATATTTTTTATAACCATATTTAAAGAATGTTTTTTTTGTCTAAGTTATATTCTTTTACTGCATCAATAATGTATCTGACAAATCCTGTGTAAAATGTACAGAACAGTAAAGAGTAAAACTTGTCTTGGAAAGTGTTTTATTTAAAAATACAATTCATCAAGTAAACAAAGACAGTTGGATGAGCCTCCAAGAATTATTAAACCTTTTGAGTATTTACACATTTCATCACAACATAAACAGAAGTTTTTGTTTCTTTCTGATGCATACATTAACAGAAACACATGACTACAGACAGAAACACACCAGAATGTGAAACCCCCCCTGGGTGGAATAAGACTGCAGCAGCAAGCAGGGTGGGGCCAGAGGGTGATCAATAAGTGCAGCTGAGGAGTCCAAGAAGGAAGTTGCAGCAGAGCTGAGTCGATCTCCCGGCTCCGCTGTCTGGTGATGCGAGAGGGGCGGCTGCAGGCCTCCTGGGAGCCACCTGTCAATCACTCTCCTCGGAGTCATACTTAAAGTCCTGCATGATCTCACTCAGAGCTTCTTTGTTCTTGATGATCCTGGACAAGGAATGAGCCCAGAAAACAGACGGTTACAAACATTTGTCAATGTGTTTTGACAGTTTCATGATATAAGAGTGGAAACAAAGGACAGTCTGTTAAATTATGAGGAAACGGGAAGTTGTGCAGCCGACAGCAGGCTGATAGTCAGTGAGTAAATGGGTCAGCAGGGAGCTAACGCAGTAAACGGAGGGGTGGTTATAGCTGCTCTTACTCGTGCTTGATCTCCTGAATCTTTTCTTGACAGCCTTCGTCCTCCGGGTGATCCTGGGCCCGCTGCCTGGCCAGCTGCAGCTTGGCTGTCTGTTGAGAAGGCACATCAGATAAGATTTATGCAAACCATTCATTAGTGGAGGATGGAGAGGAGACAGAGTATGAACTCTAAGATAATAGGGGCTTTATGACATTACTGGCAGAGAGGACGTTGAGTTAATATGACAAAAGGAGCGTAAAACTTCATAGAGAAGTGCTGCACATCAACTCTGAACACCAGATGTGTTACATGTGGGCTGTATAAGAATGTGGGAAGCACCGAAGCGTTAATGTTTTAAAACCAATTTCACTCAAACTGTCTGTCCAACCAGCGTCACAGACAGACTGCAGCTTTCATGTCACTGGAAACAGAACCACTTTAAAACTTTGAATAATTGCAACTGAAGAGGAATTAGTGTTTGCTGTCCAGTCAGCACAAAAAGCTCCAAATAATCCCATCAGGAGCATCGTGCAGTAAGTGGTGCTTCCCTAAAACATTTATGTCATTTCTGATTATGAGTCTTTGAATCCTGAACATGATGATAAAACCGGTACTTGCACAAGAACTCTGCCTCCTTGTGGTGAAACAGTGGAACTATATCAAACAGACCAAAAGTAACTATTTTAACAGACTCTTGTAAAAGGCCATAAAGCAATCCTGATATTTAATCATAATGAAAGAATATGAAGAATTTACAAACGACAGGGTTTACAAAAGAAAATACTAATTAATTAATTAATCCTCCAATACACATCTGTATTTACCTATAAAAAGATTACATAGACAGATTGTTGTTTAGCTATTTTACTCGTTTGGATTTGACTGATTTCTTCAGTTATTTATGAATCTGTTTAATTCAGTCTATTTATGGATTGATTTATTCAGTTTGCCTGTATTATTTCTTCTTTCCAACCCTTTAAAATATCAATCTGTTCATGTAGTCTTTAGTTCATCCGTACGAAGACATTTGTGACCGGTGTACAGTCTTAAAAATAAAGGTATAAAGTCCCCCATCCCACAACAATGGCCAGTGTAGCGTTAAATAAAAGCATATATACACACATTATTACATACATTTCCTTGTATTGTACACTGCTGTAGCACACAGTGAGTGTTCACCTACCAGTTCAAGTTTCTGCTTCTCTTTGTTCTGCAGCTTTTCAATGTGCTCAGAAAGGTCTGGCCTGTCAAACTCGTGGTGCAGCCTCCCCTTGATCTCCAGCACTTCCTTGGAGAGGCCGCAGAAGGCCTGCGTTATCTCATGGACCAGCTGCCTGTAGTGGTCGAAGTCATAATGCGGCCCTGTCCTCAAGTAGGCCTCGTGTCCTCTGGAAGGCAGTGGCGGCCAAAACAAGACCAAGAAAAACACAGGCAGAAACCAATGATGTAATGTATAATTCAGACTACTATGTTCACGTGTCTGAAATGAAGAACAGTGATCACTGGAGGAAATGTGCCTGTTAAAGTATGTGTGTATAGTTACAGGCAGTAACAACAACAGTGTGGTACATACTCTTCAAACAGCTGATACGTCTCCACCCGCTCAGACTGAAGGTGATAAAACCTCTGGATCAGGGTTTTAAAGTCTGTAGGGACCTAAAGGGAGAAAATGATATAAAGTGAACACATAACATCTACAAGTAGGGCTGTATAATATGGTAAAAATAATATATATTGTGAATATTTTGACAGATATTGCAATTTTAAGATAATTTTTGCATCACAATGTTCATTTTCACTGAGGCTCATGATGGTCTCTATCGAACAAACATGGTTTCTTGCATCTGGAGAACTTTCTAAGACCAGGATGTCTCTGCAGCACTACAGCACTTCATTATAATGCTGTCCATATTGCGACTTTCACTTGAATTTGATTAATTGTGCAGCCCTATCTAGAGGGGAGGATTTATTTTACTGCTGAGGCAATTAACAGATTAACATAATTAATCATTCCAAGTTGGTTATTATTATTAATCGTCGTCATCGTTCCTTTAACCAAAAGATATACGTATGAAAAATAAATTTAAAATAAATATAATTAAAGCTTTTGCAAATATTTGTGTCCATATTATTATAAATCAATTATGTTCTGGCCTTTAGACAGACGAAGTAAGCACATAACCTGTGCTTTTTTTTACATATTATGGGCTAAATAATTAATGGATGAATCTAAAAAAAATTATTTATTGATATTATATTATATATTATTGATCGAATACAGTTATATTGAGCGAGATGACTAGGCAGTAATTAGTGTTTATCAAAATAAAATAAAGGCTTTCTTCATGGCTCATCTGCTTTAGCTACAATAGTTACAATAGTTACAATAGTTACATTAACAAGCACTGACTGACAATAATGCAACAACTTCAGATACACTAGTTACCATTAGCTTAGCTTTAGCTCAGCCCATGTGGAAGTATTAGCTTTGAGTCTCTCAGATATTTAATTGTAGAATAAAATGTCAGACACTCACCATGATGACCTGCATGAAGTCCTGTCGCTGAGTTCCCACCGTTTATACCGCTGACATGTTTTATATTTTACAAACTCGTTGTTGTTTCTCTGCTGTGAATCAGCAGCCTCACTACCCTCACGCACGGAAGTGACGTCGCTGCGCAGTGTATGCCGAGGACTTTCAAAATAAAAGGGCGCATGCAACAACGGACAGTTCCGCTGGTTTAAACATTGTTAAAACCTTATGTTTATTACATATATTGTATTTGGGATGACGTTTCCCTGTGTGGCGATGCTTCATACAGCTGTGACAGTGTCCATTAACCCACACAGGTTACTACTGTTTTTTGCAGTGTGTATAAAGAGTCTTGAGTCTTTGTTTATAGATCCAAAGCAAAACTGTTTTATATTATTTATTATTTGAAAGTGAAGTGAAATGACACTGGTTTATCTGGTATTTCAATAAAGCGTGATGATCTGGGGTGGGTGGAGCTAAAAGTTAAAAGACAGGTGCTGTAATTATCTTTGCTATAGGTCATCAGTGTATCTGTTGATAGGAAGAAGATCAACACAGAGATTCAAAGTTGATTTTTGACTTTGGAAACAGCAGTTGACAAAACAATCTCACGACAAGGTCCACTTGGTAGCTTTCTTTTTTCAATCTCATGTTTTAAACCAGCATAGAGGAGAAGTCTGTAAGTAAAATGCTGAGAAAATAAAATAAATAAATCTGAGCACCTAATTTTCAGTGATACCTGGGCAAACTCTACCAGCTGTTAAAAATATAATGCACTTTAACAGCTAGTAGCTGTATATAGGCTCCCTTGTGAGTGTTTAGGAAATACTGTAACGGCTTTATTTTGAAAAATGCCTCTGGCAGCTGACTGCCACAAGCCAATCAAGTGTTTTTACACTTAAAAACACACCATCTCTGTCTATTTCATTTAAGAGGATGCATTATTAAAATAAATAGTGAAGTTTAATAAGCGCAGTATCTGGGCTAAATAGTTCCAAAAACCACACCTAAGCTGTATAAAGACTACCTGTTGCTTCTGCAGCCCCATTAATAAGAATTACAGCCCATCCACTGGAGGCTTATCTGGGCCTTGTGCGCTTTGTGTTTATGCGATTAGAAAGCATTACTCCAATATGGAGGAGAGAGGTCGTAAAGCTACTACTGTGCAGACGCGGGCACTCCTACGCCTTCAGTCTCCCTCCGCCGCTCATTGGTCCATTGAGCATCTTCAGCACCACGCAGGCTGAACAGCGACACACAGCCATGCAGCTTTCATCAAATGAGGATGCCGAGCGGCGACCGCTGCGCTGCACGGTTCCTGTGACTCTGTTTGTCTCATATTATTATGAAGCTTAATGCCATTGTTTCACCAGTGTGTGACAGAGCTTGCCAGCCGGGTTATTTGCATTGTCTCCCTCCGTGTGATCGGGAACAACCCGCCTGTGTCGTCTAACTCTGCGAGAGAAAGCTGATTTTTTTTCTTCTTTTTTTTTCTTCTCCTCCCTCATCACAGATGCTCGGACTCCCAGGTTTTTGTGTGTTTCACCGGGTTTCCCCTCCGTCGAGTCGACAGGCATGACGGAGAGCAACGTCGCCGCTCAGGTTATAGGCAGCAGCGTCTCATGTACAGTGCCGCATCAACAAGCCTCGCCGCCCGACCACCGGGTCCCCCTGCCGGCGCCCCGGTGCCCGCCGGTCCCCCGACGCCTCGTGTGACATGACAGCTCGGGGAAGGAAGAAGAGGATCAGAGGTTACGGGCAGGGGTTTCACAAACAGGAGCGCAGGCGGGTCCGGTCCCTGAGGAGAGGGCACACAGTCACAGACAGTGTGCACTGTTCGAGTGGAGTGGGATACAACCATACCGTATCAAACATTCATGTGATACTTCATTAATCCCTGCAGGGTGTTTCTCTTGTGGCTTGCAGCCTCCAGAGGGGTCAGAGCCCGGGGTTAGCCTCAGAGCAGCGCCCCTGGAGCGGGTTGATGTGCGGGCGCCTGCTGACACACACACACACGGGTAGGGGGATAGAGCCTGGATCCGGGTCTCACTGGACCCAGCTGTCCCTCACTGAAGCCTTATTGTGATTCTGATCCGGGCCTACAGCGTGGTAGCACCCACCTTTGCCTTACAGTCTCATCTGATGCACGGCCTCACGGTGTGGGTACTGGTCGAGTCCCGGTCAGCAGTGCTGCTCCCCAGGCCTGTCAGGCTCTCTTGGCTGCTCCTGACCATCACCTTTACCTGCACAGCCATGGGTTGCATCCAGAGCATAGCCTGTAACAAGTCACGCATCAAACGAGAGAACATCGTGGTGTACGACCTGTCCGCCACCATAGACCACTGCCCGACTGTCATCGAGGAGAACTCGCCCATAGTGCTGAGATACAAGACGCCCTATTTCAAAGCCTCGGCGCGGATTGTGATGCCCCCTATTCCGCGCAACGAGACATGGGTGGTGGGCTGGATCCAGGCGTGCACCCAGATGGAATTTTACAACACCTATGGAGACGTCGGCATGTGAGTTCACACCTCTGTCACCTGCGTCCCCATTACACTACCCACTTGACATGCTTTCAGATGCAAAAAAAAAACCGAACAAAACAAAAACAAAACAAAAACAAAAACGCGCGCTGTGTCCTGCGCGAGGGTTTGCATGCATGCTCGTACACCCGGTGTAACGATGTGTTCGCGCTTTGTGCATCACACTGAGTTGCATAGAGGAGCATTTGTGCACGCAGCAGGTTAACTGTGCTCGTCAGCCTCCTTCATTCAGACGCCCACCGACAGATTCTGTTCCTGTGACTTTGGCACCTAAATAGAAAAGCTGCTATTAAAGGAGCTAAACAACAGTTGATGCTCTCACACTCAAATTGTGCCCACGGAGACATGTCCTCCCCCACACCCCCACCACACACACACACACAGCACACACACACACACACACACATATATTTTATCTGGGGGGCATATGTGTGGGGGTGTTTAATCCTGCTGGGTTTATGGAGGGGGTGGGTGTAAGGGGTGAGAGGATAGGGCTTAGGGGTGGCTGTTCATCAGATTGGTCATGAAAGCACAACAAATAGATGGAAGGGGGCCACCAGCTGACAAACTTTGGCAAAACAATGAGATGATGATAATCCACTGACACACTTAAGCACTACATATCATGTAGTCTCATTGCAAGTCTGTGTCTGGATACCAACTTTAAAGTCTTTGTGAAATGAGCTCCTGTTCTTGCTCTTGTAAACAAAACAATATAACTTTTCATTCCTCAGACACACAGGTATGCCAACAATGACTTAAAATAGTTACTTTATCACCAACATTTAAAACAGAGGAACTCATAATTTGACAGGTGGCTCATTTGTTTCAGTTTTTGTTGCTGTGAAAGTAAGTTTGACTTCTTCATCAATTTATCTGTTCATTATTTTTTTCATCATTTAATTGATGTCAGGAATTGGCGAACGATGACCTTTAAAAGTGTCCAAGAGATGACATTTTAAAATGGTTGGATTTGGCAAAGA
>NW_023339674.1:17523074-17556317 GCF_004916995.1 Morone saxatilis | reverse complement strand
AGCAAATCCTCACGTTTGAGAAGCTGCAACCTCAGAGCATTTGGCTATTTTAACCTGATAAATGACCTCATTGATTAATGATATTATTTAAAATGAATTAACAAATTAGTCACAATTTCCTGTAGACTAATCAATGCAGCATGCGAAAGGATTTTTTAAAACTAATTATTTTGAGTTATTATCAGCTGAAAAACTTCTATTGCCCATGAGTCCAACTCTTGAGTAATGTATGAAAATGTACCTTCAGTTAATATTGGTAAAAAAAGACTGATTGGGCCTTTAAAAAGAAAGCAGAAAGGGTATATATTTTTTATGATGCCTTATCATCCTTAATTGCTTGACCATTTGGAAATCAATAAATAAACTCTTGAAAATACTCTTGGAACAAAAGAAGCAACGTTACATCAGTTGAATATCCGGTAGTTTAAATTCTCAATTCACAGACAATATTTATTCGTAGGATGAATTCGTTGCTTCTTTTTGGTATTTTCAGGGGATTTGTTGATAGAAATAAAAAGACAGAATATCATCGGACGTGTCTTTTAAATAAATAATGTACAATTACCCAGAATTCTCTTGGTTTCCAGTCTCATACTGTCTGTCTCCTCTAAGGTCGAGCTGGGAGCTGCCTCAGCTACGAGAAGGTCTGGTGAGGGCCATTAGTGACTCAGACGGTGTGAGCTACCCCTGGTATGGAAACACAACAGAGACTGTCACCATAGTGGGCCCCACCTCCAAGCCATCCCGCTTCATTGTTAGCATGAATGACAATTTTTACCCCAGCGTCACCTGGGCTGTGCCGGTCAGTGAATCCAACACCCCCTTACTCACTAACATCAAAAGGGACCAGAGCTTCACCACCTGGCTGGTGGCGCTCAACACCATGTCCAGGGAAAAGATCCTGCTCCACACCATCAAGTGGAGGATGAGGGTCGACATCGTGGTGGATCCGTCCCTGCCTCTGGGCTCCAGGGCCCGACTGGTGGGCCGGGTGCACCAGGACCAGCCGCGGGTGCTGACCCGCATGGAGCCCATCCCTCCTAACGCCATGGGGAGGCCCAATGCCAATGACGCCCAGGTTCTGATGTGGAGGCCCAGGAGAGGGCCTCCGCTCGTCGTCATACCTCCCAAATAGTGCGTTGAGAGCATCTGATTGGCCGTTTGTTACATCATATCAGAGCGGGCCACTTCTGCAGTGAGACGGCTAAAAAGATTATCTCATGAAAACAAAATTAAGATCTATAAGCAGGCTGAGACTTGACTGTCAATGGCACAAATCAGAATTGCAGTCTTTTTGCGTGTAAAATCTTGAGGGGACAACTGCCTTAATTCCCCACCGCTGCCTTTGACGATCCAGAAAGTATGTTGGTTTCTATTTCTGGTGCTGTTGAGCTGTTGGGTCTCCAGGCCTTCATGCCAGCCCAGCACAACTGAGCAACGCTATCTCTGAAAATCCGCCATTAGTGCTGGGATATAACGCAAACCTGTACTGTAGCTACTCAGGCCCAGAAAGAAATGATCAAGCCTAAATACAGACCCTGTTTAAAAAGGTTCTTCAGCCTTAATGATGACATAATACTGGCCTGCTCTGTACTGTACAGTAAAGTGCTGTGTAAGAGTGTAACCGAGGAAAGGTGTTAGTGTTTATGTGTCATGCAGGTCCAAGGGAGGACACACTGCTGCGGGGTTTATTCATTACGGACAGAGATAACTATGATATCAGCTGAAATGTTACTGGATGATGTGCTTTTAGAGATGATGTGAGTGTGGGTGTGCAGGCATGTGTGTATGTGTCTGTGGTTGTGTGTTTTCTATAATGGAGCCCCAGGGTTGGGTCCGGGTTTGCTGCTTTGTCACACCAGACTGCCTCACACACATACACACACACACACACACACACACACACACCAGGGTCCTCATTTGTCATGTGATTTTGCTACAAAGAGGGTAATTTTTCAATATGATCTAAAAACAGGAAGATTGTCAACATACATGCATCCTCAGAGCTACTTTGCGTTTTACATATCACATATCACAGCTTGGATTTGGTGATATCAGAATCATAAATGGAGCTCTGCAGCAGGATTTTTTTTTTCAAACACAAATGGCCAGTTCATCCAAGCTGCAGAGCTTCTCGCTCCCTGCCTTTTCAAAGCCAGTGATGCCTGTGTTGATCATAGCCTTCTACAGTAAAAATATGATTCTGTCTTTCCCATGTCCCATCTAATCAGTGAGGTGACGAAGCAAGGTTACTTTATTTTATAAGTCATAAAATGAGTTTAGTTTGTCCTCTACAAAAGGAGCTACAATGCGTCTTTATCCAGTCAGTTGTATGTTGTTTAAGAACAAAGATTGTAGTGGAAGAGAACTGTATTTATGTTAGAAGGCTTAAAGAACAGGTTCACCTGAATTACAAAAAACATCTCAATTACCTCGAGCAGTATCAAGACATGCAGATTTTGGGGATTTTTTTTGTCCATGTTTGGAAATATCTGTCAGTGAGAATAGTAATGTTTACCATATTCATCATAGTTTAATATGTTGCAAATAAGTGATAATTTGCATAAAGTACAACTGAGGGTGATGGGAATCCCTTTTTTTTGCAGGTATCTAGTCAGAAACAAATTTAGATTTGGACTTCACAGTGACGCTAGAGGAAAAATTAGTCACTCACCATAGTGATTACAATGAATCCTCTGTGGATATCTGCACCAAATTTCATAACTGCTCACTCAGTAGCCATCAAGATATTTTACTGAAAAACAAAATAGGAAAAGACGAGGAATTCCCAAAGTAATTAGTATTATATTGTCTAGGAACCATGAATATCGATAAAGAATTATTTTACAATCCATCCAACTGTTTATTTCAGTCGGGACCTGGAACAGACCCCTATTTGTTTGTTACAAGTAAAATTCCCTTCACCTCCTCTATTGGTGGAGGCATCAATCTGAAACCCTGCCGAAATAAAACTGAAACTACCTACATTTCCAGATACTGACAGAAGTAAGAAAACATGTTTTTTTTTTGGGTGAACTGACTCTTTAAAGATTGGTGCAGTATTTGGTTTTTACATACAGTCTCTTGTGCCATGATGATGTTTTATAAAATGTGTTTTTATTAAGATTCTTGACTAAAAAAAAAGGACAACTAGAGCGCAGCCTACAGAATATGAACATTTCCCTATCACGTTGAATCTGATAATGTTGCTTATTGTTTTTCCAGGCAGGTCTATATGCTGTATTTCTGTCTGTACGCACTCAGTGGGCCAGTGAAACAGGCCGTGCTGAAGTGCTGAGCTGGTCCAGATGAGACAGAGATGAAGAGAGACGGAGGATGTAACCACGTTATCTTACCCATGCTGCTCATTACTCTTGGTGCAAACCGAACGAGCCTTCACACACACACATACACACCTCATCTAGAACGACACTAGAGCCGTGATCACCGGAAGGAGCCTGTGTATTGCACGCCCTGCAACACACTCATCATACAGAGGGCACGGATAGTGGCTATCTTAACAACATGCCTATTGTAGCCATGACACAGGAGCAGTTTGTGATGCAAACAGCATCCGAGAGCCAACGCTGACAATCAAGGGAAACATCTAGAGCAGCACTTTTAACTGGAGAATTAAACTAGGTGATCTTTATTGGTCTGCAATTTTATTCAGAGCATTGAGGCTTTTATAGGGTGAAACAAAGCGGAAACTTTTTTCACAGTCCCCCGATTAAAATAAAGTGTTAGGTGAAAAAAATATATACTTTATACTTGACCAGGAGGTCACAGTCTTCTGTCTGTGTGTATCAGGGCCTCAAGTGTCTTTTACAGTAACAGATGTGCCTGAGGACTCGAGGGTAGAGCGGTACATGGCCCTTCATGAGGAGCTTGACTCGTTAATTCCTACTTGTTCTGCTGATTGACTGGAGTCTGATGTAGTTACTGGTTTAAAACGACTGGGTAATAATGTTTTACAGTGTTATAATATGAAGGATATGAAAGTTTGGGGTGTTACAGTCCTTTCTCTCAGACTGTCTGGCTTTTGCATGCAGTGTTTTTAAACTCATTAAAACAAATGCCAAAAATATCAGCGTGAATTTATTCATGGTATGTAGTTTGCAGTTCTGAGGTGACATGCCAAGTATTAATTAGACAAGGTAGACTTGTAATTGCACAAAAAAATATTTAGAATTACACATCAACTGGAGAAGGACATTTTTGAAAAGGCTGCTAAGATGGCTTTGTGATGAAGTGTAAAGAATATTGTGTGACTGCAGCACAATGCGTACATTGTTGTAGGTCTTTAAAGCAAAGTCCAGATTCCTTTTGATTGGATTTGTGAAACACAATATAGAAAATGTGTGTGTTTAAGTGAATAAACATCTGGGAGGAGATACACAATGAATTCAACACAATAACACGTTCAGAAAAGTTAAAGGAAACATTTTTCTTTTATAAAAGATTTACATATTGGCAATTAAAATAATACAATTATTAATCATACCCGCTTTATCCCAAAAAAAACAAAACAAAAAAAAGTATCTCCAGAAGAAAAACACCAGTCAAATCATACAATCCAAGGTTACTTTCTGTGTAAATGATGCCTCACAGATGTCTGATGTAATGAGTATCAACAATTCAGTAAGTTCAGACTTGGCTGGGCCACATTCAGTAATGTTTGATTACTTCTAAAATCAACAGAATATATTGTTACATAAGCACAGGACATAAAGAGCTCGATGTTTATAATAAGTGGCTTTGAGAAGTCACGTAACCTCCTAATTAATAAATGAATAAATTAAACAGACAATTCATTTTGATTCATAGATTACAGTTTTAAATGGTGCTAATATTTACACCCATGGTTAACATAATTTCAAGTTGTACAGAAATAATCTTTACCACAAAATCAAACCGTCCTTTTCACTTCAAATAATAACCCCTATTACAGCCCAGAACAGCATTTCTGAAGTGTCAGATTAGTTTATTCCTGTAGCATATTACTCATACACCCAGATTATTGTCAAACAGCAAACTCCACCACACAGAGTCATACAGTAACACAGTTCTGTTGCTGAGACACGCTGTATACGTTATCAAAGACACCCCAGCGACTATATGTTGCCTGGCAACAAAAGCAGTTTCCAAAAATAGCCGAACAAAATGCAACATGAGAGCCACAATTAAGGAAACAATACTAGTTATGGTCACTTCAACTACCATGGGCTAAAGGCTCTTAGTGTATTGCATTGTTGAGCCTTTTGCCCTGAGTTGTGCCTCCCAGGCAGACAGGCCTCTTAAGCTGTGTACAAATCTCACTTCCGCTGCAGGACTGAACCTGAATCAACCCTGGCCCCAAGGCTAACCTTGACTGTTTGACCGTTACTTTGCAGCATTGTACACAGCTTTAGCGTAAACAGCGGCTGGGAGGGCTCATTTCAAAAATGTGCTTTCAGAACTCAAAGCGGAACAAGAATAAGTCTTAAATACTTCAACTCTGAGGGGAAAAAGCTTGTCGCTATACATCTAAAAAATGTGTTTGCCTCTTTAATCGTTTACTGTATGTGTGATTGATGTGGCAGTAACAGTGACTGGCAGTCAAACAGGTTCTTATTGAACACAATCAGTTGGTCCTGTCGAGAATATTCCTCCAGATGTGGAGGTGTGGGAGCCAGGATTATCTCTACAGCGGTAGTTATAAAAAAAAAAAGTAAAACATACAATCCTGTTTTGCCGCAGTCTTCTTTTCTCACTGGTTGCCCTGCTCAGCTGAGGCACTTTTGGTGTGTGAGACCCATCGCAGCGTTGTGCTTGCTTGTTGTTACATACCTTACCTCCTCTCTTCCTTTTTTGTGATCACAATATATGATAAAGACCTTTCCCCTTCTTTTCCTCCAGCTCTCTGTCCTCCTTTCCCCTCCAGGTCTTGATGCTTTAACAGGACCTCCTACTGCTGCTGTAGTGTCAGCCATGAGTGTCCTACGCACTGCTGGGGTTGGGGGATGGCTTGCCTTCGTAGCCGTACAGGAAAGTGGCCATGATGACCAAAACGGCCCCCATGAAGAACACGCTGTGGACGACAGCAGACAACAACGTCAGCTCGAGAAATTGTGATTACGAGAAAGAAAAACAAGGATTAAAAAAAAGAGAGACAGAGGGAGAGGTAGTGACTGTTGCTTCTACCCAGTGGGGACGAAGTCCTCTAGCCAGAAGTACGATATAAGAGTTGACAGGATGATGGAGACCGATGTAGCAAAGCCCTTGAGGATGTTGTCTGCATACTTGATGACCGCTGCTATGACCAGACCACCCAGCGCCTGGAGAAACAACAAACACAAGGACACAGATGGATGAAGGCATGACCTGTACGGACCGACAGGGAGTCTGATCCACGAAATGAAGAGTCTGTTACCCCAGAGGCTTGATAATTTGACACAATACATTTGACAGTTTTGGTGGGAAAACACACATATTGAATCACCGGAGGCGGAGTGAGTCTTACCTGCAGCGCCACGACAGTCCAGGTGACTCTGTTGTATCCCTGGAACATTCCCGACTCCCTCACCCGCTCTCCGTCGTAGACCAGCATCCCAAAGAGGCCAAAAACCAGGCCAAACATCCCTGGAAATACACTCAGAGGTAAATGATCTGAAGTCTGATCACAATAACGCTGAACTGTTCCAATACAGTTAGAGAGAAATTCAGATGGCACCAAGACTACGGCAGACACAAGATTTCATATAAAGAAACAAATTCAAACTGAGGTGAAGACGTGTCCCTCCAGTGCAAATGTCTAATTTTGTTTTTAAAAAAGTGTATTATTACATCCCTACTTTGGACAGAGCTAGGTGTTTCCAGTCTTAGTAAGCTAAACTAGTGCTAACCCTCTCCGGGCTCTAGCTTCATATTTAGCGCACAAACATGAGAGTGGTTTCAATCTTCTCATCTAATGTTCAGCAGGAAGGAAAATAAGTGTTTTCCCCAGAATATCGAACTATTCCTTTAATAACTTGCCACAGGAATTTGCATTCATTTTCAGTTAATGTGTCAATTATGTTTCCACTTATTATAATTGTTAAAAAGTGGCCGTTACATCTTTCAAGAGCCAACATTTATCAGATGAGCCCAAAAATATTCACTTTACAGTCATATAAACAAGAGAAATATGGCTTTGCTGTGACTGAAACAATTCGATTATTAAAATTCTTGATTAATCTACTATGTTTCAGCATTCATTTCTAATTTCCTTCATTTTACATTTTCTTGGATATCTTTTAGAACGAATAACAGCAACAACAACAAAATAAATGAACACACAGCATTTTCTTCCCTGCTCTTGCAGCAGATCTAGGCTCCGACATTTAATGCAGGTGAAAAAGCTCCAAGCTCACAATCGCAGGAGACTCAACACATGCCTCACACGCTCCGTGGTAAAAATAAACTAGACAGGAACATTCATCTTAACAGAAACATATCGGAGGTAAAAAGCCCAGCTGGCTCTCTGCACAGGGAAGAAAGGAAACTGTACACACGCACACACACACAGTGCCTGTTTGTTTCAATCTGTTTTCAACAACACCTCACACATTATCCCTCTGTTGATGGATGTGTATTGATAGAATTAAACTTTAATATTACTTTTCAGTGTATTGTATTGCATTTTATATGTAAGAATAGCTGTTACACTGTTCGAG
The DNA here is from genome assembly GCF_004916995.1 of Morone saxatilis. Lineage (NCBI taxonomy): Eukaryota > Metazoa > Chordata > Actinopteri > Moronidae > Morone > Morone saxatilis. The sequence goes on along the minus strand of NW_023339674.1, from coordinate 17,548,623 downwards.
ACCGACTGGGAAGTTGATTAACTCGACCGGTCGATGAATACTGACCTAGCTGGATGTTGCGGACCCAGACGCTCTGTTTGCTCTCCTTTAGGATCTTCTCAAAGTAGACACCAGCGAACCCACTGGAGCAGCACGCCACCAGAACCGCCGTCACGCCGACAAACTGGGAGCCTGCGGAGAGGGCCTGCTTCTCAGGGGCCACTGTGGAGGACTCAGAGGGCCACTGCAAAGACAAGAGGAACACTCGGATTAGAATAAATACGGAGCTTGAGAGTTCATTCTTGACCTTGGAAACAGTAGTTTGACAAAAAACTACTAAAAATCTTATTTTAAGGTCCACTTTCTAGCTGTTTGCAGAGATCATTTAACTGCATGATGCGTTTTCAGTTGTCAATCCACGACTAGTTGTCCACCGATATGGGATTTTCAGTGGTCGATGCCGATATATAGATATATATAATGCAGATATCAAAACCAAGAAAAGCAATGTACAGTTCTGTTCTATTTGATAGGAAATTCAGCCATATATTTACAGCAGGAGCATCAAAGTTATAATACAGGGCTCCAAACTTTTTCTCCACCTTCCCAAAACTCACATCGTTCCACAGCACCCACACTGACAAGGCTGCCGACAGACGTGCCTCATACAACTGCCAGCACACATCCAATGAATCCATATGTCAATGAAAACTGTACAAGTATCTCAGTGTGTTAAACAATGTTTAACATTCACACTCAAATCTCTCTCAATCTGATGCTGGGTACCTGAAATTCACACAAAGACATCTTCTCAACTTTGCCAAGTTGTAAAAAAAATAAGTGCTGCAGAGTGTGAGTTCCTGCGTTATGTGCTGCAGTAAGCAGGAAAATGGGTGTTAATGCACAAAAAACAAAAAAAAAGGATGAGAAGTAAGAAAAGTATTGTAGATGCTGCACTTTTTCTTTGGACAAAAAAACCCACAAAATATCAGGACGAGTGGGACTCGTTCTTTAGTAAAGATTATTCCAATAAGTTATCAACCTTTGGAACAAGATGCTGTTTGCCTTCCACCTCTACACCTTCGCCAAAACAAACCCCGCTGAGTGAGAACTAACAGCATAAACCTTGAAAACGAACAGAGAAAACGTCGCATTAACGCAAAACAGGCCAATTATTCCTTAGTGGAGTCATGCTGGCTTTTTAGCTTGTTTGTGTGTTTGCAAACAGAATAGGTGCTATGGCTGTGTGTTAATATCATGATCTGTTATTTGAGTCTCTGGGAGGTGTTATGGATAAACCACCGACACATTCCTGCCCGCAAACAGCCTGGGAGGAGTAAATGTTCCTACCTGTCTGATCCTGTAGATTTATGAATGTGTATCTTTACATCCATTGTGCTTCTGTCATTGTGAGGCGGCATTAAGATCAAATCTGGTGTAATACCATTTTCTTGTTTGGCCAAGGAGGAAAAGGAGGAGGAGGAAAAGGAGGAGGAGGAGGAGGAGGAGGAGGAGGTGATATCACAACAGACAACACTTCATCATCATCAGCACATCCCTCGTAACCACAGGCAGCCAATATTTATTCAATGTTCCAGTTGACGCCTCATTATTTTGTTTTATTTATTTAACCTTCATATAACCGAAGAACTCCCACTGAGATGAAGAGTTTCTTTACTTTATCTGACCACTAGATGAAATTAGAGATCACACAATAATTAAAACTAACCAAAATAGGCACATTTCCAATACACAGCTGAGTAAATGTTTAATTGGACAAAGTGACAACCTACAGAATTGGCCACAATCTCTGTATTCTCGGAGGCAACTAACAAGTCTTTCAATACGATTCTGAGCTGAAGAGGCTGAAAGAGTCATAAAACCTTAAAAAGCAACCCGAGTGCAAAAAGGTAGAGAATTACCAAACTTTGGACTAGTACCTAGTCCAGCTGTTGGCTGTGATTTCATTACATGAGCCTATTTTAGCTCCAGAATGTGATGAATTAGATCAAAGATTCCCCACAAATCTTTCCTGGTTTCCTTCCCCACACTCAGCAGTCAGAGAGAAAAATTCCACTAGCAAACTCTGGAAACAGCTGAAAGCGCGGAGAGGAATGAATTATTGGTTTACTGCCGCTCTCTGTTGTATCAGAATATACAACCACAGGATTTACTGAGCAGATCGTGTCCCTGAAACTTTTGAACATCGTCTATTCTAGTCTACGTTTCTGCTCTGAAAAAAAAATAAAAAAAACATCTGAAAAACTAGTAGATAGTGTTAAAAAATGAAAAGAAAGAGTGATGCTAATTTTGTAAAAATGTGAAGTAATTGGAAAAAACACAGAACACTGGACAAAAAGGTTTGAATCTGAGAAATTATTTTTCAGTTTTTAGATCTTTATACAGGATTTTTTTTAAAATTCTGACTGGGTGGTAGAAAAACAGCCTCCAGACATTTGAAAATCTCAATTCCAATGAAAAAAGAAGAAAACAGTGAGTAGAAAAGACCCCAACAATCTTTATCCTGTTTTGTTAGTAGTTATTACTAAACAATTGTCTGGTTTAACAACCTTGAACACTCTTTTTCATCAACTATTAAAAAGGATGAGGTTATTATAAGACCTTCAACCAAGGATTATTCGGGACACCCTGTTAGTACAAAGGTGAAGTTCTTACCGCAGTGGCCCAGGTTCGATTCCAACCTGCAGCCCTTTGCTGAATGTCATCACTCTCTGTCTCCCAACTTTCCTGTCTATCTCCAGCTGCTCCTATCTTCAGCTGATTCATCTGGTGTTCATAATATGTTATGTCAATCAATCAATATATTATTAATCGTTGGTTGATAAAATGTCGAATAATATTAAATGCCCACCACAACTTCCCAGAAGATGAAGCCTTAAAGTGTCTTTGCAATGTTAGTAACATGTTACCAGCATGTGCTCACATTTGAGAGGTGAGAACTAGAAAATGTTTAAAAAAAATTTAAATAAATTAGCTTGACAAATGATTTAAATGATTAATCAATAATCGATTTTTTTTCTGTCAGACTAATCGATTCATCGACTAATCATTTTAACCATAGTTATTATCATATGTTTTTAGCCCCAGCTGAGATTTGTTATCCTGCGTCTCATCCCGTCTCCAGTTAACAATAAAGAACAACACCCAGAGCTGCTCATTATCCTGAAGAGAACCTGCCACACTTCATACAATCCACGAACGGAGACCTTTCCTCTGATTATTAGTGAAACCAAAAGGAGAAAACAAAAAGAAGTAAATATCTTCTGAAGCCATAAGCTCCGGCAATGTCACCTGGGGGCCTGTTTCAAAAAGCAGGTTTACTTTTATCTCAGAACTTTGTTGAATAAAACCTGAAACAGGTTCAAAACCAGTTTTTATAGATATTTAAGTAAACCTGCTTTGTGCATCAGGCAGTCGGAGAGGTGTTAGTTCAAGAACCGAAACCCCTGAATGAATGAATGAATGAAATTAGTTTCTTTAAGAGGAGCAACAGAGAGCACGTTTTATATGTTAGAGAGAGATGTTAAACAGTGTGATTTTACATTTCCACAAGCAGTAAAGACATGAAGCTGTACTGGACCTGCACGAGAGCCACTCCCGCCATCAGGATCAGCAGTGAGAGCCACTGGTAGACGCCCAGCCTGCGGCCCAGCATGGACACTGAGAACAGAGCCGTGGTCAGGATCTTCAGCTGGTATGTCACCTGATGGAGACAAAGTGGGGAAAAAATGATCCATGAACAAGAAGGTGCTGATTGCTAAATCATCAGCTCCTGTGTGAGTCACACTGTGAGTCAGGCACATCCACACAACCTGCCCTCCGCCGTACCTGGTAGGTGGCAGCGTCCAGGTTGGACAAAGCGACGTACAGCAGGTTGTTCTGCAGCGTGTAGATCCCCGAGGGGATCGCCAGCTTCAGCGTTTCTATGGGTTTGTAGGCAATTTCCTGCCGCAGGATGCTGTTCAGAGCTCGCATGCTGTAGTCTGGGGAATGAAAACAAACGAGTTAGACTGTGAATAGAAACCTCAACGTTACAGTCAATCTGTCAGGTATGGTCCATAACGAATCCTTGCTGTGGAAACGGTCTGCAGGGTCTTTACTGAAGTCAACAACTACATTGACTAAGTCAAATACAAAAAAATAAACAGAATAGCTAAAACTAGAACCATAAATCATGTTCGATTTTTAAATATGCTACAGTGTAAAGCACTGTACATTAGTGTGTATATAGGGGTGTTTCAGGGAGCAGGTTTTTCTGTCTTATCTCTTAACTTTGTTGAATAAAACCTGAGTTGTTTGTTGTTACGCCAGCACAGGTTCTTGTGCAGGTTTTACGTTGAACTGAATAAACCTCCTATTTGCATCGGGCGGGAGGAGACACCCCCTGAACGAATTCTCCCAGTTTCTTAGTAGTGTCAGAAAGATGGGAGGAACCTGACAAACCAGATCAGTATAAAGAAAGCAAGGGAGAGCTTCTTCAGCTACAGTATACTTTTAGACTGGCAGTTATTAAATAATGAGCCTCAATACTTTTGTCCAGTAATAAACACTGACACCGCTTTGATTTATTCTTCATTTATGTATTTAATTTAGACAAAAGTTCCTCAGCGGCTGCTTATGTTTAGAAAACACTGATTATATATTATTATATGTTCAATGAACTCTGTAATCAAAACATGTCTTTATATTTAAATTATTTCTCATACTTACTGCGGGAACAGGGTTTTGCTGCTGTTCTACATGTATAATATAATGAAATAAATCACTTTCAGGGTACTGGACTGTTAGTTGAACAACACAAGCAATTAGAAAACATCACCTGGGGCTCCACTGTGAATGTGTGATGGCAATTGTTCAACATTTTCTGACATTTTATCGAGCACAGAATGAATCCGTGTGCACTCACTGTGCTCTTTGAGGACGAGCAGCATACAGGCGAGGATCTTCATCACCTCGGCCACCACCACAGCTGAGGAGGCCAGGTACCGCGGGCCCTCGGCCTGCAGGGTGCGGGAGTACCGCATAGTGAGCACCAGGGAGGTGGTCTGGAACACCAGCACGGCCAGGGAGAGGTACTTCAGCCGGGGTGAGGAGGCCATGGTCGGTGGTAGGCTGGTAGGCTGGTAACATGGAAAATGGCGATATAAATACACATGGCAAGCAGTGTAATAGTCAGGAGGGAAGTTTCATAAACAAAAAGGAGGTTTTTACTCACTGTGGGAAGAGAGGAGGGCTCTCACCTGTCTGTCGCTTCGAGCTCCACCACGTAGATATCCGTCTGGGGACTGCTCTGTTCTCAGCAGCTCTGTGTCAGACAGACAGACAGACAGACAGACAGACAGACAGACCAGGTACTGGAGGCTCAACACAGCTGTCAAAACAGCAGCACTTCAAGTCCTCGCGTCCATTGACCCGCAGTGGAGAGCTACAGTCCGCCGATAGCTGCTCATTATCTCAGCACGGTCTCCACACCGACTGCCCCATCGCTTACCGCTTCGCTTACCGTCACAGGAGGGAGCAAATTATAGCGCCAAGTCTGCTGAACGGGACCGAGCTCATGCATGTAAAAAAATAAATCCTGGTTGACTTCCGTGTACAGGTTTCTTCCTCGTGTTTCAGTCATAGCTCCCTGTGTGAATTAGCGCCTCCTGCTGGATTGGCAACGAACTGCACCACTCATATTTGTTTTAAGCTGGGAAATGAAGTGAATTGGTGATTTCAAGGTATTTCATTTGCAGAACTAACGGTGGGATAACAAAGGGACTGTTAATAATTACATATTTATGGACAAAGTCACACCAAATTATTATTTTTTTTATGGTAGATCCAGTGAAACAAAGCATCTCTGTACTGAAAACACTGAAAGATGGTGTGTTTCTGCAGGCTAGCGTAGCGTAGCGTAGTTCTATACACCACTGTAGTAATGTTTAACCTTTTTTTCTAACAACTAACTTTGTTTTTAGCAGTATCAATATCTTAACATTACACTGTAGAAAGATGTGTATGACATTAATGGTGCAGAGTGGGCGAGGCTGAAACAGCAACCCAAACACGCCAGGCCTGAAAGGTGAATCATAATTAACTGTTATTTACCAGTAACCTGTACAAAGTGTACTCCGAGTATACACAGTAAAATCCACTGATGCAATCAAGTTGGTGAACTTTTTAGTTATACAATGTCTCTGAAGCACCAACATCTGTTTGGATTCTATACTCATCGGTGTCACACTTTAAGTTAATGTGAAACCATTATAAAACTATTTCATACACAAGCACTGTGTCTGAACCTGTTGGCAAAAAACACAAAAAAGACATAAGTGCAAAAATCTCTGAAGATCTGGGCTTTATTTCAGTAAGCACATTTGGTTGATCATTTGGTTTTTTTTGCAACAGACAACTTATTTTATCATCCGTTTTAGTTCTATCTTATACAAACATGGTGACAACTACTTCATATGACATGTATATTATAGGCTATTTGGTTAACAGAGGAAAGTACAATAAAAAAAAACATTTTATATACAGAACATCGACACATGGCCTTGATTATGAACGGGAAGTGATATGCTCTATTCTTGATAAAAATGCTGACTGACGCCTCGATGTGCTGTACTTGTGTTTTGTGAAGCTGCAGGGACAGCATGAAGAACAAAAGATTATATAGGGGACATTGATGAAACACGAATGATTTGGTTTGTTCACACAGACACTTGCAGTAATAATTCAAACCAAAACATTTCTTGGTATCCGGTGCGATTGTGCTCCAACTCAACAAGAGTTTTAAATACATCACAGCACAAATTGAAATGAGGGCGACAACTGACGAAAAAAGTGGATGTGATGTAAATTTTTTGGCTGAAAATATGAATTTGGTCTTAGAGACGCTGATTTTGAAGTTTGATTGTCTGTGTATACAGAGCAGTTACACAAAGCTATGATCAAGAGGAAGACAAAAAAAAAAATAGTTTATTACACCTCACTCCAGACCTCTCACTTCACCTCCAGACTTGGTTTATGAATCATGACAATTAAAAAAAAGGTGCACAGATTACACTGATTGTAGTTAAGCAAAAGGCAAAACTGGTTAAATGATTTTGGAAGAAGAAACGTTTAAAAAAAGAGGCGGTTTAAAAGGTAAAAACATGCACCTCTGTAACATTCAGAATCATTCGAGAAGTGCGAACAGAATTCATATAAAAAACAGAAACAGACATTTTAAAAAGTCAACATGTCTTTGCCAAATGGAGCTCAGTAACAACAAGTCTATGTACATTTCATCATACAACATACTAAACTAATGTATGTATTTGCATAAAGTTTGTCAAGCTTCTGAATGAATCCCTCAACAACACATGGATAGTGGCACCGTCTGTGGCAAGACAAGATCAAAACTGCATCTAAACAAACTGATTTGGTTTTCAAATCAACTCTTGTATCTCTGTAACAGTAACTAACCTAAACACATGGGCGATGCACTGTGCTCTCGCTGCATGATCATGTTTGATGGGAAACACTAACATAATAAACTGCAGTAAATACAATCAATGCATTAAATACATTTAACCCTAACCCTGGTTTGCACAAGTGCAGAGCCATTTAGTAACAAGAGGCATTCTATATAATCTGTAATTAATTATGATGTTTGTCTTTCTAGTCATGCAACAGCGTTTTATAAAATTCCCACTTTAACGCATTAAACAAATGCATGAGTAAAAAAAACAAAAAGGCAACAACTAGGTAGTTTTGCTTAGTTAAAGCATCAACTGAATGTGACCCATCATATTAAAAAAAAGTAGAGTGAATGGTTTTTTCGACGAGGAGTTAGTATTGGCAGGCTTATCACATTAAACAAAAAAACATAAAGACAGAAAATAGCAAAACAGACAATATCACTGCAGAGCGTCCTCGGCCCCGTCCCAGTGTCCATGTCAACAGTCTGATGCAACACCAGCCAGCCGCCATCTGGTCGGCAGTTCCTCGATGATCCCTCAATAAACAGTTTGTGTTTGGGTGCCAAAGGCCGAAAAGAAAAGTCTCGACTCAGCCAACAGAGAGCAGAGGATTGAAGGCACTACATGGAAAACTGATTTTCGCTCGAGACAGGCTCCACGCTTTTTTGGTATTGAGAACTTTTGCTTTCTAGCTGATAATACTCAATGACAGTTTTTAGAAACTATACATACAGTTTTCTTAAGTGCAAAGAGGAGAAGAAAAAACATAAAAGGGGAGGTGATCAATTATTATAGTGAAGAACAAACAGAGAGTTGACAAGATAAGTGAGAAAAGCACTGTATGAGTTACTATGTGTTGTCATTTAACGACACAGAACCCCAAAGTCAGTCTGTCTATGCTTTCCTCTGGCCATCCTACGCAAACACCTGCATGTTTCCGAGCTGAGGCTGTTGAGAGGCCTGCTGCATCTGTTGCGACTGCGGCTGCAGCTGCACCTGCTCCGGAATGTGTGTGTGGTGTGAAGACGGCAGTGCATGGTGGGGGTTCCCCAGAGGGGTGGGGCTGGTGGTGACGTCTGACCAGTCCGAGTTGGAGTGTGGCGAAGAGGACGACCAAGGGTCCGGGGACTCGGGCGAAGGGGTAAGATACGGGTGCTCGCTGGGTGGATGGGCAGAGTGGCCGGGAGTGGTGCCCTCTGAGCCAGCGGTGGTGTAACTGTGCTGGGAGGGCGGGGTCGGGTACTTATCCACAGGGCTCTGCATGGGTGGATAGGAGGGCAGCGGCCGAGACTGGCCCTCGATTCCCCCGTGGCCTCCGTGGCTGACGGTGTGGGGGTGCTGCAGGGTGTGGGGGAGCCCGTGCGTCATGCTCATCTGCTCAGGCATCTGGTACATCATACTTTGGGAGCAGTGGTGGTGGCCGGGCCCCTGCTGGGAGTGACCCTGATTCTGGTTCTGCCCCTGGGACTGCGTGACCTGTACCTGCCCCGGCTGAGGCTGCTTCAGCATGGCCTGACCTCCTCCAGGGGCCATCATCTGGAACGTGACGATGGGCGGTAGCTGCTCTCTGCTCATGGTGACGTTCATGGGAGTCAGCATCGGGCCCTGGCTGTGGTGCTGTCCCATGCCAGGGTGAGATCCCCCCATCTGGTGCGGTACGAGGCCGAACATGTGGCTGCCGTAGCCGTGCTTGGTCATGCCCACCCAGCTCTGCTGCTGTCCCAGCATGTGGCTGACGGGGGGCAGCATAGGTCTGGAGGTCGGGCTGCTCAGGATAGGAGGGGAGTTTGCCGTGGTCGAGACGGCACCGGACACGTCGCCGGTGTACGAGTGCGGCGATTCCAGAGAGTCAACAGGTGACATGGTGACAGAGCTCTCTGGAAGTCCTCCTGCTGCTTTCACGCCATTTGCGCTCCCTGCTCCTGTACCTCCTCCACTACCTCCTCCCACTCCAGCGCCAACGCCTGGCCCATCTCCTCCAGCAGGCTTCTTTCTTCTCTTTGCCTTCATGTCTTTCAGCTCTTTAGCTCCCCCGCCAACTCCTCCCACCTTCGTTCCACCTCCACCCCTCCTGCTTTTCTTCCCCTGCGGCCCGGGGCGCATGCCGATGAAGCCTGCTCCGTTGGCCCCGCACATGACGGAGGAGTTTCCTCCTCCACCCATGTGGTTAGGCCCATTGTGTGGACTGTGAACCAAATTGTACTGGTCCAGCAGGCGCACTATATCATGATGCATACGCTCTTGAGCTGTATCGCGGGGCAACCGATCCAAGTGATCTGTGATGTCACGGTTGGAGTAGTGGTCGAGGAGAACTTGAGCAGCCTCAAAGCTGCCTTCTCTGGCTGCAAGAAACAGTGGCGTCTCCTCCTGAAGGAAACACAGGAAATGATTGATATGCAACTCTGTGAACAATGGCTTGAAACAGCACAAGTGAAAACACAAGAACCAACCTTATTGTCTTGCATGTCACGGTTGGCTCCATTCTTCAAAAGGACAAGAGTTGCCTCCACATTATTAACTGCAGCTGCCCAGTGCAGAGCGGATTTGCCTAAAATGGTGGGACAGTGAGAAAAGACAAAGTAGATCTGTTACTATCCAACCAGATTTTAAAGGACTGAAGCAGGACAGCATCTTTAAGGATTACTAACTTCCATTGATGGAACTAATCCAGAGGCTTGTCCTGCTCATCTTCAAGCAAGATTGCTCATACTAATACAGCAGATTCAATACGGGCAATATTGTAATGCAAATAACTATGTACATGAATTGCAGGAGGAGTAAATATATGAAAAGTTTGCTTACCGTGGTCGTCTACAGCATTGATGTCAGCGTGGCAGTGGATCAGCTCTTCCACCATGCCCTCCACAGCTAGCCTGGCTGCCAGGATCAGCGGAGTAGTGCCATCATTCATGCGGGCATCCAGTTCTGTTGCACGATTACGGATCAAAATCTGAAAGAAGATAAAGATACAAGCCACGATGAAGAAAACATGACAGACCACAGCGATGCAGATTTCACAAGTAATTAGAGTCAAACCCAGAAATTAGTTAGTATTTTAGAAGTTCCCGTTCCCTCGCCTCAAAGTCAGTTTTTTTCTTTTATTTATGGGTTTTTGGTCAGATGACTGAAATATCAGTAAATATGCCACTTGTAAATCTTGAAGCATTTATGTGTTTTATGTTGAAATAATGCGGCTGTGGAGAATCAGGAATCTATTATAGGAATCACTTTCCCCTTTGTGTATGACCTCATTTAGTTCATTTAGTGGCGAGTAAAAACATTGTTCGGGCCGCTGCACTTCTGATCAAACAGTTGTTTCACCTGGAAGACTCCCTGGGCATCAGCCGCCACGGCGGCATGCAGTGGAGTTCTGCCCATGTTGTCGTGGGCGTTAGGATCAGCTCCAGCATCCAGCAGTCTCTTAGCGGCATCCGCTCTGGCGTAACGGGCAGCCAGGTGGAGCGCGGTTTCTCCTGTACGGTCAGTCTGAGCAATCAAAGAAGCACCCTGAGCTATCAGGTCTGAAATAACACTTGGTCCTGGTTCATCTCCTCCACTTTCTTCTTCCTCTTCTCCGTGCAAGCTGCAGTCCGGGCCTCCACCATTACGCAGTGACGCCAACATCAGTGGGGTGAAGCCATCTGAGAAAGGAGAAATTCATTATTCAAGAAATGTTCCGAAAATTCTTAACAACTAGACGTTAAGAAGGGCATTTTTCTCACCAGGTCCCTTGACGTTAACGTCTAGACAGTCAGCATCGAGGTCGGCCTGTGGCGGAGTGAGGGTGATGTCAGCAGCCTTGCGATGCTGTAGGGTCCACTCCCTTCGGTCAACACCTCCATCCATAGCGATGGGCAGCAAGGGTTTGTCTTCAGTCTATAAAAAGCAACAGAACTTGAAACAAAATTCACAACAAACAAAAATTTTTCCTCATGTACATTCCTCACACAATTTCATTTAAACTAAACAATCATCTTTTTCATCTTTTTGAAACATTCTTTTTTTCCTTTCTCGAATCACTTACTCTTGGTTTCTTGGATGGGACGTCTTCCAGCCACCTCTGACCCTGACCTCCATCAATCATGGCTCCATCTTGGGTCTTGAAATTCCTGATGCGAGTTACAAAAAAACTAAAGTTTAAGAGACAGTAATGTGTCGTTCTTCTGATATTTATTTCTGGACACGGCAAGCATGTTGTGTTCCAGCTATGCTCTGTTTCACACTCAATCAAACACCAGTATTGATCGCTGGGAGCTAGCCAGTACAACAACAGTCTTCTACTGATGCCATTGAGCTGTTCTTGCTGTTTAATGTACGGTACCTTACACAAAGGTTTCGTAACAGTAGGAGGGATACTTGCTCGCTTTCTCTACCAGATCACCTGAGAAACTCTACATTTTCATTCTGGTATGATTTCTTACCAGCGTTGGGTATGATGCATTATAAAGAAACACATTACTGTAATCACATTACATTTGTCTGTAACGCAGTAATACAACACATTACTGTTTCTAAATTTAGTAATCACATTAGATTTTTGGGGGCTTTTTGCCTTTAGTTGATAGGACATCTGCAGCAAAGACTTAGCCTCTGTACATGAGCTTTGCCAGGTGAGCTACCAGGGCGCCCCACTAATGAAACAATTACGTTATTACTTGCGTTATACAAGTTCTTAAATTATCTGCATAATGGGCGGATATTCATGCACATTTGCGCAACAATTGCCTGATTGACTTCCTTGTTTTTGGATCACATGATTGATTTTCTTTTCTTTTGCTTTGTTTTTTTTTGCTGTGGAGGTAAAACATTGCCAGCAAAAACACTGTAATTATTTTCCACAGGAGTACAACCCCAATGCTGATTCACCAAGTAGTGGTTATCATATATCTTGTTTTAAATACTTTTTAACACACACTGTTGGTCCACTCACTTCATGTCAAAGTCATCCTGTCCGACAGGCTCTCTCCTCTTGTCATTTTTATTGGCCGAGAAGCCATCAGGCAGCCACAGGACTCCATGTTTATGTTTCCTCTTGGCTGCGAGCATCCCCATCACCAGGATAAGCAGAATAATAACCACTGCCACTCCGACCAGGATCATCGGAATTGGAATCACAGACGGGTCTTTGGGTACACCTGCAGAAAAGGAGTCTAAATACCATTGTTTTTTTCTTGATTTAAGTTTTTACCCCAAAACAAACCAGTTATATTAACTGCTGAATGACGGGGCCTACTTACTTTCAACAGACACTAGAGGGTAAGGCAGTTCAGCCTTGATGTGCGCTGCTGCGATGAAGGACGCAGCCTCTTCAGTGTTGGAGAAACAGTTGGCAGAGCCCCGCGTACATTCACGGTTGTCAATTTCCAGGTGCACAACAGATCTGCGCAGACAAACGTGAAAACAGTTAACAGTTATTGACACACAGTTCATTCAGTAATTAATTTCAAGCTACTGAGTCGTAGTATATGAGAGCTCACAAGATGAGAAATGCAAGTATCCCATCAGGAACCATCCTTACCCAATAACCTCTCTCCCCAGCTCCCGCTTTCTTCTGCTTCTCTGTACATCTCGTCCGTGCTCCTGCTCCACCCCATGGTAAGGGTACACCATTGGCTTCTTATCATCATCCAGCTTTACCTGCAGGTTGGTGTGTAGCAGGGCTCCCAGGGAGCGCAAGAAACCCCTCAAGTCTCCAAGCAGCTCCTTAGGCTGCAGACGAACCACAATAATCAGAGTGCCATCCACCTTTTTGGCTGGGGTGTCAGCAGAACAGTCCAGGCCGTCCCAGCCACAAGCCTCCGTGTAGCAGCTCTTGTCACAGATGCCGTTACCGTAGTGGTCAGCGCAGTACCTGTCATACCTGAAAATACACGGTTCAAGAAGGATGAGTGTTTTGGACTTAGGTAACTGCAACAACAATCACAAAATAAAGAGCAGAGTCACATACTTGCAGGAGGTTGATGGGGCCTCCTGGCACTCAAAGCTGTCAAAGAGGCACCCAGAGTTGTCACATTCCTTATCACATTTTCCATTCTTGAAGCGATCCCAGCAGGGAACACTGGCGGTGCAGTTAACCCATGGCTGTAGCCAGTTGAGCGAGCAGTCTCCTCCATCCCACTGACACTCATGGTTGTTACACTGATCATCACACACTTTGTCCCCTGAATGCTGTTTACACTGCACATAGGGGCAGATTAGAGGGCCTAATAGGACTTGTTTCTTCTCACAGTATTGTCCGTAGAAGTGCGTGGGACACCGGCAGCTGTACTGGTATGGGTTGGATGGGTCTTTGATGCAGGTTCCTCCATTTTGGCAGGTCCACTGACACCTCTGTTCATCCTCACAGTGCGACCCACTGAAACCTGGTTGGCACTGGCAGTACAGGTGGCCAACTGGGGTCTTCACACAGCGCCCACCATTCTGGCATCGCAGCTTTGCACAACTGTAGCCTTCTATTTCAACACAGTTGAACCCAGTAAAGCCCTATAAAATACAACATGTGTTATAGTAATACAGTCATATTAAAAGGAATGCTTGTGTGCCCAGCAAAACAAACTAATGTACATCTAGGTTCTCCTACAAATCTGCTACTTGTCTACTATACCTGAGCCATGGTGTGGCCTTCTGAAGCAAGCATGAGAATAAGAGAGGGAGCAAGAAGTTAGTGAAGAGAAAAACAAGCAATTAGTGTGAAAAGATTGATGTCCTAGTATGAGAGCAAAGGAAAGGAAAACACTGCCACCTGTCCACTTTCATAATCTTCTAAAGTGTATTTATATACACGTAATATACAACATATGTACTGTGAAGAGACCATAATGACATTAATGTATTCATTCATGAAAGAGAAAGAGAGTAAAAATGTGTTCTGTTGAGGATTATGTGGAATTTTAACATTTGTTATCAGACTTTTTAATATAGTAAAATATGCCAGCAATGGCACTTTATTTAAACTTCAAACAAACACTTTGCATCTTAGTTCACAAAACTTTGAACTTTGAGGTGTAGTTGCAAAAATCTAAACACGAAACAAGAAGCAAAACTATGCATATATATATATATGGAATGCCAAGTGTTATTTGAAAGATTGTTGAGCACAGCACTGTTAAAGTATAAGGTTACACTGCTTGTGATCACTAGAGTGCATGAAAAAACGACTGTAAAGCCTGTCTGCACTGAGAAATGTATAGAAAACCGGAAGGAAGTGAGTGGAAAAAGGAGAAATCATTGAAAATCACTGAAATTATTATGATGCCAGAAAAGGCTGACATAAAAGAAACTTACAGGTACACAGGTGCAGGTGTAGCCGTGTACGGAGCTCATGTTCATAGAGCAGACACCACCATTGTGGCACGGCTTAGACAAACAGAGATTCACCATGGACTCACAATGACGACCTGAAGAAACAAGGTGGGGAAAAATAGAAAGGCAAAAGACATAATAATTAATGACTGAAATAGGGTTCATGACCAAAACTGTACACAGAAACCCCTGGTTGGTTTTCTAAAAAGACAAAAAATATGACGCTGTTCTGTCCGTTTAATCAGCTAATATGAATGTACCCGTGTATCCGAGGCGACAGCGACATTGGTAATCGTTGATCAGCTGCACACAGTCGAGGCTGCCGGGGGAGTGGCAAGGTCTAGACAGGCATTCGTTGAGATCCCCCTCACAGTGTTCTCCTACGAATCCTGGAGGGCAAGAGCACGTGTAACGGCCCACACCATCCACACACTGTCCTCCATTCAGACAGCGAGGTTCCCAGGAGCCTTGCTTGGGGGCACAGTCATCCACGTTCACTTCACATTGGGTCCCTACAGAGCAGAGAACAGACAGATATCACTGTAGGCATCAAGTAGTCATAAATCTTTTTTAAGATAGCATTTTATGAACTCTTCCCGGGGCAATTATATGAGTAAATGAAAGCCTTTTTTTAAACTTTTGTACCCAACATTTTTTCCCCACTGCAGGAACTACTGGGGATTTACAGAGAATGGTGCTATTTGACCCAGCAATCCACTGTTCATAATGTTATGTAATTCATAGGAAGAGGATCAAAGTTGCTTTATGAATGTTTAAAGGTGGTGTTTTTACCTTCAGCTTCCTGTGTGAGTATTTATTAACATATGCAATATGCAGACTTACCATGTGTTCCAGGTGGGCAGGCACAAGTGAAGCGATTGATGAGGTTGATACAGGTTCCTCCATGGAGGCAGGGCTTAGAGTGGCATTCATCAACATCATACTCACAGTTCACCCCCTGGTAGCCTGGTTTACACTAGAGCAATGAAACAAGAGACAGAGGTTAGCTTATGGTGTGACTAAAACCTAAAAGCTTTAAAACCTCCAAACCACGCACACCTACACCAACAACAAACACGTATATACCCAAACAGCTGAGAATTTACTTACCATACACTCGTATGTGCCCTGATAGTCTTTGCATGTAGCTCCATTGCGACACGGGTTTGACTTGCACTCATCGACCATCTCTTTACAGTAGCTGCCCGTGTATCCTGGCTGGCACTCACACTTGTGGGAATTACCCACATTCACACACCGCCCGGCATTCTTACACACACTTTCCACTTCCAGACCTACAGAAATTTGGTTAAGAAAGCCCATATAGTGAATTAAGAATGTGAACATGTACAATTATTGCCTATTTTTACAGGAAACAAAATGATCTTTAATGTTTGTTTCTTATGTGTTGACTTATTCTCTAAGAGAAATTCATCATTACTGTATCTGGGAATATATTATAAACAATGTGTGAGAGAACACAACAGAAGGTAGTTCCTCACCATTAGTGGCAGCAAAGTCCTGGCATGACATGTTAGGGACGTCACAATAAAGTCCCGTCCATCCCACCGTACAGTGGCAGGTCCACGAGGTTGCTGCTGTCTGAGAGCAGGAGCCACCATTGTGACAGCGCACCTGGTTGCACAGGTTCACATAGTTCTGCAGACAAAAAAAGGAAAGGAGAAAGAGTTAACGCTGGCTGTAAATGTTACACAGACAGACATAACTACACCACACCCAGTCACCTGTATGAGTTATGTATTTAAGTCGGGTGCAGCTAAAGGAACCAAGATCAAGATTCAAGATTGTCAAACTGTCAAGCATTGTTCAGTGTGTGAGCACTCAGTTTTGTGTGTGTTGTACCGCATACAACACCCTCTATACTCAGACGCTGGGTACTTTAATTGATGTAAATATTAGCAAATAATAAATTACATTTTACCTCAAATTTCTAAGAACACATCCAACCCAGCTCACACAAGTTACCTGCAGACTCACTCTGTACACTTGCAGTGACACACAGACACTTTACCTGGCAGTTCTGTCCATTGTAACCAACCGGGCAGGTGCAGCGATAGGTACCCAGGCCATCTGTGCAGGTGCCTCCATTTTTACAGGGCTGAGAGTCGCACTCATTCTGCTCGAACTCACAGAACTTTCCATAGAAACCAGGACGGCAACGGCAAGAGAAGTTGTTGATGTCATCAATGCAAGTCCCATTATTCAGACAGGAGCTGGAGGGAAGGAGAAAAGTAGTGATTCATCTAGTCACTCCGTCTAAAGTGCTGAGACATACTTTAAAGTTACAGTAAGACCAGTCTTGGATTTCACCCAAAAAATGTCTTAATGTTTGAGTGTTATTTTTTAGACATATAACTCGTTCCGTCAGGTCATTGCAGTAGAAACCATCCAGAAAGAATTCATTGCAGAAGAGCAGAACAATTAAGCATGATAATATAATGCTGGTGTTATGGCTCACCTCTCAGTACATTCGAGGATGTTGTGCTCACACAGGATTCCATCAAAGCCTGATTTGCACTCGCACACAAAGCTGTTGACGTAGTCCCGGCAGATGGCACCGTTCTTGCAGGGCTGGCTGGCGCACTCGTCTACCTCAGTCTCACAGCGCTCCCCTTTAAAACCCGGGCGGCACACGCATGAGAAGCTCCCAACCCTGTCCACACAAGAGCCTCCATTCAGGCATGGGTCTACAGAGGGGAGAAGAGACAGAGGGAAGAGCAGTTAGTATTATATCCACAGGTTGAAATTATACGAGTAATAAATACAGACTGTGTAGCACCTTCCCTTGTTTTAACAAGTTTGTTCGTCTAACATATTTTTACATCGTGTACAGGCGTATACCCATGTGACACTTCAAGGGATTTTGTTTGCTGCTTCCTACTGGGCCTTGGGATATCTCGTCTCAGATGATATGTGAAAGAATACTACATAGGCGTCATTGCTCATAGCCTTCATAAATGCAGAGGTGCTGGAATCATTGGGTGTGTACAGCCTCTAATAAGGGGACTGAATTAATTGAAGTAAAACTCACTGGGTGTGCAGTCGTCAATGTCTGTCTGACAGTTGTGTCCGCTGTATCCAGATTGACATTTACACGTGTAGCTGCCCAGGCTGTTTATGCAATGACCGCCATTTTTGCATGGGTTCTCTCTGCATTCGTTCACATCCTCACTGCAGCGTGTACCTGCACAATTGTAAACAAACAAACCGATATTAGTACAGCATCAACCTAGTAGTAAGGCATACTAATAGATATGACTTTGCTTTCAGGCACACTGTCTCATATATTCCCTCTGTCTCACATGCACACAAACTCAATCAGACACACAATATCTCACAGATACACACATACCTTGCCAACCAGTGGGACAGCGACAGGTGTAGGAGGTGTAGTCTGCAGATGGACGGCACACTCCTCCCCTCTCACATGGATGAGAGGCACAGGGAACCTGTTCCACCTCACAGTGTTTACCTGTTTTGACACACATTTTGAAAAATGATAAGAACAAGTGAATGATGGCCGCTACAATGACGGCTCTTGCATGCTAACAAGATGATGTTGAAATGTGGAAGTGTGATATCACTAACCTGTGAATGGCGGACTACATTGGCAGGTGTAACTGTTCACTCCATCCGTACAAATGCCTTGGTTCAGACAGGGCCCGGATGCACACTCATCTATGTTCTTCTCACAGTTCACACCTAATGAGGGAGGAGGGGTGATTCAAATATTTCTGTTTTTCAGTCACAAAATTCAGTGCTGATTCTTCCATTGATTACTAAGTAATTATTTTTTTAAATACTATGCTGAAATATAATATTATATTATAATATATAATATTACCTCTGAATCCAGGTTGGCACTGACAAGTGTAACCATTATGTCGGTCCAAACAGGTGCCACCATTTTGGCACGGACTGGGCTGGCACTCATCCTTTTCCTGCTCACAGTGTTGTCCCACCCAGCCAGCTTCACACTCACAACGGTACCTTTACCCAAAAACAAAGGCACGTACAAGTTTAAAGTGTGGAATTAGCCACATAGCAATAATAACAGCAGGTCGTCTCCAGCATCAGTTCCAGCAGTTCAAGTTGCTTTACCGTATAGATTCCCACTAATACTACATAACTGGTGTATATTAACCCATATTCAAGAATTGGATTAGGTAAGGACAAATGAATCTCAGAACATGAAACTTCAGTAGCAGTATAAGGTTAACATACCCGTGTTGCTGTTCAATACAATCACCGTGCACACAAGGCTGAGGAGCACAGTGGTCGGTCCCAGAGAGGCACAAAGGGCCGTGGGTGCTGGGCGGGCACAGGCAGTGGAACCCGTTGACCTTGTCCACACAAGTTCCCCCACTCATACACGGGTTTGAGTTACACTCATTGATCTCAACATCACATTTAACTCCTATAAGAGAGCAATTCAAAGGTAATTAGTTGTATCAAAGTCAGATCCAAATCTTAGGTCATTTTATCCTGCCTCATTTCTGAAACATGTTATACTGTTATTACACTGACTTTACTCTGTTGTTGCAAAAACATACCTGTATATCCTGGCGTGCACGCACATTTGTACTCGTTAATTCCATCCTGGCACTCTCCGTACTCACAGGGGTTGCTGGCACAGTCATCTTCATTGGTCTCACAGTTCAACCCTAAGCAGAAAAAATACAAAGACAAACTAATAAGAGGCAGAGTAACACAAGTCAGGTTACATGCTTTATCATGTGTATCTGACTGTATAACATTTGCTGAGAATTAAAAATAGCACACCAAAGAGATCCTGTCACTTCCCTTTTGGTAGAAGTGTGAAATGAGAGGTGAAGCAGATCAAGTAGCTATTACAAATTGTGACAGTTAACTGATTCACCACCAGGGGGAGTAAGATTCTTTCA
Source organism: Morone saxatilis (assembly GCF_004916995.1). Taxonomy (NCBI): domain Eukaryota; kingdom Metazoa; phylum Chordata; class Actinopteri; family Moronidae; genus Morone; species Morone saxatilis. The sequence goes on along the minus strand of NW_023339674.1, from coordinate 17,528,945 downwards.
AAGTGAAGGTTAGCAAGAAGTGAGAAATGTTAATACAAACACAGACAGACATGTAATACAGCAGTGTCCTGCAACAACTCAAGTAAAAGTTATAAAACTAATGTAAAGGACATTTGAGGCACAACTGTGGGAGAGAGGAAGAGGGAGGAAAAAGACAAAAAGAAAGGGGGAGACAGACAAAAAGAGAAAACAAGACATGAGAGAACAAGGCACATCAGAAGAGGGGAAGTCAGGGTATTAAACCAGAAAGTGAGACGTGACAGGGTGACCTGACGCCAATTCTGGTGACGTGACGACAGCACAGACTTCAGTGCCAGGCCTCAGAGTGGTACAACGTACTGAACTGAGCCTGCTAATCCACATAGCAACGTAAGGTAGCACTGCTTGGCTGAGACTTGTGACTGCTACACACACACACACATCTGCACGCACACGTACAGAGCTCTACACTTTCCATACATCGAAAGCTATACAGGAAGCTCTAGATGTGGGGGAGGGGGGTCTTTACATTCAAATCAAGCCGCCACTCTTAATTTTTTTAAGGGCCACAGGAATCAATCATGAGAAAAATCTCAGGAGCACATTACTGTGATCTGACAAACATGTTTTTTAGAATGGCTCAGATTTAAATTCTTTCAAAATAAGATTATGTAGAGGTAATTTATACTTCAGTTAAAAACTGAGGAACTAGAACTCATTCATTCATGTTTGTAGGTCAGTCTGTATGGTTACTGTAGCAACCAGATCTAGATCAGAGCTTTTTAAGAAAAAACCCTGTAAAAGAAAGTATTACGAAAGTGCATTAACTATTTTGATGACACATTTTTCTTAACTGAACAATGCTGCCCCCTAACAACTGCTTGTATCATTTACGTGCAACATATCAAATTTCTTTGAAGAACAAATTAGAATGACTTGTCTCACTATAGGGCGCACCAAGTACCTACCTGAGGTTCCCTGTGGGCAGTTACACTGGTAGGCATTCACCAGGTCGATGCAGCGTCCTCGGTTCTGACAAGGGTTGCTGTGGCACTCCTGGACCTGGATATTACAGATGGAGCCTGTGTATCCAGGATAGCACTCACAGGAGAAGGTGGCGATGCCATCCTTACACACACCATGGTGGCATGGCTCTGGTACGCAGTCATTGATGTTCTCCTCACAAAGTAGACCAGTGAAGCCTGCGAAAAGACACTTCTTCTTAGAAAAATAACAAAGGCTATTGCATCAAAGATCAAGTGACTATTTCAGATTATTTTCTGGGTCAAATAAGTCATGGGGTTTAATGTGATAGGGTCTACCATTTCCCCTGTTTTTGTAGCTCATAGCAGTGCAAGCCCAATAAATTAGAATAGTGGAAATATTGCTTTTACTTCAACTTAACATGTAGTTATTCCCTTTTACCTTCAGCACATTCACAATCATATCCGTTGGGACGGTCGATGCACTTGGCCCCATTTAAACACGGTGTGCTGGAACACTCATCTATGTCAATCTGGCACATTTCACCGCTGAAGCCTGAAAACAGAACAACATGAGGAATATATTAAGAGAAAACATTCATTAAAACTGTTTGAAAACAGGTAGGGCTTCATAAAACCATTCATTTTCATTTTGAGTGGATGGGAACATTAAATACATAAACAACATAGCTACATGTGTACCAACCTGCTGGGCACTCGCAGACAAACCGGCTGACCTGGTCCTGACATTTACCCTGGTTCAAACAGGGGGAGCTGAGACATTCATTCACCTCTATCTCACAATGAGTCCCCTCAAATCCTGCATGTGTGACAAAAAAACAAAAAGTTTTAATAATTTATTCTTTTATCAAACGTTACTAGCAGTTTCTGAACATTTTCATTTTGTAAGCTACAAAATACGAAACTCTGACAAAAAACAGGTTAAAACGTAAGCTTATAATTTCTCAATTGTACCGGGCATGCAGATGCAGGTGTAGTCCCCAATGCGATCCAGACATGTGCCATCGTTCTGGCAGGGGTTCGAAGCACACTCATTGACATCTTGTTCACAGCGGGGCCCAGAATAACCCCTGACACAGTTACAGGTGAAGGAACCATCAGTGTTTACACACTGACCACCATGCTCACACGGGTTGGTACCTAATGATGAAGAAGAAAGAAGCATTGGTTGAAAGCAGAATAGATCATAAGCCTGGCAGAGATACATGTCGTGTGTTGACAACTTTGTCTCTCTCACCAATGCTGCATTCGTCTCTGTCGTGGTTGCAGGTGCTGCCTATATATCCGGGTGGACAGTTACAGTAGAACATGCCATTGATGGGGTTGGTGTTACAGTGAGAGCCCTCCCTACAGGGGTTACTGATACAGGCGTCATCTCTATGGCAGAGCAAACCTGAAAAGAATACATGTTGACAAGAATGAGTAAAAGATCCTAATGCAAAACTCACGGGAGAAGTTCCCTTCGATAGGGTTATGCCCAATTTAGAGAATAACAAACTCAAATGCAGAATTGCTACTGTGGAGAGGTTTATTAAAGCAAGACTTAAGCCAACTGTCACTAATCAGCAGGTTGCAATCTATTCTGTGGTAAAAATTAGTGTATTTGACTGACAAGTATCACATTCAGTGCCTTTTCCTCAAACCTTTGATGAATATAAATGTAAAATATAAATTAGGAAAACATCACTTGTGGTTAGACTTGTTCCACAGAATAGAAACCCTTACAGTTCATGGAACTATGACATTATCTGCAGTGTGGTTTCTCACTACTGGCCTACCTGTCTTTCCGTACGGGCAGAGACAGACAAAGGACGCGACGCGGTCAATGCACGTGGAGCCGGGACTGCACGCCGCTGTAGCGCAGTCGTCGATGTTTTCAGAGCAGTCTGGTCCACTCCAGCCATTAACGCACACACAGACATAGCTGCCGATGAGGTTGCTGCAGGTACCTCCATTCTGGCAAGTGTTTGGCTGCAGGCGACACTCATTTACATCTTCTGTACAATGTTGACCTGCGGAGAGGCAGGGAGGTGGACAAGAAGGGGACAAAATGAAACAAATTAAGTAAATACTTTATGTAGCATGTTACAACACAACTAAAGGAGACATGGAAAATGTACAGCGTGAGAACATTATATATCCACAGTGGCCATTTTTAAATACCCTGCTCCAGGGTCACGATGGTTTGCTGGTTGGATTAGTGCTATATAAACTCAGACAGGCCCAGAGAAGCTGATGTATGCATGTTTGCTTTTATAAACAGAAAGCTTACACATGCCAAACAAGTGTGTTAGAACAGACACGCCTTGTGTGAAGTACGGCCCTCCTTATGAAGGAAGGGAACATGAAAGGAAGGAAAGAAGTTATTATCACTGATCACAGAACAAACATTTATTCCACCTCACTGCTTAATGGGTACACTCAACTGCTCGACCAAAAAATAAAGACTTAAAAATAGAAAAGCCATTTTATAGTGATATGGCTAGAATATCTATAAAGTGACACAAAAAGGTAAAGACAAAAATCTGCTGTGGGTTTCAATTTAAAGTGTGAAAGCTGTTAGAAAATTCTGCAAAACATCCTCAACAGACATGTTTTTTAGACACAGCAGGCATACTGTTTAAGACTGGTTCTTGCATAATACCTATAATAATATTTCCAAGGCTGCGTTCAGACTCAGGGCTTAGGCAAAAAAAACACATCAGTCAACCGGCCCCAACTTCTATCAGACCGCAGCGCAACGTCACTTAACGTTACTTTAAAATGTGAACAGCTTATTTCTTCTGTTTACGTTGCAATCGCTATGGGAAAAAATAAAAAAATTCGGTGTCAGTATTATAAATTACGCTGCGTTTGTCAGTGTTTTGGTGTTTGATAAGCCTTCGAACTCATGGCTCTGTTCTCCGACTGGATTTTCTGGAGCCTATTTCACATCTCACAGATACCTCACAAACACCCTGGTATAGTAAATGTACATTCTGTACATTACACTGCACTAAAGCGGAGCGGACAAGTATAACAGTGGTCATAGAAACACATCTGTACACACAGATCCCTTACCTGTCCACTCTGGAGGGCACTGGCAGTTGTAGGTGTTGACTCCGTCCATACAGGTTCCTCCATTTGCACACTGATGACCGGGGCAGTCATCAATGTTGTTCTCACAGTTAGTCCCATTGAAACCTGGCACGGAGGAAAAGAAAGAGACATTAATGTATTGATTGTTCATTGCTTTATTATGCATCCATTGGGGAAGACCGGTACTAAAATAAGTAAGCTGTGTATGATATTCTTTGGTGTACATTATTGTATAAACAGTGACTGTGTGTGTGTGTTTGTTGTGTCTACTTGCTAACTGTAGCAGACTGACAGTACATTGTGTGTAATGCAACACAGACAACAGGATCAGCCTGTTTGCACCTCAAACAACATAATGTAACAGTACAGAAAGCCTTTCTGCTTTCCCTCTCTTTCTCCCCAGGAAACAAAACTGTCCATATATCTCCTGGTGCGTGGTGGCTGGTCAACTTTTTAAATCTATTATTGTGTTTTCTCTATTTATTATTCAGCTTAGGAAAAAGAAAAGCTTTGAATCCTCCTACCTGGAAGGCAGTGGCATGAGTAGCTGGTTTCAGAGTTCTGGTGGCAGGTGCCTCCATTTAGGCAAGGTGAAGGTGAACAAGGGATGTATGAGCTTTCACAGTGTGTGCCAGTAAACCCCCGAGCACAGATACACCTGTAGCAATGACATTTCATACATTTTATTTCAGTCAGTCCTGACGAAGAACATCCAACAATTGACTGTTTTATAAAAATCATGTTGAAGTAGTATTCCAAGAAGATGCTCACTTGTAGGAGCCATGTGTGTTTAAGCACTCTCCTTCATTCTGGCATAACGAGGGTGTGGCAGCACATTCATCTGTGTCATTATGGCAGCGAGGACCTGTGTATCCAGGAGGACATGAACATGTGTAGCTACCACCAGACAGAGAGCTGCATATTCCACCGTTGGTGCAGGGACTAGATAGACAGCTGTCCTCATGCTCACACCGCAGTCCTGCAAACCAAGAGGAAGGAGAAGACTTAGTGCTTTGGCTAACCTATGTGTCATTTATCAATGTCAATAATGGCGTATATACAGTACTAAAGGAAAAGCAATATGCAATCATGGATATGTATTTGTCTAAACACATCACATGTTGCTTTTAATCACCTTCTGGATTCATGAATGCATCAAAATACACATATTGATAGATTACCATGGGATACATGTGCCAGATCTTTTTATTATTAAGTGCAGTAATTTAAGGGAAAATTGGGTTAAGCATATGTTGTACAAACAATCAGGAGAAACGTTCCGCTATAACAGCCTTTACTGTTAACAGGTGTACTTGCATTCAGGGGGTTTAAAAATAATTGAATGTTCTTCTGGTGATAAACAAAAGTCCGATATCTGTGCCAAAGACGATCAAATAGTAACTCACCTGTCCATCCCCTGGCACACTCGCACTTGTACTTATCGAGGGACAGCAGAGTGCAGACACCTCTGTTGGCACAGGGGTTGTTGGGGTAACACGTGGAGTTCTGAGGAGTTTGGCAGTGCTGTCCAGTGTAGCCGAGAGGGCAGGTGCAGACGGCGCTGCCTGGTACAGGTACACCAGCTAACATGGACACAGAGCAGTTCCCTCCATTCAGGCAGTAGCCAGGTTGACACGGGTCCTTATGGTGGCAGTACTCTCCCAGAAAGCCTGGTGCACACCTGGACATACACACAAAAACATAGATATCAATGATGGCGCATGCAAAGGTACACACAAGGATTTAAACCTAATCACCCCTAAATACAGACAATAGAGCTGAAAGATTAGTTAAGCAAAAAGACAAATAT
>NW_023339674.1:17508916-17523011 GCF_004916995.1 Morone saxatilis | reverse complement strand
TGTGTGTGTGTGTGTGTATGCTTGACTGAGAAACGAACAAACAAAACAAAAGAGTGAGTTTCAGTCAGGTGCACGAAATGCACCACATCAGACCACAGCATTGATAGCAGAGAACAACATCTGCACAGTAGTCCCGCAGTACACACAGACATCAAAGACACAAATTAACCAGCACAGGTAAACACGACTGTCTAATACACAGTCTTGCCACAACTGCATGGTGATCTAAACAACTGTGTGTGGGGAACCACATCCCTAAGAAGGTGTACTAGTAATATATGTGGTTGTGCATAAGGAGAGACTTGTTGTTACTCCAACCATTAAACCATATGCTACATGGTTAATGGGCTTTATTTAGTGCCTTTATCCCAAGAGAGATGTGAAGCTATTTACACTACAAGTCTCATGCTTGGCAAACAGACACACACACACACATACACACACAGCCTCGAGGAGCTGCTTGGCAGAAGTTGGGGTATTGTATATTGTGTCTGCTGTTAAAAGACCAGAATCGACTACAGATACAAACTGCTTAGCTCTGTTAACCCACAAACTCTGTAAGAGAAAAGAGGGAAGCTGAGCTTGGTGAAAGGGTTAAACTGGGGTCAGTGATGGCAAAGAAGAAGTTAAAAAGTAGAAGGATGTGAGATGGTGTCATCTGGAAGTTGTTGACTGAAGCCTGGCAGAAACTAAAAACAACGAGTGGAAAGCACCAGAATTTATTTGGGCAATTTAATAGAACAATATTCCTGCATATATTGATATTGATAAGTATCACCATAAATCTACATATGTGTGTCCACAGTATATGTAAGGAATCTTTATTCACAACTGCAAGTTGTTCACAAAAATCTACATAATGTATAATTAAAAGAAAAAACTGTCTATTGTGCTCTGACCACATTTTGTCTACACATGGTGTCTGTTTTCCCTCTGCTTATTTATCACCCCTTCCTTTTAATCCTTTTTTTCCCTTCTTTTTCAGTAAAATGATTCAGCCGCATGCTGAGCTGTGGGGAGGAAATAACAATATTACACAACATGTCCACCATTGATCTCATCAGAGACAATGATCCCTTCGTCACTTTCTATTCCTCTGTTTTTGTGCAGCCCCTCCCACTTTCATATCACTTCTCTAAGTGTGACGGTATTTGCTCAGAGATGTTTTTTTGTTACTGAGCAAAAATGGTATTAGTCAGGTAATTTCCTGGTTATGCTATTTTGATCATCCGTCTGTTGCTTTGTGTGTGTGTGTGTATGGCACATGGCAGACATGCTGTCTGGGGACTGTAGGCGACAGAGCAACCTGCTGCCTCTTACACAGGCCTCTAAACCTGCCTCCCAAGAGGGGCTCAAGTAACATAATAGGAGAGCAGAGATGCATCACACAGTCACTAACACACACATGCACAGACAAATGAATACTTTTATAACTATTCCAAATTAAATACTTGGATGCTTGTTATTTCACAAACAAACAGATCTGTAGCAGTTACATAAAAGGAAAGAATAAAAGATTGGTGCTATGAGCCATATAAAACTGAGAGGAAACAGTGGACATGGGAATTATCTGAAATTCAGTCTCATGCTTACTAACATTTATTTATTATTGGCCACTCCACCCCAAAGCAGCTTGAAGAAATTAGGTTGTGAGCGCATGGGAAAGTAGGAGAGTCATGAATCATGCCAAGCAGAAGTCTCACAGATCAATCACATCTGTAAGACTTCTGCCCGGTATGATGTGTGAGTCACACAGTGTCTCTTAGAAAAAATGACAAACAACATCTCCCACTCTGACACACATATCAGGTTCACAAACACATACATACGGTAAATGTACACAAACCAACTTAAGAACACCATAATATTGAACAATGTGTTTTGTATAGTTTTCCATTTGTTTAGACTAAAAAGCCCTTAACTATATCCAGTCCAGGTCAGGCAACAAATGATCCCACTAATAGGTATTTCTGTGTAACTAAAGCCTGATATATATCTTATTCCATAGACCTACATTATTGAAATTACTGTGTAACATTTGCTTAGATTACTGAGGCTTTTTTAAACATGAAAGTACACATTTGTTGATCCATCTTTAAAGATTTATGGCTTCAGAATGAAGGAAGAGGCTCGGGCTGGGAGGCACAGAGAGACCATTTTTTAACCGTTATAAAACAAAACTATCACCAGCCTTTAACTATATAGTTTATCTCCCTGAAATACATTTGTTCATACTCATGGTGCTGGTAAACAGATACACCAGATGTTAGATTAGTGATGTATGATCTTCAAAGAAGAGACAGGCTTCATGCCTTTTCACCTCAACTCTGTCAGATTAGACATGGCCACCCTCCCTCTTCCCTGTCTCCGTCTCTGTATCAGCATGTCTGCAGTGCAACCCCCCTACACACTCCCAAAACACATGCCTTTACACAAACACACACACACACATAAATACACAAACACAAAGATGTCCCTCCCCACTCTAAACACAAACACAGCTTGGCCATGATATCACAACAAGACGGCCGTCCTGGGAATTAGAACTGCTCTTTTTTCTCTTGGACAACCTCTCCGCCCCCTCTCAAGGAGTAATGACATGGCCCTCTGCCCTGTGACATACATCACATTAGCAGGCTGTCACACAAAGAACACCGTGTCCAGGTTAATGCTAGGTTTATGTTTCACTGGGAACATTTCACACATTTTTACTGTTAAAACTATGGGGAATATAAGAGGCATTTTCAAAGTCAAGTATAGCCACCTCGCTGAGAGAGGAAATTTAAAACATGGCCTTTGTTGTAATGTGCAGCCTGATAAAGTTTTTTGAGCTTGGAATGAATCATTTTGAACTAATTTTGCATTTTCTATGTTAAACCTGTTTGGGAAATCCCTCAATGTGAACAAGAAAGATCAGGCTATTATAATATAGAGTTGTTTTGCAACTCTACACCACCCTTCAATAATTATTTGACATTTTTTGTGAAAATTCCCAAAGCGCTGACAGGACAGATGCATAGTAACCTCTATTAAATTAAATCGCTGCTATCTAATCAGTGTTGACAGAACCACATGCCATAGCGTCAGGAAGCGATGCCACCCTGTCCTTCAGGTTTCACTGCCAGATAGAGAGCTCATTATTAGCCTCTGGCTGTATCACTCGAGCCTGAGGCAAACCAGACAAGGTTGTGCATGATTCGCATTAATGTCAGGGAGTGGTGTCTCACCGAGGAAGAGATAGCATAACACACTGACACACTAGTCTGTCGCTGAATACAATACAGGAAGCAGTGTGATTCTTCTGACAAACTTACATACACACAACAGGACACACAAAAAGGAATTTGCACGCAGATTAAATACACATGGACATCCTAAAAGGTCCAGTGAGTAGGATCCACTCCCCCGCTTCACCCTCCCCTTCGAAGCACAGAGGAAAAACTGTGGTGGCTGTGAAAAAACGCCCCCTATCTAGAGCCTGTGTTTGGCTTGTCCCTTCTGGGCTACTGTAGAAGGATGGCGAACTCCATACGCGAAGCGAACCAGGCGGCAATCTGTAGATATACCAATAGGTAACATTTACTGTAACAACAGAAACAATCAGAAGTGATTTATACACTAATGAAGAAACATATTCATGTGACATACATAAACAATTGATCTTTGCCTGCCAACCAAATCCTCCTGAATGTTACACACCTCGACCTTTAAACAACGCCAGTTCAGATCTACTTTCGTGAACAACTCAGCAGAGAGGGTTTCTGCAGCCAAATTCATCTATGGGATTCTTTGTTTTTCTCCACGAGGACTTTTTTTCCTCCTCTTTTCTCCATCCTTCTCTTACTCTATGCAATTTCCTGCAGCCCTCCTTTCCCTCTCTTTCTCACTCCTCCACCTCTCATTTCTAACCCACTCTCGAGGTGTCAGGTTTCCACAGCTGGTTCACATTAGCGCCCCCATCTCACACACACCCCTCCCTCCCTCTCTCTCTCTCCCTCTCTGCACCCCTTTTCTCCTCCTTCTTTCCCTTGTCCTCCTCCTCTACCTCATGCTGACCTCTGCCTGTCCTGGCCGGCCGTGGGGGCTTCAGTGAGCGGAGAGGGGTGAGTCGATTCTCACTCACTCATGTAATGTCTCCCACCTCCTTCATTTGTAATTCCTATGCCCCAAGTTCCCCTTCTCTTGGATTTTCCACCCATCCTGATCCCTAATTCCCCTTTTCTTTTGTGCTAATTTTCTCCACCTTCTCTCCTAAACTCCAACCCCACCACCACCTCCTCCTCCTCCAGTCACTATTCTAGTCTCAGAGACGCTTAATAACTCCATCATGCTCTCCCCCTGCAGCCATTAGAGAAAAACAGTGTGAGAGAGAACGAGGGAGAGCATAAACCAGCTCACATTTCAATCCCTGGATCACTCACTGGCTTGTTCGAGCATAGGTGGCCTATTCACTGTACTGTAGTCCTGTGTGTGCATGCACGGACGTCAAAGTTAAGTGCAGAACACGTTACTGGCTATGCTGTTAGTTTGCCTGTGGAGGTAATACAGGAACTAAGGAATCCTCGGCTTACCATAGAAATTATAGCTGTGTATTAGATCATTTAAAAAGACCTGCAGCCATTCAGATGCAGTAGCTGCAACTCTATCAGATCCAGAAGTCTAGAGAATTAGTAGATCTTTAGATAAAGATAAAACTGCAGTCTGGGTCTGGGTGATACGATATACATCACAGCATGGCGAGTGTGTACAAAATCACATAGAAAATACTCAAACTGATGAACTGTGTTAGTCACCGCGTGATTCCAAACTCTTCATATGTGTAAATCCAAAACCTTCTTCACACATTGTACCACTTGGATGATTGAGAGGAACCTTCACAGTCATATCAGACCCAGCAGTGACACAAACAGGGAAGCACTTTCTAGCTCGCCAAAGATGAATGGTGGCGCCTGATCGAGAAGTTCCCAAGACTGGCTTGAGTGTGCTATAAGGAATATATATATCAGTGTGGAGTGTTATCTGTTCGACCTCGACTCAAGAAAAGTCCACACTGAATCCTTTGACACCATTTCTGTGCAGGCCGTCCAGTCAGTTGCTGTGGCTACTAACGCACACAAAAAAAGATGGGAGCTTCAGTTGACTTGCAGAGGCGCTGATGCTGTCAGCATTGATATACACGGCTGCACTGAACCACAGAATTATATTAAGAAAGAGCACTAGTGATCTTATGGCAGCTTGGGGATGAAATTCAGACATCCCAAAGAGGCTATTTGTCCCATCACAGAATGATTCTGCCAGATCTTTCTCTTGTACTGCCACAGTGTAAATGTAGAGTGTGGATAGGTCTGGCAATGGGAGACTGAATGCAGTGTACAATTTAGGCCCATACATGAGGGAGTGCCACAGAGGAGAAGAGGCCTGTTCTACATTAGAAAATCAAATTCACCTAAACTTGGATGTAAAAGTTCAACTATGGGTTCTCTTTTGGGGGTGGGGGGTGGAAACTATGAATCTATTGCTTGAATAATCATTAGTAGCAATGTAGCTAAAATGTTTTTTTTTTTTCACACACTCCTTCATTTTTCTATGAAAATGAGAAACTAGCCCGAGAAGAGCAGAGGCAGCAAAAATAACATCACAGAGGAGGAGGGCAGAGGTGTGAGTGATGTCAAAGTTAGAAAGAAAGACATTAAAGAGGAAGGGGCTTAGAGAGTGAGGTGGAAGATAACGCCAGAAATGAGAGGGCGAGACATACAGAGAGAAAAGAAAGCCATGCAGTCAGACTGAAAATCATCAGTGTAGAATGAATAAAGGAGTGCAGAGCAGGGTGGAGTCCAAACCAGGGACATGTGGTAAAATCTCAGACTGTGTTTAGAAACAGGTTCAAAAAGGTTCATGTGAGAGGCTGTGGTACACAGCATAGAACCCGTTTTCTCTCTGAGCGCTCCATGTGCCTGCCTCTCCATGTTGTTCTGTCATTATCCTGTTTCTGTGGTTGCCTAAAGTGGAACCTCCAACAATAGGTCTGTCGGCCTATAAAAGTTCCATATCTAGGTCTATGCTATGAATAGTCCCGCCACTGACTGATTTAGGAATTTATAAGAAAAAAACAATATAGTGCAGTCTCTACTTAAGGTCACTGAATAACTAAATGGCTTATGTTTCCCATGTAGGCTGCAGCCCACCCAAAACAGATTCGCTGACAGATAAGTGTTTTTTTCCCTTTGACGTTATGATTCTCATTTCAGAAGCTGCTTGGAGCTTCACACTGCACAAGACCAAAGGAAAGTAAAGAACAAGTACTCTTTGGCTTTTCTTTGACAGCTTTTCAATTCAATTCAATTCAATTCCATTTTATTTGTATAGTGCCAATTCATAACAGAAGGACACTTTTCAAATAGAGCAGGTGTAGACCGCACTCCTCATAACATTATTTACAAAGAGCCAACAGTTTCCAACTAAAGGTTTAGTTGGGTGAAGATGCTTTAAAGCTCTGGTCAATGTGTGACCTTCTGACAAAACTGAGGTACTTTTGACCCCACACTGTCACCATCAATGTGTGACAGAGAGCCACTTGTCACCTTACTGTATGTGGGTTTATGGTCTGGTTGCTACATTCCCCACTGTTTTGTAAGGCTTCCTCTTTCTGAGAGCGGGTTTGAATCTCCAGATCTCCATGCAGCCTGGTGTGCATCTGTGTGCTTGTGTGTTTTTCCCTTTGTTTGTTTTTGTGTCCGTGTCTTTTATCATGGTGAACCTCAAAAAGAGCCAAATCCCTGCGACCTTTAACCACACCCAATCTAGTTAGTTGGTGGTAGTGCTGAAAGGGATCAGTCAACTGTCACAATATTTTTTGCTAATGTTTTAGGTCATTTATCGAGCAAAAAATGGAAGACATTTGCTGGTTACAGCTTCTCGAATGTATGAATTTGTAAATTGTAAACTGAATATCTTTGGGTTTCTGGGTGTTGGTCGAGCACAACAAGCAATCTGAAGACGTCAAATTGGGCCTCTGGGAAATTGTGATCACCATTTTTCACAACTTAAAACAACTGATTAATACAAACATTTTGTTGATTAATTGAAAGTACAAATAATGCTTAGTTGCAGCCTTTATTGGCACTAATGATTTGGGCTCTTAAACACGCACTCATGAGACACACAAAACTCCACTATAAAAATACTGACCTAACGTGTTAAGTGAACTTAAGACCTCTCTGTACTGGCATGTGAACTTGCCCAAGGCTCAAGGTGCCCCTGGCTCTCCAGTGACACATATGCAGATCGAGCACATACATACACAAAGAAACTCTTATCATTGTGGTTCCAGTCTCAACCACATCTACAGCGCTGTTAGCTGTGGGAAGCAGATAAGTCTTTAGAGAGTAAGAGTGGGAAATCACTGCCATGGTCCCAATCTCTTACTCCAGGGTTTGTTGACTTTAGTTTGGATCATATGTCTAACCCAGTTAACATTTATGTCCGTTTCCTCCTCTGTATGTCTACTCTGGTACCCTCTTTGAACACCTACAGGCACGAGACAGAGAGGAAATGTGGATGTGAAAGCACAGCAGAGCTTCCTGTGAGGTAACTAGGTGACACAAAGTGGCTGATAGACGGGAACACCTAGAGCAAAAGATCCTCATCAACGCTAGACGGAAACACACAGATATGAGTGGAAGCAGGTATGGCTGTAATAAAGGCAAAAGGGGAAAGATCTCAACAATAATGGGGTTGTGGGAGAAGGATTAAGAGGCTTGGTGAGTTGTGTCCAGAGGCATCTAAACCCCTGAAGCAGAGGGAGGGACGGAGGCATGGATGGATGAGTGACAGTTTGATGAAGGAGGCGTAGCAAGAGGGAAATTACACTCCTCTCTCTGCTCCGCTTCTCCCTTTTCTCCCTCCCCCCCTCTGCTGCTCTCTCATCATTAGTAAGGAGTTGTGCTCCGAGGTATTCCTCCTCAAATTACCTGAAAAAAGACATCCTCTTTCTTTTGGCCCTTTCTCTTCCTCTGTCTGCCCCACGGGCAAATTCTACTTGTCAGATCAAACATGCAGCAGGTCTGCACAACACAGTAACTCTGTCCCCTCATTCTTTTTTAAGTAAATAGAAAAGGCATGACAGTGACTGCAAGAGAAAAAGAGAGTGAGAGGGAAAAAAAGAGGCATTGTAAGGGAGGGAGAGTTAATCAGTTTGCACCATGAAAAAAAAAAAGAGATCTTGTTCTGGAGGAAAATAGGGTTTGGACAACACAATGTGTGTAGCCTCACTCTTGCTTAGACTGCTCAGGTATTAACTCTGAGTCAGACTCCATGTTAGTGTCAGGAAGCCTCAGTGGCCTACAAACAAGACCATTGTTTCTGTGCTCTTGTCCAGATACCTCATCGGGTAATGTTTATGTATCTCTTCAGCCATGATGTAAGTTACAAACACACTTGAGACATACACAAATGCACACAGAGACATACTCGCAACACCACACCTTTTTCTCACACCCAGGGCTGGTGGCTTGCAGTGTCACCGGTTAGACAGCTTCTCTGCACCCTGCCCTGCTAATCAGCTAGTCGACCTCTCCCATGCACTTTAATTCTCTTTCACAACATTTTCTACGTCCAAAACGAGACATCCGAGCTTTCTATGCAGGCATACATTTCTAAGACACTTTCAAATATGTTTTGGAATGTTTAACTTTTTTTTTTGCAAATGTCACTGAGATGCATGCAAGCACACACCTATTAAAAGCTTCCCTTTTCTCTTCTCCTTCTCTTGAATGGAAAAAAAAAGTCTCTAAATAATTAAAATATGTAAACCAGGCACAATACATATGACTAGAGTGGTTCTATGTTTTCCAGAGTTTCCGAGATGTATGGGAACTCTGAACCGGAGGCAGGCGGACAAATGACAACATGCACAGGATCTAAATCTGTTGCCAATCAAAACAGGACCTCGCCTCCACAGTGGATCTTTTTCATTATGGACATGAAACAAAAATGTATGAACATTATTTTCCTGTTATTGCATAACTGTTTGGCAAACAAATGTAACTGTCCATCAGTAGCCCTTACTGATATAATCCTGTCGTATTAATTGCCTCTTTAATTAAACAGTTGCACCCAGTCTGACCTGTGCGTGATCCATGTGACATAATTAGTCTGGTCCGAGCCAAACGGCCAAAGTGACTGTTTACTTACAACCGGCTGCCTTTAATACACTGAGGAGACTAATAAACAGATAATTTGATTTTTACACAATGAGCCTTTTGACCAGCAGAGCAGTGCAGACAGGACCAGACAGGCCAGACAGAGGCAAGTGTGTCTACTTGTGTGTGTTAGAGAGTGCGTGTGTAGTTGCTCATGTTTGCTTGAGGACAGCAGAAAAAAAAAATAACCGACTATTTAATCAGTCTAACAGTAGGCCTGCGCTCTGTCAGCTGACTCTTCTAAACTGAGAGACTCCTCTCTGTGTGTCTTCGGGGAAAGAGGCCTCTCTGCTGTTTGTTTCTTTTATCATCATCATCATTTCATTCTGAGAAAAAAAAATACTGACTTAATAGTCATGAAGGGAGACAGCTTGGCTGAGCAAAAGTGACTAAAACCCGAGAAATAATAGTCTTCTCAAAAATGAAAAATTACTAGTTTCCCTGCACAAAAAACACAAAATTAGCAAATAAATAGCACTAAAGGAAATAATAACAACATAAAAACAAAACCTCAGGGGATGTGGTCAGGCCTTAAACAGCTGCAAATTATTTGAATGTTGTTTCAGAGATATATAGAGATATATGCCAGTAAGTATCGGCATAAAGCCCTGTTCTACTGGTTCTACGCTGCTCTGAATTTGGGTGTGTTTTTAAATCTGGGCCTGTTGTTTGAAAATCATCTAACCAAGAAATTCCAATGTTTCCTCTACCTGAAAAATACTTAACCTGCCTATCATGAGCTGTCCTTGAAAAGGTCCCATCTATCCTGACGTCACTTCATTGGTTGTCTGCATGGTTAAGAACAGACTTTAAGATCCTCTATGTCTATAGTGACACAAGTGATCTAGTTGCCTCTGAATAAAAGAACACTGCATCTGCGTACTACACACAGAAACTCCCAAATGAGCCCCTTTACACCTGCAGTACAATCTCTCTCTGACCTTCAATTAAACAGAAGGAATGTCAAACACTGATTAAGGATTGTTGCTTTCTCCTTTTTTTTTTTTACAGAAGTAGCAGAGTGTTGAAATTCCGAAAGCTCTGGGAACAGACACACTGGGTGATTCACATAACATTTGGTGAAATATGATCAGGTTCATGAACCAGCTATGGTGTTTTTTCGTAGGGAATTTGGCTCGGGAGTGGCAAGGCAATTATAAAGATAGCTCAGTCTTAATTACAAACCAGGCTAAGCTGTCAGAAAGTGGAAGCCATAGATCAAACAGGCCACTGCTCTCCTGTACACTACAGCACTTTTCCTCAATGGTCTGATTGCACCACCGGTAACAGAAGAGACTCGCTTGCAAGTTTCCACAATACCATGGCATGCACCCAGAAACAAGAGGCTACATTAACATGTGTGGTAAGACTCATTAGCCTACATGCCATATTCATTCATTCAACCAAGTTTCAGATTTTGTTCCCCATCAATTACACTGAATAGGTTACTTTCTCATGTAATAAAAATGTCTCATCATTGTCTTGACATCCCAGCAACACCAAATCAGTGGTAAAATATGCTGGCAACACCTAGAGCTATCAATTCTATAAACAGCAGAAGAAGGAGTAACAAAACCCCCAAAATGTCCTAAATAACATCTTGGAGGTAGCAATGTGTGTATTGGTATTGTTCCCAGTACTGGTGTACTTTGTCAGACAGAGAAGTCTTTTATTCCCTCTTCCGTGCTTGAGCAAAACCTCATGGTCCCGTGGACAGGCTGTGGCTGATCTAAAAACCCTATTTCTGTACTGGTTTTCACATCCAGCAATCCCCCTATGAGGTGTTTCAGTTGCTGTGTTCACATTTTTGTTAGTAGTGTTGTGGTGACAGCATGACTTCAACTGAAAAGGCCTCTGTGTGTTTGGTCACAGACCAACCAGTCAATCTTACCTGCAGTATCCAGTGCCATTGTTGAAGGTCAGACACGTAGCGTTGTTAACACAAGGCGCCTTATCATCCACACACTGCAGAGCTGCATGAGACAAGAGAAGAATTATAGACAGTCAGAGAGGCACTTCATCTGAATCAGTCAAAAACATTTGCAATATTTCAAGTTTAAGCATTTAAGCACATTTGTCAACAGTATTACTATCTAAGCTAATTAAACCATTCACTGTACCACATGGGGGTATGTGAAGACAATTTTCAGCTCAAGACCGAAAGAAGTTGGACTTTCAGGAACACAAGTTTTCTCATTAAAATGCATAGATATGTAAATAAAAAAAATACTTCTGATTGCCAGTTATCCACTCTATAGTTACCCACCAGGGTTAATAATGTCCACCATGTCTTGTTCTTGACTTACTGTGTATAGACACAGACATAGAGAGCAAAAGCATGATGGTGTCCTGCATCATGCGCCAGAACAATAAAATATAGGTTTTATGCACATCAACTAAATAACCTGTTTAAATTACTCGAAAGTTCCTCACAAGATGAATAACTCTAGTCTTGCTTGCATTGCTTCATTGCTACTGAATTTCTCACTCATTCAGGGTTTCCCCCAGAAAAGTGTTTGGTGGAAGTGACAAACACATTGCCCACCGCTCAGAGGGAAACCCACCACATAGTCTGCGAGTTTCTCCTCCTTCTCCTCATCCTTACAGAGCTAATGCAGAAGACTCACTGGCTACGTAGCACTACCATGAAAAGCCAGCCTGAAGCCAGCCGGTGGTCACAGGGCAGCCGGATGGGCAGGCAGACAGAAATGAGCCTTGACGAAGACAACAAAGACCAACTATCTCCTCGCCAATGAAACGCTCACAGCCAGACACATCAGCTATTGTGTGGCCTTCAAACCGCCAGAGACACATGGCTCAAGTGGTTTTCACGCACAGCATGCCGGCCCAACATGCCAAACAGCAGTGTGGTGTTCTCTGTCTTTATTTATCAATGTGATATGGTGGCCAAATGAAAGATACTACTGGTAAGTTGAAGTGATTAATTAAGCAAAACTGCTATAAATCATCAACACTGGTTATACAAATGTAACTATATTTATCATGTACAGTCTCACGTGTAAAGCGGTAATGTGATGGATCCTCACTCTATTACAGAGTTCTTTTTTTTTTTTTTTACAAAACTGAGGGTAGGTCAGCTGATTTCAAAGAAACGCCAACAATGTCTTCACAAAACAGTCATTGCATTACAGGAAGTGCGCTCAGAAATGGTGTTACTTCCTGTGCCTACATTAATCACAGTGTCGCTCAAGTCGAGGAGTCCTCATGAAGACAATTCTAACTATTATTAACCCTACTTGATATTATTTTCCAGTATTAAAAGTTGAACACAGATAGTTGTACAGTTCCTGAAGTAGTCATAGTGGTCAGAGAGCGGGGGCAGACTAATGCCTTAGAGCCAGGCTGACAGACATAGTCCATTGGACATGGGGATACCATACAGAAACCACTGTGAAATTCATAATCCCAACAAGCACACACACAAGCATGCCTCCATGTGCACAACTGCACAGACATCCACTGAAATAAAGTATGTGTTGATATCAGACTACTGCTGCAGTTCAAGAGACCACAGTGTGTGCTATTTTGGGACAATTTCTGTTCTGAGCAGGCAGACGGTATGCACGCTTCACACAGTCAACACACGAAAATCATGCATGCATAATAACACAGAGCAGACAGCAGAAAATCCACGTATATGTGGTTAGACCTGTGACAGGGGAACTTTCACTTTTGGTTCTGATGTAAATTAAGTCTAAATTTAACGCAAAATCATGTCTATTATTCTTCTGAATAAATCATAAAAAGGACATAGAGTTTGACAGTACAGTAAATCTATGCAACACACCATAGGGCATGGCAGGATACCAGTCATCTACCAGCAACAATCGCAAAATCAGCAACAAAAAAAAAAAAAGAGTAATGCGGAGGTGGGAGGGCTGAGAGGATCGATGTCAGAGGGAGAGAAAGAATGGACGCAAGAGAGATGAGACACTCTTCCCCCGATTGGTTTGACGAGCTTCCCATGCATGCTGTCGCAATGCCAGACGCAATGATCTTACCAGATTTGGGACAGCTTGCCTCCTATTATGCCATTTTAACACACACACACACACACACACACACACACACAAACCCCAAATTACCCCATGATATACACGTCACCAATTCCCCGGCTGAAAGTTTGGAAACAGTTTCAGCAGTCTGTCTCTAAAGTGAAACAAACAACATTTTCACACACACTCAAATGATTGACCATGGTCTATAGTGATCCAGCATTGAATCATCTCTACCTGGCTTTTCTCACACTTCACTGTCCATGAACCATGGGCAGGAACATTTCCCAGGAATGAGAGCTTTGATAAGACCAAATCGACAAAGTCAACAGTGAAACTACAGTCAGATGGTGTTCACTGAGAAGAAACACAAAGTTACCTGACCAAATTATTGCTATTATCTGGACCATTCCTGATCAAAAACCCACAGCGGTTATGGTGGGGAAAAGGGGTTTAAGTGGAGAACAACAGCCGGAGAGTTACAGTTTGTGAAGTGTGGAGAGACTGGGAGGAGAGCTGTGTGTGATCCATACTGAGGGAAGCTATATCTGTAAAGATGCCATTGTGCAGTGGAAACAGAGAATCTGTACACATAACTCAAAGTGCTTGCTTTCTTCGATGACGTAACTTTATTTGTACAGCACTTTTCAAACATAGTAACAAAATGCCTCTCAGACAAGAACAAAGGAGACATAAAAATGTATACAAAACTAAAATGTTTAAAAAGAGAGTGATATGTTTGACTCCACCCGCCTGTTTTTTCTGGACATTTGCATAAAAGTAAAATACTGCAGAAAAGCTGACATATCAAAAAATGACCTTGATGTCATGGTACCTGCTTTAGCTCATTCTACTACGGCTGCCCCCCCCCCCCCCCCC
>NW_023339674.1:17479998-17508816 GCF_004916995.1 Morone saxatilis | reverse complement strand
AGTGGTTTACAGAGCAGATATGTGCATATATGCATGTATGCTATAACAAAATGCAATTTAATTTCAGCTTTTGACTAGGGCTGCACCATATGGTAATATGGTTTTCTCACATCTGCAAAGAGAAGATTTGTATCTGCAGCACTACAGTAGTTCATTATAAAGCTGTTTTGTCACACATTTTACATTTATGAAAAACATTGCAGATGCTATTTGGACTTTGCCATATTACGATTTCAATAATATTTTGTTAATTGTGCTGCCCCATTTTAAATTTGAATTATCATTCCACCAGAAGGTCCTAAAATAGGGCTGAAAAGAGCAGAAAGACACCAGTTTGATTCCAGGTGGAGTTTCCTTGTTGCATGTCAGCCCACTCTCTATTAGCACACGGTATCACCACAGGCAACACATGGATTAGATTTCTTCATTCAAGAATGAGAGAAAGTGCCAATGCACGCTTAGGTGGGAAGCAGTAATGAAATGTCATGACAGCACAATAGCATCGTCATCATAGACGCTGTCTCGTTTCCAGTGTATTTAGAGTATTGACAAGTGGCAAGCCCGTCATTGTTTGTGACACAGATGGCTTGCATCACAGTAACTGAGGATGACACCAGTTACTTTTAAAGCGGACTGCCTGCTCTAAATGCAGTCGATGTACCCACAGAGTGTCTTGCAGTGTGGAAACCTGGACGGGATCAGGGATGGCAATTCAGAACCGGCACCACTTGAGAACTGTTTCCAAATAGTCTGATCCAAGCTTATCCATTCCTTTTATCAATGCCAGCATGTTTTTCTGACATGTTCAATGCTGCTGGAAACTTGCACCAAGAAGGAGGCATGGTGGAGAAAACTGTCCAAAGCATGGCCTGAATAATAAAGGAACTCAAACTACTATAATGCTACTCTTTTTCTACACTGTGTTCAGAGATAAAAACCTGTGTAGAAAATTGATCAGGAATCAATAAGGGAACTGACAAAGAATCGAGCCAATAAGCATAATCGATAATAGTATTGGTATCTTATCAATCCCCATCCCTAAACATGCTGTACCGGTGTTTCTTTTGTTTTGAATATCAAACATGTCATTGAGAAAATCCATAATAAAAAACAGGCCTTCTGTAGTTTCGATGTTTTTAACCATGCAAGTGGCTCTAGGCTCTATGAATGGCAATGACAGATTGTTTCTAAGTACAGCCACACAAAGCTGTTAGCGAGGCTGTCCAGTCTTTCAAACAACTCATAATCAGCTCCTTTGTTTTTCTCTCCATTGAACTTTTCACTTTCCATTACTGGAAGAATATACTAAGCTGTCCCCAGTGCAAGTGGACTTGCTGTGGCAGCAACCACAATTACTCTTGGATGCACGGTGACATAAATTCCACGTAAAAACAAGTTAACCATACTCCTCCTTTTTAAATTTGGGTATTTTTCAGTGAGAATCTGTAAAAACTAAAAAACCCTGAGCCGTGTGAATAAATCCTAAGTAAATAGAGGGCAGAAATCACAGCCCTTAATGTTGTAGACCGAAAAAAAAAAAAAAATGAAAGGGGGAGCCGGGCTGTTGTGCTCAGCTGGCATTACGCTGGTTCCTCCCTCAGCACTCGCCACTGCTTTGTCACAGACACCACAGCTGGTCCCCAGAGGGATCCAACCATGTCATGAGAAGAAAAAAAAGTCAGCCGAAGAGGTAGAGAGAGGGAGGGAGAGAGATAGACGGGCTTTGAGCTAATAGCTGAGGATTGAGATGGGGAAGTAATTACGAAACTACAGACAAAGACTGCACACGAATGGGTGTCCCTGAGCCCTGGCACACATCCATACAGCAGAGGGCAGGAAGTTGTTCGCGCTGAGTGAGGAAGTAACCCCATTTCCTGGAATTGCTGTACAAGCCTCTATATCCAGCAGGCCAAACAGTCGTCATGGTAACTTGCAATAAAATACCCTTAGCTCAGCATGGAAGGAGGGAGACGAGGCTCAAACTAAACACTGTAACCCTGAGGGAAGCTTTACAGGCCCACACAAACAGCAGACGAACCAGGCAGGGGCTTTAAGGTTTTAGTCTCCCAGGTCAGCTTCAGTCAGAGGCTGGTGACATACTGGAAGACACAGATCAGTACCAACAGGAACAGCAAACGCGTGTGATCACTAGGGATGTCTCAAGCTCAGCTCCTGGATCTAAATCAGGACAGATCAAGGCATTTTTGAATGCAACAATTTTGGCATTATTAAACCTGAGCCATTTCCAATCCTTTTATGTCCTTTAATGTAACCCACTGCACTCTGGGTACACCAGCTGTCAAAGCTGCCACTGCCTGATGGTAAAAGAGTGTAAACCTATACCTGAACCTATGAGAAATGCACGATTGAACCACAGATTAGCATGAAAGAGCTAAAGCTGCCAGACATTTCAATTGATTAAAGAGAGTAAGATGGAGGACAAAACTCTTGATTGGGACAGCCCCAGTAACAACCCTGCAAACCTCCCAAGTGAGCCGGTCGCCATGTTGTTGTAATTACTTAGAAAGCTGGGAGAGTCTCATCTAAAACTGAGCGCTGGCCCAGTATGTGTGTGTGTTGGAGGGAGAAAGAGACAGACAGACAGAAACAGGGGGAGCAGACCAGACAAGGCAAGTGTAGGGACTTTCCCTTTGCGCATTCATATCCTAACTTTTGGTTCTGATTCAAAACGTATTATGATAGAGAGGGAAAAAGTTCAGTTTACAGATTGTTTTAACTGTAGTCTGGAGTATTTTAGCTGAGTTTTAATTACTGGAGCCAGTGAAAGGTCCATAAATATATTCATATAACATATGTCAATACATATCTGGTGATACAATAACATGTCTGCAGACTTTAATATTCTAACCACTCGACACTGGTACTTGATACACAGGCTGACATAGGGCTGCAACTTACTTTACTAGAAAAGAGGGGTGACCAGGGACAACATTATAATAATTCTCAATAATAATATAATATAAGTCTAACTCCCTTTCATTCATTCCTGAGATGAGATTCAGATTCTGGTAAATTGTTATTTGCTACCATTAAGTCAACTCAGATGTAGTTCAGTTCATCCCAACTGAACCACCAATATCTGACCAATGACAACAATGAAAAACCATATCTCAATATGAGATTTTTTTCTCATACCGAGATACATGGGTGGTTAACCATTACAAACTATTTTCATTAGTCAAGTTTGGTCAAACATAAAGACTTCTCTCTCCCTTTTCCCCTGGTATTTTTTGGATTATTAAACCTTTCCCTAGTTAATCAGAGCAGATGTTTAAAGGACCAGTGTGTAGGATTTTGTTGCATCCAGCACTGTAGTTGCAGATTGCTAGCAACTCGCCTCACCCTCCCCTTCCAAGTGTGTAGGAGAAACTACAGTGGGCTGCCAAACTCTGGAAAACGCACAACGGCCTACACATAACCAGTGCTTTGTTTGTCCGTTCTGGGCTACTGTAGAAACATGATTCAAGATGACTCCCTCTGCAGATAAAAACAGCTACACCACACATTACAACTGGCTGTTAAACTAAATGAAAACTGCGTTCCGTTACAAAATCCTTGACCCTCCTTCTCCTTCCTGATGTGCCCTGCTTGCTTCATTACTCCATGCGCCCTGCCTGAATGTCTCCAGGATTACGGAGCTGTGTTGGCCAAGGAATGCAGGCCGCAGTAATTCCCTGTTAATTTGCTAACCTGTTCAACAGTGCAGACACAACGCTCTGTAATCCCCTCGACCTTCACAGCCACAAACACCACCTCCTATAGCAATAGTGCATGTGGTTCATGCAGGGCATGCACCTAACTTCATTCACATTTCGACTGGTATTTATTTAATGCGCGAGGATCAAAGTCACTAAGCGCAAACTGTTCAAGCCGGCACTGGCGCTGTGTTAGCACGGTGGAGCAAAATGGTAACAGGCACATAACTGTGACTTTCACCTTGTCTGCTATGCATTTCAACTTCCAGACCTTAATCACAGTCAGTCTGTAAGTTTACGTCTATTCTAAGCCACCGTGGCTACAGAGGCACACACACATTCACTGTATTGGTGCATGGAAATCCAGACACATACATCTGAAGTGCGTTCCCACAGACTGTCACCCACTGACTCATACAGTGCTACACATTATTTACTACTTTCTTCCACTACAACCAACAAGTACGGGACCGAAACACATGTGGAGGCCTGGCTTTTTAAATACTACTAATCAAAAGGGTGGAGAAGGCTGTACTGAATATAACCTAAAACACGAACGCACTGCAGCAGGGAGTAGATGAGAGGAGATAAGAATGAAACCAAGGAGAAAGTTTGAGGGTGTCACAGATAAGATGTCTTAAGCCGCAATAATAACACAGCCACAAGGCAGTGGGTAGAGCTGGTGGTCAGTAAATAATGCAGTGTTGTGGGTAGCTCAATAAATATCTTTGTCTATAGAGCGCAGGGCGAAGCATGGCACAGATAAATCACACTTCACACCAGGCTCCAGCTCGGGTCAGATGCAAGTAAAGCATGGGCGGCACAATTGCTGGCCTTTGTCGGTTTGTATCCACAATGCAATACGTATACACACACGCAAATAGATACACACACGCACGTCAGCTGTTTGCTGTTTGCACTGGGCAAATATATGCAACCATCCACATGCCCACACCATAGCGGTAATACTACGTCGTGTGCCACAGAGATGGCACCTACGCTTCCTCAAGAATCAGATTTAACATTCAGCTGGAATGTAGCTCAGTGTTAGCCATGTTCCTGAGGGGGGGCTAACTGTCCTTTACAGGCTTTAAACGTATGATTGAATGATGTGTAACTTCCTTTCTTTTTAGAATAAGTCACACACATTTGAATTGTCTTTAACGACGGTTTCAGCTCCATTAGCTTAACAACCTGCTTGTTGACAGAAGCTGGTGTGCCCTCTGGTACAGGTTGTTTAGGAAAGTGTCGCACTCACTTTTGCAGTCAGATCTTAGTGAGCAAAGAGACAAAAAAACGAGCATACACTTCAAACAATGAGCCCCATTTTCACTTTTTCAGAAATAACAAGTTTCAGCTTTGATGCTTGCAAGGTTGTGATAATATCAAGACTTTCCACTGCACCTTCACAGCGGGGGGTCACTGTCAACTGAGCTGTGATACACTAAACTGATTGACTTGACATGTGTGATCAGGGAGGTGGTTTTCTTTCATGTTCAGCAGGTTGTAGTTCTTTTATGACTCACTCTCATGCACCATATTGGAGCTGTAATTGTCGACTTATTGCTAACGCTGCCTCACATTAAACGCTTTCCACCGGCAAACGTCTGGCAGGCTTTTATTCTGAAGAAGCTACAGGAAGTGTAACTGTATTTGTCACAGCGGTTGGCAAAGGACTGCCCAATGTAGTGGGAGCTAAGTCCTCGCTGCAGCCGCCATGGGTTCGGGTCCGACCCGTGGCCCTTTGCTGCGTGTCCTCTCCTCTCCCCAAAAAACAAAAACAAATGAAATTTAACAAGCATTAGCGGGAAGAGGGATAGGTGAGGATGGAGAGAGGAGGGAAAAGAAAATCATGGTGCACAAATGTGTGTGAGAGAGAGAGAAAAAGGGACAGAGGGTGAACAGAGAGGGAGGGAGGGAGGAATGTCAAACACCAACAACATTCCTCTGCCTCTCCTTGCACTGCCTGCAGCACTTTTACATTGTCTTTTCTTCTTTTGTGTAATTCCTCTGTTCAGAAGTCACCTATAGCCCATGAAAACGTAGGGAAGAATACCAGCGCTGCACGTATCAACTCTGAGCTAAAAGGCTAAAAAAACAACAAAAAAAAACATGCGAGATGAAATCGATTTCACTGCCTTGGCCCCATTACAGTAGATAAAGGCTAATAAAGGCCAGTCTTTGTTTTATTTCTCAGCCACAAAAACAAATACAGGTAAACAAACATTACAGCGTCATATAGAGGAAGAAGAAACACAAATTCATAAAAAAAAGGTCACATAAGTTAAGTTAGTTAAGTTACAGTCAAAAGACCTAAAGGCCTGAAATAACCATCCATTAATGAGATTCATGATCAGGGTAAACCCCCGAACCTCCAGTTAAGATAAGTGCCAATACAACTGTACTGGTCTCCAGCAAATAAGCATTTTTATCTCCTCTTAAACAGCAGTATTTGACAGGGTTTACACACATTTCTCCTTTTCTACAGCGCATTTGGTTATATCTCAAGTATAAGCCATTTGTACACAACACTAAATGGAAAAAAACATTAAAAAATGGGCATAACCTATAAGTGAAATCAATACTGGTTGTGGCTTTGATATAATTAGGCCTCTGGCAGGCAACATGCCGCACATCTGTGCCAGAACTGAAGCAATGTGTGTCTGTTGGTCTGTTAGACCTTCATCAGTCAAGTCTTTTCTTCTGTTTTGGGCACAATTTGGTAGTTTGAGCCACAATGCACACAGATACCTTTTGACCTAAAGACCTAAAAACCTGATATTAGGGTGAATTACAAGGTAACCAGTTACGACCAAATGTACAGTCCAATTATATTTAGGTCATTTCTAACAATGTCTCATGTCTCAATCTTAACACCTATTCCTTCTTTTTTATTTAATATTTTAGAGCAGTTACAGAGTGTGACCCAAACTTACAGCTGGCTGTGTTATACATGTAATACAAAGGTAGGGTCTTATAAAGGGAGGAATAAGTCTGTTTCCTCATTAAGCTCTATTTAACCATAAAACGCCCTTAAAATGCCCTTTAAATGCACATTTCATCCACTGTCAGCTCTCGTAATTCAACAGGGCAGTCTAAACATAGTTAAGTGTCCATTTTGAATTCTTTCTCTTGCTCTCGCTGTTCAACATCTGGGCAGCGGTGCGACTGCACAGCCAGCAGTAGTAGGCCATAGTATCCATATGAACCAACCCTATAACTATCTGACTTAGACCACAGGGGGACATTAGCTGCACTTTTAGCGGCCTTTTTGGGGGTGTGAAATCAATTATTTCTGATTTAAACTCTGGCGTCATGAAGTGTCATCAATTTAACACACAGACAGGAAAAACGACCACGGAAGGAGATGAGTAAAGATGAGTAATACAGAGGCACAGTCAATCCCTATAAGGATGTTAGAGTAATATCAAACTAATGCTAGCTGGCGTTATGTTTGTGGGGTGAAAGGCAACGCAGGTTTCTGTTCAAACGCACCAGGGATGAAACAATCCCCACAAAGTGAGCTTTTTATAGGTAAACCCTTCAGCTAAACTCACCTGTAGCAACAGTTTACCTTTACAAAGCCAACTCACCTAACAGACAGTGTGTGTATATGTGTGTGTATAGAGAGATGCTACGTCTGCTGCCCCCGTGGAGGCAACAAAAACGTGACCATGACAAGTTATGAATTATTGGAGACAAACTAAACTCAAGCTTTTCATCATAATGAATGACTTACCCAAGGAGAGGTGGACGAGGCAGAAGACAAAGACTAGCGATTTGCCCGAGGAGAAATCGGGGAGCTGCTCCATATTTTCTGTAAAATCCACATAAGGTCGCCAGCCCCAAAATTGAGCTGTCTCCCGGGATGGTTGCTTCTCAAAAAAAAAAACAACAAAAACAGACAAACTCTCGTTGGAAAATAGGTCGCACACTGTTAAACTACATGTAGTAAAATCACTTCATCTTCTTTTCTTTTCTTTTTTTTTTTTTTACATGTGTTCCTTCACGTCGTCCCCGATAAAAGCGTTTAAAATACACATAAGTTTTAGTTGTACGAGTCACACACGGCGGTGAAAAAGTCTTCCACCTCTCTGAGCTCAGCCACCGAGAGCAGAGACATGCATATCCTTCCGCTGAAGTCAGCGGGGATCTATCGTCCGCCTAAAGAAAAAAATGGGGGGAGGAAACTTGTTAAACGCTTATATCTGTGTTATATCTATCTGTCGTCGCTTTAGAAAAGTCGCATTACTCGTTATAGTTGTTGATTTTATCCCAGACACGCCTTTAAAACACACCAGAAGTTTAAAGTTTTCTGTCTCTGTGTCGCCGCGGCGGAGGAATTTTTTTTTCTATTTTTTTTTTTTTTTTTAACTTCTCGGAGCCTGGTATGACTCAAAATTAACCCGTTCAACGATGTCTTTTCTTCTTTCTTTTCTCCTCCCATGAACTGCACGTTTTTTCCCGATATGTCTTTTTTTAACACCCACTCTGTACTTACTCTTTATTCGTTATCATAATTAGTTATAGCCAGACTGTGTGCCAGGGTCCGAGTCTGCAGCACAACCTTTCAGGTAATCTGTGAACATGAGAAGGTAGAAACACTTTGTAGAGGTAGTAGACAAAAAGGAGGGTACACAATGACGTCTAGTGATCTCCAAAACCACCTATACACACACTTTGAATGCCAGAAACTGTATGACTTAGCATGAAGACCCCATGCAGCATGATTTTGGTTCTGTGTTCATTAAAGAGGAAAGGGGGAGATGGAGCACAGACAGGCGAGTTTGCCTTGCTCCAGTTTTTTTTACTCTGTCGATCTAGCCTGTTTACCTGCAGGACTGGTTTCAGGTTAGTCACCACTTTCTCAGATGTTGATTAGTGCTGCAGTGCACAAGAGGACTGATTTTGTGGGACATAGAGTCACATAAAGATGTAAGAAGACTGCTGTTTTACAAATATTGTAGCCTATATACATATTACCATAATTAACTAAAGGATCACTATAGTTTTTAAATCATGCTGTTATTGAAATGACTATTCTGTTGATTAGTTATCGAAAAAAGTTTTTTGATAATCGATCATGAATTTTATGGTCATTTAAGTAAGTTTCAAGCAAAAATTAGGAATCTTCTTTGGTTCCAACTGCTTAAATGTGACCACAGTTTATTTTCATTATTATCGTTATGAATTGAATGACTGTTGTTTGAACAAAACAAGCAATTTAAAGACGTCACCTTGTGCTCTGGTTGATATTTTCTCGATTAACAGAGGAGACAATCATCCGATTGATCGATACAGTTGCAGTTATCATCCAGGGGAGGTTTATTGCTGAGGTTGATAGCCTACATAATGAAACAATTCTCTTCTTGCTTACCAAAAGAAAAGTTTTAGTTCATCCTTTTTTTCTTAGACACATCATTGTTTTATTTTCATGGAGAACACAGCCAGCTTTAATACTAACATCTAAAACACCAGTGAACCCCAACACTGCCCTTTACACTCCCTCACGCAGACGGACACACTCTCACTAGCTTTATAAACTGTTAGTGAACACAGTAATCCCAAACTAATTATCCCTTATCAGCCCGAATGATCCAGGTGTAAATCACTGGCTCATCACAATAACAAGACCACGTCTCATCCCAGTGATTTGTTTGTCTTTACACCCCGTTAGAGAAACACTGCCGTGCCTCCTGCTGCTGCGACCGGCCCTCTGTCCTCTATTCAACCCTGCTGAAAGGCCTGGAAATGGGGGGAGCAAATTGATCTCCTCAGGGGTCCGTCCTGACAATGCTTTTGTTGCTGTGGCCAATGTCAAGCTCTTGCTCTCCAATGCGTGGCTGGGTGTCAGGTGCTGGCACCACAACAAACGCTGCTCAGGCATTTGGTCAGACGCTGTTTTTGTTTATAAATCACGTCTTGTGTTTGCTTACTCTTCTTATCTATCAACCAAAGCATATAAATCCACGGCCACAGATGCGTCACATTCTGAGATATCCCTGCATTTTTTGTCACACGGTTATTAATTCAATTCAGAATTCCTCCTGTTACACTTAAATTCTCCTCTTTCATAATAGAGCCAATGTCATGTGAGCCAGTAATACGATATAAAGCACATCAGAGGATCACTTTGTCTGCAGCACTGTTTTTCTAATGATGTCACTCCAGATGTGGGCTATAGGAAATATGGGGTGTGAAAGGGTGTGGATCTGCCTCGTGAGCAAAACGCTGATTAGTTCCTCTTTGCCGCTGCGTTGATGAAAGACTTCTACCACAGACGTCTGACACAGTTTCAAAGCAGAAAAATAAGGCATTTGAACACAAAGTGTTGGGAAAGCTCAGTCTCCCTTTGAACTGCGTTTCTATTGAATCCATCAACAATCCCATTGTCAGATCTCTTGTCTGAGATGGCAAAAACACTGCATAAGTAGACTGCATTATTCCAGTCAAATCACATTAAAAATCTATTTTATTAGCAGTAAATATTGTCAGGAACCAGAGGAAATCAATGGCTGTCTTGTCAGGACGTCAGCTTTAATACAGCACATTTTGGATTCACTGCATGATTTTTTTTTTTTTTTTAATTTCAGGTATACCACAGAGTAATAATAAAAACCGGCCTGGATCAGAGCCATCAACCTCTGCCATGCTGGTGGGAGAACCACTTTCATCACCGTTGGGGCTCTTCACACTGATTTGGAGCTCATCAGTCAGGGTGACTCCAGCTGTCTTCCAGAAGATATATACTGCAGAACATGGTGTTCAGGGGGCAGATAGTAATGAGTGATTACACTAGAGCGAGTATGTGTGTGTGTGTGTGATCTTGTGCACTCCCCTTAACCATAAACACGCCATCTTCTCCCAGCGTGATAGCCATGGGAAACCAAATCAGCGCCTGTCATTTAAGAAGTCACCCGGCCTTTACATTCTAAGCTGGCAGGCAGCAGAGGCAGTATGAAGTGTATATATGATGCCTGTCTATAATTAGTTGTTGCAGGGGCTGATTCACTTTTCCCGACGGTGGCAACTGGTTTGCTAGCATACACAGTTGTACATAACTGAGGCAGCTCTTGTTCATTGGTTCTGGATGCTTCTACGCACATCAGAGACACTTTATGCTTATAATTACACTTTTTGCAGCATAGCATCGTGCAAACAGCGCGGTTAACCTTTAATGCAGCCGTGTGTACTCCACTGAGATCCAGTTTTGTTCTCAAGTGTTGACTTGCAGGCATTTTGTGCTGGCTTTGCAGAGATAAGCGTTCACGAACCTCGAGCATTGGGTGTGAAGTTTTGATGCCCCCCATGCCCTCGTCAGGACTTTTGCACATGTCATGCCGAAAGCATCGTCTGTCTAATGTGGTCTTTACTGTGTAAGCAGATCTGGGAGACAGGAAGCTAAAGGTGGTATATTTAGGGATGATTATCACCTCCTTTCTCTCCAGCCTGTTTTGAATGCTGTTAAAGAAGCAGCCAACAGACAGCTTTACATTTTTGTTATGTGTCTCCCCTTCTGTAACAGGCTGTAGATATATTGAGTAAAGGTTTGAATTAAATCGGGGGATCTGTAGGTGGAAGGTGGTGTTCTGCTCTGTGGATGTGACTGTGGTAGTATTTAAGAGATAAGACTGCATCAGATCAGTGGAGTTTCAGATCTCCTTGACACAAGCATCAACAGAGAAAGCTTGGCCTCTAGAGCGGGGTCATCAAGATCAGAAGCCACATGGTGTCTAATTTACAGAAAGACACATAGCTGATACAAGGGTTTCCAAGTATTTAATCACAGTAAATCATTTTCCTGTGTGAACTGGAGGTTATATGAGTCAAATGTCAACATCGGGTGCGCACATAGATTAAAAAAAGCACACAAATCAGCACTAAGTCAGTGTAATCATTTACTTGGTTGTACATGGGATAATTTTAAAAGAAAGTAAACATACCTGCGCAAGGTTTTTTTAATGGTCTCACTGTTGTTTTTTTAGTTGTGGGGGGGGGTTTGTGCCGTTATTTGGATAGTGACAGCTTTAAGGTAGACAGGAAACTGGGCAGAGAGAGAGAGGGGATGACATGCATAAAGCCTGCAACCAAACCCGGGCTGCCACAGGCACCTGGGGCGCACACCCCAGCAAGTGAGAGACCAGAGCGCCCCATTAATGGTCTCAGTTTTATTGTAAAATATTGAGATAAAAGCCGTGCTGCAGAACAGCCATAAATAAAAAGTGTAATTTCATAGTGTAATAATTTCATGTAATCGCTCAAAATTGATTTACTGTGACCATACGGTCCATTAACATCATTAGCTTGTCGTCTGTGGTCGTATTATTTGATTAATCGTCAAGCTCACTTTGCAAACCCCCGTCACACCAACAGTGTCATGTTGCAGACAACATGGAAAACTAGATTAAAAACAGTAACGCCATGTGCAGAAGATCTCATTAGTTGTTGACATATAGTGTAATGTTAACACTAAAGTAGCGTTTTGCAGTTGTCAAGTTCATCGAGGAAAGCAGGGATTTTACGAGTGTGTTTATGTGAGAAATCAAGATAGTGTGCGTGAGAGAACGTGTGCGTCACAGCGTTCCACAGTGGTCAAAGGTGGAGAGTCAGCAAGCGAGAGGGCCCGATGTGACCAAGCGTGATGTGGGTAGAGACCCTAGCCAAGGGTGGGTGAGGAGAAAAGGGGAGTTGGCAAAGAGGTGAGGAAACAGGTGATGAAGGAAAGGTGTGAGGAGGAGGAGGAGGGATGTGTGTCTGTGAACACATCCTGTAAGGTGACCTGGGGTTCTGGCAGGGCCAGGTGGACAGGAATGTGCTGTTGTGTGTGGATGGGATCCTCCCCTGAGCGCCCCTGCCTGCCCACCGTCACCCCACACTAGCAGGCTATTTATATTGCACTGTGGGAAAATAACGGCCCAGGCAGTGTCATCTGGGTTTACTCTCTCCCCCCGCCCCCCCACATACACACACACAAATAATTACATACACATACATAACACCACCACGTTTCCCAACTCTCTCAGTCACAATCTCTCAGTCACAAACAACTTCAGGACAAATTAAAGCATATGGCCCTAACTGGTATATTAGCCTTGAACACTGGCATTATCACTGCTGGTGCTCTCAGTTATCATGGAGTCGCTCTAAAACAGATTCAGCTGTATTCACCCCACAATGGACAGTTTAGATTTCACTATGCAGAGGAGCAAGTCGCTAAGCTAGAAACACATGGCAAGACAATAGTTTGTAATGCCTTCAAGGAAGACTGGGGCTGACTAGGAAACAGAGTTTAAGTACAAATGCACACACACAGTGCCCACATGCTCATGCATGCACAATTTTCATTTGCAGCAAGCAAACGTTCATCAGTCCTCCTTGAAACTGTGCCTCTGGAATTAATATAGATTTACTGTCTGTTGCAGTGGGCAGATATGGAGCTAAAAATAAAATAAAGGCGTAAATGATAAGCCTTTATAAGCATGCAAACACACTGTAACTGAATGCCTTCCTCAAAAGACCAATAGAGATAAGTCAAAATTACTCTCTTATCTCTATAGTTTTGTGTCTCCTATAAATGGTAATTCAGTGAGGAAGTAACAAATAGTATGATGAATGTATTTTAATGTGTAAAAATGATTGAGCAAATTATGGTGCATTATGGGTCAGATTAACCCAAAATGACCACATGACTCTTATGTAACCTAAACCCTGAGCAATGTTGCAATTAATACAATTACTTTTTAAAAATGACTTTATGGTGGAGAAAAACAACTTGGAAGGGACACTTGGTGGTTGTTGCTGACTGCTTTAAAGCTGGACTTAAGTTTAGATGGTGGTAGTTGGTGGAATCTGAAGTTAACACTGTGACTTGCTGCTAACTCCCCCTCAGGGTCGTCTCAGTCTTCCCCTCAGACATTAAGGGAAACACAAATTCATGCACACGAGCACACTTGTGCATTCACCAACTGCAACACATAAACACACAAAAACACTGGCACGCACATTTAGACCCTCTGTCATCATGCCCTGGTCCCTGAGGCCCCAGGGTTCAGTAGGTCACTCAAATCTGCCACGGTCCATGATGTTTACCACATAGATGGGATGAGAACACCAGGGATACAGAATAGATAGGAGAAATGATACTAAAAGATATTAAAACACAGTGGAAGTTTTCCGGCTCATGAATAATTGGTTGGATTTCTCTCGTGACAGCATACCATATCACACACTTGCCCAAATATAGACAAAACATTAATGACCTGGAAAGAATAACAAAAATAGGAATGCAAGGGCGAAAGACATGTTCTACCTGTTTTTAGTCTAACATCATCCAGTGATCGATTCGTACAACCTCTCTCCCCGGTTGAGCCTTTTCAACTGCATTTTTTGCATTTTCCCCCATGCTCAATTCACAATGTGTGCAGACCATGTTTTTCTCTGCATATTTGTGTGATTAACTCACACGCTGAAAGTTGTTGAGAGTGTAAAGTGAGTGTGCTCAGCCTATCTTCCAGGGTTAATTGTATCATAAATTCACAAGCTGCTAAAAGACAGGCATGGCTGGAATTCACACTTGAGCCTTCACTTTCTCACAGGCACAGCTCAGCATTGTGTGTGTCAGATATGACACTATTAATAAACCAACAATGTGAAGAAATGGAGAGAAATGTGGGACTTTTACAGAACTTTTACAAACAATTACTCTATTAAAGGGGTTATTTTAAACCAGGTATTGACTCATGCCTCTGTACTGTACAAAGCATCTCTGCAAGTGTGACACATTTATGTATGTGAATATCTTTTGTTCCTCCTCTATCTCGCTTTTTCTCCCCACTTTTTTGTTTATGGCATAATTGTACACACCTAAAGGACAATTCTAGCACTGGGATGGGATGTGGGTATATGCAGTGCTGGGAAAAAAAGATAATTTACTGCATCAGTTTTATTACAGAGTTAAAGGTCTGCTCTTTTTTAAATAGACTTGTAGTATTATGACGGCAAGGTGTGAGGGGTCATCGTTGGTCTGTGATGAGGTGATAAAGAATACACAGAGTGCAGAGCACGTCCAGGCCTGTGGAAAACACTCCACACTGACCCCCCCTGTGAGAAGTTCCCAGTTCCCAGGACCCGGTGTGTACGTTTGGGGGGCAATAACTCACTAGGTCTCTTGACTTCCTCTTTCGGCCTTCTGCATTTTATGACCCTCTCCTCTGCCATACAGCTGCTGTCTCCGCAGCTTCCCTTTGCTCTGATTGGATTAGACGGGAGTTTGAGGAAAGAGGATGAAGGGGAAGAGACGAGGGAAGCAGCTGGGATGAGGTGGGAAGCTCGTTTGATATGGGATGGAACATGTTTTTATCGTGGCCATTAGAGATGAGATGGACCCAACTTCCCTTGTGGTGGTCCCTGTTTTACTGTGCCTTAATTCCCACCACACAACATCATGTACAGTTGGAAAATATATTCAGACTGAATCACCATCTTGTTTTCACTTCATTATATATTATTTGTATTTGAATGGTTGAAGAAGTTTCAGATGTAGCATTCAGGGGTCATGGGAAGTCCTATTCTTTCAAATATGCAAACTTTAACTGTCTACTGAGTTTATAGTAAAACTATAATCTCTACTATACATTCATGGTTCCAAGAGGATGAATCCCAAAGGCTCTGGTGATTGTCTCACTCTAGCATCACCACCATGAGGTTGACATTTGCGTCTTAGTTTCAGCAGTGAAGTGTCTCAGCAACTATTGAATGGACTGTGATGAAATTAGTTACAGATATTCTAGGTCCCTGGAGGAGACTTTGAGATTTTTCCTTTCAGTAACACTAGCCGGTCAGACTTTTCAGTGAAATATCTAAACATCTACTCAATGGATTGACACCAGATTTTGTGCAGATATTCATGGTTTACAACAATAATACCCTGACTGACAAACCAATAAATAAGAAGGCTTAACAATGATAGAAATTACAATAAAATACAGTAATAGATTTAGGTATAACAATAAAATATGTCTCAGTTGCCACTGTATATAATTTCAATACTGTTTATGGACCCTGGTCTGCAGAAATAGTCAATTACACTATCTGAAAAAAACATAATTATACCAAAAACCGCATGGGAATATTATAAAGTCAGCATGTCTGCAAAAGGGAAACTTGTGGGTACTCATAGAACCCCTTTTCATTCAGATATCTTTAGTTCAGAGGTCAAGGGATGCCAGTTTTTCCATGGCCAATATTGACCTCCCTTCCCAACATGCTAGCACTGCATGGCGGAGTTGAAGAGGTAAGGATAATGGGGTGGCACTTGCAGTGGCCAATCAGATTTCAAGTATTCTGCAAACGCCCCTGCTGTAGGCCCTGGACGGAGTTTAATAAAAGAGAGGAAAAAAAGTTTAAAAATTCAAGTTCTGTACTAGAAAGTAGATCAGCATCAGCATTTTAACATTTTTACTGTGACCCTGTTAGTACTGTATGTTGACGTTAGCATTTAGCACAGAACCTAAGTAGAGCCTCACAGATGTCTTGCTAACGTTTTGGTAGTTTGTGTGTTCCTGTGTGTGTTTCTGCTCCCATCTAGTGTCGCATACTGCTGGACCATCAGCCTCATATTTTTGGCGCACATTTATGATTGTATGCTCAAGCTCTCGTGGTTAGATTTTTACGGGCCGCAAGTGATCAACAACTACTAAGCTAAAGACACAGGGCTTATCTAGTCCGTTGTAGGCCACATTTTGACCATTTGTTGTGGCTCAAAAACTGCAATCCATAGAAAAGTTTGTTCTCACTTTGAACTGAAGACAACGACACAAGATGTTCACTGCAATCTTGCATGTCAGGGAATCTTTTTCTTTGGTTTTAGTGGCGGACTACCGCCACCTATTATACTGAAGTGTGTAACATCATAACTTTATAAAGAAGTTATGTTGGATATTAAACCTGTTTGGTTTAAATATTTAAACAGAGTCGTTTGAACCTGTAATTGTTTGTCCCGTCTCTAACAGACCTTTGATGCTCCACTCCCTTCTCTGAGGGAAGAAGGGATGGGTTTTATTTTGTGTGGTGTGTGTCATAAAACAAAATGTTCTAAATAAATGACAATGCTTAAGTTGAGATGTTTGGACTTATTGTCCCATTTATTGTTTCCTTATTAAGTTTATATTAGGTAAACCCAGCATGCTCTGTCACAATACCATTACACCATTCTATGCAGAAAACTGAGACTACAGAAAAACGTTTCATATATCTATGTAAGAAAATATACATTATACTTTACTAAACTATACAATGCAAAAAAAAAAAAAAAAACCTACTCAAAACTTTGCATATGTCTGCTGGTTGCATGTAGCACTTGTGGTGACATTGCAGTAGGCACTGCACTACTCTTAGCCTGGTGGAGATCTGCTCTCTATTGACTGCACTCTTGTAGCATTACTGTTGGGTTACGTTTGCAAACTGTTAGAATTTACTCTAGCTCTTTTTCAACTTACATGTGTCTATTTGTTGCTGATTTGTGCATGTGTATCCTTTGTCAACAATGAAGTTGTAATAGTTTTAAGGTGAAACTCGCTCAGAACAATGCATTGGTATTGGGTAGAAATAACCCAGTGCTGTGTCAGTGCTGTACCAATCAAAACTGACTTGGTTTTTAACTCAGTGATTTTTAGTGTGTTCATTAAATTGTCTGAATGTGTTTTCTTTTCGTCACATCCTGCCAGAGATGGAGCTCTACTCATCCTCGAGGGAGTAGACTGAGTTGTCAGAGTGCAGCAGGACAGAGCCCTTACAAACACGTCTACAGCGTGGCCTCCCATTAATGAGATCATATCTGTGAAGTTCAGTGGACACGGGGCGCACTGAGAGAACAAGCAGTAAATTTGCATGTGAGCATGTTGTCTGCTGATGTGATTACTGAAGTTACTTTGCCAGAAACATGACTGAAACTCACTCGCTGTGTCTGAATTTGCATTTTTTAACTGTTTGACTTTGAGACAAAGTGGCTGAAGGTGAAGGTCAAGGTCAAGGTCATTTTGTCATGTTTTAAAGTCCTGTTTCTTTAAGATTGCACAAGAGTCAGCAGAAGTTGAGTGTGGGTGGACAGTCTTGTGGTTGTGTGTGTGTCTCTTTGACAGGAAATTTAATCAAGATAGGGTAATATGAGTTGGCAACAGTGCATACCACAGTTGTTGAAAACTGATAAATGTGTAGAAGGCACTGTAACCTTTCTACCCGTCTTGGATTGTGAGTGAGTGTGTGTGTTTGAATCAGACTATGTGTGTTTAGTACATGCGCCGTATTCCTGACCCCTGATCACACAAAGTATTTTAATCCAATCAGCTTCGTTTTCACATGACTGTCACACACTCGCTGCTGCTATGGTAACCTGCAGAGGAAGGAGAGAAAGTGCCGGAGTGAGAGAGGGGTATGTTGTCCTCTCTTTAATCACTGTGACATTTACACACACATAATCACACACATGGATTTTACACTTTAAACTCTCAAGTTTCTCTTCCTTGTTTCTGACTTCACAAAACCTACTGAAGGTTCTCTAATACCCTTTGAATGCCTGGAGAATGTTGTCTAGTAAAAATGGAAAAGACTGAAAGCAGATTACCAATAACAAGAAATCTATGAGTTATTCAGATAATGACAGTATTTACATATGTAAATATGTATATGTGCAGCAGGAAATTCAAGGGTTCTTACTGTTCTGTGCCAGGAAAGTCAGGTTTAAATGTAGAGAGAGTGGCTGAGCAAACAGACATATATAGAGAGTACGACTGAAAGTGAGAAAGATTGACAGGATAGACAAATCTGCAAATATGATCGATATACAGATAGAAAACAGACAACAGAGACCGTTAATAAAAAGGAAAGTTTGCAAAAATGCATCTTTCAGGTATCAGAGGCTTTGTTAGTAGAATAAGATTGCGAAGAAAGATAACTTAGATCACAACTGAGGCCAAACTCACAAATACCCACTTCCCTTGAGAGGTGAAAAGGTTAGCCTGTGCCCTGTGGTTCGTTTTTGGCACGCTACCCTCTGCTGCTTCTCATTTTTTCTCTGACATTTCCTGTTCTACGTCAAGATGAAGAATCAGACTGCAGCTCTGTAAACTTACAGGGCTCGTAGTTGTTGCATTTATGTGTCTGTTATGTGCAAACCTTTTTTTTTTTTTTTTAACCCTTTCTCTTACCCCGGAAGCTGCAGCCTATATTTTTTCCATATTTTATACCTAACCTATGATTTGGAGCTCAGCTAGCAGGAGGCCGCTGTCAGCAGCAGAAGTTGCAAGTCAGGGAGATGTTTGAGCCTCATTTTCAACTGTGTCAGTGCAACAGTGAGTAAAGCACTCCACCTGCTGGCCAAGAGTGGGATTGCCACACTGTGAAACACCATGGAATGAGGGTAA
The DNA here is from genome assembly GCF_004916995.1 of Morone saxatilis. Taxonomy (NCBI): domain Eukaryota; kingdom Metazoa; phylum Chordata; class Actinopteri; family Moronidae; genus Morone; species Morone saxatilis. The sequence goes on along the minus strand of NW_023339674.1, from coordinate 17,489,681 downwards.
AGATTTTCTGGAAAATGTCAAAACAGTAGCTGTGGAGGTTACACCAGTTGCCTGCTACCAGCTCTTTTCCACTGAAACCTTCTGTAGATCTGAAAGAAATATCTTTATCAATATTATATGATAATACAATACCTGGGAGTGACCGCTGAGTCACTGAGTTTCCTATTCAGAAGTTTCGGGTGACTGTGACTTTTTTAAGCTTTATATATAGAAAGTTGTTTTCCTGGAAGTGTTCCACTCTCACACTATTGTATATTCTTGTTTTACATTTACAGTTTGACCTATATATAGACACTGTTGTTCACTGTTTCTTTTCACATATATCTATGAACGCAGCTATTTTTTTTTTACCTACTTGTATGTTCATTAGTTATATTTGCCTATTTGTGTTCTTGTTTTTAGCTTTAATTCTATCTTCCTGTGAATTGTTCTGGAAACTGGAATAAAAGTAAATTGAGAGCAACTTCCATCCAGTCAAACTCCTTGTATGTGTGCTTGTACTTTGCCAATAAAGCTGATTCTGATTCTGTTTAAATAACAAAGTATATAAAATATTATAGTAACTACTGTGTTGAAATGGCAAAAAGTTCCTGTCCTAGATATCCCCACTCAAATAACCTGTGAACTTCAATAGTCAAAGAGCAGGATAATTATAATATAAACTGGTGTCAGAATGCAGTCCTGTACAATCTGCATAATGACTGAACCAACACTGAGAATTTCCCCTGATCTTTACATTGCAAGCTTATGTATTTGCATTTCCAGCTGAAAAGCACCAGATACACGTCAGTCCAACTAAAGGTCCTCTGATAGACAAGAGCCATGTTTTGTGCAAATGATTTTATTCAGATAGCAGACAGAACAGAAAAAGAGGTGTATTTTTCCAGCTGTGAGCGGATGCTGGTTGCCTAAAACACCTGTGACTCTCAGCCTGAATCCACTTTTAAAGTCTACAAGTGTAGACTTTGTACAAAATAAAAGGACCAGACCATCTTTTTTTACATTTTTTTTAATGCTTGCTAACAGAATGGTGCTGGTCCACAGTCAGAAGAGAGCATAAAGGGAACGTGGACACACTCTGTTGAGGTCAAGTTAGGGACTGCAAAAAAAGTATACGTAGGGAGGAGGGTTAAATCTTATATTTAACTTCCTTAAAAAGAAAGGCCCTCCCCAGTAATATTAATATCTTCTGTGTCCTCCTCATGGAAGAGGAGATTTAGATTTGTAATCTAATATAAACCATAATACATTCTTAAAATAATAATTTTCACAATAGTAACTAATAGACACTAGAGGTGGAAATAGCAATTTCCAAATTACATACTATTGTAAATATTCCAGCCACTTTCCATTTTAGAATAAAGAGAAACAAACAAACTAAAAGGATAAACTTGAATTATAACACAGACCGACTTAACAGGACATATTTCAATTTTTAAAAACATTTCGTTATGATAAAGACTAAAGTGAAGGGCAGGAACAACTGCAATCACTTTTAGCCTCATTCCTAAATATCAATTCTCTGTGTTTCTGATATTTAACATGTTGGTCCTCTTAGCTTCTTGACTGTGGTGAAAAAAATATAAAATATAACCGTGACAGAATTGTTGTCCTAAACTGATTTTTTCTGACGGAATATAATGAAATATAAATTTAGGGTTTTCCCCAAAGAGTCAGACTACGATTCCCTTTAGTAAAAACAGAAAATACATCCCCCTCCCCTTCTTCTGACGAGCCTTTCCCCCCTAATAATTTTTGTACAGTCCCTTGTAGGGTCGTTGAGATCCCATAATGGCAATAAAATGAAAATCAGACACAGGTGAAATAGCATTTTGCAAGGCTTCCATACAATATTTAAAAAAAAAGTCTACTTAAATTACTTTACCTGTTGTTGCTGAGCCCATTCAACTACCTAAGGATGAATGCCATGCTTTCCAAATATGTGTAGCTGTAGTACACACTGTATGTTCTCCAGGCCCACCAAGCAATCACTACTATGATTATAATGTTAATGAATGTAGATACCCACATGATGTGCTCAGGATAAATAAAGTTATGTTTTTTTTTTTTTTTGCTCTTTTCTGTATTATTGGACAGTATACAAGATTAAATCAGTCCTGTTACAGTACAGTACAGCTTTGGAAACAAACGAAACAGGAAATGTCTTTTTCTCTTCATTTTTCCTCCGCACTTCAAAACCAATCACCAACAATCACCTTCAAAAACCAAACAACCGCCCCCCCACACACACAGACACACACACATTCACACATTTCACGTTTCTCATTTCCTCTTAACCTATCTCCAGGGCAACTACTAGCGCATTACTGTATAACTGTTAATAATAAAACTATGTATTATGACATCATTTATATTCAGATCACACATCCATGGACAGGCGAGAACAAAATGGGCGGTGGTATGTCTGCAAAGTCTTATTAAGAGCAGGGATCCTTTTTTTAGTCGAAGGTGACAGCTTTTCTTAGTGTCAGCAGACTCTGTGCAGCTCATTTTCCACTTCAATACCTCCTTCCTCTTCTTCTCTTTTCTCGCTTTCAGAGCCACCAGAAGCGTACATAGACAATGAGCATGATGAAAAAGACACCGCCGGCTGCCAGCTTGGCATAGGTGGAGCGGGTATTCAGATACTTGGCGTCACTCCTGTACTTCTTCGACAGGCTGGACAAGTTGCTGGCCTTGGAGTCTAGTGCTGCAGGGAGGAGGAGAAACCGGAGGAAAAGGGAACAGGAGTTCAAAACAGGAGGAAAAGAAGAGAGTGGAGAAAGAAGGAGGGAGAGACACAGATAAGGACAAAGTTACATACTCTGAGGCACATCCCTTCTTATTAACTTTACTATTATTCAGAAAGACACACTGCATCGGTTTGACCTCTAGAGAACCTGAGGTAACATGGACTTACCAGAGAGAGCCTCTCCTCTCTGCAGCACCTCCTCTATGTTAGCCACCATGATCCTCTGTACGTCCTGGAGCTCTGTGTTAATGCTGCCCAGATTCCTTCTCGCTCGGCTGTCAATGTAAGACTTCTTGGTTTTTTGGATGTAGGTGTCTGGTGAGGGAGCGCAGAAGGAATGAAAGCAGTTAATGGCACACTGTGGGAGAGGGAGTGAGGCAGAAATCACCAGTGATGTAAGAAAAGTGAGTTGTAAGTTTAAAAAAATGTAAACTTATAATCGAGAGCACAAATCGGCCTCGAGGCTCTGCTGTCATTCGCCAAAAAACTGCCAAAGACAAAAATGATGCAGTGGTGAGCCAGTGAGTTGTTGCCCACGGCGACAAGCAGACAGAGGCGGACGCAGTGGTGCATGATCTTTCCACTTCCAGCGGGATTTCACCATAACGACCTTTCTAACAATTTGTAAGAATTTTGAGCCTGAAAACTTGCAAAACAAACCAAACATTTATTGTGATTATGATTATTATATAGGCCAGATTCAACAGTTATATATTCGATACGGTTTGTTCTTCAGTGACACTACAGAATTTCATCATTTATCTATCCGTTTCCCTCATTAAGTCAGGCCAAGGCAATTTGTTACCTTACATAACAATCATCTCTTTGATTTCAACAAAATGTAGAACACAGACTTTAAATAAAGAAACAAAAACAAAGCACTGGTATTGGATGGGGAGTTGTTATTGGGCTAACCCTCAGTTTCTTGGGCCGTCCACACCAAGAACAATTACTATAATGGTAACCCTCCCCTAGACATGCTGCACTCCAACTGTCTCTGCAACTTAGGAAAATGAATATCGCTGTTGATGACCTATTACTGCTGTATGTTGCACAGCAAAACAAAACAAAAAGCAAAAGGGTACGGGTTCACAGAGTTCTTCAAAGATAAGGAGTTAGAAGAATCCAACACAGGAAGACAGATTCTATTTATACTTTGATTAAAAAAAAAAAAGAGGACATCAGTAAGGACTTCAGAGACCCTATCAGCGCTAAAGACCGTTTGGCAGAATGCCTCAAGTGAAATGACATTTTTAATATGCTATTTGCAGCCTGAAATTACATTAGTAAGTTATATATCACATTTATAATCATTGTTATAGTTATCCTTCTTGGTGTGGACGACCCTTTAGTATCACTGAGTCAGATTGGTGGATCCCTGGCTTTTGTTTTAACCCTAATGTAAAGTGCCGTCACATTACATCACTATACATATTATATAACATGCACTAATCTATTTGAAAGAAACAGCGAGCAGATCTATTATCTAAAAACCCAGCACATGCTTAAACATTTCAGCCCAGAGAGCAGTAATTCAGTGGCTCCAGGCTCTCTTTTCTTCTTACCAAATTCAATGAAGGAGTAGGGCCGGGATACTGTGGGGACCCTCTTTCCATGCTGCTCGTGAAACTCTGCCTGCAGGTCTTCTAGGTACGCAAAGGCCAGCTTCTTAGGAAAGCTGGCTTCACACAGCACAAGGTAGCACACTCCTTTCTCTATAAAATAGCTGCAAGAAAAAGATAAAATGTGGTAAGAACTGAAAGCTGGTATCGACAGTTTATGCATGGGTGCTTATTAGGAGCTTGCTTAACACGTCCTTTGGGTGATTTTGAGCTTCACTGTTGCATAATTACTTCAACACTGTCCAGAAACTATTATAGAAATAAGTGTATTGTTGGTTTCTGTTCTAGAAATACTCACTGAAATGCCATGGAACCAGCCTCTAAAGTGCAGCGTGTGGGACTCTGATCGTTGAGCTTCCTGAACAGCTGCTTAGCTTGACTCTGATACTGCTGAATGTCCCGACCCAACTAAACAGATAACAGAAAACACAACAGCCGTTACCACATGACTCGCTCACAGCTCACACAGAAAGTACGGTGTTTGATCAGGGCAAGAAACTGACTTTTGTGTGTCACATTTGCAGGTTGCAAGCAAATTTCACTATTTTAAGGAGACTTAAATGATAAATTGGTTACTCTTTTGAGCGTTTGACAAATAGAAATAGCAACCACCTACATTCCAGATTTCACGCTATTTTTCTTGACGGTGTTAATTTCTTGCCCCGTAAAAGTGTGCTGAAAATAAAAAGTTGGCATAAAAGACTACAAACAGACTCAGCGGCGTGATGCTACATCTAAGACTGATTGCATAAAAAACAAAAAGAAACAGACTCCAGCTGTTTATGGTGAGCGTTTGACTGGTGGATGGTTCATTCATTTTCTTGGGTGGTGTTGACTCTAAGCAAATGGACTCTTTACAGCAACACTGTAGCATCACAGAAACATGTATGATGTTGAAGCACAGAGCAGAGACGCAAACAAACCTTTTCACTTCCCTTTATGAAAGCAAACGAGAGAGTGAGGGAAACATGTTAGACTCCTGGTAACGTCATGCTCAAACATGATAAAACAACTTACAAAAAAGGCGTCATATGTGAGGTTTGTGTCACTTTCATTCAACCTGAGACAGTGTTTTCTGAACGGTCGGTAATCAGAGGGAGAGCCAGACATTTGTAATGTCACTGGGACGTAACATAGGCGACTAAGGAGCTGTGGAGCCATGATATGGTAAGTTATCTCTGTGAATCAGAAATATAACAATAGATCATATGGCTTAATACAGATAGTATTGTTTACACTTGATAAGTAAATTATAAACAGCATCTCCACCTAAATAGAAACAGACACAGGAGTTTTGACGCCATTATCATTGAAGACAGTCGTCAGAGGTGTGACGTGCATCATGGGCCCGGCTGCACTCGAACCAGGGACGTTACAGTTACACAGTATACACCTGAACCACTGGTCCACTAGGGCGGTCTGATAACAATATATCAGCAGCGTTATTCATCTTTTAAACATGAACAGACGTTTTTGATAACAATCTCCTAAATTTGTTTACTAAAACATTGCAAGAACAATATTTACTGAGCACTTAACAGTTAAAAAATAAAGATGGCGGTGCCCTCTTGTGGGCAAATTATGTAACAGAGACACTGTTTCTAATTTATGTCATATTTCTGACATTTCTTTACACTTTCTTTCTTATCACTCGTCGGCCGACAAACATGTATAGAGGTAAATATATGAGAAGGTCAAATCTGAAATATATATTGGTCAAATGAATGTGAAAGAAACACCTTTAATCAGGTGTTACTGACTTAATTCAGATATCAAACCTGATGAAGAGCCTGTTTTGCAGCCCTCTTGCTATTTTTACACACATAAATAAAAGTATGACTGTGCAGATTTAGCAGGTTTTTGAAGCTCTAAACTGAACTGTGTCGAGCCTCAGTAAGTAGTAAGTTTCACTGAACTCACTGGTGACATTGTGCAATGCTGAAATGAACTGGAACAGGATCTAAAAAAGAAAAGGTCCCGGCTAAAACACAGGATACCTGCTCTTTAAACCCTCTGAGTCAGTTGGCTTGAGTAAATAAAAGAGCTCTCTCTCTCTCTCTCTCTGTGTGCGTGTGTGTGTGTGTGTGTGTGTGTTTTTAACTTTGTCACAAGTCGCACTTGCAACACTGCTGTTAAAGGGGTTGAGTTCACCCAAGGCTGTAACTATGGTGAAGTGCATGCGTGTTGACATCAGCCACTAAAAGTGAATACATGTCTTGGGACACGGTGACTAATGGATGGCAGGATATTATTGTGTTATCAGCACGCGTATGAGTTTAGAGGAAGCGTCAGTCCCCACTTCTCCTCTCCGAATGAGTTAATACAGACTTCTGCTTTATCACCGAGAGGCTGAAAAGTACCTGATCAAAGTTAGACTCTGTCTTAAGCAGAGGTTCGACAACCGCGCTTGTCATAAGTTAAAACACTCTTCTTTTTTTTCCAACCTAATTTGCACTTAAAAGAGGATGTAGCTGAATTAATATTCCAAAGCAGCTCCCCAAAGTTAAAGCATTTGTTTTTACCCCAGTTTAGTTATTATGATACATGGAAACATCCTGTTTACATTTACAGTTACTCCCAATAACGCTGTAGATCAGAATAATGACTCCACATGTGCCCCAAAGGACAGAGGTTCCCAACCTTTGCTGTCCACTTGTAAGGCCACATTAATGTAGACATGAGCTGTAAGCAGTACAACTACAAAAATGTTCCTATCAAGTTGTTTAACTTTAAGGCTTTTTCAAATATTTATACATTATTTCTACAGTGGTAAAATATTTATATGTATCTTTGCTTTAACATCAAAAATGACATGGCATGTAATTGTTTAGTCCATCAGTTCTTCTCGAGGCTGCAGCCTATTATCTACCCAATAATGACATATTTTTCTGTATTATTTTACTGTGGGCCTCATAAACAAACCATTTACTCAATCTTCTCTGATGTTGAGACACTTTATTTCTAATTCTGTGAGTTATTTTATCTATCTCCCTAATTCTGTTTATTGTCAACTTCAAATTTAGTAGACGAGGCAGAGTTCGATTTGTTTCAAAGCTGCAATTCTGATGAGACTATACAGATATTAGTCTATTTCTAAGGTTAGTTCGGGTGGTCTTATACCCAAAATTAATGTTTTATACATTATAGATTTTCATTATATAACTGGTTGCTATTATATTTTTATAAAATAGAGTGGTTTACATTATTTTTGCCACAGCTTCCCCATTTGTCTGACTTCATTGATGTGCTAAATTTAGTTTGTATTTTTAGAGGCCTAAAGAGGGGAAAGTATCCACTATTTCCCAACAACTTATTATACTTTAGGGGAGGTCCTTAAAGAAATGAAAATCCTATATAAAGTGAGTGAATTTCTGTGTTCAGAGTTGTTTAACTTGGAATGTGAGTCTAACCTTATAGGTTAAATGTTAAAATCTTAACTTAAAAACCAAGATTTGGAGCTTTAGTTACATACTTTGACAATCATCAACATAAAAACAGAAAGGTTTACACTAAATTATAACTTCCATAATTCCCCCATTGTCTGGTGAGACCCTGCTGCGTTCCCTCATGAATGACTCTTCATTCCAGTAACATTCCATTGCATATTTGGCAACGGCGCTACGTCATCCCGACTTATTCTTATCATTTCCTCTTTGCAGAAGTACTCGCGTGCCACACAGGCATATCTTCCTGCAGCTATTGCACAAGTTCATAGCATTAAGTCGCACCCCAACCTGGCACGCCATCTCCTGATGAGATAAACAACATTTCTACACAGGAGCCACATTGTCTTCCAAGTCGCAGTATTTTCTGTTGCTGGTCGAGTAGACAACTGAGTGTCCTTTGTCCTGCTCAGCTGCGAGGCCATATTTGTCACCCATAGCATCTGATTTAGTAATATGACGATGGGATGCCTTGTGAAGCCCAGAGCTGGCCTCAGTAGCCCTGCAAAGGAATTCCACTTTGCTTTTATGTGACTAATGGGGCTATTCATTATGTCCCTCTAGGACTCAATGGACACTTTGCTTTGAAGAGAGAAAACTCAGTGTCCACATCCATTTTGCAAGAGCTGCTAAAAGTTATTTTGTAACCACGTGAAATGTAACAGAATGCACAATAACATGCTCATTATCCATGCATTTCAAGTTGCCAAGGCTTAAACTGTATGTGTGTGATGAATAACAGAGTACACCGTCGGGTCCCGCTGGAGCATTAGTGGGCAGTTCTGCAGTAATCACTTCCTTCAGAAGGCCTGCTAGATGAAGCATTTAGAGAATGCACAGGGTCCTGCATGGCAGCTTTTATCTTGGAAGGCCAGGTCTGCAGCTTTATCATCGTTATGTAATCCCAGCCCAGCCAGTAGCCACAGGAAAGAGCAATTACAGGATGACCCATTTTAATGCATCACTGTCAACCCAATTAGTGAGTTGTTCGAAGGGGTTTTTCTGGGTAACCTGGGTGCCCTCGACACACACTCTTGTATGGTTTTCCCATAATGTGTGTAGGGAAATGGACTATAGACTGTGGCTGTTCTCCAGTCCATCCACTCATCCACTACTGACATGACACAGGAACTAAAACTGCAATGATTAGATTGAGTAGACAACGAAAATTCATCACCCACTATTTTGATAATTAATTAATCATTTCAGTGTTTTAGGTAAAAATGCCAAACATTTGATGGTTCCAGCTTCTCAAATGTGACGCTGTGTTGTTTTTATTTGTCTCACGTGATAGTAAACTGAATCTCTTTGGGTTTCGGATTGTTGGTCAGACATAACTAGTAACTTGAACAAAAACACCTTGGGCTCTAGGACATAAGATTGAACATTTTTCCATATTTTCTGACGTTTTATAGATGAAAGACTAATAACCAGCAGATTAATCAATAATGAAAATAATTGCTAGCTGGAACAGTCAAGTCCCATTTTTGCTCAGTTAAATACTATGACCTAATATGAGATTATTATTAATTATATTTTATGAATTATTTTAGCAGAAGTAAGACATTTTCTTGAATTTAAAGCCGGACTATGTAACTTTTGAAAGAAGAAATAACACATTCTTTCTCTTACAAATTAAAAAGTTGAATTTCAGAGCAATTAAACACGTTTATAACACATTATAATATGACCAATAGATAGTAACAGTCATTATAAAGTCAGCTCCTTTATGTTACATGGTCTCGCTTTAATTCATACGTTCAGTCACGTGATTACCATGGTTACCTGGCGGGCAAGAAACATATATATTTACATATATCCGTCACCTTACACCGCACAAAAAATGAAAGCCTACAAAAGTATGGA
>NW_023339674.1:17452108-17479898 GCF_004916995.1 Morone saxatilis | reverse complement strand
ATTCACAACTCCGGTTGACATTGTCAATCTGACAATGACTGAACAGATCTAAAAAACAGAAAAGGCCCGCTAAAACCGGATACCTCTTTTAACCCTCGAGTCAGTTGGGTGAGTAATAAAAGAGCTCTCTCTCCTCCCTTCTCCTGTGGCGTGTGGTTGTTTGTTGGTGTGTGTGTGTGTGTGTGTGTGTGTGGTGTGTACAGCTCCACAGGTCTACAGCAGTAAGGTAGCTAACGTGTCACCTAAGCATTAAACCAAGAAGCATTTTACACCCCCCCCCCCAGCAGAGAGACCACAGGGACAGAATAACTCAATGTGTTCAACCTGCTCGTCCTCCTGCATCGAGGCGGCCAACGGAAGCCCGTCAGCCAGCCGAGCGATCATCGTCAGCAGCACCATCTCTCCGCGATATCCAGCTGTTGGTCCGCGGCCCAGGAACTGTTCAGGGGAAGTGGCTCAGGTGAAGTGGTTCAGGGTTTGACAGGCTGTACACTGACAACACCACAGGGCTGATACGCTGAGCTGGCCGGAAACGCTAGAGCTTTGTGTGTCACCGTTAAATAAGTCCGTCCTCTCGATGCGGAAACTGCACAGGTTCCGCGTCACTTTGACGTATGACATTGTCGATAATGACTGAATGTTTATAATCACTGTTGGTACTTTATTATATATATACTTTATTTATTGTAGTGTTTTATTACTATCAGCATCAGATATTATGTGAAATTATTACCTCTACGATTTTTTCTATTATTTATTAATTAATAATGTAACTTATGTATGTATTTTTATTCGTATAGCCTATTTATTTATTATAATAATTATTGTTGTTGTTATTATTGTTATATAGAACCAAGACCACTGTCTCAAACGCCAAGAAAGAATTTTATGGTTAATAAAAACGGGATAATAAAGGAGTTAATACAACATTTACTATATTATGTCAATGTAACGTTGACTTATAAAATTGTCTACAATGACTGAATGTTTATAGTCACTATTTGTACTTTACTTTAGTTATGAGTGTTTTATTACTATCGTCATCATATATTATGTGAAATTGTCACCTATACATCTTTATTATTATTATTATTATTATTATTATTACATAGCACCAGGAAAAAGCTAATAATATATAATAATTAGTGGACCTTGAGTTTCTTGTTATTTTATCATTGACCACTGTCTCCAACGTCAAGAATGAATTTGTACGGTTGATAAAAAGTGAAACAATAAAGATTTACTATATCTCTCAATTAAAGAGTTCAAATGTGTTTACAATGATTTACAAATTATTATTTAAAATGTCATATTAACAATCATGACAAGTACAGTTAGTCTGGGTTTGTCAATTTGACAATTTGTTCACACTAGCACTGTTATTTCTGACAAGTATGACAATTAGTTAAAGTTAGTTTTATCAAATCCATCAAGACGCTTGGAAATTATGTCGACTATACATACTTTGTATCTCATTTGTAAAGCATTGATGCTTTTATTGTGAATATAAAACCTGTTTTTCCAGTCTGCTGATTGCACAGAATGATATCACTCTTGCTTCACCAATCGCTTATTGTCCTTTACACCGTGGAGCAACCAAAGGTCAAAATGAGTCATAGATACGTATCATATCGTAAAAGTATGGAAACGAGTCAGTTTAATGTATGTGTGAGACTCATGCAACAGGGGGCAGCATTGTTCACATTTAGACTTTAGAGAAATCCTCAGTAGCACGCTCTTCTACAACATAAAGAAAGTGACTTCCCCCTTTAAACTAATTGTTTTACAGCAATTATTTAAGTTCATAATTGCTTAAAATTTAACTGCTGTTAAATGATGTATCCTATTCCTCCCTTTTCAATAAACTATAAATGGGAACTGTTGTCAAATGGTGAATGTTACAGACAGCATTTTGTTTCATCTCTTGAAAGGAAAATACATTTTCAAAGCATTGCATTTAGTTTTCCCCCAATAAACTGATAATACTATTTTTTAAACCAACAGATTGTGATGGAGCTCCACAAAGAACTGTGCAGCTAATAATTGATACTTTAGGTACAAAAGGCCAGCGAGAACACACATGCACATAAACACATTTTAAAACTAATACACAACTAAGTCTGCACTCATAACCAAGCTGTGAGACGGCATGTAGCCATAGTGAGAGTTTCCTCCAATCTACGTTTAGGCTGCTGAGAGATGCAGAGGGAAAGAAAGGACTTTCCAGATCGTGAAACAGTTTGCCAGCCCTTTCACAAGCTCTCAGTCTTGCGGCTTGTGAGTGAGTCAGGTGGCATGTCCACAGGGAGTCACTGTCACAGTCTGCAGCCCTGACACGTCAGACCCACACCAAGTGACCCTCAGCGTCTGCCACTCGGCATGTCTGTTGCCTGTCTGATATTTCCTGGAGGCGAGACATGGAATGAGTGAAGATAGAGATAAGAAGCGTGTATCCCACCATTGGATATTTATTTAATAGAAAACCAGCCTTTTTTAAATTTGGTTGTACTAAATATATTAGTATCATATCATACACATACTATATAATCAGCATTTATTCTGATGTCTCAGGTGTAATGCATTTAACCCTTTGTGATCCAAACATATTCACTTCATTGTAAATCCAAAAATAATACGGTGATCAAATCCTTACTTGTTAAGAAGAACTGAATGTTTAGGATAAGAGGTGTGGAGTGAGTGTGTCTAAAGACACAAACAACAGATAGAAATACAGATGGAAAAGAACAATCTACAAGGACGCCAGAGCAATGTGGAACAAGAAGGCTCCATCCCCCAACATGGATAGAATTAATATATCAAAAGTGCTTTATAATAAGATACAGGAGTAACCTCATGCCACTACTCTACCATCTACTGTGGGAGTGGCTAACCAAGGATGAACATGTCTGTTACAAAAACTATTCTTTGTACAGTGACTCAGCACTTTTAACAAGAAACTCCCTCAACAGTAGAATAATACTTACTTTGTACATCCACTAAACACTGTAGTTTTAGTTTTTTTTATTTCTATGTAACTCATGAGTTATCGCTTACCCCTCAGTTAAGCATCGTTTAATCACCATTTGTTATGTAATGTTCTTTTTTATGTTCCATTGTTTTATTTTCTTCTGCTCCAACAGCCAAGTGTCCTCATGGGGATCATTAAAGTGCCATCCTATATTATCTTCCCTCCCTTTTTGCAGGCTCCATCTGTTAACATGGCACGCAACCATGGCAGGGAAGCAGGTATATATACACAATCAATGACAGTATATATGGTCACAATAAAGCAACTGAAACTCAATTGACGACGACTCTCATTTCCAGCAACAAAAATATTTATATGTGTATTTGCAATAAGTGTAATGTGTTTTTGTGTTGCAGAGGAACACGTTTCATTGGTACTGTATGAATGCTTTGCTTTACATGCCTGTTAAAGCAGTGCTCCCTGTGATTGGGTCTAATAATAGTAATAGTGGTAAAAATGGTCAATAGTACAGGTTAACTAGATGTGTGAATACTACTTACTTGGTTAAATGTAACAGATAGCACCTTTGGTGTCTCTGGTCTGACTCTCACTTGGATAAAATCTTACCTATCCGTAAGAACACGTGTGTTTCCTATAATATTACATCAATAGTTTCTGACATGAAATATGGAGTACCTCAGGGCTTTGTTCTTGGCCCTCTGCATTCACCTTCTGTCAAAATCATACAGTTTTGGAATAAATTGGAAAAAATGTACGTTTTACAATCTGTAAAACATGTGACATCTTCTGTTCTTAGACCCTTCGGATAAGGAAAAACTCCTAAAAACCCCCCAAAAAAATGTAAACAAAAAAACAATGGAAGAAATCGCAGGAAGAGCAACAGGGGATGAGTAAACTAGTGAGGACAGTTACAAAGCTGCAGAATGCATAAATGGTGGTTATGCCTGCCTTAGTGGATGGCACAGCTTTACACAAAGGTGTTTAATATCTGTTTACATACAAGTTCACTGTGTTTTTGTGGTGAATAGAGAAGGAGATGTATTTAATCCCACTACCAAACCTTATAATTAGAAGTTAATTTGGAACAACAGAAGTGACAATCAGGTTTGTAGAGGACTTTGGCCACAGTTTAATCCAGGTTTGAATTTAATTAATTAGTGGAATCCATCTGCAGAATATGATGGCAACCTGCAAACTCATGTAGTCTGAGAAGTGCACAGGTTGTGTTACTTGGCCTCAAATTATTTATTTTAAGTTTCCCAAACTCTTTAGCAACCAGCAAACATGACCTGCAAATAAACAGGAAATTGTAGTCTGTGTAGCCTCAGGCCAAAAGAATTTAGCAGCCATTATGTCTTGAAATGTTAGTGAATACAGAACTTGAGAGCAGGATAAAAGAAACACATGCATGTTTGTGCAGGTCTTTAAGATAATATGACCTTATGTATTCATAACATAAGGCCATAAGAAAGAGACATGAATCAGTGTGACACAATTAATGGATTAATGCATTTATTAGTAAGAAATTAGTGATTATGTGATATAATAATAATAATAATAATAATAAAAGATTTGTTCATTACACAGTACATTTCCCTTTTATATGACATTCAGAAAATATACATTTACAAAGAACTTATGCATTGTAACTCAAAACAAAGGGTGGAATCTCATGTTTAATGCTGTCAGGCACTTGAAACGGCACTCATGTTGATGCACCCTCTGTCTCTGTTATCCTCCCTCTTATGGAGTCAGCTTAAGATCTTAAGCTCAAATTTCTAAAATGAGATTCAACCATAGTCTTACATAGAATAATAATACTGCTGATTTGTGACATTTCCGAGTTCCCCCAAAAATATCCAAAACAAAACTGTCTTACATAGAATAATAATACTGATTTGTGACATTCCCGAGTTCCCCCAAAAATATCCAAAACAAAACTGTCGGCACCATTAAGAAAAAGATATCAGTGGAGAATGCCCATGAAAATATCCTAGTGCATTAAAGTGATCCCCTACGCCACTTTTTGTTTTAATTTACACTTTTAGCATCAATACGAAGAACAAGTCACAAACCAAAGCAACAAATTCGCAAAATCACAACCAAGACAACAGTAAAGTAAAAAAAGGGGTTTCATAATTTCATTATCATAGTGTGCCAAGGGGGGAACCCAAAATTTCATGTGCACAGTAGTAGTCTGTATTACTTGGAGATAAGATATACAATGCTGAGGCACATTTCAAAACTTGATCCTGATTTGTTTCCAAATTGATGTTTTGAGAAAATGTATTTAAATTGAGCATATGGCAAAAATGCATTCATAGTCAAGTTATATCTCCTTCTAAGCTCCTTAAAGGATTCAATCTTAGCATTCTCTATAATTTGTCAAATTTCTGTAATATTGATACACTGCAAAGTGTTGTTTGACAGCGGGTTCCCTGCAGCTTTAACAATAGTATTGTGCCATATTGGACAGGAAGCCAAAACCTTTTTAATTTTTTTAATGCCCTTTTTTAATAATGTCACATGAGAACTTAAGAATACTATTATCTAGCTTTGTAGGTGGAACAGGATACCATACTGATGATAATGAGATTGATTTATTTGTGTCCTTTACAAGGCCCTCCTGAAGCCAATCCCAACTACATAAAAAAGAATCTGGTGTTAAATGCAAGATAGTACAAATACACATCTGGGATTCCAAAACCCCCTTCTATCTCTGTAATGATTAATTAATTTTAGGCTTTTTATCCTTCCACAAAAAAGATGAGAACATTCTGTTTATATTATCAAATTAAGATTTTGCAATATACAGAGTAAATGAAGAAAATACAAAAAATAATCTTGGGAGAATGTTCTTCATCAGCACTTAGGCCCATAAGGACAGAGGCAGGGTTGACCAGCTTCTAAGGTCTTTCTTTATAGAGTATAATAAAGGTTGTACATTCAAATCAAATATCTTATTAATAGGTGTTATAATCAATACCTCCAAATATTTCATCCCCTCTGCTTTCCAGATAAAAGGCGCTGGTCCAAGATCTGCAATGTATGTACAGTGATTTAAGGGTATAGTAGGGTAGTGGTCCAATTTATTTTATAGCCTGAGAGACTGCCAATTGCTTTTGGTATAGAGTATGATAGATTGGACAAGGTCAACAAAATATCATCTGTATACATATTTAATTTAAAGTCATGACTAACTTTTAGAACGGCTGTAATTTCCCTATCCCTACGGATTGCACCAGCTACTGGTTTAAAGCTAATATAAACAATAATGAAGACAAGGGGCGGCTCTGTCTGGTGGAGCAGAAAAGATGAAAAGGAGTTGAAACTAGGATATTGCTCCTCACTGATGAGGCTCATGATACAATGCTCCGATCCACTGTAAGCACCTTGGACCAAAACCATAACTGGAAAGAGCATAAAGCAGGTATGGCCCCTCTATTCTGTCAAATGCTTTCTCCACACCCAGTGATATTGCTGCCACTGGATGTCAGAGAGAGCTGGCCATTTGTATCATTTGTAGAAGCCTCCTCATATTGTTAGATAAGACGTATAAAGCCTACCTGAGTGAATTAGACTGGATACAACTTTCTCTCAACGTTTTGCTAGTATTTTTTCAAAAAGGTAATCATCCAAATCCAAATTTCCCAGGTTGGCATAGATTGCTTCTGTAAAATGTCATTATATAAACCAGCACTTAGAAAATCCTGGTGATTTACCATTTGACAAGCATTTAATAGTGTTCTACCTCAGAGATGGAGGGCCTCAAGTATTTCTTTTTCTTGTTCATTTAACTTTGGCAAAGGTAGATTCATTAAAAAAAGTGTCTATCTTGTATTCAGACCTATACAGCGATGAAAAAAAAAACTTCTTAAGATATCATTAATAACCTAATGTTCCTTTATGATAGTAGCACTGCTATCCCTTAAAGTAGTAATTGGTAGTTTTTTCAGTTGGTATGCCAGCATTTTAGTTTTTACATTTGTTTAGTTTCCTTTTCAATTTATATAGTGTAAAAGTTCATAGCCTATTCTACTTGAATGTGTTTAAATCTCCACAGTAAAATGTAGTGTGAAGTTCCAGGACATTCTAAAATTAAACTGCTGTATAATTTAAAAATGATTTAGGATCTAGTTTCCAGTTTATCTAACCCTAAATTGTGTTCTGACTGTGCACCCGGAACTATTTGAAGAAGGCCATTTTAATGCAAATGAAGCATTTATTTGGGAAAAATACAATTTGGTTTATTCCTGTCCTATTTAACGATTTGATGCAAAGTGTAAATGTTTAATTTATAATTCGTAGCATAAGATAATGCACATACAGTAATTGGATCCATCACAGTCAATGTGCGTCTAAGGCACTAAATGTTGATTTTGAGAAAATCTTACTGCTTATGAAAAATGCTGTAATACTTCTGTGCAATGGACAGAGCCTTAGCATGAGGACATGGCATCACTGGCAGTCGAGGGGAACCCAGACCCAAGCCTGACAACTCGTTCATCAGCTGTTTGTTGACGCCCAGATCAAAGCCTGTCAATGACAATGAGGCTGTTTCAAAGATAAAGAAACTTTACGGTACATTAGCGTGTGTTTATCATATATATAAGCTGGCATAAAAACATCTTGACAAGACCGTTTCTCACCAAGTTTCGTGGCATAACTGAGGAGCTCTTGCATCTTGAACTGTTTGTGAGAATTAGACAAAGATTTTAGCAACCAAAATTGATGCAAAATATCAATGAGAAGTTGGGGACAACAACAGGGAGATGGGCAGTACCTGTATTGTCCTGGCTTGGACAAGGTCGCCTTTCTCAAATGCTAAGATGAGCTTGTTGACATGACATCCTGCGTAGTTATATGTGCTGCAGGCAAATAAATGAATAACAGTTCAAATGTTAATAACTACTTATCAGAGAGAATAAAAGGAGACAAAGCATTGCGCAGAATTTACACACTGACCTGCCAACTGCTCCCTGGCCTCCCATAGCCAGAGCTGCAAGCAGTTGCTACAGCAAAATAAAAGAAAGCTTGTTTTAGGCTCTATAGTCAAGGTCATCTTGCAATATAAGCAACTACAGCACAAAACAGATGGACCAAAGCAGATTGAAAGGGAGAAAAACACTGACCTCGTCCATGCCGTAGAGGACTGACCAGTCAGGCTGACAGTAGTTGACACACTGGCCAAAGTCCATCAGGTCACTCCCACTGAACTTCACACCTCTGAAGGAGGGAATGAGCTTCTCAATATCTTCCAACACATCTCTCGCCAGCACTGAGGAAAAGACAAAAAGACCATCTGAAATTCAACACGCTTTTACTGTCGATATTGATGCAGAGTCTCTCTATTTCTGAATGGTGTGCAAATGCAAAACGCAAAATCAATCCCCAGTGGCACTAACCGTTAACACCTGTGACAGCTGGGATATGATAATAATAG
Source organism: Morone saxatilis (assembly GCF_004916995.1). Classification (NCBI taxonomy): domain Eukaryota; kingdom Metazoa; phylum Chordata; class Actinopteri; family Moronidae; genus Morone; species Morone saxatilis. Next base: position 17,471,466 of record NW_023339674.1, on the reverse strand, counting down.
AAGGGAAGAGTTGGGGCAACTAAAGCCACTTCCTGGAGGAACTTCTTCAACACATCTGAAGCCGGAAGAGAAGGAAAGAAATATGGGAGATTTCCATTATGGAAAGTTGTACTTTATAACTAATAAAGTACAGTATTGAAAACTAAAACCATCACATACCTGCAGTGCTGGGCTTGAAGAAGGAGGGGGCAATTGCTGCTATTGCATCAGCCCCAATCTCTGCTGCATGTCTAGCCTGGAGGGAAAGTAGCATTGAGAGGAACATTTTATTTGTAGTTTATACAATCACTGTAGTGTATGGACCTATGGTTTCATTCCCATTGTTTAAAAAAATATCCATCCAGAACCACTTCAATCAGCTCAGGTCATGTACTCGGAATAGTTCAACAGATGCTTATTTGCTTTCTGGCAGAGTGGGTTAGGCAAGAAGATTGATACCACTCTCGCAATTGTGCTACAAATGTCTTAGCTTAGCTTAAAAACTAGAATAAATGGAAACAACTAGCCTGGCTCTGTTAAATGGCAACAGAATCAGCCTACCAGCACAACTAAAGCTCACCAATTCACATGTTATATCTCATTTGTTTAGTTTTATGGGGAGTTATGTACCAGATTATTTCTTGGCTGGAACCAGTAACTTCTTTCTCCAGTGCTTGCCTGGCAACTGGTCAGAGCCATGAAACAGTGTGGCACATATTGCCCGTAAAATGAAAATGTCGAACCGTTCCTTTAATGTAGATGTAGTATGCCATCACATACTGATTTCTACATATTTCAGGGACACCCGAGTGCCAGATCATTTGAATCAAAGAGCATAAGCTCATTCTAGATGCCAGAGCGTGTCATAATTCAACATTCATACAGAGAAGAGGACATTTTAGAGGCTGAGATACCAATTTCTATACCAACAAAGTAGATTGCAATGGAGCAAGACATATTTGGATTTTTAGTACGTAGAGTATATAACTTGCTGTCTTGTCTTTCACTCTCACTGCCTCCGCTTGCAAATACTAAATGATACTAAATGACTGAAATGTGGGAAATCACTGACTAAACTACGTTGACGAGGCAGTGTGAAACTGTAGCCGCCATCAAAAAAAATAAAAACTCTTCATCATAAACACCTTTGAGAACTAAATCTGTAAAATGTGGAAACAAACACATTTTCTCCTTTTTACATAAGAACCCTGCCCTAAGGAAATATTAATTAATAATCCAATATAAATTTGGAAAAGTTCCAGAGGGTTGTTTCATAAATGTTGGAGGAGAATAAAATACTAAAACAAAAGAAGATTGAAAGATTTCAATAAACAAAGCCATGGGAGAACTTTTGGGAGCATGTTGTTGACCAATGAGTTCAAGGTGGATCACGAGTATGTATTAGCTCTATTTTAAATCACAGTGTATCTAAAAACACATATGGTGACTAGAATACTGTGACAGGCTGTAAAAAGGTATGAGCTCTGACTGAAAGTATTTTTCAGTTTGATTTTATAACTTTAAACACGCCTGCTCGCCTTGTGAGTCATCATGTGTTTTTGATTAATGTTCACACATCACACACTTGCGACATGAAAGGCAGCAACTCACCAGTTCTTGGGAATCTTTAAGGCTCATGCAGCCCACATGCACAATCACCTGATCCAGTCTGCGCACACAAAAGAAACGTCAGTAACTGTCAACTTTTTAACGGAATTAGACTCAAAATATGGACAAATCTCCAGATGTTGTGTAATGACTTACTTGCCCTTGGCTTTATTACACCACTCCTCTGCCAGGAGCTTTCTCTCTGCGATGCTGAGAGACATGCTCTCTCCGGTGGTGCCATTCACTGCAAGCAAGTAAAAGTTTGTCTTATTTACGTGGCATTTCCTAAATCAGAAAAGCACATCTTATATTAAGTTAAGTAAAGAGAACAAGCTGACCTGAATCTAGCTCTGATGCATCAACACTCACAAAACAAAACAATGCATTACAGTAAAGCACGCCATACAAAGGAAACAAAACACAAAGGAAACAAAAGACATCTAGTTGCATGAAATATAGACAATAAATGCAATAAGTTCATTTATGTCTATATTTCATGCAATTAGGGGGCTACATTGCCAAGCTCAGCCTACCTGGCCCCACCAGACCCTCAGCCAAGGAGAGGGAAACCTCTGGTGGGGCCCATTCATAAAGGGCTCCACTACCACAGCGGCAGTATGTGCCAGGACAAAACAATTTCATGGGTAATAAGCACGAATGCAGATGATGACAGCGAGATGAGAAAGAACATGAAAACAGGATGAGGTACAAAGATCAGGAGAAACATCCTCTGCTGAGTAAGGTCACACAGATAGGTTGCATGGAAATGGGAATGTTAACACAGACATAAGCTCAGCACATATCCTGATGATTCACTGGGTTTGGGAACAGTGTGAAATTAAACAGTAATCACTTCTGACACACAGGAAACACTGACAAGCCTTGATCAATGCAGAGAAAAGGACAGACTTTATATCTTTATCTAATATTTCTCAGTGTGTCTGTTTCAAGGTTGTTAGTGTGGAACAGATTGATACAAACCAAATCCTGAGACAAAACAATATACACACTCAAAGAACTGAATTCTTTAGTTTGAAGGTAGACTTTTAATGTAGGAACATCAGCAAAAAGCTAATGGTGAAATCACTGTGAATCATACACTATGAAGCAACGTGTTTCATTAACAGCTCTACAGAGTGGAGTACTAACAGACTGAATTTAATATGTATTATGTGGCTAAAAAGGTCAGAAAAACTATTATTGAAGTGATTGGTCATTCTATTATAATCCTAAACTAGACTATGGATGGTTTGGTGTCCCAGGGTGTTATCAAACCTCACAAAAGCCTGACTCAGCAACTTTTCTTTTTTTACCAGTAAGGATGATTGATGTGGTTAACAGACAAGTGACACAACTGTCTACAAACCTAAAAGATAAAACATGCAAAATCAGGTTGATTCAAATAGGAACACAGACAAACACAAATATCAAAAGGAAGAATTTTCATGTAAACTTACCAAATATGCTATTTATACCTTGCTTCTCTGTCAAGTAGTCAATATAAGGTCCAATCTTTGATAGGTTGATTTCACTGTTTTGAGAAAATGTGAAAAACATAGGTCTACACATTTGGCAAAAAAAAAACCCAAACATGCTACAGTAGGCCTACTCCAGGGGGCTGTAGTACAAAGCGAGGTCACTGACTCATCCATCCATAACTCTGTAGCCTCAGCTGTAACTCCCAGGTTAACTACAAAAAAGTGGATGAGTTTCACCCGAGGTGTGTTGTCATGGCAATTTACTCTCTATGTCTAAACTGCTTCGAGCAGGTTATCTTCCAGGTTAACTCGATGTTACCCTGTAAACCTCCTCCAGCCACAATCTGTGGAGGAAAATACCGGCACATTTTGAAGACGCTGGCGCTCGGATTGTGAGAGGCTCACTGAGGAGGACGAGGGTGTTAGGAGGCCGTCTATTTTTTTCCCCCGATGATGTTCTCTATGAAGTATATCGATTCTCATCTGAAGGAATTAGGTATCTGTTCAGTATCTATGCTGGCTTCTAGGGCCATAATGCATTTGTTATGTTCCCATTTAATCATTATAAAGAGCAAAGAGGCTGTTAATATACACAGACTAGGCCTATATGCAGAACACTTTATTTCCAGAAGGTGCAATTTATTCTAGCGTTACATTCACACAGGTAGTCCTTCATCCTCTGTGATCTAGATCTTAAATCAGAGCTCAAAGTTCTCAGGCAGCATGTCTGATTTAAGGCATAGAGCAGTTTGAAATTCATATAATACCTCAAATTAAATACACTGTACACGGATAACTTTTCAGGCTCACCTTCTTGCTTTAATCCCTGTTAGGACCAACTTCGGATATTTGTTTCTGTTCATTTACCACTTTAATCTCGGAAATGTGATTGCTAGTCAATCATATCACGAATAAAAGAAGATAAAAGAAGAGATAAATAGAGAACCTACCACATGAACACTGTAATGTTACTTATGAATATACTGTGTGGGCGCTGCCAACAAGCATCACTGTCACTGTTGGCACCTACAGATAACGTTTTAGTAATCCTCATATCCTGATATTATCATTGCATATTCTTCTGGCGACAAATAGACAAGACATTTTTCCCGCCGCTGAACAGGCCTCTTTCACCTCTACACGCACAACCTCAGAGTAAGTTGACAGTGACCTAACTAACGTAGTTGTACCGTCTAACACCAGTGTGAGTTTGTCTGTTCCCGGCTCCCTTCGTACTACAGCCCTCAGATCTACAGGAGTTTATGATGGCCACAGTGTTCAGATGTGTCCACACTCATTCCCCCATTCTTAACTTCTTACAGGGGGACTGAATGTGTACACACACACACACACACACACACACACACACGCACACGCGCGCGCACACACACACACACCACACACGCACACACACACACACACCAAACACATAAGTGCTGAGACAGATAAAGGGAAGTGATTTCCTAAATGCTTACCCCTGAGTGGTGAAGGGAGTAAATGTGGCTGCAACCAGCCCTGTCAGCTTTTCCAGAGCAGCAGGAGCCATAGCTGACATGACTAGGTACCTGACATCCAAACAGACATGTCGGACATGTTAGATAGGTAGAAAGAAAGACAGGAGAGACGTGAAGACAGGAAGAATGAGGTGCAAAAGAAAGAGAGAAAGAAGCTATTGGAGCATATTTTCATTAATTCAAATTCGTTCATAAATGTTAGCCTACATCATGCACGTATGCATACAGGTGATGTAAACAATAAAGACATACATAGAGGTTGTATCTATATATTATATGAAGAGGAAATTCATACATACCGTCCAAAACTATGAAGTGAATGTGTATTTCAGCTCCAGCCTACCAGTACTGGCGTCTCCTTCAGTACGTTGTGGACATATATTTGGTTTTTGGGGAAGTTCTGGTAGGAAACTGTTCAGGGATTTGTTGATATGCCTGTCACGTGAAGTCAAATGACACCGCAAAGCTTCATGGGAAATGGAGTTAAGGAACGGAAAACACGAAAATAAACCTTGATAAACATTAAAGTCCTACAATTGTGCATGAGGAGATATCCAAATTACATTTGTTGTGTTTTCAATAGCCTTGAAACGTATTCAGGGGTTTGAATGTCGTTATTCTGTCATTTATGAGACAGTAGCGCTGCTTTAAATGCAGTAAGGACAAATTTACTTTAATGTTAAAATGTCCAAAAACAAAGTGATACACAAGGAAAATGGAAGTCACCTATAACACTACATAATCCATGCATCCATAATGATATCCAAGGAGCTGAAATGTTCCTTTTTGTGGGCACATGGCATATAAACTATATCGAACAAGCTGCTCACTTTAATGATAAACAAGTTGCATTTAATAATTGAGTCCACGTAAAAATTACCATGGTGTTTTATTATTTTAAAAACATTATACTCTTCGAGTTATATATATTATTAAGGGTTACATTCTGGTATTACCGTACTTAGAAATATTAGCGCTTGGTTGCGCGAAAGTGGGTTTTGAAAGGCAACACCAGTGAAAGTGGTCGGGCCAATTGTGTCTGATGTTTTATTTCCGTAACTTGGACTTTCAGGAAGCCCCTCCACCTATTTGTTATGTACGTAAACCTCTTTAAAACAATTCAAACAATTGGTTATGCTTATATGCTTCATGGCAGGATTACGACCATGTCTAGACCTACGTTTGTAAATCCCAACAAAGGAGAGGCGATAGTCAGTCTTACAGATCGGCTGCCTGAGGAGCAAAAACTCAGGGGAAATTAAACCTACTAGTTTATCCAGGAAGCGGATGTTGTTGACGTTTTCATCGCATCGGCATCCGGTTTTGAAGACAGACTAGCTCGGCAAAACAGTAGCATACGGCGAAATTATCCACTTAAAACCCCGAAGGACAGAAACAATAGCCCGGTCGGGTCCGCTGCTGGACAATGGACGCGACTTTTGTCGAGTTGTCTCGTATTCTCGGTCTATCCGCTGTCGCCGGCTCGTCTAGTTAGCACAGCGGGCTAACTGGCTAATTAACTGTTAAACCCTAACAAGTGCTCGGCTGCTGCTCTCACTTCACTGGAGGACGAGATCTGCCAAGAGGAGGAAATAATTAACTTACATCTTCACAGTACACACACCCGAGTCATGACGGGAGCTGGTACGAACAGGGGCTTTATAGGACTTGTGGTTTGATTGACTGTGGAGTGAGTAAACGATACGAGAGGGGGAATTATAAACACAGGGATAAGACAGGGACTGTGCGCGCTGCTCGGTTTGTTTTTACAGTGACTCTTAAATATAATGATGTGTCTTGATAACCTGAAAAAGGCTTGAATTGTCCCTGGTTGCTGTTTCGTGAGGACCACATCTTGAAAATAAAATTATTCTAATGTTCATGTGTAAGTCTCAGGATTCATTTGATTTAGCGGATTTAAGGCAGAGTTGCACGTAAGGTGTAGTGTTTTGCACGTCAACGTGTCACAGCCGTGTAGGTCCGGGTGACAGCTAGGAAAAGTAAACAGGTGTGACACACCGACTTGGAGGAGAAACTTTGCACTACAACTAATGGCTGGTACATCGCCTTCAGTTACTCTTAGATATCTGATTACTTGAAATACCAAACTCAAATCAAACTATTTAACTGCAGTGTGGGCTGCAACACCTGTTTATTGTGTTCGCAGAGGAAAACACAGATGGAGTTTAAGTGGCCAAGATTGAGCAACACCCTTTTATTTCATGATGCCTGCACCCACTGATGATTAGGTGGTACAATTTACGCAAAGCCAACAAGTGCTTTAACATGATCTCCCAGGCATAGCATTAATGGGATGGTGTAGGTTTCGGATTCTTAGGTGCTTTTGTTTGTTTGAGCGGTTTGGTTAGGGCAGTGGTAATGAATTGGTATTTGCTCAGTGACTGTCTGAGAGCCAAACTGTAGTTGTGTGTATACTGCTGCGATCTTGCCCAGCTACCACAATGCCAGCTGTGCTGTTCTTTTCGATGCTCCTTGGAGCAATATGCAGCCAGGGACAGGCCATGTCACGGGAGGAGAAGAGCAGGTTAAGGTGAGTTGAGAAGAACACACAGCAAGCCCCCAGAGCGTGATGTGAGGAGAAACACATTCACCCCCGAAGAGATGTTACGCACGTTGCTGACTTGTGTCTGTGTTTTCCTCCTCCCCATAAGGAACCAAGTGGTTGAGATGTTTGACCATGCATATCAGAATTATATGGTAAGTTGTCTATTTCTTTATTTTCACTGTATTTTTTCAGAGAAATAGGAATTTCTAGTTTGAGGAAGTCTTTTTGAAGCAGCCTTGAGATTAGGATTTTATTCAAGATAGATTTTCAAGACAATTTGCTCTTCCCTACCCATACTGACCCATATTATAGTAGAATAAACAATTTATTATCTCGGTAATGGTTAATTACAGAACCATAATTACACGTTTTAAATGTGTTTTTTTTCCTCCAGTTTTGAATTGAAGGTAAAAACATGGTGTTAAAAGTGTCTGTGTGTGTTTCCCAGGACCACGCATACCCAGCAGATGAGCTGATGCCGCTAACATGCAGAGGAAGAGTACGTGGGCTTGAACCCAGTCGAGGTGACATAGACGACGCTCTGGGAAAGTGAGTAGCTGCCTTTATTCTTTGAGAGCTAACGTGTTAACGGAGCAATGATGACGTGGGTCCATGCGCACACGCTGTCCACACACACATTACCACAACTGGCCGAGGCAGATCATACTTAAACACACTAAACAAACATCATTATGGGAAATGTTTTGACACGATTATTATGAAGGCCAATTAACACCCTTGGTTAACAGTTTTATATCTTTCTTTGATAGGTTCTCTCTGACCCTCATAGACACTCTGGATACTCTGGTGGTGAGTTTTGTATTTTTGATGCTTGGTTACTGTAATTTTGAGGCGGCATTTAAATGAATAGGACTGAACACAGTGGAAGTATCGATGATTTTGGAGTAATATATTATATGCACTGTACACTGTACTTAATTTTATCAAAGCTTTTAATTCAATGTTTCTGGGGTCAGCCTTCTGCAGAATACTATGTTTCAGTGAATGTTTACACCATGAAATGGTGTATAATTAAGCCAGATGTTCATCGTCATGTATTATTTCTCATTGCCAGCTTTTGAACAAGACGACAGAGTTTGAGGCTGCAGTGAGGAGAGTGCTGTCAGATGTGAGGCTGGACAACGACATCGTGGTGTCAGTCTTTGAAACCAACATTCGGGTTCTTGGGTAAGATTGGACTAGAATATAAACACACATTAATACTTAAGAAATAAACTGTTAATGTACTGTACCACGTTATTACATTACACTACCTATGACTCCCTTAATATCCACAGGTCCTCGGTGGAGAGGGGGGGACGCCTTTAAGTGCCGTGGTGTTTTATTGACTTTCTGAAAGGCAGCAAACACAACAGCTGTCCAAAAGACTTCCGTGATAAAGGATTCTGCTGTACTTGACTGTTAAAATGTTGTTTTTGTGTGTTTTTAGAGGTCTGCTGGGAGGGCACTCGATGGCTGTGATGCTGAAGGAGGGAGGTCAACACATGCAGTGGTACCAGGATGAGCTCCTGCACATGGCCAAAGACCTGGGCCTCCGACTGCTGCCAGCCTTCAACACCAGCAGTGGCCTGCCTTATCCGAGGGTGAGACAAACACACACAGGCAGAAATACCTAAATTCAACCCCTTAATAACAAGGAAACCTACATGCACTGTGGGGAGGTGGATTACATACCTGTCATTGTTAGACCCATATTATTTAGTTTTTCCAGCGTTTATTTTTGAGTATTGCATAAGAATTCATCTTGAATAAAACAATGTCTATATTAAACGTATTTGATCTTATCACATATTTCCCAGATTGCAGTATGACAGATTTGCACTCTCTCAGATCATGACCACATATTTTCATTTTCTGCTTCACCGCTCTGCTCGCAGCTGTCACAGCTTTTGAATGCAGGCATTTTCATGTCTGACTGGTTTTCATGCACATTCTCTTACAAACCAAATGTGACTCAAAACAGATTGTGTAATGTATTTTTTTCCCCCCTGCTTGACAGGTGAACTTGAAACATGGTGTCAGGGGTCCTGAGACGAGAACCGGCACAGAAACAGACACCTGTACTGCCTGTGCGGGAACCATCATCCTGGAGTTTGCTGCCTTAAGTCGCTTCACTGGGGATCCTGTGTTTGAGGTATCACATTTTCATCAGACAATAAGAAATTCCTATGCTTACATTAGTACGTTGTAATTTATGATTTATTGGAAGTTTTAAAAACAGATGTTTAAGATTTTAATTTCTGAATACTGCAGTTGCTTTGACCACATTGATTATAAGAAAATCATTTCAGATATCAACAATCAAAACTTACTCTGGGGTTCAATAAATAAGGACGCAATATATTCATCCAGCATATCTAAAAAGGAAACCATCAGCAGATATAAACAGCCACACCCTACAAGCGGCTCATCTTTCTTTGTTTATCTGTAAGCCAGGTTATGCTTCGTCATTTTATCTTCTTTGGGATCAGGTTGCAGAGACTTGGTTTCATGAAACTACCCTGTTGTTTGATGACACACTGTGTGAAATATGGTATTTGTCATGTATCTAATGTAGTCAGTGAGTGACTCATTCAGTGTCCTAATCCCCCTATTTTACTGTTCACCTCTTTACAATGCTCCTATAATCATATATATTGATGATAAATGAGGTGTAGCATATTGATCACTTTAATGATTAATGATGATTAATTTAACCCTAATGTCAGGGAACACCTGAACACCCAGAGACCCTCTGATCTAATCATACAGTTTTTATTGTAGTTTGTGACAATCTTCTTAGTTGTTTTTCTACTTTACATAACTCCTGGTGGCAACTGAACACATTGAGTGTATTTGGGGATACTGGGGCTTATTCACCTCTCTTAAGAAGATACAATACCTTGTGAATATCTTCTTTTTAACTGTCATCAAATACCCTCATGTTCACCAAGAACAATGAATCCAGCAGTCATTAATTCTATGATTTACACATGTGCTTTTCCTGTTGTGACATGTCACAATGTCGTGCGTGAAAAAGACCTAGTCGTGGAATACTGATGAAGGTTAAAATAAAATAGACATAGACATTTGTGAATGGGAAATACTCTCTATTCTCGTGCTTATTGATCAACCTACCTAAGTTTTTTTTTTGCCTTTTTATAAGATTTCTTTTACCGATAAAATGAGGGGTGGGGAGCCTGTAGCTGCAGTGGTATAGTGAAGTATTTTTTGAAAAAGTTTATGATATTCAGAAGCCTTGGACCTGGTTCAACTTCCTGGCAGCAGTAGACTGCTGAACAAGCAGGTCAATCACTTTAATCATTCTAACAGTGGACAACAGCTACTGCAGATTGATTGATTTTTTACTTTTTCAATCAATAATGCACCCTTCCTCAAACACACAGGCCCATGCCCGGAGAGCCATGGACTTTCTGTGGGAGAAGAGACAGAGAAACAGCAATCTGGTGGGAACCACCATCAACATCCATTCTGGAGAGTGGGTCCGCAGAGGTGAGAGAAGGGCTGGAGAAAGGACCTCTGGGGTGACATAACTGGAGGAGGGAGGTGTAGGGTATGAGGCTACACCGTAGCTACGGTGTCGATTAGACGCGGAAGTATAAATCAGGCTTATGGAGGCTATGGCAGATATGGACATGGGAAAAGTTAATTGTAGCGGAGTAATGTTTCTGTCTGGGTGAGAGAGGATTTGATTGAACAGAGGGTTGATGGGTATAACAGAATATCATCTAATTTCTTCTCTTGTTTTATAAAGTGATGTGTTTAAAGTCTGCATGTGATTATGTGTCTGCAGACAGTGGAGTTGGAGCGGGAATTGACTCATACTATGAATACCTGCTAAAGGCCTACATCCTCTTGGGAGATGACCTGTTTCTGCAGCGGTTCAATATTGTGAGGAAACACACACACACACACACGAACACACACACCACAACACACACACACACACACTTGTACGGAGTAATATGATGCCTCTGTGTCTGCATAATAGCAATTTGCCACAGTGGTCTCTTCAACATAAAACAGCGTCACATGTTTGTGCTTTTCAAGATGATTCTGTTTGTGAAAATAATTTTCCTCAGGCTCACATTGGTCTAACTTTGTGTACAACCAAGCAGCATAAGACTGTAATTCTATCCTCAATCTTTCTGCTTTCTATGTTCCATTTAGCACTATGCATCTATAATGAAATACATTAGCCAGCCTCCGCTGCTGCTCGATGTCCACATCCACAAACCTCTGCTTCCCGCTCGCACCTGGATGGACTCTCTGCTGGCCTTCTTCCCTGGACTGCAGGTCAGATTCGATGATGTGAATTGAAGCTTTTACTCTTCTTATTTTGGCTTGTGTCCTTTCAGTAACGTTGTACTTACTGTTCATGTCTCAGGTGTTGAAGGGAGATATCCGCCCTGCCATTGAGACTCATGAGATGTTGTATCAAGTTACAAAGAAACACAACTTCCTCCCAGAGGTAATCTGTCTCTCTGTGTATCCAACTTAAAATACCACATCTAGGGTTTTAACTGTGCCGCAAAAAGTGACATGGTGTCATTTGACCATGGAGTCAAGTAACCCCTTATGACTTGTTTGGAAGTGAACAAGCTTGCATTTCACGCGGCACGGCTGCGTTTTAGCTTCCTCTGTCTGTTCTCATTACAACGCCTGGGATGGTGTGCTGACCCCTTCGTCCTTCTCCGTCTATCCGCAGGCTTTCACTACTGATTTCAGGGTACACTGGGCCCAACATCCCCTGAGGCCTGAGTTTGCAGAGAGCACCTATTTCCTTTACAAGGTAATTTATCAAGGGAGCTTGACATAATGCATACGTTCTCTTTTCACTGCCACAGTATGGAGGTAAATGTCTATTATCATGTGCCAGGTTTTGTGAAATGTTGTTAACTTGCATTTTAATCTTTCTGGCATTTGACCAAAGTCTCTAGGTACACCAGGACTCATTTACAATATTTCAGAAACACTATCTCAATTTCTACAGTTATTATGCAACCCCCAGAATACAGGCCACTAATTAGTGTTCATTATCATATAATACTTTGCCTTTGGCTTTCTGGTGTCTTGTAAGAATATATGAAGGAACATAATACGATAAAACATTGAGATCATTTTGTAGTTGATCTGTTGTCCTCTGTTGCGATCACCTTACTGTCCTCCTCATCCTCTCAGGCCACAGGAGACCCTTATTACCTGGAGGCAGGTCGCACCATCCTGGACAACCTGAACCGCTTTGCTCGTGTCCCCTGCGGCTTCGCTGCAATGAAGGACGTACGCACTGGGAGCCACGAGGACAGGTGAGAAAGGAAAGACTGTTTGTGCAATGGTTTGTCGGATAATATACTACTAAACTGCAAGTGTAGACACCATTTAGATACAATGAGATGATTTATTTACTTTTTAATAAAGAATCATTTTAAAAGAGACATTTATGACCAATTCTCACACCAATTTTCACAATTATTTTTTTAGTAAGCAAAGAAAAAAAAACATCAGAATAATTTGATGATGCTATAATCACCTTAAAAAATCTACATTTAGTGGCAGGAGATTAAGGAAATATATATATATATGCTGTGTTTACACCTCTTCTCTCCTGTCAGAATGGACTCATTCTTCCTGGCTGAGATGTTCAAATACCTGTTCCTGCTGTTTGCCGATTCAGAGGACTTACCATTTGATGTGGAGGACTATGTCTTCACGACCGAGGCACACCTGCTGCCCCTGTCCCTATCCACAGCCCCCCACTCTTCATCTATTCCCTCCAACAGAACGGTAATCGACATGATACCATTGTAATTTAAGTCTGATAAATTGATGAAAGCATTTACACGTTCAAGTTCCTAACAGAATCTTTAATATACTCATGATACTTCTAGTCAGAGGAGGAGCTGGATGACTCTAACTTTGATTGGACCTGCCCTAACACTCGCCTCCTGTTTCCTGATCCCGCCTTCCCTCGTAACCTGAGAGAACCAATCCGTAGCGCTGTGGACAAGAGCTGCCCCCGTCCCGCTCCTTACAGGTATGTATACATATAGGTGTAACCAGGTTAGAAGCGTGAGTTAGTTAATCCTGAGATAAGATGGGAGAGCTAACTTAAACTCTGGTTGACGATAGTAACCTAACCTGTTCGCTTGCAGGTTTTCCTCAACAAACTGAATTTCTCTCTGACTCCTCCCGTCCTGTTGAGTCTGAAGGTGTTACTGTTTTATTTCCTCCTTGCTGCAGTCAATATCAAAGCACATATCAAAATGCATTAATTTGCAGATGTTTGCGTCTTTAGAAATACCGAAATCCCAGTTATATATTGGCTAGGTTGTTACCCAAGGACTAAACATAATCTTTAACATGATTAACATGATCTCTGAATGATGGATTCATTCTCTGCTAAGGATAAAATCTATACATTGTCACATAAAACTGTGACTCTGTGGACATTAAGACTGTCAGGTTATCAAACAGTTCTCCTGCTCTTGAACATTTGATTACTGCATTACTGGAGTAATCACTGTTTAAATAAAACAACTCTGTATTAAGCCTTAGACACTTAAGAAAGGGTTCAATGAACAGTAACTTGTCATGTTGATTATCGCACTGATGGAGCAATTCTATCATAGTTATTTAGCATATCATATTGGAGATCATGTGACTGTTTCTGAGTGAGGATGATTATAGTGAACCTGATTCTAAAGCTGGACTAAAAGTGAGTTTTTGATTATAGGCTGCATATAATCTTGATAGCATTTCAGCAACTATGTTGAAATACAGTTAATTTAAACCTTTTCAACTGCAAATCACCAAAATCATTATTACTTTACAATCATAGGTCCGTGAGTGAGCTATGTCTTGTTTGCTCCATATTTTCATCTACAGCTGAATACATATATTTAAAAATCAAATGTAACATACAGTGGAATTCTAGCACTTTATCATTCAATGAGGAAATTCAAGTCTGGTAAATAATGAATGAGTTGACTATGCTGAATATAAAATGTTAATATATTGTATAATATAATATATTGAATCCTTTCCTCACTCCTGGTTTTTAAGATAAATGTCTCTGTAACAATGGTGGTTTATGGGGAAAATGCCTTTTGGGCTGCAATACTGTGAGCGCCCACTGGGAAACATTGGAAGCAAGGCTGTCTGCGGCACCGAATCAGGTCTTATTATTACATCCATGATTGGCATGCATTCACATTTCTATCTTCACTGGATTAAAATGGAGGCTTGGCTCTTTTGTTTACCCGTTGCCATGGTGAATCATAGTATGAAAGCTTCACTGGTGATGGCTTTTTTTCATTCCCCATGGTACATGCTTAACTCAGAGTAAACGTACATCTGACTTGATTAAGTAACTATTGAGTTTCCCATCTCAGGCTGAGTTTGTTAAACCTGCTTTCTGGAACAGGCCACTGCACTATTTTCCCTAACTACTGTAGCTCTTCCATGTTTGTTAACTTCTTGCTCTTTTTCCCCCTCTCCCTCCTCTCAGGGAGCCCGGTATGGGCCGCCCTCCTCTCAGGGCTCAGGATTTCATGGCAAACAACCCTGAACATCTGGAGCTGCTGAGGAGGATGGGAGTCAGTCTCATCCACCTGAAAGATGGCAGGGTGCAGCTGGTCCAGCACGCTACACAGGTAAACAGATTAGCAGCAAGGATAAACATAAAAAACACACAATCCAAGGCTGAAATAATTCAGTTTCTTAATGGTATGCTTACTCCTCAGCTGTTTTTTTTCTAACCACTAGAGGTAGGAATGACTAATGATACAACACTGTTACTTGTTTCCAGCACACACAATCCTGCAATGTGCAAAATACTGCAAGATAATCATCTCTATACCATACGATATCTCTAGAACTGAGGAACAAAACTCAGCTTTTAAAATAGAAAGATACATTATTTATAATGAGAAACCAGGAACCAATCACATTGATTTGTTACTAAAGTGCATGCCGCCTTTCAAAATGTAACAGCTTTTGCATCTGTACTATTATTTAAATGAGAACATACTGTGCGGCTGGTGCCATTGTATCATGAGACTTTTCTTTGTCCCAATTCTGCAAATAAAGGTGTTCTTTCCGTCCTGACTTTAAAAAACCCTCACTCTTGTCCTCTCCTCTCCTCTCCCACTCTGGCTCGCAGGCAGTGAGTGCAGTGGCAGCAGAGGACGGTGTGCGTTTCATGCAGGAGATGATGGAGCTGTCCAGCCAGCAGCAGAAAGAGCAGCTGCCTCCCAGAGCCATTCAGATCGTCTCACATCCATTCTTTGGCAGGGTTGTGCTGACTGCTGGCCCAGCACAGTTTGGCACAGACCTGTCCAAAAGTTCCACAGGGGTGAGTGGGTTTTGTATCTCTGCCAAGCTGCCAGGTTTCAAATGGGAACTTAACTGTCCTCCTGTTTGTTTTTCCTAAGAGAGCCACTCACTTTCCCTCTTTTTAGAGAGCGCTTCCTCTCCTAGAATATTCAAGCTGAAGAGAACATGTGGGATTAGACTGTAGCACTGTACATCCCATAGTATTAAAACGTGTTCCTTCATTCTCTAAAATAAGAGATAATAATAATCTTTCCTCCGGTGTGCAGGTACGTGGCTTTGTGACTGTGGCTGAACCCTACAGTGGCTGCACTGAGATCACCAATGCTGAGTATGTCCAGGGCCACATCGCTCTGCTTCAGAGGGGACAGTGTATGTTCGCGGAGAAGGCCAGACACATCCAGAAGGCCGGCGCCATTGGAGGCATAGTCATCGGTGAGTGCAAACAGCTAATGACACAAGACAGAAGACGATTACTCAATGACTAGATAAATGCATTATCTTGAAGACAGCCAGTCAAATAGGGTCCTGCACATTACAGCTTAATGATAATAATCTGCATCTGTAATGTGGCATTTCTCAACAGCTGCGCATGCCTTTACAATACATAAATAGTATGTTAGCTTAAGGCGATGTCTTCACACTAATTGTATCACTCTTTCTCATCTCCTCCCAGATGACAACGAGGGCAGCAGCAGCGACACGGCTCCCCTGTTTCAGATGGCAGGGGACGGCCGCAACACAGATGACGTCACCTTGCCTCTCCTCTTCCTCTTCCATAAGGAGGGCAACATCCTGCTGGAGGCGCTGAAGGAGTACAGGGAGGTGGAGGTGCTTCTGAGCGACAAAGCCAGAGACAGAGGTGTGACATTATACCCTCATACGCCTCCTCGCTTTGTTCCACCCGTCTCTCGATAAGATTGATCACATCAGTGTATTAATCTCTCTCCGCTGACTGAGCCTCATTACGACTTCTTAAAATAAAGATGAGGTGTAGGGATTCAGGTGATATTTCTCAGAGATCGTGACTCATCCCGAAGCCACCCACCAGCTGTGGTTATAATGGTGGAGGTCTACACCCTTATCAATATTACATCCTCATTCTTTTTCCTCTTTTTCCTCATTTGCCAAATCCCTCTATTCCCTGTGGTGGACTGTAACAGTGCCTTTCCTCTCCTCTCTTTCTTGGTTTCTCTTCTATTTTCATAACCCTCTCCCCTTTGGATGAGCAGCAGCCATATTCAAAGGTAAACCTCTTCCAGGCAGTCTGATTGAGGGCAGTAAGTATTCTTTTCCTTCTTTCTATGTCTGTTAACCGCATTTTTCATCCTTTCACTTGCCTTTATCTCCGTTTTCCCTCCTTACAGTCATGCTTTCATTCCCCCTATCCCTTCCTCTCGCTCTGCCCTCAAACCACGGGATTTTGTTTGTGTTTGATAGAAGAATTTGGCGCAGTCACAGTATTGTTTTATTGTTTTATTGTTTTCCCCCATCAGAGCTTTGGACATGACAGCTCTTTATGTCCTCTTTGTGTGTGTGTCTGCTGTTTGGCAGGGTATGACACAACTTGTCCACAAAAGCCATGTGACAGTGTTTACATGGTCTCTGGAAAAAAGTTAAACTCAATTTGTATTTGGTCAGCTTGTCTTGATTTTATCCACTTATGTACTTGTATGTATTCAGCTGAGTTTGCTGTCAAGATGAGATGCTTACCAAAACAGACACTGACCAGATAACCTGTGCCTATCTGTATTTGAACTAAAATGCTTTGTAGTTGTGAGCAGTCCTTGGTGTATTCCCCGCGACTGTATAATAAAAAACACAGACTGGTTCCTTAACACATTTACAATCTGCAGTTAAAGAAACAGCTACATATTTAGAAACTGTAACAGGTCAAATACCCTTTTTTTCTAACCAGATATGTGCAGAATTCACAGTATAACTTTTTGCCAGATTTCTTTTCTCAGTTGACTCTCAGTTTGGTTGTGCAGCTATGTGAGAAAGGCTTTATCCTGTGGGAAACATGACTCACCATCAGCATCATGCTGTTATGTTTGACAGCCTCTCCATGAAAACTGGTCTATTTTTGACTGAGAATGGCTACCAGGGGGCATGTTGTATAGATTATGAACTGAGGAGGAGGAAAAGAGGTTTGTGTGTGTGTGTTTGTCTTTTTGTCGTGCACATCCTTTTCCGTAAAGCTGTTCAGTCACACGCCCCTGCTTTCTTTTCAGGTGTGGACGTGCAAGAAGCGGAGGAAGACTGCTTAACTGAAGCAACGACTCCCACCTCGTTTGAACCTGTCGGCCAATCGATAAGCACAGTGGAGCTAGACGAATTGGCCCCCGAGGAGGTTACGCCAGCACCGGAGGAAGACAGTCCTGTAGATGAAGACACTAGTCCCGCAGAGGAAGTTAGACCACCGGAAGAGGAAGCTGGTCCTACAGAGGCAGAGGCTGATTCGGCCCAGCCCAAAGAGGAGAGAGACTCTGAGAAGACAGAGGAGCCTGAGGGCGACACAGACTCAAGCAGCCAGTCAGTGGATGAACTGCTGGCTGATTGGCGGGAAGACTTGGAGGCGTTCCAGCAGATGGAGAAGGACGAGCTCTGACAGTCATCGGGCATGTCGTGTCCTGTGACTGCGGTTTGATCCCACTATGGGAAGAAACCTCGGATGGGAACGCGTCTTCGCACGTCACCAGCCTCAATCTGAAGAAGTCAAAGAAAGCTGGGGAGATGTCGTTCATAAGTGTTTCTTCTCTTGCTCTCTGTGTGGATGGTATCACGTGCCAAGGCGAGCCCACATACTGTATCTCTGGACCATAAGGGAGTCCTTTTTAGCCTGGTAGATGATGGATGAGAAACCAGGGTTCTTACCTCACATTCTCATACAGTTTCTGTTAATCTGTTATAACAAATGAATTTCGTGGACCAGACTGTATGTAACAGCGTCTCACTTTCCACTCCAAATTACTTCTCACACTTGTTGTTCTCTCTATGCATTTCTGACTCCTCTTTTGCTCAAATGAATGCTGGTCCAACAACTACGTTCTGACTAATTAATCCATCGACCAATTAATTTTATTTAAATGTAATGATTTATTTGTGATGATGCTTTTACTGTCGTCATGGTCTTGGGCCTAATCATATGTACACATTGATGTGAGTTAAGGACTTAATTCACGTGGGGATCTGTGAACATTGAATAAGCTGCAGGATATTTTTATGGCTTTATGGTAAACAGACACCAAACTTTATCTCTCTGGAGGGTATATGAAGTCATCTGTCAATGTAAATATGTATTTGTCCAGATATATTGACTGAAACAAAATAGCGCTGCTTTGCTCAGGTTCTGGTTCACCCGGCCCCCACAAACAACAACCTCTGGACCACATCAGGTTGAGCAGACACACCCTCAGCGGCGTGGTGGGATGAATTACACACCCATAAATCGCCACAGGAGGGCGCTATATGCTCTGTGTCATTCTGTAGCTGCTGACTGATTGGAAGGAGCAGAAATAAGCCAATAAGATAACATGATGAAATGAAATAAAAATTGCGAGGGAAGTTGGGAACACTTGCTTGTTTCTTTGAGTTTATGCAATTTTAAACACTGAATGTTGGGTTTAGATGTTGCAGGTCATAAGAAAATTATGTCAAACGGGAGGAGATTAATAGATTTGGCTGATTTTACTTCACTAGAATGTAGACATGGTTGAATCTAACATTGAGTTCTGTAAACCGGAGATTTTAAACCACTCTGTAATGTTAAGGCTGCTCTAATAGAATATTTTACACATTTCATGTCTGTGGATTTTCAGAGCAAAGGGTAAAAAGATGTAGATTTTTTTTTTTTTTTTT
>NW_023339674.1:17451910-17452093 GCF_004916995.1 Morone saxatilis | reverse complement strand
AAAGTGGAATATTTGAGTGAAAGGTGAAGAGTTTATATTTAAATTGCATCTTTTCCAACAGACACATCTCTATAAACAGTGGGTGGACACCCACACATACAGATGGTTGAGTCAACATGACATAGACTGGAAAATCTTACGTTCACTATACATTACTGTCGAACTGTAAAGCAGTGATGGAAG
>NW_023339674.1:17447894-17451810 GCF_004916995.1 Morone saxatilis | reverse complement strand
ATGTTTTTCTTATTGTTCCTACAGTTGGGTGTTAGTTCTAGTGGGGTGACACTAGAAGGATGTTTTTAAGATTGATCTGATGAAAGTGGAAAGTTTCTGCTCATTGAAAGTCAGACATTAAGGGGCGGGGCCTATGAGCATAATTTGTGTCTTTACAAATAGTTTGGAAGTCAGTCCTGGTCCAGTATGGAGCACATTGAACCCACCAGTGCACAAACACTGAGAATGGACTAGTAGGAGTAGGAGACATCTTGTGTCCAGCAGGAAAACGTTAACAATGAACACAATTTTATATTTTCATAGATTTGGGAATTTGTAATGAGGTAGAAGGTGTCTTTTTTTGGGGGGGGATTAAGGATTTTAATATGAAAATTATGCTTTTTCTTTTTACAAATCAGACACACGTTACTGTTCAGAGCAGACTATTTATAGGACAGTCTTTATACATGTCTGGAGGGGATCTTTAAGTAAATATACTTAAGTTCATTTCTAGTACTAGCTTAAAGTGACACCAAACATGGGATATTTTTTATCACAGGACAAAATAAAAAAATAAAAAAATATATAGTTTTGTTGTCGGATTTCCCTTCAGATAAATAATAGATACCACAGACTGTCTCTGTGTAAACACAAGGCAGCAGCTCGGCTCCAGCAGTGATTGCTGACTTGGTGGGGCACTCCTCAGCAAGATGGCTGCATTGCTGCGCGCAATAGTGGCATCCTGGTGAAATGACGCAAGCCACAGTTTACGTTCAGTCCTCGAGGCTGTGAGCTCTCCAGTCTCCATAGCGCAGATCCCGCCCGACACACAGCCCGGAAGACCGACCGGCGACCCTCCAGTGGACCGAGCGGAACCGGTTCATCTGAGTAAGTACACGCGTGAATTACTTGTTTAATCGTCTCCCAGAGGTGTCATTTATTCCGTTCACGCTCCTGCCTGTGGTTTCTTTCTCTCTTTTGTTGTTGTTTCCTGAGTGGACCGTGATTACCCGGCGCTTTCCTTCCTGCACACTGGGCTTCGCATCTGTCGATGTTTTGTTGTTGTTGATGTTGTTGTCGTCGGTGGTCGCTGCAACGCTAAAAGGCAGCTTTATCTCACCATTGGAAAACACACAAGGGATGTGTACGTGTGTCTCTCTGCCTCGGCTCTTTTTGGACAGCGTTTGGCTTCAGCGCATTTCAAAATGTTTCCACACATCCTGGTTGGCTGTGCCAGCCTGTCCCGCTGCTCCCTCTACGCCTGCCGCCGCTGCTGTAACGTTAGAGGCCGTTTGCGGTGGAAGAAGCCCCTCGGACCCGGGGGTGCGTGGGGGTTGGTGGGGTTGGGGGGGCTAGAGGCCGTTAACCTTTTGTGGAAATGAAACTATGTGTACACACACGGAGACCTTTTGCACTCCCACAACTCCTGCTTATAGCCCTGTAGGGAACAAAGCGCCCAGTGTCTCCTTGTAGTAGCGCAGCTGGACACAGCTGTTGAGCCGAGCTGCAGCTCAAGCCCCAGGACGGAGCTCCGTGACCGGGCCAGGGGCTACCATACTACCGCTGCCGCTGCTGCTGCTGTACAGCCTCTGTGCCTCACAGCTCATAAAGCATCATAAGAGAAAGCCATTGCCTTCTGTTGACCACCACACATAACCATTAGGCTTTTCTTTCTTTTTTTTCTGAAGGCTGGCTGTTGCTCATTACTGCTGCTTCCAGTGCCTCAGAGGGAAGACAGGAGCTGCTGGATGATATTAGGAAAGTCACTGCAGCCAGAATTAGATTTGATATACAGACTCATTTGCAGCTCATTAGCCAAAACTTAGCCCCAGTCTATTTCAAAATGTATCCGCCCCCCCTTCCTCAAACACTAAGGGACTCGATAAGTTCCCTATCTGCTGCATTTATATGTGCCATATGGCCATTAGCTACTGTAGATTTTCCCCTCCTGTGATCAACACCAGACCATTACGTGGGTTTGATGGCTGTAAGTTGATGTGGCCAGCGTTACAGAGCACAGCATCCTGCCACTAACAGCTTACATAAGGGTTATATAGGTTACCATCAAGTACCGGCAAGCCTGTCCCCCTCCCTGCGTGATTTATCTGTCTGTCTTCATCTATCTGCCTCCATCTGCCTTCTCTCTCCCACCCTCCCTCACTTGCTTATCACTCACTCTGTGTGTATGACTGTGTGTGTGTGTGTGTGTGTGTGTGTGTGTGTGTGTTGAGTTGTTCACATATGGCTTACGGTTCCGGTGGCGAAAGATATTTAAAAAAGAGTCTCACTCCTCCTCCTCCTCTCTCTTCCTCTCTGTCTGTCTCTCCGAGGCTGGAGGATCTATTCTTAGTCCTACTCCCTCTTCCTCATCCCCTTCGATCATCATCCCCTTCATCTGCCCGTCCGGGGGCCCGTCCACCTGTGGCCTCCTCACCTCGAGCTCATTAACCAGCAGTTCAGGTGATTGTTTGGCCTCCTTGTTTGGGTCGTGATGCAACACCTGTGATGTCACTGTGTGAGGAGGTGGAGGGTTTCCATGGTTACCAGGATGTCTTTTCTGTCTGTCTGTGTGTGTGTGTGTGTGTGTGGGTGTGGAAGGGAGTTCCCATGACTGTCTCTTACATCCAGTTTGTGTTTGCTTTGCATGCGTTGTGTTCTCTGCGTGGCAGTGCTTAGTGCTGTCAGGTGTGAGGAGGCGGTCTTTATTGCAGTGCAGAAAGCACAAGGCCAGCACAACACGATCCCTCTGGGTTCTGTGTGTCTGTCAGGTTGACTGAGGGGCTCGCTGGCCGATCGGTTTTGTCCACCTGACTGAATAATCAAAGCTCAAGCAGCAGCATATGTTGTCGCACAAAACCCCCCAAAACTGCACCTGTGTCGTCATTACGTGCTTTGTTGCTTCTGGCTTGTGTGTTTATACGTGTCTGTCTGCATTGCGGTCGACGTGTAGATCAGTGGCTGTGGGCTGTTTCTATTAGTGGTCTTCTGACTGCTCGACTTTTGAGTCAGCAGGGGTCGGCTGTGCAGCCTGCATACGTGCCTCTGTGTGCTTGTGTGTGTGTCCCCTTGATAAAGCAGCGTCTCGGTGGCCCTGACTGTGTTTACAGTGCAGTGTGTGTTCAGAGTCCAGTTGGGATGGGACATGGAGACAGTAATGATTTAGCTTGCCAGTTTTTTTTTCTTTTCTTATCTCTTCTTCTCACTCCTTCTCACTCCTATGCTCACTCTGAAGTGCTGTGTGAATCTCTGCACTGTGTTTTCCCATCAGACAAAATGCGACTGTTTCCCATCGAGATAAAATGCTCTCTGATTGGATCTCTGCTGGGATAATGACAAGCCCACTGATGGGCGGATGTGAGAAAAGAAATGGAGCGTTCAGCCTTCAATATAAGCCCATACGTTTAATATGAAGACAGGTGATGAAGGTGAAATTAAAATGACAACAAACACGAAGGTCTTGGGTATCTGAAAGTGTAGTGTTGGGTCAATGATTGGGTGGCTTTGCCTTCCAACACATCATAACATTTTATACTTATGATTCTGTGTACGAACACTACAGGAGCTCATTACGTTATGTGATATTTAATGTGCAACATTTGTTCATTCTAGTTGCTTTTTCTAGACGCGATGAGTCTTTTACTGTCGTTGAAATCGTGACACGCCGTTGCAGGAATTAAATAAGTAGAGTTTAGTTTTTGCTTGTTGCCTCATCATTGATATGAACGGGTATTTTGGCTATGATAGTGATAATATTAAACATCCAAAGCTACTACTGTGTAGGGCAGGCCAATAATTCAGTATTGTTTATTGACTTCCAGCTGAATCATTATCGGGATCATTTTTAGGGCTGCACTTAACAACTTAAAGTTGCTATTCATTGATTTATTAGCAATTGATCTGCTGGTTAATATCTTGATTAATCATATTGTTTAATAAA
>NW_023339674.1:17438636-17447873 GCF_004916995.1 Morone saxatilis | reverse complement strand
GTTTTATCCGATTTTGGGTCTAAAAAACATCAAATTCTTAAATATCTGTCTGGACCAGAAAATGTTTGACATTTATTACTTGAAAAATGACTGACTGATCATAAAAATAGTTGCTGATTATTTCCTCTGTCTATCTTAAATTACCAATTATTTCTCTTGTTGCAAATGAATACATTTCAGGCAAGCTGTAACTAGACTAACTAGCTGTAACCTCAAGTTCGGTGTCATTAGTCTCAACAGTTGATTAAAAACTGTTGAAGAGTCTGGTGAATGAAAGGTAGCGTGTGTGCCACTGTGCCCGATAATGGACGAGGTCAATCCCCGGTTTGAATCTGAAAGAATAACACTGTGGATGTTATATCACACCGGCCATGTTGAGCCATGAAGCACAGGCTCATGTGCAGCTCGTTGGTGAAGGGCTTGAAACATTTCAGTGTGTCTCATTCACACACAGATTCACATCCGAAAAGGCTTTGCCAATTATCCTGCAGCATGCTCGCCAATTACGCAGAGATTGATATTTATTTTCTTCAGCTGTGGTAAATTTCTAATGAATATTAATGCTGGTATTCTTTTATTTTGCCAGTTGTGGGTTGGTTTGTTAGTAATTCAGATGAATTTGGAAGAGAAAACATAAACATGTTTGACCTTGTGTGGCTGCTGTGATGGAGTAGGCCCGCTCTATCAGCCATGTGCAGCTGTCGGTTAGTAAATATGATGAACAAGCACTTACTCACACGTACTAAACTTGAATACATAAAAGCTATGATAGTACAAACGTAAACTACAATGCTGGACACCTTTTTTTTTTTTTTAAAGGTCTGCCATCAGCAATTAGCACATAGTATGTGTTTTCGACAGACTGTGTTGCGTGTTTCATGTCAACGCATGAGGACGTCACGACATCACAAAAGCATCTCTTCAGTCACTTTTCCACCCTTTTGATCCCGTCCACCAATCACCTCAGGCTCTGACCTGCTTCTACCTCAGTCACAGATGGAAACAGCAGCAGAACAGAGTGGCATTGGAGGGAATAAAACAGGCATGACTACTTTCTCTTTGCTCTTTCAGGGAATCTGTCTCGCTCTTGAGAAGCGAGTGCTGCAAACGCCAGCCAGTAATAGGCCTCAGAGGAGACATTTTATCCCCCAGCCTAGTCTGAATTAGGTGGAACAATCCGTTCTTGTATGGTTTGGTTCTACCTGCACCAAGATGTGTCCCAATGCAGCTCACATTTCAATTAGACTACTGTTCAGGTCTCTGAAGTTAGGCTGCTCATAGTTATCTGAAATGTTCTCGTCCATCAGAGAGTCATGCAGACCTCTCCATTTCAGCTCAACTGGTTTTTATGGGGCTGGACTAAAAAAGACTCTTGCCAAAGTATATGTATACAACTTCTCTACAAGCTGCTCTCATACCAGCACATGCCTTAGCTCTGGACAATGTGTCTCTCATTGTCAGTCACACGGCCAGGCTACGGCTACAGAACATAGGAACTCCTGTATCTAACCCCCCCACCTCCCCCTCCATCTGTTTCACGCCCCATCCCTCCCTCTCTGACCACTTGTCACCCTCATTACAGCAGTAAGAAAGAGGAAAGAGCCACTGCTCGCACAACAGCAGACAGTAAGGGAGGGAGCGTGGGGGTGGGGGGGGGTGGAGACGTCCTTTAGGCAACAGCCGACCACTCAGGAGAAACCTTTACTGTCCACCAGTGTGTTGGCACGGCTTCCCAGGCTTGTCAGACTGATGGAGTGCTTAAACTGGGACAAGAGGAGAGGTGCAGCATTTGCTGCCTGGCTAAAGTAAATATTATGGCGCGCTGGCCCAGGAGTTGTACTGAGACTCTGCTCTGTCACAGAGAGAGGTAAAGACACGCTGGACACACTGCAGCACACAGCAGTGATTCTCCACCACAGTGTCGTGGAGCAAATTCAGGTATGCCACTTAGATTTCTGCTTTTACTGTGAGAGCAAACACAGTGTTCCATTTGTGAGGTGAAGTATTTTCTGTTGCACAAGGGTTGGGCTGTATGTGCAGTGAGATTATTTGTCAGTTGTCATAGATGTCGCCATACTGTTACTGTTAGCGTCACTTAAATATCTCGCTGATAAATGTTTTTATTATATCATGATATATACTGATATATAGTAAATGAGAACATAGAGAGAGTGATATTTTATCCATATCGTCCACTCCTATGTTGCCCGTATTCCAAGGTAAAGATTTAATTTGCACATTCAATGCTGTTAGTAATTGCTTAATACATCCAGATAGATCTACCTCGGTATTATCGTATGCCCAACCCTATTCAGTGGTTTTCCACAGTGGTTTATTCCAAAGGCGGGCCACCTCACCTGAAAGAAAAAAAGGGCCTCACTAGATCATAAAAACATTTATACATTTTTATGAAATTAAACATTAACCTTAAGACCAGAGACACTATTTCACCTTCACCTTTAGTCATCCACTAACTAAACTGATCATGAGATGAGTCAAGATACGGGCGACTACTATAGCTAAATATTTGTCAGGAGGAAACCCTGGACTCCGTATATTTCAAATCCCAGTTATGCATTTGTGCAGATTGTGGTGTAACTGTGCCACTGTAGCGAGAGCACCACTAGCATATTGCAATGCACAGACCAGCAGAGCATGGCTCAGCATGATGAAACAGAGGATAAATCTCTGCTGTGTCACAGGTGGATATGCTGAGAGACCTGTCCTGCAGCTCTCAGTCTCCCTGTGGCTTTGACCACGGCTGAAGTCATCACTTCCCCTCCCAGGCTTTCAAATCTCTTTTCTTACCAGGAAGCTGAATCACAGTCAGGCACTCCTGTTCCAGAAGCACTACAATAGAAACTGATAAACCTAGAAGGAAATACCGAATTTATACAAAAAAAGAACCTGTTACACACCCTACCACAACGTCCCTCTAGTACTCTACTGTCTTTCGCTTTTGCTCAGCCAGTTTTTCAGGCTCTGTGGTCGCTCGCTCTGCCTCTGGCACAACCCTGTGATTGAGAAACCTTCTCGCTGCACACTGCTCAGCCTGTGTGCCCTGTGTGTGTTTATGCAAGCATGTACGCTCGCATCTCCCTGCACAGTCCTTTTGAGTTCCTCCTTTGACAAACTGACTTGTAAAGAGGGCTTATTCACACGACGGAGAGTAGGTCATGTCCCACCTCCAGGTATGCAGGCATGGGCAGGCCTGTGTGTTTGCCAAATCATATTGATTTTAAGGGATTGGTCCTTTGCCATGTGTTTTGGATTCCTTTGCCTAAACATGCATTTAAGAGCGTTAAGAGCTTATATTATTGTTTGGACGTATTTAAGATTGCTCACAGGGTAAAACTTTAAAAAGGCCTTCTGCCAAATCTGGTGTAAGTTTAGCTAGGAATGACGCAAGACCTGCAGGCTGACATCATGGCATTATTTATATCTCTAAATTAGGCTACTACATTGCTTTGGCGAGAATGCCTGTTATGAATGTTAAGCATCTGGAGCGAGTTGCGTGGATCCTGAGGAGGTTGTGTGCCAGTTGGTATTAAGAACTCTTATCCCCTTCAGACGATGTGATGTTTATCAGATCATGTTGGCTTGTCGTGAGTGTGTAACAGCGAGTGAGAGATAGTTGGTCGGTGTGAGGGTCTTTAGCTGATTTGCCAGACTAAGCTTGTCCCATTGACACACTTCAGCGTCTACAGGAGTAGGCGAACTCGGAGCAGCACACAGTCCAGCTGTCCCGTGGGTTAAATCAACACTGTACAACGCCCCACTGTGGTCTTGCATGTGGCACTGTGTGGTTCATTGGGTTAGAGCTTAGCGCTAAATCGACAATGCTAAAAGTGTATGCACTGATATCATTGTACAGTGAAACACATGCAAAAGAATAAGAGGATGCAAAGGAGAGTTGGCCCACTGGAATATTCCCGAGCCTTTAGTTTTCTTTATTGCAGTGGTTCGCAGCCTTTTTAATATAAAGTGTGGGCCGTTCAATCCAAAAGTAATTTTCCCCTCGCTGACTGTTTCATTTCAAACTGCTGTAAGAGGCAAAATGCGACACTAGTTGAGTATTTGACAAAAAACTAGCAAAAAACTGACAAAAGCCAGTAAAAGAAACACAATTTTGCACAGCAAAAGTTATTTTTTTCTTATTTCCTAGCGCTGTGGTAATCCTTTTGTGAGAACTGCATTTGAGACAACAAAATCCTCACATTTTCTGTTAATGATTAAATAGTCTTGAAAGTACTTCCTTTTTTAAATTAAATTATAATGCCAGAATCAACATTGCACGTCTCCCATCAAGCCAAGCATCCCAAAAATAACTCTGTGGAGGATTTTGTAGATTTCACCAGATTGTGTGTAGACAGACCGTGAGTAGTAAGAGGCTGCTACCATTTTCACCAGCATTTTGCAATTTTTGACTTCTTGACCTGAATTTCAACACAACAGATTTTTATGTCATCCTCTGCCCTATTACAGGCCTCACAGTTATTTATTTGTAGGTGTATTTGGCTTTGTAATAGTCGGCCCGCTAGCTGTAGCTTATACTGTATGTATAACCCAAGAAATAGCAGCTTGGCTTACAGATTCACACAGCCTAGCATTATCCCTGCACACAACAATAGCTCTGGGACTGCTAGGTCTATTTTTAGCCTGTTCCTACTCACAATTTGATGTTTCAATACACACAAATCAAAGCCCTTCAAACAGATGCTGCCCACACACTGGAGACCCTTTGAAACTTAAAATCTGTCAAGGCTGCTCAGATTTCTCAATGCACCTCCTTCAGTGGTTTCAGAAGAGTCTCTTTGCTTTGCTAATCTAATATTCACATCAGTGCTACACTAATAGCTCATTTAAGAGAAACTTGATTGTTCCCTCTCTTGTCTTGTCTCTGTGGATGTCTGTGCTTTTTCTCCATCTTTGTCTCTGCTTCACGTTTGCTTCTCTGCTTCACTGTGCTGTGATCCTCTGACAGGTAACATGCGCCCCCCGCGGCAGCGTTTCCGGCAACACACCTCGTCCTCCTTAGAGCGGAATCCTCATTTAAGCGACTGACAGATTATGCCGGATGAGATTATTTTTGAAACTTTACCGCTAAAGTCCCTTTGTGACGACGTGTCTGAGACTGCATTAAGACCATCCAGCTGCGCCTGTCTGTGTGGGTTTATGAGTGTGTGTGAGCCGTAATTGAGTTGCTCCAGAGCGGCAGTCATAGTAAGAGGTGTCCCAGGCTGCCTGGAATGGGTTGATAAGCTGCTCTCTAGACCAGGACACACACACACACACACAGTTCAGGCCACAGGTGACACAACCACACACAAGCTAGTGCGTGTGTGAGTGTCTTGATTCTCTCTCCCCGGGTACAGCCTCCTCTCACCCGCGGGCCCTTTGAGAAATTCACGTGTAAGCTCTGCTCAGGCTCTGGAGATTAATGTCGTTATACCTCGAGAGCTGAGAAAAAGATTCAAATACAAATTCCCTCAGCCTGTACTGAACATACACACATCTCACACATTAACATCAGTATCAAAGGATAATTGATAAAAACCTTGAATATTGTATTCAGTTTTGGCTATTGTTTATAACATTACTTACTATAGGGCTGCCACCGTTGTAAAACTGAACTGCTTTGTAGGACTTGTAAGAGTAGTTGGGGGTAAAAATCCATACAGTGACTCTGAGAAACACTCATCATCAATCATAAAACATAATATTGTCGATGCCAATATCCAATACAATGGCTAGACCAACATATCAGCCAATGTTAGCTTATTGCTGATATATGGGTGATGGTGTAAATGGTGGTCGATAAGTAATAAGAGATTGCAGTGCTGAAATGCCAAAAATATACTTGAAGTAATTTATAACACTGTCTCCATAACAGTTTGTCTGCAGGAGATCATGGACAAACGTAAATGTCCCACTATACAATTCTAATAATGAAATGTAAGGAATCCTTATCAAAAATATGTTATGTGTTCATATTAAAGGTCCAGTGTGTAGGATTTGTGACATCTAGCAGTGTAGCTTCGCCCTCCCCTTCTAAGTGTGAGGGAGTAACTAACTCATGGAAATACTTCATATCACTTTACCCTACATTTTGTTTTCTTTCTTCTTTGTTTTGGAAACTATACTTTTTCCACACAACCTGTTGAACTGCTTTTTTTGTATGGGATACATTGGGTGAGCTGAGCCTTTAGCCACGGTGACAGGCTTAGGATTTTGGAATGACTGGAAAAATGCAGCTCCCTCTTGTTCCCTTGTGTAAAATAAATGAGGATATCAATATAGGACTGTATGCTGGCGAGCTGGACAGCTTTTTCAAGTCACGCCATGACAGGATGTTCAAGATTATACTGATTCACGATTATCACGATAATGGAAATTCACTGTCCCATCCCTGGATCAGAGGTCAGATCATTATAGACTGAATATTCAATTTTTAATATAATAGTAGTTTCTAATAGTTGCTGAGGTCTATAAACGTGGTGACGGCACTATAAGGAAGTCTTGACAGGGACAGAAATGATCAGTCAGACAATCAGATAGGTTGTAAACAAGCCACAGTTCAGCCAGATTACAGACTGTAAACCACTTTGGAGAAATGTAAAACTGAAAGTGAGCACACCTGAATACTCAGTAACAATCCCTTATTGTAACCTACAATCAATTAACTACTCTTGTTTCTAACCCGTTTGGGAATCGTTGTAACCTATTACTAGTTAGGAACGATGGCTATAACTACAATAAAAAATACAACCACAACAACATACAGTATGGTCACAGCCGTCCATGCAGTTAACTCATCACACCGCTCCCTGCACCCTGTACACCTGGCGCTTTGTGTTGTGTCCAGAGGGATGGAGGCTGGTCGGCCGCAGCCTAAACACAGGAGTAAACACTGGCCTCCTGTCAACTTCAAACGCTCCGAGGATCACTGAAGGAGGGAGGAGGAGCACGCGGCGCTCTTTTGAAGCTCTGCACTCGTCTTTCTCTTTGGCCTCTTTCTATCCCACCTATTTTCCATCCTTTCCCTCACCCCTGTCGCCCCACCTACTTCCTCCCATTCTTTGTCTTTTTTGCCTCTCCAAAAAGCCTCTTCAGTCCATTCCGCTCTCCTCATCCTCTCCTCCGCTCACTTCTGTACCGTCGCTGCAGATTTCATTTTTGGTGATGGGTAATCATTGGCTGCCTCTATGTGTGTGTGCATTTTTCTAACTGGCAGCAGTCAGATGGGCTCTGTCAATGACAGCATATGGCATGTGTGAGTGACACGGAGACTATCTATAGTGTAATGTGTCTGGCAGTGTGTGTGATTGACTGACAGTGACGTTCACTTCAGTGTCAGCTGGCCCTCTGAATGGGAGGGCTTAGGTTTCTTGTTTTCTGAATAATAACCAAGTGTCACGTTTATTTCAGGCCCAGACTCCCAGCCTCATGGTGCTAAGAGGGAGCTGTTTGGTTTACAACATCAATTTCATTTTAAAGCTGCACTGATGAACATTTTTATATTAACAATGGATCAAATGATTATAATGTGAAGGAGTTGCTTGTAGTGATGAACCTACAGAGAATTGCATTTCCCCTCAGTTATACATTTACATTGTTTTGTTTTTCCAGCCAGACAGGAGACAGACAATGTGGAAAACTAGCTGGTGAACATAGTTTAGCACTCGTCTTTGGCATGTAGCAGTTAAAGAGCCACATGTCTCTTTGGGAGTTGGTGGAGAAAAAAACACAGCTAAAAGGAGAGTGAATATTAGACTTATATCCGTTTGATGTGCAGAAACACGATTCTAAGTGAATGCTAATGTTGCTCTGTTTCTGCTGGATGTGTAAATACTCAACTTATAGCAGACATAATCAAACAGTTGTTTGTTTTGCGATTGGAATCAATCCTTATGTTTTAAGAGTTTTAAGAACATTTCATTTATCAATCAGGAAGATAATCAGTGACATTATATAATACATATATTAATCTAATATGAATATAATCAAAACACTGATTTATTTACAGCCTTACTTCAAACCAGATAATCTAGTCTGTTCACCCTTTGGGCTACCCTGCTGATTCTGCTCTCCACACATAATGACAGTGGTTATGTTTAGTCCTAAAAGGAACTGTTACGAGGTTGTAGTAATAATCTGCAACATTTTCATATAAATGCTCACTTCACTTTTCTACTGATGTATTATGACTCAGCCTACGTTCGTGGCTCTGAACACCAGTTGTGAGAGACACGCTACTGTGAGGTGGAGGGAAATAATGTGTTTTACATGTCCTGCCTCACAACATAGCTAAATGTATTTTTCTAAAGAAATAAGACAAGCATTAAACACCCTGCTCTGAAAGTGTTGGTACTGTTTGCAGCTGTTGAATTGAATAGATTTGCAGATTTTATTATTATTTGTATTTTAAAGTAGAAGCAAATGTTTGGAGCAAATACTGAATGAAGTATTTCACATTGAATGACCCAGTTTGCTCAGAATAAAGAAGAAGAGGTTAGTTAGCATGAGTGACACTCACCATATCTGAACAAACAGTACAGTACTTGTTGAGATAGTAAAAAGCAGCAGCCTTCCATTTTACAATGTTTGTCTCTGTCCTCGGCCAGGTGAGAGTGCGATGAGGAGAGGTTTCAGAGTGTGAGGCCATGGGCTGCACCTCGGCCAAGCAGGTGTCGGCCGTGCCCAACGATGAGGAGGGACGCGGCAAGGCCTACAGCAACGGAGACCTCTTCACCGGTCAGTACGCATGCACACGCACACACACACACACACACACACACATACACACAGATGTCAATAAAAGCTTCACGGCTCCATTTCACTCCGTTAATTGCTCAGCGCAGACCCATTGCCCCGTCTGACCTCACAATATATTCTCTTCATTATAGCTCATAGTCCTCTGGCAGAGTGTTAGGTTCTCCATTTCAGACAATAACTGTCAACACCACAGTTTTATTGGAGTCATCCGCGCTGACACTTCATGTTCGAGAGAGGAAGTAACCAGTTAGTGAGACTGCAGTGTTTAACTCCGTGCCCGCTCAGGTGTTTTTTATCCGTGACACTCTTGTTATTTTGATTTTTGGGAGTGAAGAGAGAGAAAAAAGAGAGGAACGGAAAGGAAGGAGATTGTGAAAGGGGTACGCCACACTTACGTGATCTTTTCTCTGGTTCTGGAGGAAGTTTTCCAAAGTTTGATACCTTTATGATGTAGTTGGAAAC
>NW_023339674.1:17437814-17438625 GCF_004916995.1 Morone saxatilis | reverse complement strand
ACAAAATTATTTTTGCACTAACTTTTCCCTAATCTTTGTTTTTGTGTGGTAAAATATTGGATAGTTTGAGGCCTCTAAAAAAAAAAAAATTGAAATGAAACAGAAAAAAGGGAACGTCGCTGATGGACGACTCATAAATCAGACATATGCAACCTGTGACAAGATTCACAAGTAGACACTGCTTTGCTTTTCAAGGGGTTACGAGACAAAAAGACTGCCAACCACTGAATTATTCACTGGATTAGATGGAGAACCAATTCATCAACAACTTTATTTTAATCATTGATCGATCGTTTAAATCATTTCTCAAGCAAAAAAAAAAAGCCCAAATTTTCTGGTTCCTCCTTCTTTCCTTCAGTGATTTGCTGCTATTCTCTGTTGTACATTATTTTAAACTTAATATTGTTAGTGATTCAATCCCAGGCTCCTCCTTGTGTCCTTGAGCAAGCCACTGAATCCCCTCTATTTAAAAAAAAATTAAATAAAAAATGAGTCGCTTCAAAGAACAAAAGCGTCTGCTAAACATGATGTCATTTTTTAGAATTGATTAATTGAAAAAAAAAATCAGAAGATTAATCTGTAATGTGTATAATTGTGAGTTGCAGCTCAGGCTTTATTAATAGCTTGCAGGCTGTTGTGAAATGAGGGAGAGAAATGAAAGTGAAAGCCAGAGAAAGAGAGAGATGATGGGTGGCAGAGGGATTAACAGCGATTAAGAATTAGGAGCAACACTCTGGTATAACTGCACGCGGGCGGATGGACGTGGCAGATGACGATCCACAGGAGGTCCTCTCTCGCTCTCTCTCTCTCT
>NW_023339674.1:17434478-17437770 GCF_004916995.1 Morone saxatilis | reverse complement strand
C
The DNA here is from genome assembly GCF_004916995.1 of Morone saxatilis. Classification (NCBI taxonomy): domain Eukaryota; kingdom Metazoa; phylum Chordata; class Actinopteri; family Moronidae; genus Morone; species Morone saxatilis. Next base: position 17,437,769 of record NW_023339674.1, on the reverse strand, counting down.
TCTCTCTCTCTCTCTGTCATCCCTCTCTCCCTATGACCCTTCTCCCTCCCTTCTTCTTCAGCCTCTCACCCTCTTTCTGCGACCTCTCTTTGACTGGCTGCTCTTCCTCGTCCCTTCTATTCTCTCTCCGACACCTTACCCTCATCCAGCCTCTCGCCCCCGCCCGCCCCCTCCCTGTGATCTCTCTACTCTCACGTCTTGTTTCCCTCCTCGTCTTTTAAGGAGCAACGGAACGAGACAGGAGATGAGAGGGAGAGACAGAGAGAGATGGGAGGAGTGGAGCGTTTTTCCTTGAGAGAGAAAGGGAGAATGACGTGTGTTGACGCTGCTGCTGCTCTTCTCTTTTTTTTCTCTCTCCTCGACGTCTCTGTCTCGGGTTAGCTTGCCTCTTCCCTTCCCCTGCTCAAGGCCTCGTTCTTCCCTTCCTCTTTCTCTCTGTCTCTCTATTTTGGGTCTCTGGCACCCCCTCCCTTCTCCCTCCTCCCCCTCTTCCTGCCTTCATCTCCCAGTGTTTCTTCTCCCCAGCTCTTTTCCTCTCTTCTCTGGCACAACATTAGGTCAGAACCTTTTGTCCTTTCACCTCCCCTTCTCTTTCCTCCCTCTTCCTCCCATCCTATCCTCCAGTCTCACTGTCAGTTGGTTAAAGGGGAATCCAGAGTATCGTTGGCTGGATCCAGTCTACTGTATGAGCTTGTCTGCAAGTGTATGTGTGTGTTTGTGTGGAGGTGAAAGACCGAAGTGACCTGGATAGTGTGGATTAGACTTATCCCAGGCCACAACCCCCCTTTTTCTCACCGGCTTCTCATCATCTCATCTTCATCCACTCTTATCTTTTTCTTCTTTACGTCTAGCTGTCTAACTCCTCAGTGTCTACAGTATTTCATTGTCACATACTGCGTAGTCAGTCCTTCCCACTTAACTCGTCACCCTTTCCAACCCCAGTCCAACTGCCTCACCGCATCCGTTGTACTTCTCATAATCAAGGCGGAAAAGATTGATTCATACAATTACCCCCAGCAGACTGTGTGTGTCCATGCATTTGTGTTCATATATGTGTTCATATATGTTTGCATATCAGTGTATTTAGTGAGACAGTGAGTCCTCTTCTTGCTCACACTGATCCACCACCAACAGATTGTCTGCCACTGCCAGTCTGTTCTTGTGTGTATTTGTGCGTGCGTGTGTGTCCCAGATATTCTGGCTGCCCGCTCTGTCAGACTCCAGCCACTCACCCCACCCCACCCACCCATCAACCCCCCTCTCTCTTTCGGTCGCTCTCGCACAATAACCGGAAAAGTCTGAGCTGCATTACACAAACACTGAAGGACGACGAGGGAAAATAGCAACACTCTCCACAACATCATGCTATTGATGTCTGTAATAATCACAGTCGGAGGAGATCGGGGTGGAGATAGCGTGTAGTGCTGTATGTGTATATGATTGCATAAGTGGCACCCTAACATGTATACATAACGTGGTGACGTGCGGATTTCACTGCTTGTTTAAGCATTTGTGTTGTTTTGAGGCTGGGTAGTAGCTGAGCGGTTTGAGGGTCCGTCCTGATTTTTCTGACATTTTTGTGTCAGATTCAGAAAGATTATCGTGAAGGGAAAGCACATATGCTGTTTGGGTTGCTGATTTTTCACTCCTTTAGGCCATGACACCAGCAAAAGGATCAACCATATGTTTTACTCCCAGTGAATAAAACAGGATTGCTCAAAACTGATTCTTTCATTAGTGCCTCGAAGAAATGCCGGCACGTCAGTCATACTGAGTTTTCTGTATCAGATCACTAAGTGGGCATTCAGTCCTTGGAAATATTATCACACACACAGTTGAAAGAGAGCTGATACATCCTTGAATGAACTTTGCCGCGACACATTTCAGAGAATTTGCTCTTTCTTCTCTTCAGAGAACACAAAGCATAAATGACAAACCAAACTCACAACAAATACAGTTTCTGTGTACAGTTCCTCTTGACAGTACACAGAAATGAAAAAGCACATGGGTGACGGGAAGGTCACCGGTTCAGTCTCACGGCTGGTGCGATAAATGTGGCAGCTAAAGGTGAAAGAGCCGCACTTGCACATCCCTTATTATCACTGCTGAGCTGCCCTTTAACAAGGCTGCTCAGCTGCTCCACTGGTGAACTGAGGTTAACTGTGGTTGTACTGGGCAGCTTCCAGGTGTGACTGTGGACCAGGGCGTTCCTGGAAAACAGCATTTATGCTCCGTGAAATAACCCCTAGTTAAATAAAGGTTAGATGTATGTACTAGGTACTGTATGTTGGATTCAGAACCAACATACACCCATTTTAGTCAAAGGAGTAAAAAAAGACTTTAAACTATAAGTGAAATAACGCCCCCTGAATGTCAAAGGAATGAGATTAATGTGCATGTTTCCATTTACCATTACATACACAAATGCACATATAGCTACTGTACATATACAGTAATATATATATATATATTGAGAGAGAGAGAGAGATAGCGATAGCATATTAAGTAGATCTCTTTCTGTGTACTGGCCTCATAGGATTGTTTCCCTCTCTCCCCCTCTATTCAAGGTTTTTTTGACCATCCTCAGTATATTTGTAGTGAGTTTGGTTTGTGATTTATGTTTCCTGAGTAGTACATGACATCTGTGGCTTGCTGAATGCTTCCACACATGCAATCGAAAGCTAGCATAGCCAATCCATGCTAACATCCCGAGTCCATGGCCTTATCACAGCATCAGTCTCGATAATATCCGCAGGATGCTTCTCTGTCTTTGATATTTTTAAGAAACAGTTCTAGGAGGCCCCAAATGTTTCCACTTTAAATTTGACTAATCCCAGACATGGCTCCCTCAGATTGCTCTCAGCATTGATAAAGGTCATTAGAGGCTAGTATCAACACACAGGAAACCAATCTGTCTAACCATTGTCTACATAACACAGCAATTTACTGATTTCAGCAGGCTAATGAGTAACTTTGTCAATGAATCTGATTATTTAATTATGTATCACATATTTAAAGATCAGTCAGTTGTTGTCTCCACTAGGTTATTGATGAGCTCCCCGCGGTCACAAACGATATTGAACAGTTTAATTTTAGTTACAGTTGGCACTAAAGTAACAGACTGAATGTTTCAAATTGTCTTTTCTGATCATTCTGTTCCTGCTCTTTATCATTGTATCCCCGCCAGCAAAAGCCATGACATTTATTTCTGTTCAGAATATTAAGCACAGTATTTCTATATTCCTTTTTAAACAGATTTGTCTATGATTGGTATGAGTGTGTGTGTGTGTG
>NW_023339674.1:17434200-17434344 GCF_004916995.1 Morone saxatilis | reverse complement strand
CACACAGACAGACACACACACTCAAAGATGGCTATTTAAATGACTCACACCCATACAAACGCCACACTTGCATAAAATGACAAACGTGCTGATTCAAAGACACAGCGTTATCTGAAATAGAAACACACACTGCACACACACACA
>NW_023339674.1:17433013-17434139 GCF_004916995.1 Morone saxatilis | reverse complement strand
ACACACACACACACATACACACCCGTGTACACGCTGTGACTGTTGGTACCTTAAGGTCAGCACGGAGCTCCAGCCTCTAATCAGAGTAGAGAAAGACACAAAATCACGGCTTCTCAAAATAGTTCTTCCCTTTCATCTTCCTCCCTCCCTGACAGTTCCCCTCCCTTTCTCCCAAAGCGAGCCCAGCTTCAGCGTGACGAAACACCCTTGTCATTTCTTATGACAATGACAGCCACACACACACACACACACACACACACACACTTACAGGACTCTCACAGCATGACCAGTTTTTGCTCCTATCTAAATTGAAGTAAAGTCTGTGATGTGATGAGTCTTGATTGGTGTAAGCTGGGTCACTTTGATCTATGTATACCCGTCACATTAAGCTCAGTGACTATCCTGTAACAGGAGCAGAACATTCAGCCTGTTTCAACCGTCAGGCTGCAGCTCACCCAAAATCACCCAAAAAATACCCATTTAGATTTATTTATGTAGCCCACGGCAGCAGCTTATTTTGCTCCTTTCCTATTCATCTGTATCCACCTTAAGGTAAAGATTATATAGCTTGAAATTGATGTGGATGGCACCTGTAATATGCAAGAGTGCAGAGGAAGTGGCTCTTAATTCTGTTTCCTGCTGCCGCACTGTATGTGCTGCCTGTTTACAGAGCAGATCTCAGTTTAGTGAGCCTGTGTAGTGTTATAAAACTGTTTGTGTGTGTGTGTGTGTGGCAGCATGTTCAGACAGGAGCTGCTTCGCCACGACTCGTTTACATTCCTGAGACAAACAGAACAGCCAAGTAGTAGTCGGCATTTGTTTCTTCTGTTTCTCATGAATCTGCCAGCTTCCCTCCTTCTGTTCCCCCTCGCTCCTCGAAATGATTTCAGTGACGCACGTGTCAGATGTAGGAAAAACAGGTGATCCCGGGCACACACTCAGAAGCGAACACACAGGTGATCCAGGTGCGAGGTGGATTGTGAGGCAGCGGAACAGAGGGAGGAGTGAACCCTTCAACTGGGTACAAAGTGGCACAGACAGACACATGGATAAACAGACAGACTGATAGAGAGAGGGCAAAATACAAAGAGTGCAACAGATAAGGCAGAGGTGTGTGTGTGTGTGT
>NW_023339674.1:17432640-17432913 GCF_004916995.1 Morone saxatilis | reverse complement strand
GTTAGGTAGGGTTGGGTTTTATGTAAAGGTGCTGTATGTAGATGTACATCCCTGTCAGATTTATGGTGATATTATTGTCTATTGTCTAGATTTAAAAACCACATGTACTTAATAAATAAAAGGTTGATATCCATACAATAATCTCCATTTATCGCTCATTATAGAGTAAACTATTGCGTGTATATGAAGTAGGGAATGGTAAATGAGTGAACAAGGGTGTGATTTTAAACGCAGCATTAGTTGATCAGTTAGTCGATAGATCGAAAAGCAGCT
>NW_023339674.1:17393519-17432599 GCF_004916995.1 Morone saxatilis | reverse complement strand
TTTCTCAATTAATCATTTTGTCTATAAAATAGTGACAATTACATCATCACCGTTTCCCAAAGCCCAATGTGTTGTCTTCAAATGTCTTAATTCCTCTGAACAACAGTCAAAGACCAAAGATATATTTTTACTTGAAAGTGGTTAACTGTTTATCAATACTGCTGCAGATTAATTCCCTGTCTATCCTGCAATCTTGAGGTCAGTAGAGGCTCCAAATCTCACTACATTGTCTCAAAATGAATGTGGTAATGATTTATTTAATGTTAAAATACTACAATACAATTTCTACGCAGGCTGGACAGTATGATCTTAAATCTGTAGGACATAATGTATCAACTTTCACACTAATTTGTATAAGAACGTTTAAATGCATCTCCTCTTGCTCACTTCAGTTTGTCCTGATTAATACGGTATAAACCAGTTAGAGATCTCAAACGTCTGGACTGGAGAATGAGACTGAATTGTTGAACTTGTGGTTTTACGTCACTGGTTGTTGCATCTATTTTAGTTGTATTGGACTCAGTAGTAGATTCAGTAAGAGATGCATGGCGCTGTTAATTCAGCACATTCGGTTTATTGCCCTCGTTTCTACCTTTAGCGTGGGACGTGGCGGCCGTGCTGTGCAGTTTTGCGGAAGTGTTGCCGTTCTCGCCGCTGAGCTCGTCTTAACTGTCTTAAATGTCTAAGCTGTCCATGTAGCCTAGAAGCTGTTCAACTGATCTTTAATCCATGCCAGCTTTCTCCTTCTTATCTGTTTCTTTTTCCCCTTCCCTCATGTCTCTTCTGTATCCTCTTACTTCACATACACGTGTATTCCCTCTTGCTGTGTTTTTCTCTTTCCTCAGATGAGTAGCTGTAGCTAAAATGGAAAGGAGATGACTAGTGTCCTCCTAATTATACCTCAGCTGTCATGTCCACTGTCTAAAACACTGTATCAGGTTGTAGTTATCGGATTATGTCAGACAAATTATAACTAAAATCAATGTTACCGTCACTGGTAATGTTGACATAATGCAGTGAGAGTACAGTGTAGCCAATAGGTCAATTATTTTAGCTTTTCAGATCAGATTGACCAGGATGAATGAAAGGAATCTGCTCAGTGTTTGTTCTCTGGGAGACGCCTGATAAATACAGGTTGTTGTTGCTCTCTCTCTCCCTCCTTTAATCATGCCTCTCTCTCTTTCTGTCTCTCCAAACCACTCTCTCCTCAGATGAATACAAGATGAAGGGAGTGGAGGAGGTGAAGTACATGAGAGGGGATGAAAACCGGGTGAATGCACGCAACCAGGAGAACCTGGTGAGAGACACACACACACACTAAACCCATCCACTGACAGCCCATCATCCACACACAGCCTCAGACCTTTCTCTGACAGTCTATCAGCTCAAGCGAACAAGCTTGTGTTTGTGTCCAAAGGCAGCTCCGTCAGCCCCGCACATACACACTTATTGTCTCTTGCACACATGCAAAAACACACAGAGGTTCCTCACACGCAAGTAGAGACAACATGCTGGCGTGTATGGAATGTGGGGGCTGATTGCTCGGTTGGTTTGACTCCGTACGGCAAAACCTGACGTCTTAAACAGCAGAAAATAAATGTTATATTGTCATTTTTTTTGTATTAATAACTATCCAACCCCTTTTGCACGTTTAACCTCCAGTTTATAAAGCTTGAACATATTTATATCCTTCTCAACACATTGAATGACGGAGGAGGTGTGAAGCGAGAGCCTGTTTGCTTATTCAGGCAAATCAGGTCAGCCTGCCTGGCGTCCTTGCAAGCGGGGAAATAATAACCAATGTAACTATAAATCCTGATTAAAAAACAGAAGTAGTCTCACATCGCCACTAATATTTATTACTGCAGCTCAAATACCAGCCTTGTCACAGTAACTGGCTACAACCAGAGGGGAAGCATCTCTTATCATCTGAAACTTTATCCCACAGCAGCACAAGAAAAGATTTCACATGAAGATGAAGATCAGATAAAATGCTGCTCAGATTATGACCTGTTGACGGCCTCATGCAGAAAGCGTATTTGTGTTTTCCCAATATCTCTTGGATACAACAAACTCTGTCGCAAACAAACACATAGTTTGAACCTCAGAAATTGTTTAAATATCTTGTTTAAAACGGAAGACATGATGTGTTATTTAGTTCAATGAGTTATTGGAAGACCCAACCGCATTTTTTACACTACCAGGTTAACCTCCAGTACAGTCACTACATGCGGTCAGACTAGTATTTGTTTCCTACCACTTGTCAGTACTGTAGGTTTTTCCTGTCACAGAGGAATTCCCACACACGCACAGTGAGTGGTGACAGATGCAGGTTACAGTATTTATTTATTTTTTTTTGGGTTGAATCACTGCAATATTTCACCGTAGCAGGAAACTGTATACAAAGTTGATGCTGGCCAACCTTCATCAGAGTTTCAGTTTTATTAGACCTACATACATTATATCTGTGCTCGGTGTCCTGATGTTGTGCAGTGCCAGCTGGGTGAGGACGTAATTTGATAATGCAGGTTTGATGTGTGCTTTCAGTGGTGGGGCTGTTTGCTAATATGAGTTGTTTGTTTTTTATTGTGTTTTTATCAGCTGATAATGAAGAGTAATGGTGTATGTGTGTCTGTGTGTGTGTCTTTCAGGAGAAGAGTAATGTGCAGTACAGGGGAAAACCGCAGAAAGAGGTCGCTGCAGCAAACATCAAGTCAAAGTAAGTGGCCAGCAGCAGTCTGTGTGCTGTAAATCTCTAGTGGATATTGTATAAAAATATATGATCTATATATTATGGACAACTCTGATTATTTGAACACTTGATCACAAATATTGTTAAAAGGTTGGTTCACAGATTGGTAACACTTTTTTTCTTACCTCCAGCGGCAGCCTACAGATAGTTTTGGATTTTATTGATCACGTTTAGACTAATTGAATTAGATTTGTGGTGCTTGCATTGAAATATTCAATTTAAAATTTCCAACAGCAACATGTCCTTCTAAAAACAATGTCACAGTTACTATTGATAATCCATAGACCTCACTGTAGTCCATTTACATGGACGAGACGTCCTTAAAATGTGGAGAAAAAAACATTTATACTCCCATGACAACTGGGCAAACTTCATCTGCTGAGGAACATTGTGCGCTATAACCGAAAGCTCCAGAACAGCTACTGATTAATGTTGTGATGGTATTGTTTTGCCAGCTTACTGTAGGGGTATTACTTTAATAGAAATTGTTTCAATTCCATTATGTCCAGTGTCCATTAAATGCAACTTAGAATCAGTATGTTAATATTATGATGTGTGAAGTAAGTGATATTTTGTGTCTGGTTTTTGTAATGCTGCCTCTTGGCCAACTTCAGACTGTGTGTGTGTGTGTGTGTTTGTGTGTGTGTGTGTGTGTGTGTTAAGTCTTTGTATATGTATACATATTGGTTGTTGGTGGCTGCAGAGTATTTAGCCTTTGGATGAGAGACCGGGTTAATACTTTATAAAATAATTATTTAAATTCCTCCAGCAACCATGGATTTCTCACACTGCAGTGAGGATTGTGTGTGTGTGTGTTTGTGTGTGTTTGTGTGTTTGAGTGTGTGTGTGTGTACTGGGGTGTGTACTGCTGTGTTTGTGCTGTGTGGGGGGTGTAATGGAAAATTCTCATGATGTATTTGTTGCCTCCCTCCTCCTCGTCTCCCAACATCCTCTCCCCCTCCCTCTCGCTTCTCTCTCTTTCTCTCTTAGTATTCACACGTCAGAGAGCCAGCAGGAATTTTTCAGGATGCTGGATGAGAAGATTGAGAAGGTGAGGCGGGGGGGGGGGGATGTGTGTGTGTATATGTGTGTGTGTTTAAGGGGCATAGAATGGGTCTCGGAGCGTTTAAAGAAACAGCTGGGTCTTAACATTTAAAGAGACAGGCTGTACAACAACATCCATTAGTCCACATTGTCATTCTGCTTAGGAGCTCAACACTCGGCTCCACATGTGTGAGGGGGAGGAACAGGTCATCGCTGTAATGATGAGCACTTACTTCTCTTAGTCTACCACTTGAATTACACCAGTTGTTTCTGACTATAGATGAGGTTGCAAAGTGAACTGACAGTGAGCAGCGGCTCGTTTCAGCTTTGGTGTGCTACATTTTATTTTTTTACCCTGTCAGTGTGTTTTCAGAGGTATTCAGGTTGCAATAGAAATATTAAATATAAGTCACAGGAAACAGTCCTGCATTCCAATTTTTNNAAATATTTTTGTATTAATAGAGGATGAAATTATTAATGTGAAGTAGGTTTCCCATAATGATGAACCCTCAAAGAATTATCGTTAGGCTCTCCGGTTTCCCTGCTTGTCATTTGTGACGCAGCAGACAGCTGTCTTAGTGGAAAAGCTAAAAAAAAATAAACCTCACTGTATGCAGCCTGTGCAGCTCAAAATGGAATGGCTAGCTAACGTAGTGGATCATTTAACAGCTGAACAGCTAAATATTTCCTCAAGAGTTGGTAGAGACCAAAAACAGAACTAAAAGAACAGTACATATTGGATTATTATTGGTCAGAAACACAACTCAAAAGTAATGCTAATGTTACATAATGCTGCTGATATTTTTAATTATGAATTATTTTTCTTTCTTTGAATAATAAATGAATTGTTTGGTGTACAAAATATCAGAAAACTATAAAACCCCACAATTCTTTACAAACAAGGTTACAGCTTCAAAATTGCTTGTTTTGGCCGACAAACAGTGTAAAGATATTCAGGTTACTATCACATAAGACAAAGAAAAGCATCTAGTAGTTTTTTCATTTTGCTTGAAAAACAATTAAGTATCCAAACTGTTGCACTTAACAATTTTTTCGATAGACTAATTGATTAATCAACTAATCCTTTCAACTGTAATGTGCTTAATAACATGTTACCATGGCTGTCAGATAAATGTAGTGGAGATTAAAAAAATTAATGAGTGAGTTAAAGTGGCATAAAATGGAAAATATGGTAGTTAAGTACCTCAAAGTAGTACTTAGGCACCCTACTTTTGTAAACGCACTTGCACCACTGATTTGCAGTGTACTACTGAGGCAGCCTGCGCCTTTAAAGCCTTATTTAAAGAGACACAGAGTGTAGCGTTAGACAAGCTGTTAGGCGGGCTCTGGAGAGGAGAGGAAAGCAGATGAGTTAGCTCCTTATCACGATGCAAGAAACAAAACAACATAACTGCTCATCTGTCAGCCCTTTACAGCCTCATCCGGTGCTTTCTATGTCAGTACCTGCAAATAGACGAGGGTTCGTTTTAAACGTGACTGGAGTAAGAGGTGCGTGGGTTTGCCAAATGCAGACAGTTCAGTCATTCAAAGTAGGATATTACTGGGTATACTTAACTGGAACAAATTAGAGTAGAGAAAGCAGGAAAATCATGCACATCTCATATTCTCCCTAATGCTTTTCTTTGTAGGGGCGAGACTACTGTTCGGAGGGGGAGGAGGAAGATGGGACATAGCACAGAGGCCCCCAAGATTCACCCCCACAGAGAGCCTCACAGTGTGTGTATGTGTGTGTGCGTGAGTGTAAATGCGTACATGTGTGCTTATGTGTGCCTGGAAGAGAGAGAGAGAGTTGAATCAGTGTTTTACCAATGAGGCGTCGATTTGACAGGACACTGTATGTGTTGGTATGAGCATGTGTGTGTTTATGAACGTATGGCAAAGATAGTATTTTAATCAAAAGTGAAAGAGTGGGGGATAAATGTGAGAGAAAGAGAGGGAGAGAAAGAAAGAATGGGATAAAGAACACTTTCTTCAGAGACTACAGCCCTCCTCGCTTAGCGCCTCACCCCTTCAGGCCCCTGAGCGGACAGATGGAGGTGGCGGAGCGATGAAGGGACAGACAGATGAAAGGAGGGAGAGATGGAGGAGGACGTGACGACGGATGGGCACATGTCGCCGTGAACGGGAGAGAAGGACTTGCCACAGTCGGGGTCAAACTGAGTAATTTCCTCAAGCAGGACAACAGCAGCTCCTCGTCCCTCCATCTGTCCCCCCGCCCCGTATCTGTCCGTCTGTACCTCCTGAATATTTAACCCCGGCGACTGGACAAAAGGAACTCCCAAAATATGGAGACCCATTAGGGACAAATGTCGGTTTACTGAGAAGACACACAAGTGAAGAAGCCCAGGGGAGGAAAAGATGGTGAAGGCAGAGGAGTTACGCAACGCCACCAGGATCCACACTGAACTTTTTGGCCTGTCTAGATACAGCCAGGCCGGCCTGGGCCACGAGGGACTGAGAGAATGGGTGAGGGAGGGTGAGGGAAAGTGGAAAATAAAGAGTGAGAAATTTGTGATATTTTAATAAGAGAGAGTAGGGAGCGAGCTGGTGATTTAGAAACTCTAAACTCCTCCTGCCTTCTGAAGTCAAGGACCTTTTTTTTTTTTTTTTTTNNTTCAGTTATTATTTTTTTTCCTTTTTCTTCAGTTTGTTTTTATTCTTGGCTTCCTTCGTAGTGTATCATCATCATCAATGTCATTATCATCCTCATCACCGCAGCAGGCAGACTGAAGCTGCGTTAATTCAGAGCATCTGTGTCTCAACCCGATCCATCCTCCTTCATATGTACCATCACACTGCAGATACTAGCTCACACACACACACACAGACACACAGTCTTTTATTGTACATATGGTAAAACACACTTCTCATTCCCACACACCCGCAAGCATGTACCATTAATAACCCACACAAACACACATGCATGTTATGTGTATCCCTTTTCATATTCACCAGCAGACTGTCATGTGCATCAGTCAGAGGTTATTCTGTTAAAGCTCTATTTCTGTTGCTTTGGTTTTAGTGTCCAACAACACACTCATGCACACACTCTCACACACACACACGCGCACACACACACACACACAGGTACTGAAGCAGCAAACCGGGCTGAGATCAAGGGGAGGATGCGTGGTTGCCATATAGACACAGACCTGATCACATCTTTTGTTGTCATCTTTACTGGATACCTACTGTTGTATTATTTTGAATACGTTTTTTCTATTAAAATTAAAAACGAAGAAGCTCTTAACGTGCGTGGCATCTTCGTATCTGGATTGTGTGTGTGTGTGTGTGTGTGTGTGTTGTATGCTATGAGCTGAGTAATGGAGCGCAGTCATGCTGGCAGTGTACTGAGGAGTGTGAAGTCGGTCTATTTTCCTGTGGTCATGCTGCCTAAAGCCATGCAGTCAGAGCAGATTCACTCAGAACACCAAGACTATGTTATACCACCTGCTGGCACAACATCAGTACTGCAGTCTAGCAGGCATTATGTTCCTGTAAACATTTCACAATTTAACATTATGTCTGCATGAGGGGGGTTTTGAGTTTTTTTCCCCTTCCCTCTTCTTCAACTAACAGTCAGTCCAATAACTGTTGAGGCAAGGAAGGTTTAGCATCTTTCAAACACTGGTGATTCAAAGAGATTTACGTCAGGAAAAGAGTTGCAATAGAACATTAAAAGTGAGATTATAATTTCCAAAGAATTATTATTTTACATTAAAAGTTAGATAAATAAGAAATAAACAACCCTTGATACAATCAGGAGTTTTGCTTACATCCTTACTTGCTCTGCTATGTCCAGTAGTTGATGGTGGCTCATTTGTAGAAAATGTTAACAAACTTTAGATAAATGTTGTGGTGTAACTGACATTGCTGATTCAGTTTTATAACCTTGTGTGTCTTCTTTACTTTAACTACTATATTTTAATATTAACCATAATCCCATAATTGTCATTTGCCACAGTGGCTGCTATTCGGCAAAAATAGTCTCACTTTACATTACAGTGAAACTGAAAATAAAGTCAATTAAAGCTAAACTAACTAATATTTTTAGATGACTAATTATAATGTAAAAGTAGCTTGCAACTTTACTATTCTGGTTCACGCTCACAGCTCTCATCAGCGTGGTTTCTGGCTACTTCAGCAAAAAGGCTCTGACAAACCCACCGCACACTCCCTAAACCAACAAACAGCAGACAGACACACTTCAGTTAGTAACTAACTAGTGAACATATCAGACCATTTAGTGGGTAAAGAGCCAGATATTTTCCTCAGGAGTTGGTGTAGACCAAAAACTAAGCAGTTATTGCAGGTTTAAAGTATAGAAATACAAGCATAGAGACTGTGGGTTACTGTTGGTAAGCATGTATTGCTTTATGGCCCATTATGGGAGTGTCTGTGCAGGGAAATCAATGATAAGATATCAATAGAAATCAAAGCAGCTCCTCCTTGATAATTCCAACAAACATGGAGGTGCAATAAATAACAGTTGTAATTCATTGTGATAAATCCTGATCACTTGTTTTTATAATGACCAATTTAATGATAAGACTGATATCAATTGGGCGACTTTCCTTTACAAATGACTACATGATGTGTTAATATATAAAACCCGAGAGCTGAATCAATATCTGCTCCTAAGCTCGGCCTAATGTGCTCCCTGTGGGATTGGACGCCATCGTGCTTTGAGTGAGTGTCAATGGTTAAGTTGATTACCACATTATGAAAGGAGCACTCAGTGGCCTGGCAGTTCCTTTAATACCCAACAGTCTCTCTCCAACACATAACACACACACAAACTCCTTCTTTACCTTGCATGACTCACTTGCAGGAGCACATAAGGTTACAATGTGCAGCCACTGTGCACATCAGCAGCGTGAAAGGGTCCCTGTGGGCCTGTGCTCGCAGCAAGGCTCTCCCACACAGAAATAAATGTGTGGTGAGGGCAGACAGAGGGAGGTGGGCGAGGTAAGAGCGAGAAATTAAGACGAGGGAGTTGGGAAAGTGAGAATGTGGGAGGGAGAGAGCGAGGAAGAGACGGATGTTGCCCGTTAACCTCAGACAGGAATATGGGCAAGAAAATGTTCTTTCCACCCTGACGTAAGTACCAATAAAGAGTCCACTCCTCCTCCCTGCTTTGTGTGTGTGTGTGTGTGTGTGTGTGTGTTTAACTGTTTTGTGTGTGTGTGTGTGTGTGTATGTGTAAGAGTGAAATAGAGCCCAAAGTGTGAGAGTCCTTATTAGGGTACAACATGTTCTTGGCTGCTAATGTGATTGAAGTCCAGATCCTTAAATAAATCTGAGCCAAATTCACATTCATAGCTGAACATTTGTCTTAATGAGGAAAAATCAGTAGCTTCTTTGCATAAATAAGAATATTACTGCTGTGTTTGCAAACATTACTGATGCAAACACATTAATAACTTGGAATTAGTTGATGTCTAGGGTTAATCCATGTATTAAAATACCTGCCAATCAATTTGAGAGACAGCAGGGTCCTGTGTTTTGAATTTTATTGGTGGAATGACCTTAAAGGTTATATTTGTATCACAGACTGGGCCTTCTAACAGCAAACCTTGCAGGTTACATAATGTGCCACACCTCAAAACATTGAAATGAAGATGAGATAAAAGCTTTTGAAGTTTGAAGGCTACTAGGCCAAAAACAAATCATGGTCAGACAAAATTGGATACTGTGCTGTGTTTGGATGGCCAAAAGGGCATCTACTGTGCGCTAGGCTAGTTAGCTTTTAGCTGGACTTTATGTGTTGCTTTTACCATTAGATTTAACTGCTGCCTTATTAGTGTGGTACCAAGATGATGCAGCCTTAAAATGGATTTTTCAGTTACAGGAAACAGTTGAGACAAAGCCTGTAAATTAGCTTTAGCTGCAGTCCAACTATTAGCTGGAGTAGGTCACTGTGGTTTGGTTTTTACCTAGGCCTACCTTTTCATTGTCATTCCTACATATTTTACATGTTTTTGTTTTTTCTTTGCAGAGGTTTTACATTTCTGTGGCATAATGATTTATATAAGGTAAGACAAAAAACAAGACGAGGAAGAAGGCTTGGATAAAGTGCTTTATTGCATATGCAAGATTTGTGCAGAAATAAGAAAAAGCAAATGTGTTTGTGTGTGTGAATGTGCAGCAAGAAAGAAACAAGCGGGGAGCAGTAAAATATTACTGGTTGGTTGGTGGAACTACTGAATTAACGAAATCGTGATCATCTAACGATTCAAACACGAAGTCTTTGTGAGATTTTCAATTTCATGAATCAAAAAGGTTTGTATTACTTCTCTTATATTGGCATGTTTGTCTGTCTCTTTCACAACAGTTTTAAATTTACTGTGTGTGTGTGTGTGTGTGTGTGTGTGTATTTGTGTGTATTTGTGTGTATGTGTGTACATGCAAACGTTGCCCACATAGAGTATGAGTCAACCCTGAGAAGGAAAAGGGATGGATCTCTGCCTGGATGCCCAGCGGGCCTTTGCTCAGTGTCTTAACTCTCTCCAGCAGTTCCTCGCTGCCTAATACCCACTTTGGAGTAATCTACCTCTAGTAGCTCAAAACACATTTGTTTAGAAATGTGGCAGCACCAGCCTCTTAACCATCTTGCTCTCACTCAGTCTGTGGAGAAGTATGATTTTTCTACAGTACACCAACTATACTCCTGTGTCTCTAAGTCAGCCCAGCTTCTCTCTCCCCTCCCCAGCCATTTGTATGTAAAGCCTCTCCATGCAGATCCATACTCTGGATTACCTTGGCAAAGAAGCAACTCACATGATGGGGGGGAGGAGGCAAGGCTTTAGGAAGGTAGAATTAGATGCATTTGCATTCATGCTGCACATCCACAAGAAGTGACCTACTTAAATCTTAGGAAGCTAATTGCTCAGTGTAAACACACCATTTTTCAAGTTATATCAAGTCTGGATGCGTCTACTTAATGTCAAGTGCACAATTTGACGGCTCAGCTACATTGGAAATTGTTTGTGAATTCCCTGAATCACTGAAGTGACCAGCAGAGTAGGAAGGCTTGAAATGGATAGCCAGAGAGCACTGATTGCTTTTATGGTTTTGCCCTCGTATTGTATTTTACTGCAGTCCGCCAAATTCACATTAGCTGAGCAAGCGGTCAATGCCTGGAGCAGGACCGGTGACTTGAGCCCAGTGGTACTGAGGAGACTGTGGCTGTGCAACAGTGGCAGGAGCTTCAAGGAGACAATTTCAGCAATCTCAATCATCTGACCAGGATGAGTGGTTTACTCTCACGCTGTCTGGTTCCCATTACACAAGACACTGTGTGAGTATGTGTGTGCGTGTATCAATGTGTGTGTGGGAGTGACAAAGAGAGAGATCAAGGATAAAACAAGAGCACCACCTGCTGGTTCGGGCTTTCCCATGACTCACACTCGCAGTGTATGGGCTCCCTCCGAGAGCTCTGCATGATCAGGCACTATCTATTGGAGCTGTACATCACCCTGACAGCCGTTAGGAAGGCATGAAGTCCTAAACCACCCACACACTCACACACGCACGCACATATAAATCAGCTCTCTCCTCTCCTCTCCTGAAATTACTTGTTTCCACTGAGCCTTACATAGAGCGCTTCACCAAACTGCTGTGTTAAAAACTAAAATTTTATGTGCTGTACCTGTAATATCTCATACTTGAGGCTCATAGCAATGTGTTTTTTGTACATTACATTTCCCATATATATTATGTTTTGGTGGCATGAACTCATCATCTGTCATTTTTTTTAAAAATGAACCTTGTGAAGAAGTGCCACAATCCTATATAACATGTGGTGCATATTTATCCTGGAGTTTTGTGTATGACATTTCTTTCTATTTATTGAACCTAGTTATGAAGGATTTACCCTGCTATTTAAAGCTAGCTATTTAAGCTAGGCTTTCTCTGCAACCACACTTTAACAAACCAAATGCTTGGCAGTCCTTAAAACACCCTTATCCCATACATAACTTAAAAAAATTATACAGTTCTGCTCTATCTGTCATCCATAGTTCAGTTACAGAGGAACAAATGGCTGCATGTCAAGTACGCAACCAAAATTACAAAGCAGATGTTTTCCTATGACAGATGAGGGAATACACGAGCCATTTGAACACATGAAAATGTATCATAGACTGCCCGGTGTTGAATCCTGACACTCCGCCAACAGGGTGAGGTTGTTTTTTGAAAACTGAGTAGAAAGTACAGAGCGGAGTGACTTGGTTTAGTCATTTATTTATATGCATTTTCCTCTTATTCTGGGTTCAAAGCTAAACATTCACAGTCCAGTGTGAGTTGAGTTTGGCCCTAGAAGTTACTGTTTACGTGCCTCTGAGCAAATCCCAAAATGAGCAGAATGATCCTGAGCTCTGACCTTTGTTTTTGACAGCTGTGTGCGGGGATAAAAGCTAGACTGCAGCTTTAAAATGTCAGCAAACCCCAGAGAGAGAGTTTTTTTGTGAATTTTCAGTGTTGTCTGGGGGTTATAAGCTCGTGCATCTGGTGTGGGAAGGTTGTGCTTTAGTGGCAGCTTCCTCCGTATGTTGGTGTTTTTAAAAAAACCCCATCTTAACTGGGGAAAGCACTAGAGGGAGCTAAGGCATTACTGAGACATATTAAAATCATTGCTCTCTCTCTGTGTCTGTCTGTCTCTCATCTACAGTGACTAAGAGCATCCAACAACAGAGAACATGGCAGAGTACTCTCATTACCTCAACGAAGAGGGAAAACATTACCAGGTGGCAGAGATCCTAGCTTAAATAAACAGAGCAGAGTCGAGACAGGGACAGAAGCAAGCGGGATTTGCCCGACTGTCTGTGCTGTGACTGCACTATAATTAAAAAGGGTTACTGGGGTGTTACTGTAATCATATAAGAACACACAGTGTAATATTATAATAGCATGTAGAGCATGGATGCCAACTTTTGGACCTGGTAGCATATCGTTGTGGATTCTTTTCTATTGACTCTACATAGTAATTCCACATATTTACAGAAAACTTCAGATTTTTTGTGGAAAGTTTGCAAAGCTAAGAAGTTGTTTTTGTTTTGGTGCCATTTTGGTTAAATGTTTGTGTCATGGTGTCATTTTGGTTTGGCATATTTTCTTCTGTCATGCACTAGTTAGATGTTTTGTTTTGGTGCCAATGTTGTTCATTGTTTCATGCCACTGACTGAAACTTTCTTATATACTTAAGTCATGTCATTAATATATTCATTCACATTTTTTAGACCCATTTCCATTTTATTGTCTGTTTTCTTGTCTTTGTGATAATATATTTTTAAGCTAATCTAATTGGGTTATATAATGGTTTATTTAGCTTATTATCTATTTTCTCAACCCATAAAGGAACACTTAATCCTTACTTATTCTGAAAGATCAACACATTTTGAGACACATGTTTTACCCCACCCCCTGTTTAGCATTGATAAGCAGTATATAAACATTTTATAAATGGTTTATAACACACTATAATATAGTTAGCAAATATAAGATCATTTTAAGTATATTATATTAATAAACACTTAAACTGTCCCTAGTTTATAGCTCCTTATAACTACATTGTAATGTGTTCTAAACAATGTATTATTTTGTTATATAGTGCTCTTTTTCATCTTTGTCAATACATTTGTTTAAATAAAAACAGTAACTCCAGAGAGGAGACGTAAGAATGTGCAGCAGTGTGTCGGAGGGTTGATGTCAGAGCTGGTGACTTCATGGTCTCCAGCTCTACAGCATCCAAGAGACTGTCAAGGGCGAAGGCGTGGAAAAGGAAAGAAACACTCAGAAAACATGCAGTAAGAATTAAGGATGAGAAGCAGAGATGGATCAACAGGCTGCGCACCGACATCACGGGCAGTGACTTAGAACATGGTGTCCTTCACCTGCTGTAACACACAATCCATTCACCATTCACTACAGAGAAATGGATCAGTAGTAGTTGATGCGTTCAAGCCCCTTTCTGGTTCCTACCTACCGTGTGTGTAATCTATCATAGGGGGAGGGAGAGGCTCCACACCAGCAGCACGCAGGGGCAGCCATCAGCGTAAGTGTAGGAGGGGTAAAAGAGGAAGCTCTCCACCCACTCTATCCCCCCTCTTTTACCTTCCTTCCTTCTCTCCCCCTCCCACCATAGCTCACTCCCTCTCTCCCTCACTCACACACAGCTCTCTCGCTCAGTCTCAGGACTCACGGCGGACTCTGAAAGCGAAGATGCGGGCGCTCGGGGCCGTGGGAGTCGTGGGTGTGCTGTGGGCGCTGCTGGCCGCTCTGGTGCCCGGTGGCGTGTCGGAGCTGGTGACGCTGGTGCAGGAGCCGGTGAAGCACGAGTCTAGCCTGCTGAAGCCAAAGGTTATGATCGCCATTGTGGCTCGTAACGCGGCGCACAGTCTTCCACACCACCTGGGCTGCATCGAGAGGCTGGAGTACCCTAAGGAGCGCATAGCGATCTGGTGAGAGACCCACAAACAGGGATGCAACGGTGACTTTAGTGGGCTGGCGCGACTCTTACAATAAGTTTTCAAACAATGTTGTGCAAAGGTTTCTGCAAGTATGAGTACTTTTCCTATTACCATGGACAGTTTTAGAGCAATAGCCGTCTTTTTCCCCCATCAAATGCGCACTTTCAGCAGGCTCTCCTCAGAGTGCACACAGTGCATGATGCGATGTGATCTGCAGTGGAGCGTGTTGTAATGAAAAGCAGCGTGTGTCCGCGTTAATTATAATAACACATTGTCAGTATCGGCTCGCAGACCTGTTGCTGCGTTTTTTTTACGATGCACTTACCTCGCGTGTCTGTCAGCATCCAAATTGCACACTGTGGGAGAAGATGAAAGAGCTGCAGTGCATGTTGGGTTAACCCTTAATCACGGTTCAAACCGTCTGATTCAGCACAAACCTGTGGAAACGGGGCTTTAAAACAGCAGGGCTGCCAGGTATGAACAGGGGGGCCTCACCCCAGGTAGGGTCCTGTAGTGTGTTTTGGTCTCATATACCAGATAATATAATCAAAGAGGGACTCTGCAGGTGAAGGGATGAAAGGAGACATTGAGTTGGTCTGACAGCAGGACTGAAGGTGGGGGTGGGGAGTTAGGGGTGAGTTCTGGGAAGTCATGCGTAAAGTGTGTGTGTGTGTGGGTGGCTGTGTGTGTGCCTTTGTATGGTCTGCATGGGGGTCATGCAGGCTGGTGGATCAGATAAACAACCAAAGGAAGAGACTGAGGGATTTCTGATTAGAGGCAGGTTGAAAGTGCAGATGTGAAGAATGTGAGATGGGTCTAACAGTCACATGCAGCTCTGGTGGTGGATGTTTGCAATGCCTTTCCCCTCGATGTCCGTATCCCAGAGACACTTTCTGCTGTTTTGTTTCCCACCCTTCCCTTTGCTTGAATGTCTTGCTATTGTTTACAGAGTGACTGTCTGTTTCTAATTCAGAGACCCTCACTAAAACACACACACATGCTGGAGAAACTCAATACAGAGAGGGCCCTGCTCTCTGGAGCAAAGTGCCAAAGTGACTAAGCTAACATGGCTTTGTTAGCGGTTTAACTAACAGAGGAAGGGCCCCATCAGTTATGAGTGGCATCTCTCTGCCCTGCAGTCAGTGCAGCCAGGGGGGAAAAACGGCTGTGTATATTTGAGGCAGATAAGTCCTTTGTGTCACACAAGTATGTTTGTTGTATCAGCAAAGTGTCACTGAGACAGACACATAAAGTCCAAGTCATCGGACTGTTTTATTCAGGCAATTAATTTTTATTTCAGCAGCCACATAGTCTTTCCACTACTGTGGCCTTATTGACCACACTCATCAGCTGTCATAAAGTATTCTGGTATAAGACTTTATGACGCACTATGCTTTAAATGCAGAAACATTATTAGTGAACAGCCAGCCTATTTAGCACATGAGGAAATTGAGTGTGCAGTGTGAGCGTCGTCCAGTAGACCATTAAATGATCAGATGAAAATAAGAGCTACTGAATAGTGATTCTGTAGTATGTTGTTTCTGTGGTGATTATAAATGTGAAGAAGTAGCTGTTGGAAACAGAAATCCTTTTAAAGTGATGGTTATTAATGATTGGTTTTAAAAAAACTTAATTGGCCTTTTGTGGCAAAATAAGAAAATGTCACCTTTTACACAACATAACTCATACAGCACTGTGCTTCTTTGTTTCTCTGTCGTAATTATTACTGCCCAACGTGCAGGCCAAGCCACCCAATAAATGCCAAATTGTAATTCAACTCTCGCTAAAAGCATTAATCCTCATTATAGCATTGTGCAGTGTGTTACAGAGCACTAAATGGTTGTGATATGACAATCAGGACAGTTGTAAAGGACTTTTATTTCAACTTAATTTAACATTCCTACTGGAAAAAAACATGGCATGGCATTTTTGTCTTTATTTGACAGTACAAAGTAGTGAGAAGCTTCGGGGAAGTAGAGAGAGGGGGATGACGTGAGTAGAGGGACCCCAGCTGGACTCAAGCCAAGGACTTTGTGGTTATATGATATTCACCCGTAAAGCAGCCAGGTTTCTCCTCTTCACTACTACCCACAATTTGTCTTTAGATAGATCATGGACAGACTCGAAAGAAACAGAAAAACAGTTAATACCACCAGTGTCGGCTGTTAAGCTCCAGTTTTTTGTGTGGGGACACAATGTTCCTCACAGTAGTTCCTCTGTGGAGCTTCAGACTTGAGCAAAGGAGTGTTTTTCCCCTTCATCTCCCCTCTACTCATTTCAAACATGCAATCCAAGGGAGACAGAGCGAGGAGGAGGAGTAGAGAAGAAGGATGTAGCTGATTAAATATAATAATAAAGTTGGTTTTATTGTGGCAGGAGCTCAGCTACCCTTTAACCTCCACCTGTGGGACCAGAGAAAGGTAGTTTTTTTCCTGCTCTGTGGTTGTACTGCACTTGTGTGAATGTGCATGTGTATGAGATCCCTGCTCTGGTCTTAAACGAAACAATTCTGCAATACATCATGTATGTTTCCAAAGACCTAGTCAGGATTTGGACCGTCTGAGGATGTTGGGAGGACCAAAGTTTCTAGTATGAGCCTGTTCACAGGATAATCTCCACTGATCATCCCAGTCAGGTCTCCTCCACACCCCTGTTACCTCAGTCTCTGACTCACCCTGAAAGTTGCGAGGTCAGTACAATCTGCCTTCAGAAGTTTTTGCCTCAGCAAGTGGGTGCAGGTCTTAGAGAGAAGTAGCAGAGCGGTGACAAATACTCTCACACTGCTGTTAAAGAATGAAAGAATGCAGGAATTTAGAGAAAGAGGGGGAGGGTCGGGCGGAGAGAAGGTGGTCAACAATGCTGGGAAATTGCCCAGAGGGCATTTAGCAGATTGGTTAATCCAAATTCCCACAGTAGCTTGACCACATCTCCTCTCACTTTGTTCTGTTAGGGTGGCACTACAAGATAATGAATATTGTTTTTCTGAAAGGCAAAGAAGTGTAGAGATATTGGAAAAATGGATAAAGGGATACGATGGCAACCAAGGTTACATAGTCACACAGTTTTAGACCTAATTGGACTCCTCATGAGTGAGAAGTTAAGTTAAGAAATCAGCAGGTTTTATCTTTTGCCAGTTAACAGTCGAGTTTCACACCCGGCTTGCAGGAGTTGCTATTTTTAGTATACAGCTTCAAAGGAAATCATAGAGGATTTCATAAGCAGAGAGCTGTGTGTTTGTCTTAACACCCAAGGCACAATGCAGACAATTCTCTTCTCTCTAAAGTTTCGCCCGGCGTGCTATTCTTCTGCTCCTGACGCTGCTTGTTGCTGGCTGCCTGCTGTTTACTGCCTGCCGGCTGGGTTCATGTAGTGGAGTGCTTTCCCAGGTGCTGAGCTGGGGTTGAGATGATGATTTGTGGACTTTTGAGAGACAGACTGAACCATAAAGAGGATCTCGGAGCAGTGACATCATCAGCCTTCCCAGCAGGACTGGCTTTCTCGCTCTCACAGTGTCATGTTTTATTGTCTTGTTTACTCATTTATCATATAACTGCTTATTCAATATTTATGACCGTCATTGTACTTTATAGTCAGAGACAAGTATGGGGATTGTATGAATTTACACTGGGTAACTTTTAACAACCAACAATCCCTATTATTATTCAATCACTGGTAGAACAGCTGTAAACCCTGACGCACCCTAAGGTACAATGTGACTATATTAGTTAAGAATTTTCCACAGCTGCCCAAATACATGCTGAATGCCTCAGTGACTGATGGCATGTGTGGACTGTGGCTCCTGTCAGACACTGTGTGAAGTTTTATGTAATTGTATCCCGTATCTACTATATCACGTCCTGAGTAGATTGATGTGAGATTATTAGATGCTCCATACCCGATCCAGCTCCACTCAAGCATTTGATAGAAATCATTTGCCCCCTGTGATATGATGTAAAATGACATAAGCAATATTTAAGTTATTTTGACAAGTGCACCAAGTTAATAAACGAACAATAAATGGACCATAAAAAATTAGGCATGAATGTTAAGCGAATGTCATTTTGACTATATGATTTATGCTGGCTGCAGGGTTGTGCTTTGTAGAGGCTTGCCCTTCTTGTATCAAGTGCCAAATTTTACTTTTTAAAAATGTTTTCATGTTTGTTCACTTGGTCTTGCTCTGTTTTCACTTTGGGGCAAAAATTAACCCTATAAGGTCATATTCAGACTGACAATGGTAATAAAACCCCAAAAAAACTAACTGCAGGTGCATATCCAGGGCAAACCCCCAACTGAAAATATGTTCCTGCATACCTGTGCATGCTAGAGGTGCCTGTTTTAGTTTCCTGGCTCTGTTTTGCAGAAACTCTGTAAATGCCACTGTGTAGCAGATCTATTGTTCCTTATTTCAATTCCCTCTGACTGACAGATGTTGAAATAGAAGAAAATGGGAAGAATCAAACAGGCTAAAAAGGTTATCAGTGTTGTGATGTTGGATAGCCGCCCCAGGGGTTTCCCAATGCCAGGTGTGTTACCTCAGTGACCATTCCTCTGTGGGAGTACTCCCGCGAAGCACAAGTTGTTCCTGGTTTTGTCACGCAGGGGTTTTGGCCATAAGAGAACAATTTATTAAAGTGTATGGAATAAATTATCAGGATGGGATAGACCATTGTGTGTTATCTGGTGCCGACAACATGGGCATTTGTGAACGATTAGCAGCATATGCTTTTGGTGTTTGTCAATACCTATTAGATCACAGCACTGGCGCTCTGCACTAAAATGAGTGGATTTGATTATCTTCAATGTTCTGGTGCAAGTATGTCTATGAATGTTCAATGTGTGTCTCTTCTCACATATGCCTGTGTGTGTTTGAATGCCATTACACACATAATGGGTGTTTCTGCTCTGCTCCTCTGGCTCAACCCGTTTTCCATTCACTTCTCTAATTACCTCATAAGGCCCACAGTGAGCCAGAACCTCCATGTGTAGAGTAACAGGCCGCAATCATCTCTGACCTCTCAATCAGTATCACCTGAGGAGTCGTAATCTGCAGTCATATCCAATCTGTGGGAAACTACAAAGGTTTTTAACATCTGCTTAGGTATTTGACATAATCTCCAAAAATGCAGGGTGACATTTCCCAGATAAGCAGCTTGTAATGACACAAACTCACTGGAGCCAAGGAAGATGCTTGTATCTTCTTTCTGGACTGTAGCACAGTTTGCTTTGAAAAACAGAGGTAAACAACTGCTACCCAAATCAACATTTTACAGAACATTTGACTTCAAAGTCACCTGCTCATTTACAAACACGACTAGTTTAAGTTGAGTCTCAGATGGCTTCAAATAAAACGCACATCTGGCAGCACCTCATCGCCGATGTGCCGTAAGAAAGTCACCCATTGCTTCTCCCGACTGATTCATCTACATCTGGAGAGTGTTCCCTCCATATCCAACAGACCTGATATTTGAGACAAATTGCTTGTGTCACTTTGGGCAGTGAACTTTAACCACTGAAAAAGTTGAAGTTCCCAAGAGTGTCTTTTTTAAATGATGTAAATAACTTTAATTGATAATTGAATAAAACAATATACAAGGATGGAAATAGTGCCTCTTTTGGGCACTATTTTCAACCGTGGATTAATACACATTTGGTAGTCTTGTAACTGTGTACAGCAGCAGGACAGTGAACGTGCGATTGACTCAGAATAAACTACAGATTCCTGTGTTCATCGCAATGGAGGAAACTGTCAGGCAGTAACGGTGTGGCCCCTTCATGTGTTTGCCGTGAAGAGGATGTGATATACGGTTGGGGAGTGACACATCACTTTGAAAAGAGCATACAGTCTACCTCAAAATGTACTGACTAGCCTCATACAGCTCAAATACCTGCATGGTATCTGTGCAAATAAAGAGATTTCACACCTAATGATGGGGTGCTATTAGCAGAAATTACTATGTGGCCCAGTGTCCATTTTCCAAGCAGTGACTTCAGAGCGTAACCTTTGCCAGCTCTTAAACCAGCAAACGCTCTGTAAAGCCGAGGGAATGCAGCTGACGATGGTGAACCTGCCAACAGTAAAGCCCTATCATCTGTGGCCTGTAGCAAGAAGGTATTCATGGGAAACCTTTCTTTGTAGACCTGACATATCTGTTCAATCAAGTGCAGTAAACAAAGAGAATTGATTTTCCAATCCCTGAGCTCCCTCTCTCTTTCTCTCTTTCTCCCCTGGAGTGAAAATGGCTGTTCCTGGACTTGGCTCTCGACTGTGAATTCTTGCTTAGATGCCCCATGTGTTCCAGCACACTTCCAGCAGTATTGTCAGAGCTTGGCAGCACAGCAACGATAGAGCTGGCAAACCCTGAAACACAGTGGTATCATGGTATGAGCACACTCATGTGGAGAGGGGAGGCCTGGGTATGGAATGAGATTAGGTGAAATAGAGGCAGAAGTGAAACGAGAGCGAGAGAAACAGGTCCACTGTTCATCAGTCAGTGTTTATAGCAATGTTTTTATGAACAGTGGCGTATTCATTAGAAAGACTCATGTTGTCATAGAGGAAATA
Organism: Morone saxatilis; assembly: GCF_004916995.1. Classification (NCBI taxonomy): domain Eukaryota; kingdom Metazoa; phylum Chordata; class Actinopteri; family Moronidae; genus Morone; species Morone saxatilis. The sequence continues at coordinate 17,411,748 of NW_023339674.1, read as the reverse complement.
TAATTTTAGCACCATCTGTCTGTGTGTGTCATTAATTTCACTGCTTAACCACTGTGTTCCCTCTCCTTCCCTACCTCCCCCGGTCCTCTCATTTCCTCCCTCTTTCCTGACATCCCTCTGTTCCTCCATCACTTCTTCCATCTGTTTCTGTAGGTTTTCTCTCTCTTTTAAACTCTTCTTGTCCTCTTTCACAATCAGAGTATGTTTCAAATAATGACTTACAGTGATTGCATGACTGAACTTGCTTTGGGTGTTTACATAATGTAAATAGTTTCTTGTGTGAGAGAACTAAAACAAATATGGAAACCATTCAATATCCATTATTGACATGACAGTCAGTTTTTAGAGCAAATATTTTGGGCTTTCTTGAAAAAAAAAACAACCGAGCTAAAATCAAAGAAATTGTGGAAATCAACTGGGAGATGCTTTTATGAGGACTGAGCTTGAACTTTAACTTGACTTGTGTCCAGAGGGTTTACTAAATTGGTCTAGAACTGCAGGGAAAGATGATGCTAGATTGCAGACATACAAAAGTAGATCATTAGCATATAGTGACATACCTTCAGAGTTTTTTTTACTGAAACCAAAGAGATAAAAAACTCAGGCCCAGGGCAACCTTTCTTGGTGGCCAACCATGGTACTGCAACTTAAAATCTTCTTTTTATTTTTTATTTGCAAATTTTTGAAAAGAAATCAGTGTGTAAAACACATATGCAGGTGAAGTAGAATTAGCTGATTTAAAACCTCACCTAAATTTAAATTTAGTGTTAGAGAATTCAGTAAAACTGTTAACAGGGCACCTATGACTGCAAACAGGGTTAATTAATCTTATACACCTTTAAACCATGAAAATGTAATGTTTTTATTCTTTGTAAAACTTTTGTTTTGAAAGCTATATTTAAGTGCGTGACATTATCGCAGTGTAAAGCCCATGGGAAAAGACGTTTTGTAAAAGCTAACAAGAAAGACAGAAAACGTTTTGGGTGTATTTGCTGGTTGAACAGCAACAGGGGTCTTACTGGTCTGTACAGATACCACTGCAGCATCTCTTGTTTCAGCCCAGGCTCACTAGGAATTACTACATATTCATATTGGACAATTCTGAAGTATAAAATCACATGCGTCCAATGCAAATGTTCAGCGTAAAGTAATAGTGTAGAGGTTGGGATGGTGAATGGATGCAGTCCGTCTCCTACCAACAGTCAATGCTGGCTTTCTTTGATATTTAACCATGCTGAATATCTTCTCCTTGTCTTGAATATGAATACTGAATATCACACTTGAGTGCAAGTCTGCCGGCCCTAGCTACTTTTGTTGACCCTGAAAGTCATGAGGAATTCAGTAAGGAGATCCCGCCTTACCAACCTCTCCTTCCACCCTCCCTTTCTCTCTTCTTGTCCGTTTTCCCTCCATCTCTCTAGCCATCCAACCCCTCCTCTTTCTCCTTTGCCCCGCTCGACCATCAAGAGGCCTGCAGCCACGTCAGCCTCCACATGAGAGACTATACTGCAAAGTCAACACAGAGACACACACAAGCATGGTTATTATGTTTTAAAGGCATCTATGCTCAGGTCTGAAAGAGGCATTCTTGCTTCTTAATTATATGCAGCACCCAGTCATTATTGGCAGTGATATTAGATAGTTTATTTGATCAACAGTCAGCTGACACTGGCCGGCTGGAGCCTTTCAGACCTGTGTTTACCTAAAAGGGCCAGTCTAAGGGACAAGCCTCTGTGTTTAATGCCAGATGTCAGCCTTCGACACACTCCCTGTTATCTGACACAATCCTGCAGTGGATATACCTAATAAGTGGGAGGGAGACAGCCAGAGAGAGTGATGAAGTGGGTTGATAATGACGAGGTGCGGCAGATGCAGATGTGACCAATGTATTACTACATTTTACTGCAAGATTGCCAAAACCAAATAGGCTTCACAGCAATTTTGATAATTTTGACAAATATACAATATTTATTTTACATTTATGTAGAAACTACATGTTTTGTCTTCCAATTTTCCATTATATCTGCTCATAAATGCTGATGATCATACTGTACACTGGCAGCTGCAGCACTGATCAAGGACAGGTAGATGCTATGAAATACTAGAGATAACAAGAGAGATCAATGCATGTCAGGTAAGAAGAGAAGAAATATATGGACATGCATGAAATGATAGAGAAAGGGAGTGGTGTGATGTGTAGGTGAGGCCTGGGAAGCATGTGTTATCCAGATGCTGATCATAAAGAGAGAAAGGGGAGAGGAAGCCCAACCCGAGAGCTTCAGGCAACAGAATAATGAGGCTGCAGCTTACAGTAAACTTCAAAACACGAATGAGGAGATTCGGCACAAGGCAGGAAAGAGAGATATAGAGGTATGGAGGAGTGATGAGAGGGATATAAGCCCAAGAGCCCAAATTATTGTATCTTTTTTATCATGTATATAGATGGACAGTCAGATGGACAAATAATAATCCTGTAGTTTCAGAAACATCAGACACAGTTGAAGTGTTTGGCAGGAACTGCCAAGCCTCTTTGCACTGAGGTCACAGTACAGTACAGCTGCAGTGGCTTATCTTGCCTGAAGGTTGAGGAAATTGAAGAGAAGGAGCACATAGTTGCCTCCTGAAGAAGGACGAACGTGTCTAAAATAAAAGGAGATGGATGCGCTATTGAATAGAAAGCACAAAATGAGGTATATCTTAATGTGAGGATGAATTTACTACAGGCTTGTTTTCTTGTCTGTGCTTTCCCCTGATTAAGCAGACATATAAACAAAAACACTGTGTGCATGTGCTGCTTTCACATACTAAATTCTAGCAATTTGTCTCTAATACTAAATGTATCATCCTCAATAGATGCATTTTTTACTTTTATCATCCTGCATCCTGTGATGTTTTAGCCCCAAAAGCATCATAACACAGTTGGGGTAATGCTTCTATTTTATTGACAAAATTTGCTTATTTATTGAAGTAATTGTTTCCACATTTCTATTTATGGAGGTTTGTATTCTTCTTTGTAGAAAACCTTCAACCTTTACTGACTGATTACCTAGACACAGGAAGCATGTGTCCTGCCAAGAAGAGCCTGTAAAAATACGAGATTTACATTCCGTCTGATTTTGTGAGCCAACAAAAAAAAAAGCCTCATTAACATTTTAATGTGATATCTGTAAAACAAAGTTAGTCCGATCATTTATAAGTTTGGAACAGCTCTTAATGAGCTCTGTGAGAAATTAACCAAAATGTTAATTCTTTATCGATGAGAACATTTTAGGACAATTCTGCACGTTTTTAGTTTATGTCCAGCAATAAAATAATGTGATGCAAACACAAATTCCTCTTTTTCTTTCTTTCACCCCCCCCCCTTTTCCCCTCTATTCACCACTCCTCCTTGCTCGCTCATATGTACTCTTGTATATATACTGTATGTTCGCACATACTGTACCATGTATTGTCCTTTACTTTCCTTCCCATAAGTTCCTTCCATTTAAATCCCTGCCTGGAGCCGAGTCTGTCATTGGAAGATGGCGTGTAGGAACACATTTATTTCCCTTAGCGATGTGCAGTTTAGCAGTTAAAAAAGTGTGTAAATATGTGTGCACATCTACTCATTACCAACGAGTCAGGTGTTTCGGTGTGTTTCTAGCCTACGATAAAATAAAAACTTCCTCTTATGAGCACTTATGCACAAACGTACACATGTATGTACTTGCATACGTGCATGTTTTAACCTTTTACACACACTCAGACAGACACATTTAAAAGTGCAAACCACCACTTGTGCAACAGATAAATCACCAGTCACACTGTTGTAAAAACAACATTCCCAGGACACAAAAATTAACATCCTTATGTTTTGTCACACATCTGCAAGTGTAGGCACGCACACACACACACACACTATTAAAATTATTGATCACTGGGTCTCCTTCAGGCCTCTCTCCAGCTGCTGGTTCTGTTTGATGAGCTGTTTATCAGTCTGACTGAAGATTATTGAAATTCCAAACATAAGAGCGCTCGACCTCTTTCTGACTAATCCGAAAGTGTGTAAAACAAGACTGTGCACGTTTATGTGTGACTTCTGCATTTGTTTGTGTGATGATATAAGCATCTGTGTGCGTGTCTGTGTGAAAACAGGTGTTTCTGTATTGCTATTTGTGCTAAATGTGGGTAAATGAAGAGTGTCAACACTGTTATCTTCTATGTTGAGAGTGTACTTACTGAAAATAAGAGGAGACGGTGGACAAGTGTGTGTAAGTCTATCTATGCCAGTCTAAAATTGGGTGCGATTTTGGAGAGTGTACAGCGAGGAATATTACAGCAAGCAGTGGAAAACTCCATCTCACTAAGAGAGTGTGTGTGTGTGCTTGTATGCACACATTCAAGTACAGGCCCCTGCCTCACAATCTGTTGACCTTTCCTCTTTAAAAGGCAATTTAGATGCATAGACAGGTGACATTTCAGATGTGTAGTTACGATGCACAGTGATACAGGCTCTTTTACAGTTTTAATTTCACTAGCACAAATTCATATATACACACACTCACCCCTCACATACAGTAATCACAGTGTCGTCTCTGAGTGGAAATCTCTGTGAAGAAACAGCGATGCAGAGTGCAAACCACAGCAGTGACAAATCAGCAGCTGGACCTGTGCTAACGTTTAAACTGACATCATTTGCTTACATTTACTGTATGACTGTCTGTGTATACTGGTGTTCTGTCAGTCTGAACAATATTTCTGTCAAGTTGTTGTAAAATACCTTCAGCTCATGGACGTCCTTGTCCAGCACCCACAGATATTGTTAGAGAAGTGGCAGCTGTCTCTAGAGTTATGTCTGTCTGTGTGGTATTACCCAGAGTGCTGCCTCAGAGTAAAGTCTGTCGGCACTTTGACTCCTCAGACTTTGTCCGTGCTCCAGGAGTGAAGTTAATTAGGCAGTAAGGAAGCTTTACAACGCTGAGGCGGCCTGCTGTAATGTCAGACAGTACTTGCACAAATCTGGAAGCATGAACGTCTTCTTCCCTGTGTTACAACCTCTTCCTCAGGCTAATGACAATTCGCAGCATTCTGTGTTATGTATAACTCCACATTGTTTCTGCACAGACACAGCTGTTTACATCGCGAGTGTTTAGCAGATGCATTTCAACAGGCAGCGTGAAACTGTGGCAGCTCTTTCATGCGACGGATGGCCAAGTTTCCTTTGTTTGAATGACATCCTGTGTTTTGGGGTTTCAGGGCAGCAACAGACCATAATATGGATAACACCACTGCCATGCTAAGAGAATGGCTGAAAAGAGCACAGCATGTCTACCACTATGTGGAGTGGAGACCCATGGAGGAGCCACGGTGAGTCACAGTTTCCACAGGAATCATTTATTAGCATCTATTCAAACCAATTCAGACTTCTTTCCTGGAGTTGTTCTGGTTTTCTTACATAATTATTGCTTTCTAAAAGGATGTTAAAGACCAATCAAATACCCTTTATCTCTGTATCAGGTCCTACACAGATGAGTGGGGTCCGAAGCACTGGCCTCCTTCAAGGTTCAACCATGTGATGAAGCTGAGACAGGCAGCGCTCAAGGCGGCTAGGGAACGATGGGCAGACTACATACTAGTAAGATTTTTTAATGTTATGATGAATGAGCCATAATTCAGTCAGAGACATGTCAAAGCAATACATTTTAATTAAAGTTAAGTAAAAAAAAATGCTTAACATTTTGTAGCACTTTCAGGTCAGACTCTATGTTGATGAAAAAATAAATGCTGCCATTAGTCTTTGTTGTCTTGAAATGATTGTATTTTATTCTTAAAAATACAAGTATCCTGAAACAGACCTCACACAACAGTCTAAGAGGGGCTTGCATGGCTGTTCTTAGTTATCTAGTTGATCCAGCATAACATGTAATTAAGACATGGTCCCCAATCTCTCCAACTAGACAGTCTGAACCTCCTCACATGCTTGGCACAGTATAAAAGGTCAGTTAACCATGAAAATGCAGAAATATATACATTTTATACTTTAAACTACTTTATTTATTTATACTTTATTTATGGAAGCCGTGAAAGGCAAGTGAAGTGACATTTTGTGAGAACAGGTGATATGTTTTCTCAGGAGCATTAAATGATGAAATGAAAAAATTAACTTGTTTTCACAGATAAAAAAAAAAATTATGGTAGTTTTGTATCACATTGTGTATTCTTAATTTTAAAATACATTTCCAGTGCTCATCAAGCAAAACTGTGTAACTTAGTAACTTTTAAGTAAATGTCCATATCTTGATTAGAATTAGAAATAGGGACAAATTTAATAAACCACAAGTCTCTCCAATTTAATTTCAGAACTGATATGATATGATCAGTGCCTTGACCTCTCTGTCCCTCTCCTCTCTGTAGTTTGTAGACAGCGACAACCTGTTGACAAACCCCCGTGCGCTCAACCTGCTGATGGCTGAAAACCTGACCCTGGTGGCTCCCATGTTAGAGTCGCGCTCACTCTACTCCAACTTCTGGTGTGGCATCACCCCACAGGTAAAGTTTGTTTCAGTTCATACATCTGCCCTTCCACTCAGCGAGATGTCTTACCTGAACCAGGTGTCCTTCACCTATCTGTCAGGGTTACTATAAGCGAACCCCAGACTACCAGCCGATCAGGGAGTGGAAGCGGCTCGGCTGCTTCCCTGTTCCAATGGTGCACAGCACCTTCCTATTAGACCTCCGTCGTGAATCCAGCAGGGACCTGGCCTTCTACCCTCCTCACCCAGACTACAGCTGGGCGTTCGATGACATCATGGTGTTTGCTTTCTCGGCACGTCAAACAAGTCAGTGTGAAAACTCAACTCACAACAAACGACTACATTTATTGCAGGGCTGCAGATGCCTCATGACAGCTTCACTTTGAAGAACCGAGGACTGTCAGTGACTTCTTAAATTCATTAGTCGTTTTTACAAAGTGGTTTTAATCTGCATAATAAAACTGTTTCTTGGTTTTATGCACATGCACAAGATTAAGGCAGATTAGCGAAAGAGAAAAATGGATCCATGTGTTTGTCTTGACTGTTTGTAAGTGTGCAACAATATTAGTGTTTGTGGATTTGTGTTTGATGTGAGTAATCATCCGTAGGGAACAAACAGCCATTAATTTTCCATTCCATAGACAACAAGGGTGTGCGGCATTTGCCTGCCAACTAAAAAGTAAACATATAAAAGCATTCACACAAACACAGAAATTCAAACACAAAGACACTAACAGAAACACAGAGGAATAGTTTCTTCCTCTATAACAATGGCTAAAAGTACAGATACATTTACAGATAATAGGGAGAATATTTCACTTTTGAAAGAAGAGATAATTCATTATTCTTCTTACAAATAAAATGTTGAGTTTTTACGTACTCACTCGGTCTGGTATGACTAGTAGCTAACTGCTGGCTAATGTTAGATGATTTTCCTGTGCAATTGACATCACTAATAAATACACTGACTTGTGAATTTTCTCTACATCTGCTACTGCCACACCACATTTTAGCATTCACTATTTTCCTTTTAAATGACATGGTTAAACCCATGTCATGCTAAATCCAATGATCAAATAAAATAATCAAGTTATGAAACAGACATTAACAGACAACACACATTATGGATATTGAGGAGTTTTTCTTTTCTTTTTGTGCTGTTTGCAGTTTGTGGGACAAGGAATGAGGACTCAGGGTGGTCTAATATGCATGTTTATTTGAAATGTTTGGGTCGAGAGGTTGTATTTAAATAACCCTGTGTATGTGTGTGTGTTTGTGCATGTGTGCGTTTCAGATGTGCAGATGTATGTTTGTAACAGAGAGCACTACGGTTTCCTGCCCGTCCCTCTCAAAGCACAGCAGAATGTGGAAGATGAAAGAGAGAGTTTCATACACACCATTACGGAGGCTTTGAGTGAGTGCACACACACACACACACACACAATCACGTTCCAGCTGTTGTGACTTCACTATCCGTCACTCTCTGATTATTTTACCTCTCATGGTTGTTTCTTCTAACTTCTTGACCTCCGTGATCCTTCGTGATTGCATCCTGTCAACCCTCTTTGCTTTAATCCCTCTCCTCTGTACTGTCTCCTCCTCCCTCTCTCTGTTTTTACAACCCCCACCTCCCTCTCACTTTCTCACCCTTTTGACCTCCTCCACTGCTCTTCTCCCTGCTCAGATTCTAAATAAACCAAATTAAATAAACCACCACAATCCAGAGGAAATTCAGTTATTTTATAATCCTGTTTTTGCTGTCTTAACCTTTCGCCTCCTTTTCTCTCTCTGTCAACAGTTGACCACGACATTGAGCCCTCTGAGCACCTGTTCTCTCTGCCATCACCGCAGGACACGATAGGCTTTGACAAAGTGAGTTGAGTGTGATGAACTCCTCAACTTCTGTCCCTCTGTATATTTGCTGTTGATCAGCATCTCCCACGTCCTGTTTTTGTTGCAGTTTTTCTCTTTTCCTCGTGTTTCCATGTTCCAATTCTTCTCTTTGACCCCAACTTCTGTTTTTTGTTTCTTTGGCTTTCGACTAAATTAACATGTCTCCATTTTTTCCTGTTTAAATGTTTAGATTTTCCTGATTAATCTGAAGCGTCGGCTGGACAGAAGAACCAGGATGATGAAAACAATGGCTACGCTTGGTCTCCATGCCACGCTGACAGATGCAGTGGACGGCAAGTAGGTCACAAACACAAGGCCGTGCATGCGCTTGACAAACCGAACTGAAGGCTGATTTAATCTCCTCACACTCTCTGTGATAAAGTCTTGTGAAGTTTAATTTATTCTGCACCGCAACAAAAGCAAGCATTTTTCTACCTGAAACATTTGATACTGCGCTCCCTGAATGTCAAATAGTAAGATAATGTCATCCTGTCTGTCACTGCTTTCCCTGACATCTACATCCACACATTCTGTCTTAACAGTGATTTGGTATTTGTAGCAATATGCTAGACTTGCTTTCCCTCCTCAGGCTTACTTTAAGCCACTGCAGAGAATGTCCTAATCCTTCTTCTAGCCATTGTTTGTCTGGCAAAATGTATTACTTGTTGCAGCTTGCTGAGTTTGACTTTGGTGTATTTTGCAGGGTCTGTTTTCACTGCTGACAGACTGAGCTGCATAATGACAAGTGTAGTTATAAGAAATATCCTCTTGTATATTCCCGGTACTACTACATTCCCTTTCTCCCTCTCTCTCAGGGCTCTTAATTCGTCCCAGCTGCAGGCCTTGGGAATAGAGATGATGCCGCACTACAAGGACCCTTACTCTGGTCGAGTCCTGACCCGAGGGGAGATCGGTTGCTTCCTCAGCCATCACTCTATATGGAAACAGGTGAGAGCAGGGATGTGGGAAAGAAGTTTTGTGTAGTAAACAGGTTGAACATCTTGTGAAAGCACAGATTGAACCTGCTGAAGAGTGCAGGAATCCAAATAGCCTCCGTGTTATGGGTTTGCCTAAAAAGACAGGAAAGACAGGAAACTATTATTTAAAATCCCATTATTAATCAAATCTATAGTCTATATTACAAAAGTTATATTTTAAGTCACATTTATAAATCAACTTCCAGGCCAACAAAAATCAGCTGGTTTAGTGATTGCTCGTCGTTCTTAATTATGTTAATAACCTAATATCCTGAATCATCACACTAATAAATAGATGCCTATGCACTGCTGCAACACACAGTAAGCTATAGCTGAACTAGCTGTAAGCTAGTTAACGCCATAGGTAACTTCAGCCACAGCGGTGAGCAAAAATAATGCTTTCTGGTGAACAAGTGATTTCCTCTTTGCTGCTGCCACCTGCTGTCTGTCTGCCTGTCTGTCTGTCTGTCTGTCTGTCTGTCTGTCTGTATGTCTGCCTACCTCTAGTTTGCATTTCGTGTTATAATTCTTTAGTGCATATTATACATAAGATTATCTAAGTAAGCACAGGACAGTCATCTCCAGGAATAATGTAAAAGAGAGGAACAATCTGCTGTTGTTTCATTCTAACATGAGTGTTTGTATTTCCTGGCCATCAGGTGTTGGAGCGCGGCCTCGAGAAGGTTCTTGTTTTAGAGGATGACGTGAGGTTTGAGCCCAGGTTTAAACGACGGATGCAGGCCATAATGGATGACATAGACAAAGCCCAGCTGGACTGGGACCTCATGTAAGAACACCCACCCATCCAAGCACACACTCACATTTTTTCTTCCAAATGAATTTGTTAAGACTAAAGATTTGCACCTATTTCTGCGAAGCCTCGTCAACACTCTCTTTCTGTCTCCCCTCTAGCTACGTGGGGCGTAAGCGTATGCAGGTGCAGCAGCCCGAGCAGTCTGTGGATGGTGTAAACAACCTGGTTGTGGCCGACTACTCCTACTGGACACTCGGCTACGCACTGTCGCAGCAAGGAGCCAAGAAGTTAATGGCTGCCGATCCCTTCACAAGGATGCTGCCCGTCGACGAGTTCCTGCCTGTCATGTTCAACAAACACCCCAAGTCAGTCTTTACTTCAGTTTTCTTTGATTTAAAATTACAGTGCTGCATAAATGTAATGTGATATAAAGGCACTGAGTTGTATTTAAGACATGTAATGCAGAAAACCACAAAGCTACAGAAGTATTTCTGTATAATGTTCACAAACACAGACAGAAAAGACCCTTTTAGATGGGAAAATATTTACTGAGGACCACAAATAGAGGATTGCAGGTGCAGTCTTACATACGAAAATATCAGGTAATAGAATAAACAGTAGATGCAAAAGGAAAAGCTACATTTACAGTCAAATGTAAAATGTAGGCATGCATGGATACTGTGCATGCACAAAAACAGACTCGTGCTGAGGAGCTACTGTATGGTAATTATCTATACATAGACACAAACACAAGCCTGTCAGAGACATTTTAGACTGCAGCATACTGTGTAGTTTTCTAGTTTGTTCTCTGGTGGTAGACCACAACCTCCATCCAGTTCAACTCCAAATAACGTTCCCGATATGTCTCTATGTCTATCCTTTTCTCCTTTCCCCTGATTATGTCCCTCTTTCTTTCCAGCACCTCCCCCTACTACTTCTTCTTCTTCTTCTTCTTCTTCTTCTTCTTCTTCTTCTTCGTCTGTGCTCCCTCACACACAGGCATGGATTGTTCTTGGGGTTCAGTGGGTACAGTGCCTTGCACAGGACACACAATGCCTTTTTTTCTCCTTTGAGGCTTCCAGTCGTGCCCTGCTCTCCTCCACCTCCACCTCCACCTTCACCTCCACCCCCACCTCCTCCTCCTCTCTTTCCCATTTTCTACCTTTTTATCCTTTAAGTCAGCCCTCAAGCCTTCCCAGCTCGCTTCTCATTCTTCATTTGTTTTTGTTTTTTAACTTCTTTTACATTCCCTCTCTCTTTTACATTACTTTTTTTGCACACCTACTCCCTCCCTGTGTCACCCACTTCTCCCCCTTCCTTCTCTCTTTTTGAGGAATGTGGGCCAGCACAGCTCTTCCTGCTGGTTGGAGAAGGGGACAGGATTCCCATTGATAGAGGTCTGAGTGTGGGGGTGGGGTAGAGATGGACACTGTGAATGTGTGTGTGTGTGTGTTACTATATAAATACATGGAGATGTGTGTCCAGTGTGCAGTGTATAGTGTATAGATTACTAGTGAATACTCTGTGTGTGTATCCAACAGTAAGAGGTGAGTTTGTTCAAAAGTGAAAGAAATAGGAAATGTGGAAAGGTAGCAAGGAAAATATGTAACATGTATATATATCATATAAATTAACAGCAGGGGATTATGGGCCCTGTGTAAATTATGAATAGTATGTCAGATATGTTGTTTTTTAAAGGGGGAGGGGGTTGTATTGTGAGATTCTCTTCAGACAAACTTCAGTTTCTGCTCAAAAACACACAAACAGAAGCGGGAGAAATACATAACAGTAAACCAAGTGAAAAAAGGCCTCAATGCATGAAAAATATGTGTGAGTTTGTGTTTGTTGGGAGCAGCAGGTCAGCTCCTATGGGCTCTAATAAAGGTGTGGGGTTTCACTGCCCTTGTGGGGCGCTGACAGGTTTTAAGCAGGCGATCAGACGGCAGGGTGCTGACCTCTGTGGTGACCTCTGTCTGCACGAGTGCGACTCCGCCTGGCTGACGTGTCACAAACAGCCCTCATTCCTCCCTGTGACCCTGCTTCAGGCCGACCATCACAGGCTGATACTAGAGTTTGGTGCTGTTTACGGTTTGACACAATAAGATGGTAGCTTACATGATGACAGATGTGATTTTGATCTGCCAGGATTAAATGTTTTTCTGATTTTCTTTATGATAGCTGTAAAGTAACTGAGTATGTTTACTCAACTATTGTACTTAAATGACATGTTGAGGTGCTTTACTTGTGTACCTATATTTTAATATTATATACCTTTATTTATCTATTTAAGACTACAGCTAACTGTTTCCATTATTGCTTCATTTGCAGATTCTTTTCTCATTTGGTCTATAAATCAGAAAAGAGAGAGGAAAGTGACCTTGCTTGTTTTGTCCGAACAGCAGTGTAAAACCCCCAAATCTTCACATTACTGTAACATATGACAGAGAAAAGCATCAAACTGCTAATTAACTGTCTTTTGATTGATTATATGGTATTGGTTTTAGCTCTAATTCTGCTGGTGCTTTTCATTCAGCTGCATTTATCAGGCAGTTGTAGACACTAGTGACTTCAAATCAAAGCTTCATATATTTGACCTATAACACATATGATCAGCATCTAAATTTGAAGCATTGTTATATAACTACTCAACACTATATGCATAAGTTCAGTTGGGTCCACTTAAACCAAATAAAGCATGTGCTTTTATAAACAATATTACTTCTCTATTATTTATTTGTTTTGTTTATTTAACAGTTATAATCCACATTCATAAAATACAGCTGTAAATCCACCAGAGTTAGCTTAGAGTCTGTAGTCCCCGGACAGATAAGAATAGTGTGTAACATTTAGGAGGATCTATTGGTGGAAACGGAATATAATATTCATAGATATGTTCTCATTAGTGTATAATCTACAATCTAACGTTACATAGGTAGCGAGTCCTCTTCCACAGAGGCTGCCATGTTGAACCGCCATGTTTCTATAGTTGCAGAACAAACAAACCAAACACTGGCTTTTGATAGGGCCTTTTTGCCATAGTTTTGCCGACACTGTAGTTTATCCTACATGCTTGGAACAGGGAGTGAGGTGAGGGGTTATAATTTGCAAACACATCGCCAGATGCCACAAAATTCTACACACTTGTCCTTTAATAGAAACATCATTCAGAACCTATACTGCATTGTCAGGCACTATTTAAAACATGCACCACAGAGGCTCATAATGAAAATGCACATGCAAAACAAACAAATGAGGGATAATAATGTTTCATTTTGACTAAATTATGCTGCAGTGGAGAAAAGTATCCTGTTCCCCTATTTGATATCCTGTAAATTTGCTGTCTTGGCTGAAATTAAATTCCAGTACATTGTGTATGAACACCAGAACTTCCAGTTAACTGGATTTGATGCGTCAGAAGTGTAGAGAAATGCAAAATAGTCACATGAACAACAATTAGTGAGCACTCTGTCGATGTTTGGCCTTCCTTCCCCTTCCCTTTGGTGACCTTTGGTATAAAACAGTCAGAGACAGAGTGAGCAGGTAATCCTCACCATGGTGGTAGCAGATCACATTTGCCAGAAAAGTAACTAACAAGTGATATTTGATTGGAGTCTAGCACTAGTTTGCAGCCAGTTGACACTCACATATCAGGGCAGAGAACTGAAGTTACACTTGCAGTAGTTAACTGGCATCAGCTGAGTCACAATCACTGTTTCATTCACAGCTGTGGCAAACAGCTGACTAGTAACAACCAATCATATTCATGCAGGTGTACAGTACTGTCAAAACCACACTGTTTGCTCACTCCACCTTCCTAACCTTGTCCTTGTGTGCTATATTTTTATAGTGTTGTTGATTTAACTAAATTTGATATTCATAATTTTTGCTGTTTTCTTTGAGAACTCCCTCCCTCTCTGTTTTCTATGATTGTAAACAGGGTTTTATGCATCACCTTGGGCTCTGGAAAATTGTTACAGCCATTTTTCTAGTATTTTATCGCTACATTTATAGTTAAGTTAATCATTACTCACTGTCATAATCATATTTAAATTGCTTCCAGTGTCCATAACAACTCTTTTACTTCTTTGTCCCTCATCCTCCTCAGCACTGAGTACATGTCTTACTTTGAGCCGCGGGACTTGAAGGCCTTCTCCGTGGAACCGCTGCTCATCTACCCCACACACTACACCGGAGAGCCGGGCTACATCAGCGACACAGAGACCTCTACCATCTGGGACGACGAAGCCGTGGCCACGGACTGGGACCGACAGCATGCCCGCAAGACGGCCCAGCAGGGTCGCATCCGCCCTGTGGCGCAGAACAGCGTCACTGGAGATTCACCGCCTCCCGCAGCTCGGGCCTCGCGGGATGAACTCTGATACAGAGACCTGAAACTCGGAGAGAGAGACTCATGTTTACTACACTTTGTACACACTGTGAACGTCATGTGTACACACACTTGAAAAGACACTTGAACTACAAGCTGAGATACTGTACATTCATTAACACACACACACATACACACACAAACACACACACACACACATACACACACACCACACACACTGGTGTCCAAATGGATAAAAGCAGAGTTAAGATGTAAGTCTACTCTGCTGCCTGATGAAGGGACACTGCTGAGGAGAGGAAGAAGAGGAAGAAGAAGAGCAGAAGCTGGGACGAGGGCCAGCGGGCCTTTGACAAAAGCTTTATTTATTCCCCATGTGCCTCCTCTGTGCATGTGGAGACAGTTACGGCCTGAGAAAACTTAAGCAACACATGGAAGACAGCTAACATTATTTGCAGGACGTGAAAGAAAAAAACGATCAAAAAACATTCTCACAAATAAATTTTCATATTGTTTTTGAAGATTATTGTTATTTAAAAAGAACAGATGGGTTTTGTTTTTTTTAACGGACAGCCGAGGAATAAAGGAATCTTAAAGCTGCCTGAAAACAACTCTTAAGTGTGCGTGTGTGTGTGTGCCCTATGTGTGTGTGTGTGTGTGTGTGTGTGCGGGTGTGCACATTGACATATTTACAGAGCTAAACGTGTGGGAGGAAGGGAGGCTGACATACCATACCCAAGAGTGTCACTGCTTCAGATGATGTCAGACACACACACACACACACACACTGATAGTACAGGCCTTTTTTGCCAAGCAGCAGGGCAATAATGGAAGTTATTAGGCTCAGTGTTTCCATCATTGCAGATATCTCACTTGCACAGCGGGCTGGTCCTGCTAGTTAGCATTTCATAGCATCAGTCATACATTACATGTAGCCTGTAGGATGTATGATTTGTCCACTGCAGACCCCTGCTTTCAGAATTTCTGTGTGTTAAATTCTTTGGAAAAAACTGCATTAATGGATTATTCATGTCCTCAACGCAGGCTTGTTCTTCGTTCAGTTGTTGCACTGGGCGGAACCAATAAAACAGCTTCTCTATTTCTGTGTTTTCACTCAGTCTGCAGCATAAACCCATCATTTCACAGTAATTTGGATTATTATTATAGTTACTGTATTGTGTTGCAGAGTTTGTAGACAGAAGCAAATGAAAAGAAGAGATCTCAGGCCAGATTTAAACCTATGACAGCAAAACATCAACAAAACTGCACTCTTTATCTATGTGGGACTACAATCGAACTTTCATTTGGTAATTTACTGTACTATATTGGCTGATTAGCAAGCATAAACATGCTGCTGCTGTTCACATGAACAAAGAATGGAAGACAGACTTTTCCCAAATTAAACCCTGTGAAAATAAGCTCTGTGAAATTTCACAAAACGGTGGTAAAACATGAAAGGAGCTGCAACCTCCCAATAAATTCAAGGTTTGAGCCTTTATCATGTAGAGGACGACTCAGTGGGTGTGTTGGCTCCCACTGTTCACTGGCTGAGAGAAATTCTGCTCACTGTTTTATAGTTCCTGTCTGCTGTTGGATCTGACAGAGAGAGAGAGGGATGGAGAGGAGGGAGTGGGAGGTGGTGGGGGTTATAGGTAAGGTGGATGAGAGAGAGAAATGAAGGGAGGGAGAAGAGGATTGTTGGGCACACAGGAAAAATATTTAAATATTAATATCCTACAGTTGGGTTGAGATGTGAGACAAAATCTCGCTATCTGGTATCCTCATTATTAGATCCGATAAAAACGGAATGTTATTGCTAATCCTGCCTCATGCAACATTGACCAGACCGTACGTAATGCTACTGTCATGGCTATAAGTGAATTGCTTTATCAGATGCTTCATTTTACAGGTTTGTTTTCTCAGGTAATGCCCCTTTTACATAGTGTGATGCCAAGAGAAGGATTACGCTGCTGTCTGCTGGTCATGTGTGGAATGGCAACTGGATTGTACAGATTTTGCTTTATGAGGCCCTGTCAAATTATACAGCTCATATAATATGATACATGATAGTGTGTGTTATGATTTAGTGTTGGTCGAAATGAAAATATTATAAGTAATAAAATGTTTTATATTGTATTTGCATGAAATGGAAATTTGTCTCAGGCAACTGGCTGGTGAATGCTAGAGATTTCAGTATGCATTTTCACATACTCTTTCTCAGCTCTGTACACGCTTCCAAATACATCATTTGTAAGAACTGCAAACTTCATGTCCTAACCTTCCTCAGTGGCAAATACAGTCTGTGTCACATACAACTGAGGCAGAAGGACATAGCTGCTTATGGACAAGTCTGTTCACAGCTACTGTGTGGACTTGACAGTCACATCCCTCTTTCTCCCTCCTCCTCTTCTTCTTCTACTTCCTTTTTTCTGCTGCCATACAGAGCACTCGGGTAAAAGAAACATAGCCATATCTAATACAGAATAATTATTCTCAGACTTGAATGTGCCAAAATCAATCACATTACTGTATATTGGCTTAAGGAACTGTGTATTTACTGCAGGTTTTCAACACGACGGTTGTTGATGAAATATTGACCCACAGTATCCTACACTTTGTTAATAATAAGTTAGCCTTGGGAGTTGGAGAGGAATACTGACTGTCTGTCGTAATACTTGACCTGCATTCATGTTATATGTGTGTGTGTGTGTGTGTGTGTGTGTGTGTGTGTACAGTAAGATAAGATAGTCGCAACAGAGTGTGCAAACAGCCATAGTTTACTGGGACAGCATCTGAAATATTTATCAGATCAAGTCTATTCCATCACTTTCTGATTGCTTCTCTTCTCATTTGAAACTGGAATGGTTTCCTATCTTACCAGCACACACCACATGTTTACTTAAGTCAGTTCAAATTAGAGACTTAGCCAAACCATAACCCCTTACCCTAACCTTGACTTTAACCACTGACCCAAAAATCAGCCTTTTCTGAATTGAATGGTCTTTAGTCTGAAATGTGTCCCTAGAGCCAGCACACAGATATAGACAGATGCCATTTCTGAAGCATGTTGTATTTTAAATGGTTCTTTCTGGTTCTTTCCTTCCAGGTAACTCATTTGCATTCTATATGAAAATCAAATTTCAGAGAATTTAACCATCACACTGTTCATCATCCTCATGGGGAAGTAATCTGACTACTAATCAAACTGTGCATGAAATATTCATTATCAAGTAGCAATAACATAGCGATGACAAAGTTAAGATATACAATATATCTGGAGATATCCTGTGAACATTTGAGAGAAATCCTACATGACTGACTTGTAACACCCACAGTACTTCCCAGCTCACTAACTAGTCTCAGCAAAGGGCAAATGAATACATATTTATACAGCTTTATTATTTCATATAAAATATGTTAAAATCAAAGGGACTTATCTGGGGCTTGTGTTAAAACTTTCAACGATTTAAAGAACACTAGTAGGATTTAGTGGCATCTATAGGTGAAGTTGGAAATTGCAACTAACTGACGTATTTGATAGCAACATGGGGGTTCAACATGGTAGACTCCACTGAAAGCATTTATACATTTATTTAAATTTATTTCAGACTGTTGGTTGGACAAAACAAACATGATGAAGGTGTCACTTTGGGCTTTGGGTAATTGTTTCTCACTATTTTCAAACAATCAATTAACTAATGGCAGGTGATTCTACTCTAAGGAAAACATACCTATGGACATTATATTC
>NW_023339674.1:17332119-17393485 GCF_004916995.1 Morone saxatilis | reverse complement strand
GTTACACACTGGACATTTAAAACAAAAGGGGAAGCAGTCACTATCCCTACTAGCAGGACTGGAGAGGAAAACAAGGGCCTCCGCTTGTCCGAGGCCAAAAGGTCCACAGGAAACCCAACTGACCTGAAGCAGACCTCGGCCTCCACACAGAAGAATGAGAGCTCCTAATTTAATTCTTCTGATATAATTTCCACATGCATACAATTCCTGCACAAAGAGAGATAATAAGTGCCAGCAGTGTGTGATATTCACACATTTGCCACTGGATATCATTTTCAAAATGTGTGACTCCATCTAAATGTTAGTATCAGACAGCTTTAAAATCTAACACATACATTAGACTCTTTGTTTGGATAAGGAATAGCACCATAAACCCCCTTGAATGAGGTGATCATTTTTGGTAAGACCTATCAAAATACACAATGCATTTATCAGTGTTGATATGGTTGAAATCTATTATCATGTCAAACAATATAATAAATCACAAAATTACAGTGTAAACCCAGAAAGCAGTGTTTTATTTACAGCGTTCAGTCACTGCAGCAGAACATTCAGCTTTTCCAGGCAGACGGACACAGTGACAGAACCAACAGCAAGACAAAGTGGCATTTCCCTGCTGCCCCGCTGGTTTCACATCACAGATTGATCTGGTAGAATAATGGGTCTCAACATTTTTGACTGACAACCATTTAAAATGAAACAATGTCTACTTGAGACTCTTTATCACTGCTGACATATGACAGAGACCTGAAACACAAAAAAAGTAAAGAATAGAGGAATGTGTATGTAGGATAAAAACATCTTTCTACTTCCATATCACACAATTATGTTGCAGTTTTGTTGGTGGGGGCACAAACTTCCATGTTGGGAACCACTAAGATAAAACATGCACGCACCCACTGTAATTCATTAGCATCTAACAGTTGGTGTGATGCACATGAAGTAAGATTAGATCTTATTTTTTGGAACGCTTGAACACTGATGTGAGAAAGCTCTTCGTAGTTCAGAAATGTGACGTTTTAACAGTTCATTTGGCATATTTGATCTGCTAATCCCATTAATGTGGTATGCAAAGATATTACATGTGAATGACAAATGCAGGATTTTTAGTCATCAAAGGGAACAGGGGGTGATTTCTTAGCGTTACTGGCAACGCTGGCAATACTTGTGATTCTTTATATAACAAAAGAGATATCATTGCGTAAGTGGGTTAAATGAGTCAGTGATGCTGAGCTAAGCAGGGAAGAGGTTGGTGACTAACGCTGCTGTGGTAAGGCCGTGTCCTTTTGACAGAGACCAGTGTCACACATACGCACATTTACGCATGTTGTACATAATCTACACATACACACACACACAGATATAGACAGATGCCATTTCTGAAGCATGTTGTTGTATTTTAAATGGTTCTTTCTGATTCTTTCCTTCCAGGTAACTCATTTGCATTCTATATGAAAATCAACTTTCAGAGAATTGAACCATCACACTGTTCATCATCCTCATGGGGAAGAAATCTGACTACAAATCAAACTGTGCATGAAATATGCATTATCAAGTAGCAACACGTGTGCATGGATGCACATGTTTGAAAAGGCAGCAGAAAAAGAAAAGGAAATGTAAAATGAAAACATTATTCTAGTAACACACACTCTTTTGTTCTTCCTTTTCTCAGTGATCCAGAGAAAGTGTCTGTTGTCTCCCTCTGTTCTCTTCCTCACACTGATAATGAGTAACTGTTCAGTGTCTACAAGAGCCCCCTCAGACATCTACTCAGTGAATAAGTGTGTGTGTGTGCACGAGGCAGGGAGTGTTGTACTGTCAGTACAGAAAAGGCTCTGGTTGCACTTGGCAGACAATGGATGGACGGAAAATGAATCTCAGTTTAAACCGAGAATTAAACAAGAAGAGAAAATGAAGAAACTAATATTTGAGTGCATTGTGTGTGTTATGTTCTTGGTAACCAGCAGAGAGCAGTGTGGAGACATGGAAGCTCAACTACTTCTACATCGCTATGTTTCAGAGGCAAATATTGTTCTTTTTACTCCACTACTAATGTGTTTGTAAGATATGGTAGCTACTTTCTTCTGACTTTTCAGATTAAGCATGCCTTCCAAGCATACAATTTGTATATTTGTAATACCTGTCTGGAGCTGTACAAATACACCATTATAAGTAAAAGTCTCAAATTCAAAATGTTACTTAAGTAAAATCATTAGCAAAACGTAAAAGTATGCATTATTGTAGAATATTATATTTTTCAGATTTTATCACTAATAATACATGTAAGAGCATTTTAATGTTGTAGTTTGTCCAGGTGCTTGAAAGTTGCCTGTCATTACCTGTGGAGGTGGGCTGCCGAGGATGTGCAGAGAATTCACTCTGCAAAGCATTTACACCACTGGGCATCACCGGGGAGGCAAAGAGGAAGGCCATCAGATCTGCTATTGAAGCTGCAGAGAAAGCCACTAGGTGGCTGTAGATCAAGAGGGCAGATCCGTGGGGTGAAGGCTGCTGGCACACAAGCTGGGCTCTGATCTGACCCTGGCTGGGTTTGCCTGGGCGAAGGTGTCTGATGTTGAAAGACTCAAAACACCTGATGACACCAGGTGCTATGACTGATGATGTGTCCCAGCGCATCTGCAGGATGTATCTTTTATCTAGTGGTGTAAAAAGTACAACATTTCTCTCTGAAATGTCCTGGAGTAGAAGTGTAAAGATAGGATAAGAATGTACAGTATGTCCAAACTGTAATTATATACAGTACTTGAGTAAATATTATTCCGTCATTGTGCATCAGTACAAATAATCCAATTGATTTTGTTGTGGCCTTGCTGCTTTTACTCTGAAAGGATCTGAATGCTTCTACTACCACTGTGTTTTTTTATCTCATGTAGCAGCATGAGATTCAGTTATACAGTATTTACTATATTGTTCAGTAGAGACTTTTTGTGCGCCACTGTTTGGGACTGTGAGGGAGAAAATTAGAGCAAGAGATTGAGGTTTTGTTTGTATTCACCCCGGCTGAAGGGATCTTGAGTGTGTAGTGTGTATAACAGAGAGAGTGAGTGTGTGTGTGTGTGTGTGTGTGTGTGTGTTGTCAGAGTTTAGAGAGCTTTGGCTGCCCAGCTGTGTAAACTGGTGCTGGCCACACTGCGACTGTGTCAGCAAACTCAGACGGAGGCAGGAGAAAAGCAAGAAAAGTGAAGGGAACACTGAGGATTTTACTTAAAAATGAACACAAGTTGTACAGACGGGTGAAATATATGTGTGAGTGACGTTAATAGAAAACAAATAATTTAATGATAAGTAATAATCTTGAAAACATAATGCTCTCATGTTTTAATTTCAATTCCTCATATCTGTCGCTGCTTTGGCAACAAGTCCAGTGAATACCACCAAACTGGGCTAAAGTGAAGTGACTGAGAGAAAGGCACTCAACAACAGAGAGAGGAAATGGAGGAAGGAGGGGGAGAGGAAGGCAGAGAGTGGAGACCGGTTCACTGCAAGTCCATCCACACAGCGAGAAGACAAGGCGGCGTGTTTACTCACTCTTCCTGCCTATCATGCCCCCATTCATTCCCAGCAGTCATGGTCAAATGACATGTTCTCCGGACACTTCAGCTGAGCTCCATTGAGGCTTTATCTGGTCTGATTAGAGAGGCATTTTAATGTTTGATGTTCAGTTTTTTTTATCCCAGTCATGAGTCATTGCTAAATATAAGCATATTTTAGGTGGAGTCTCATTGCATTTTTGTGTGTCAGGGCTCCAAAGGAATTTTGTCATGCTGAGTCAGAGTGAAGGTCTGAATCACAGCTGCGACACAGCTGAAGACTGAGGCAACTTGATGCCACAACAGTGTTTTCTCTTTGGTGCGGAGCTGGCAGTGATTGAAAGAGAACACCGCTGGCAAACTCACCAGTGGAAGATCCTTTATTAAGTAATAAAAGTAAATTTTGTGGAAAATGGACCCTGTGACTGATTATAAACAACATAAGCAGATTGTACTCTCATACATCATGCTGGAAATATTTGCCTAAATTTCCTCAGTCACCATCGTCTTTCCTAAATGTTAAAATATTTCTCCCATCCGAAATAAGAGCCAAACTAATCTAAAACCATTACTGGCGTGTGCTAAATATATATTATGCTATAATGTATAGATGAATACAGTTGAATGATGCCTCTGTACCCCGGTCTACCTGAAATAGCAGTCATGGTCTGAAATCTACAGCATAATGCAATGTACTCTTCTATTTAATTAACTGATTAATTAAAATTCCATCTAAAACAGCATGTTACTGGATAAGATAACCATGTATATTAAAATATAATATGCATGGAATAATGGAATTATACAGGACTTATCTTTACTTTGATATCAGGATGATAAATCAGCCATTAGCCACCTTGCTCTCTAAATATTAGCATCGGCATTGGCCATTGAAAAACCTGTATAGGTCGAGCATTACTTTATATCTAGGTAGCTAGTTAAGATTAGTTTGGGGTCCCAGTTGCAGAAACTACTGAGCCCAAAATCTGAAGGGCCACGAGACGATTAATGGTGTAAGAAAGATGAAAAAAACAAATTCTGCTACACAAATCTGTATTACATTTTTTTCTTTATCTTATCTTTAATGTTTTTGTGAAATATTTTATTTAATTTAGGCCTGAAAGTGTTATATAAATAAAACCGTCTGAGAAGTACAAAGGGGAATTGTCTCTTTGATGATGATTTGAGATATGGGAAACGAGTCTTTTAAATACTATTGTGTTTTATTAGCTTTTGTGTAAAATCCTAATAATAAAAATAACTAGTGACTATTACATATTTCTCTCACAAATTTATTGGAGTAGAAGTATAAAGTAGTATAGAATGGAAATACTCAAGTAAAGTACATGGCACTACTTTCCATGTGTGACCATGAGTGTGTGTGAGTGTGTGTGTTGATCCACGTCCCTCTGCTATGGAGCAACTTCACCGGATGCTCCTCTGACATTGGTGTTTTTCTAATGGTTGTTTATTTACCTGAGAAAACAGGATGACAAGTCTGACTTCACAGTGCAGCTTCTAACTGTAGGAAGCAACTTTATTCACACTTTGTACAACATTAACTGTTGAATCTACATCTACGGTGTGTGTGTGTATGTGTGTGTGTGTGTGTGTGTCGCAGCACTGCCTGGTTCCGGATAATCCTCCTCTCAGCAGCGGCAGTGTTTTACACATGACTGGTTCTTATTCCTACCCTGAACTCGATCACACGCACACACACATGCACACATGCTCTCCATAACTGTTACACATTTATTATAGTTTGACCTTTGCCCTGCTGTCACAAATGTCACCAAGCTGTTCTCCTTAACAGACAGCATCAGTGAATCAGTAACTTTATAACGGCATGTACATATCTAAACACCTGAAGTAGTTAAGTTTGATGTTTAAAATTGTTTGAATGTTTAATTCAAAAAACGTGAGTCGCATTTTACAAGACTAGCTAAAGGATCTCAAATGGCTTTAGGGACAAATTATATCAAAATCCAGCAACGGTGATGACTCAAAACAATGAGAATAAGATTTTAAATATGTTTGAAGATTTATGAGTGCTGTTTGGGATTCAACAGGACATAAATGAGTCCCTCCATCATGGAAAACATCTGCTATTGTTAGTAGTTCTTAGAACCTCTTCCATAACATCCTCCTTTCTCTCTCAGCTTTCCTGTCTGTCTTTTCTTTTCTTCACATTCTTCCACAGTCAAACTCTCTTTGGTCAGTGGGGGCTGGGCCACCGAGTGTTAGCTCCTCCCCCCTCTGGCTGGGATGAATGCAGGGGGTGAGAGAGAGAGAGAGAGAGAGAATGAGGGAGAATGAGAGAGAGAGACAATAGACTTTAATCACTCATGTGGTTCAGAGCTGTTGGCAAGCCAAGTTCCACATGCGCTGAGAGAGGGGAAAAAAAACAGAAGAGGGGAAGATAGAACCAGGAAGGGAGAAGACTGAGGTGGACAACTTAAGAGGAGAGTTATCATTAGTTACACTTCTGAACTGAAGACAAGTCTACAGCCAGACTGAGGAGGAGGTGACCAAAACATCTGGCAATCAAGACCTAAAGGAGCAACCGTCTGCCCTGAATCCTCCTTATCTTGATCGTTGGAGACCAACTTTCTACTGCCTCTACTGAAGAAGTCTCCATCCACTCTGCCATCCAGACTGGAGTATGCCCTGCCATCCCTGTCATCCCTGCCGCTGATCCAGGCGGTCAACATGATCTCCCACTACCCTCTGGCCACCCTACTGCCCTGGCCTGCGGGTCCCCACCACCACTGTCCAGACCTGGACTGCACTTTACTGCTGGAGGGGGAAGGAGGTGTTGCCCTGCAGAGGTACCAGCCTCGCTCCCCAGAGAGCACCCCCCGCCACTGGGTCAGTACATGGCAGAATAATTGTGTCTGTCTACCTCCTGCTGCTTGTTGTTTTTATTTCTGAGAAGCACAGGTACTTCCAGTCTTGTTAAACAATCTGGCAGATGTTGGCCTCAGCGTCAGTGACCTTCCTGTGCCTTCTGTTGTTTGGAGTGTGTGTGAAGTGTTGCAGTGTTGTTTGGTGTCAAAGGTTTGGGCAGTTTTGATAGATTCAAGGATGGGAAGAGAAGTGGAAAGTGTTTGTAGCAGTAAAAGGAATAAGATTAAGACTGAGAAAAAAAGTGTGGAATTATAAACACCTAAAGATGTGTAGTAAGGGTCGCATTGGCAGTGTTTGTGACTTATCCAAGGTCTGTTGGATGTCTATGGTGATCGTGAAAAACAAGGTAGAGTGATAAGAAAGGAAAACAGTGTGTGCATAAACACTCTTTCCCTTTCCTATCACTCTCATCATCAAATGTGTGTGTGAGCATGAGAAACAGAAAGGTATTTGACTACAGCTGAAGAGTAAATCACAGCAAATCTGTGGCCGTCCTGGACCCAGCAGTTCTGGCCCAGGTTGGTGGTCACATGAACAGCTAACTGGTAGTGACACATCCTGCACTCAGCAGTCTACACTTCCCACAATATCTGCTAATGTAAGTGATAGTCACTTTGACACGTAATAAAAAAATCTGACTTTTTTATGCAATAAGTTGACAACTCATAACGCAAACTAGACAGTAACCTTTGGTGGCACTGACGGGAGGACAACTGACCTCTTGTGAAAAGCAGTAATTCACATTCACTGTAACTACCGCTTATTGGTCACTGTGTGTGTGTGTGTGTGTGTGTGTGTGTGTGTGTGTGAGGACAGCTTTTGACTGGTCAGAGTTCACAGAAGAGGCATTAGTCATTTTACTTCAGAAAACCAAACGGCATAATGATTTTAATACTTGCCAGCCAAAAGCAGAGCATGTCGTTGAGCAAAAATGTTGCTTTCATTGCACTTCATGCCTTTTTGTTTATTTGCCTCTATTTGATTTGTCTGTGACGTAGCAGATTCCTCAAAACAGTGTGATTACCAGAAAACAACCTGCAGTGACAGCTTATTCCAGCTTAGCTGTGGCTAATTGTTTGCACGTGTACACTGGTGGTATTTAGGCTAAAGCGAAAATATTTTGGGTTTTTTACACGTGGTATATTCAGATTTAGAGAGTAGAGAGACGGAAGTCAGAAAACCAGCCTGCCATGAGGAAAACATTTCTTCCAACAGGGATCAGTTTAGTGGTGGATAAAGTATCCTTTACTTAGGTAAAAGTACTAATACCACACTGTAAAAATACTCTATTACAAGTAAAAGTCTTGCACTGTAAATGTTTCTTAAAGGTCCAGTGTGTAACATTTAGGAGGATCTATTCGCAGAAATGGAATATAATATTTATAGGTATGTTTTTATTCATGTATAATCACCTACCGTTAATTGATCAGTTGTTTAGTTTGTAAAAATTCAATGAGAATGAAATGCTTTAACATGAAAAATAAGTCAATCAAAATAGTCAATAGCCAATTAATTTTCAGTCAGTCAACTAACTGATTAATCGACGAATCGTTTAAGCCATACTTGTATAAACTAGATAGTTTCATTTATAACAAAACGTCATATTTTAGAAGATCTAAAAATGAAAGAAAAAAACTCAAGTAAGTAGTAAGAGTACCTCAAATTTGTACTTGTACTCCACCACAATTCAACACCCACTACAATTACTATGAAAATAACCTAATTTATTGTAATATTGCATACATATGTTTCTGTCAGACGACTGTCACATTGTGGTGCTTGTATGTATGTTTTGAGTGTTGGGAGATCATCATCCCCCTTGCTGCCTATCTGACATCCTGACTGACGTGTCCTCCTGTCTCACAGCTCTGTTTCCGCCAATTGTTTTAAGTGGGAATGAAGATGGAGGTTAGCTTGCACATGCTGACACTCTCTCAGAGCTGTAGCCAAAGTAAGGCTTGGCTTACATGCATCATTCTGTGTGTCAGAAAGTCAGACCGTGTGACTGTTTTTACAGTACAGAGTTGAGATTGCCCTCACGGATGGGTTGGGGGGCAATAAGGGTGATTATATAGATGGGTTAATGCATTCAATAAAGTTATGTAAGAGTTAACAAAACCATCAGTGGGGTAATCGTTGAACTTCAAGTGCAATGTGTTTGTTGGGTCATGTCTTTTTCCTAAACCAAGACAAAAAAAGCAGAAAAGACCTGAAACAAGTTGAGATAAAAAGCAGTAACTGCACAATCTCTCCTTGAAAAGACTGCTCTCGGGTGTTCCTCACTCTCCTCTCCTGTAAGATAACTTTTTCCCGAGCTGATTAAGGTTATGAAACCTGATGTGGTTATGAAACCATGCAAGTCATAAAAGCAGTGATTGGACTGATTACCTCTCTGTAATCATGCGGTTATAGATGGCTGTCAGGTCCACAGTTCAGGTCAGAGACGAAGGATCAGTGCTGAGGTGTCACTCATTATCAGTAGTCCACTGAGGACAATGAGACTCCCGCCTGAACGCATACGAGTTCACACAAGCGGAGATTGGCAGCAACTGAAATTGATTATAATAAATCACAAAGAATAAACTTAGGTAATGAAAATTCTATTTTAAATTGAATTATCTGGATGTTGCAAAATGTGTCACAAGGAGGAAAAAACATAGCACTTGACCGGGTTTGAACCCAGTTGCACAGAAGTGAGAGTGTTGACAAACACGTACATCTCAGTGGGTTATCACAGTGCATTTTACTGCTATTCTCTGTCTCTCTCAGTGATAGGACAATGCAATTAAGCCGCAGGCTGAATAAAAAACTCCATTAGAGGGAATATGAGTTGCTACATCGCACCCGTTGGCGTATAATAACCAGCAGGGTAGTTCAATAACCAAAGCGGGTCATTCGTTGGAAATGCAGAAGTGATTTTCTACAGGGAAAACAGGGACAAAGGAAGAGGGGGGCAATTTCGATGATGCCGTGTTTTCCATTGAAGAAAATAAGAAAGCTGAGTTAGCACTCCTCCTTCCTCTTTCTGGCCTTTTTGAACAGAGAAGTGCACGTTTTAGGCTGATGCTCAGTGACGTGTCAGTGTTTCCGTTTCTGAAGTTTTGATTCTTGCTTGTCATGTGTTTTGATGACTGTTGTGTTTCACTCATCCGGCTAAGACTAGTTATTACTAGTTATCTGGCCTTTGCCTGTAAATGAATATAAAACTGTGTGGGTTTCAGTCGTACAATACTGTAACATTTATGAAATAACCATACTTCTCACAAGTTTGATTATATATGGCACAGCTCAGGGAGCAACATTCAGGGGATATGGAAAGAAATGGGTTAATTTATTAACCCAGTAAACACTGACAATACAAGACGCAAGTGGGGAGACAGTAATGTACTTCAGTCCCATAATTTATTTCCTTTCTTTTGTCTGAAATTGCACAATTCACAAACAACCAGACTTCTCTTTTCTCCAAAATCCAGGTCTCTCCGTCATTCAGTCCACCACTTAAGATGGTGTTTACACACTTGGGTGATCCCCAGTGTGTCAAGTTGTCTATTTGCCTGCAGCTCTGCAGAGGTTCAGATTGTGATCTTGGGCCTAATTAGGTCACATAATAGGACTGGTGTGAAAAGTCAATACTGCGGGTATTGTCCCTGTCACCCGAGCGTCCATCCCAGTGCAACAACACCACAGGAGCAGCTCGCTCAACTGGGGCAGAAACTCATCACACCATATGGAGATGGGTGTGTGTTTTGGAGCAGAGTGTGTGTGTGTGTGTGTGTGTGTGTGTTTAGGGGTGGGCTAACAGGAGGCAGAATGCAATATGTGCAGCACCGTCACTGATTTGGTTTGTTTTTTATGGTGTGGCAGCTCTGTGACTGTGTGTGTGTGGAAAGGTGCCCTATCCAAACACACACACACACACACACACACACGTACACACTAAATTCTCTACTACTTTTCCCGCTCAGGCAGAGCTCGCAGTATTAGCCAGGACGCATGACTAGGATCAAGCTGACATTGTGATGTGTGTATTAGTGTGTGTGTGTGTGTGATAGAGAGAGAGACAGGGAAAGAGAGAGAAAGAGAGAGGGAAAGAGTGTGTATTAGTGTGTGTGTGTGTGTGAAGGCTGCTGGTGTCCTGACAACAGTTATTAATATGAGTGGTCAGCACTCACACATTCTGTATGTCAGCAGATTACTATAACTATAATAACTGAGGTCAAACACAAAGAAGCACACTAACTTAAGTGCAGGAAATACATCCTGTATTTGTTTAAGTTATATATATATAAGATATAGTTTTATATATATTTCAGCTTTACATCATAATGTTTTGGCAAAGCAAATATCCCTACATTTTGGTCGGTGTTATGGCAACAGCTGTGCTTGTTTTTGTGCTAAAATACAGCTACTGCCTCTTTTTAGCAGCAGCTCCGATGTGTGTTGCTGTGCTGTGCATCACTTGCACAGTTTCATTTCCTACAAAACTTCATACTTTAACACTAACAGCACTGCAGACGACAGCATAATATCCATTTAGAATTAAAATAAGTACAGTACCAGAGTACATATATAAAGCAAAAACTGAAAAAGTGTGCTGGTTCATTGTTGAGTGTTTTGCACGTTCTGATGTGATACATTTGTAGTATAGTTTTCTGGTGTGATTTGGTGTTCTGGCACAGCAGCATTTGTTAACTTGTTACCAGGGTGCTACCGGCTTCATTGATGCTGTGTGTTGTTTTTGTTGCATATGTGTCAACTTTAGGGTGGCGTGTATCTGTTGGGCAACAGATGGTCCATCTCTCATTAGCAGGGGGTCAGACAGACAACCCGAGCCAGTCCAGACCGATTCATTCAAGGCTTAGCAGGGCTTAGATCTGGGGGGGTGGGTCAGGGTTGGGGCCGCATGAAGGGGGGTTGTGTGTGTGTGTGTGATTCTAGTTTATCCTAACTCTTCTAAATGCAGAGACACCTGAAAGTAATTTAACTACCGGGGTTACCATCTGAGTCATCATTGCTCCAGAGAGGATTATCCTTGCTTTAGTGCAACGGTCCAACTGACCTCATACGGAGGCTGTTATAAGAAAAGTCTATTTCACAATTTCTTATAAACATCTCTGTATATACATCTGATTTTTATGGATTTGGTGTAAATGGAACTTTGAGCACCTTGTCCTTTAAGTATGTGAGTGTGGAGGAGGAGGGTTCTCGGTCTGCAGCTCTGGACTTTACTGGAAACTAATGATGTCACCCATCCAGAGAGTGAAAGAGGGAGAGCTCAACAACAGCCAGGACAATAGATCTGAAGGGAGCAGAGACATGACATAAGAGAAGAGGGGGAGAGAGAGAGAGAAAGAGGAGAGAGCAGACAGAGCTTTAATGTGGCTGTTTGAACAAAGGGTTCGGTTGACCGAAGAAGAAACAGAAACAGAAGAGAAAGAAGAAAAGAAAATGCAGCTGTGTGTGTTATGAGAGAAGACCTGGCATGTCCTTATCTATCTGTGTTGCTACTACTGGATCCACAGACACTCATCTGCTGATCTGTTACCTCATTAAATGACTATCAGATAAACTTTTGCACTTACTGAGCGCTTAGACCACTGCTTCACTGCTCCTAAACAACCAATTTAAGCTGCTTTGATTGTCTCATTCTCAGGTTTTATTGAGGTATAGCAGAACACATGACCCTGCACCATAAATCCAACCTTCCTGCGTTTTGTTGCTCTGGCCTGGTCTGGCTAAAACCTCTGCTGACTCTGGATAAACACAGCGGTTTATGAACTCTGCCCTCTACTGGGCAGTATGCTTTGGAAACACAAACCCACCAACCACACACAAACATAGAGGGAAACGCACTGTGTGCAAACCCATGCATAATACAGGAAGAATGTACAAAAAAGAAAAGAGGATGAGTGTACTGACACATTTAGTCCAGCTGAAACTCCTCTCACTGGATGTTCACTTGTCTCCAGTAGAAAATAAAACAGAGCGCATCTTTCCGGTCTGAAATATGAAATCACTCTTTCTCTAGAATCCATTGCAAGATGGTCATGTTGCCTCACACTTGTCTTTCAGCCAGTATGGATCATCTCAGTTTCTGGCTGTACTGTGAACTCTTCACCCTCTGTCTCTGTCTCTCCTCCTCCGGACACTCACAGTAGAGATAATGTCCTTTCAAGTTAATCTCAACCGTGCCCTACACTTTCTCTGATACATGCCCTTCTTATCTTGGATGGAAACACTGAGACCCCCACTCCCATCACTATCCTCTTTGTCTGTGGTTCTCTTCTGTTTTTTCAGTTTTGTGATGCCCAGTGTTTGTCAGCCTCTCCTCTCCTCTCCTCTCTCTCCTCCTCTCCTCCTCTCCTCTCCTCTCCTCTCCTCTCCTCTCCTCCTTCTACTTATTGGTCTGATATTATGACCATGCTTCAGGCCAGAGAGGCTTCCCAGCCACTCAGGTATGAGGACAGCAGGCTTGCTGGAGTCAGGAGGCTGGAGGCAGGAAGTGGGAGATTTCCTGGAATGTGCGTTTTTCCCCACAGTGGTGCAATAACAGTGCGAGCAGCGTTCCTCCTGTTTTTGTCCCCTTTCTGTCTGTACTGTGGCTCCCTGTTCTGACTTGGTGGAACAGGGAGAAGAGGAGCGTACTTGGGAAGTTCAATAATGGCAGGAACCCACTATAAAAAAACTGCCCTGCCCTCGTCAAGGGCTTTCCTAAGTGTAATTACGTCATTAGTCTTCCAAGAGAATGGAAAAGTTGGTATGAGGATTGACTTGTATTACACTAAAGGAATTCCATGTGCAATAATTGATAAAGGAAATTTGATTCGCAGAGAGAGATGTAGGGTTCAGTTACATTTACCAGAGCTGTCGACTTGAGTACTTTACTTTTTACTTGAGTGTTTCCATTTTATACAAATTTATACTTCTACTTCACTACATTTTAGAGGAAAGTTTTGTCTAATTTATGTAAGAAACACTTTTTATATCCCACGTCATTTTATTTATTGTTCAGCATTCATAGACTTGATGAGACTAGCAGCTTGACTTGCAATCAGCAACCTCGTGGCTTTGTTAAGGCTCCAGGAAGTCACTGATTCCGGTCAGTCCTGGACATGACCCCGTAAAAGCACAACATGTCACTTTTACACTTGTTTTGTACAGATTAAAATGAGACATAAAGTGTTAATTAATCAGCTTTTGAAGCGCTGAAGCTGGATTTAGTTAGTTTTGGACAGAGGTAGGCTGGCTGTTTCCTGTATTTATGGTAAGCTAAGGTAACTGCCTGCTAGCTCTAGCTTTATATTTAGAGTGCAGACATGAGAGTGGTATCCATCTTCTAATCTAACTCATGGCAAGAAAGCAAAGTGTACTGAGAACCTAAAGGACTTGGGTTTAGATCAAAATACCTAAAAACAGCTCTGACATTTACTGAAATTTAGCCTCCTTTTCTTTAAACTATAAAACAGGCCTAAAACATTTCTGATGTCCCATTAGGACAGTAGTACACTTTAATGGTCCTGGACCCCAGATAAAGACTATTTGGAAGATGTGTGTACTCATCTGCTCATCCATCAGACGGAGCAGCAGCTGTCACATTTGTCAAACGTCTTGTTTGCGCTGAGATATGACATCACTCCCACTGTGAGACCAACACGCCAATCCCCCCAGGACTGAGCTGGAGGTCATTTGGGGTCGCAACCTTCCCACTGCCCCTCTGGGCTTCCCAGAGTTCCAAAGACCCAAGTGGACAGCGGGGCAGTTTGGCCTGGGAACTGGAGCCCGGCCAGATATGCAGCCTGATGAACAGTCAGCAAGACGAAACACTGTTAAAACATACGGCTACCACACACAGAGAAAAGCTGATGGAGATGTACATTGGGCTTCCCTGGCCTTCCGTTGCCCTCCAAGCAAAGATGGGAGGGAGCAAAGATGCTAAAAGTGTGGACCATATGTGTGTGGGTGCATCTGTGTGTGTGTGCACCTTGCTTGACAGCGTGGTGTGTGACAGCCAGTGACGCTGAGTGTGACGTTGGGGTTATGTGTTGGTGTTATGGGAGCCAGATGAGTGGGTGGGTATATCACACACACACATACACACACCATGTTGAAAAGGGCAGATCACGACAGGTCGAGACAGCTCTCCCACTGAGCAATATGACAATAAGGATCATAACGTTTTCCACTGTCTCCTGACCCTGAATCAGTGGTTTAATTATTTCATCAGCCGACTAAATGGACTAGCAAAATGTATGAACCATCGCTTGGTCACACTTGATATATGTTTACGATACAGTTTTGTACAAAAAGACCCCACTTATTCGAGGCTTGATTCATATCTTCCCGTTTATTCACACAAGTGGGCTGTTTGAGTACGTGTGCAGGCACATTCACAGTGGAACAGTGTTGCCCATTCTCACACTCAGCCTATTCTCCTCTCCTGTCACTGACAATGCACAGTACTGGTGACGGCATCTCCAGCCTTCCTTGTATTGTCCCACGCAGGGGCCGTGAGGCTGCAGCTGCTTCACACACAAGACAGTTAGGGCCTACAGTACATCACTTCATACACTTAAAATCTGTATGTTAATGTTTATTCTGACAGTAAGAGCGTTTCCGTCCACCACGTATTTTTAATTTGTGCATGAAAAAATCGGAGTGGAAATGCTGAAAGTTCCTCAGAATCTTTGAATATTTTGCTTCGCTGAGGTGGAAACCAAAAGTTGGTTTATCCATAAAAGCAATGCAACAAGGTGCAATGGAAACAGACTTAATGAATAAATCATAACATGCATGGTAGCTCACCTGGTAGAGTGTATGCCCCATTTACAACAGCGGCCCGGGCTCGATTCCAACCTGTGGTCCTTTGTTGCATGTCGTCCTCCCCCCTCTCTAATGGCACTCAACTATGATATTAATTAGGAAAAACATGACTCCTATCTGTCCATCAGGGGAACTGTGTGGGCAGGTGAATGGAATTCATAGTGAAACCATTAAAGAAGAAATGAAGGCGGAGGGCCTTTGAACTTGAACCTTACAGATGCACAGTGTACATATAGTAGTTTGGAGGCCTTTCTCCTCCTCCCCCTAACCAGGTATTAACACAGTTTGATTTTGTGTTGTTATATAAACAAAGGGTTTCTGTACATATGACAAGTTACGCTTACCAGACCTCTGTAGCCTGCTCATCTCTTCTAGAGGGTATATTAGCCCCCCACACACAGTCCAAAAACATCCAAAACACATTTTGTTCTCTAAAATACAAATTTTTTGTTAGTTAAACAAACATAATTTAAAACACATTCAAAAATAAAGAATACAAGTACTGTATATTACTGTATATGGTAAATATCATAAGGATTCATGTCCATTTAATTTTCAGAAACACTTTTGTTCTAAAGATAAACAGCAGCAACAACAATGAAATAAAGGGATTTTAATGGTTTTTTTTAACGATACTTAAAAGAAAAACACAAATAAACCCCTATAAACAAAACTAGAAAAAACAGTCACGAGTCTTATGAATTTAATCGGAAGGAGATTTATGACTTGCGTATTGGTGTATTGCGCAAACAGAAAGCCTGCGTCCGTGCGCGCACATTGTTGTCAGTCTGATGAAAGTCAGACAAAAAGAGAGGAGGAGGAGTTTAAACGGGACTGTTGTGAGTGCAAGTAGGAGGGATTTGGTCATTCAGTAGAAGAAGGGAGAGCCTACTGACAGACAGAGGAGGAGGATTTGGAGTTTGGAGCGGACGAAAGTGTGTGTGGTGAAGTAGAAGAAATTTTTCAGCGAGGATCTGGGATTTAAAAAAAAAATAAAAAATAAGGAACACATCTTCTTCTCTCCGTGGCGGATTATTCCCAAGCTCTGATGCTGTCCCCGGATCATGAAAGAAACGCTCACCATGAAATTCGCCTGGAAAACTAAAATGGTAAAAAGAAACTAAACAAAAAAAAAACTCTCATGGTTTTCCATCCTGTGCCCTGTTGCAGGGTTTGTGGTTTTGGACTGAGAGAGAGAAAGAGGGAGGCTGAAGAGGGAAAGGGGGGAGAAAAAGGAGGGGTGTGTTTGTAGGCTTGGGAAAGTAGCGGATAAAGGGGGGTAGAAAAGGAGGGGTGGAGGGGAACGGTGGAGGGGAACGGGGGGGCGCAGTTGAACATTGAGTTTTAATTGTTTTTTACCAGGCTTTAAATCCTGTTTAACCTACATTGTTGGTGCGTAAAGACGTCGCGCAAAGTTTGGAAACGTGGGGATAAAACAAAAAATCCCCTGCCGACTCCGCCAGAATATGAACTCGATCCGCTAGCTTTCCCCTCTCTGATGGTGCATATGAAAACTTTTGTCTAGGGGCCCGCAGTGAAACAGAGAGGGAACAATTGGCGAGGCCCCTGCCTCTCCACGGGTCCCAGCTGCGTCCAGGCGAGGAAAACACAAAAGCCAACAGATCAGCGCCAAAGATTTGACACAACTGTTGTTGTTGTTATCTTGGGAGTATTGTTTCACACACAGCTGATAGGTTGATTGACAGATTAGCACTATTTGAGCAAGGATAGAGTACTATTTGCCTCTTTCCTCCCCTTAGTGTCCTCCCTGCACACTTTTTGAGCATCTCCTTTGGAAGGACCCAAATAAGTGCAGAGAGTAAACAACTCATCTCCTGTTTACAGCGTACACAGGGTCATTTGATATACTGTACTCCCTGTATACTCATCCCTATCTACTCTGTTATGTTTCCTATCCTCCTCCCTCTGGTGAATAGATGACATTTCTGTGGCAGACTGTTTTCGTTTCCATTTTCATGCAAGCTCATGGAACTTTGTCTCACAATAAGCCCTAAACTTGGTGCACAAAGCGAGCAGAGCTTTTTTTTTAAACCCTGCTCTGAAAACATCTCCAGCTCTACGGCTGACAAAAAGCAGGCTGTGTGTGCAGACTGTGAACTCAGCAGCCCGGGCCGGCCAGCACAGAGACCTCCCGCTATTGTTTTGGGAGTGTGTGGACTGCATGACTCATGCACTGATGTATTTATCTGTCTCTGCGCCAGCCATCCAGCCGGCAGCCAGCATCGGCTAAAGAGAGGCAGAGAGACCTGCACTTACTAGGTTGCTGACCGTAAGACAAGATGCTGAACAGGGTAGGGGATGGGGGTTGTAGTCATGTTTCAGACAAATGCATCTTGGGACATGCTTGCTGGTTTCAGCTGCCATAGCCAGTTAAAATCCCCCTCTCTCCCTCTTTGTGTTTTTTTGGTTTGGGCTTTCTTTTCATCTTTGCATCACATGTTTCTGTTCAAACCAAAACACGGCCCAGTCATGGCTGCATGCCACCGGGCTCCACGACCGTCCATTGAGCCCGTTAACGGCGACTTTGACCCATTGACCTCTTCTCTGGCAGCCCTTCTGTTTGGGGAATAGCATGGACTTTGCCATTGAGCTGTGTAAATGAAAGTGGGGACAAGTGAGAGTGATCTTGGCCGCTCCTCTGTGTGTGTGTGTGTGTGTGTGTGTGAAGACTTGGCCATAATACTGCATGCGTGGTGTTTATATTTGGCCAGTCCCTCTTCTTCGCTGTCTCTGCCTCTGTTTTTGTCTCTGTCTCCATATGTTGATGTCTCAGCACATCCCAGGCTGTATTTGCGCACACTGTCTCTGAATTTTGTATTTTGAATTCACTCTGCTCTGCTTTCTCTGTGTGTGTTTACACTCTCCGCTGTTTGTCAGTGATTTACAACCAGAGACAGACATAGTACATATGGGGAGTCTTGCATGCTGCTTTAAGTGTGGTTGTGCTCTAAAGGCACAGATTTGTAATCAAGCACTCTTGGCTTGTATAATCAGACAGGCAAACAGACAAAGACATGTCAACAGAAAGAACAAGTGATGCAAATGTCTTGTTCTGTTATTATGTACGGGGGCTTGTTTGAGAGACTTCACCCATTCTGGCTCTTATCTCCACTTTTCTGAGCTCCAGGAAAGCAGTCCAGCTCTGACTTCAGCTCCAGAGAGACTGGGACACGGTGAAAGAGATGGATAGGGAATAAAAGAGGGAGTAAAGACAGGGAGGGAGGCCTGGCAGGCTGCAGAGGTGGGGGTTGGGGAGTTGGTCATTCTTGATGTTTTACTGCACTTTAGTCCTTTTACTAGTTTGAGGGCTGTGGTTCTGTTTCTGTGTTTTATTTCTGATCCTTCCTTCTGCTTTTCTCAGAGTTTCCCCAAAAAGCCAATTCCTGTTGTGGACGTTAGCTCTGTGGCCTGCAGGTTTTTATAGGAAATTGTTAGATATTTTTTTATCCTAAATGCAACTCTCCTCTCATCTCGAGCTGTCTAACATTCTCCCTCTTGCTCTCTCGTTTCAGAGCTCGGTGCAGGATTGGGGGGAGGAAGTCGAGGAAGGGGCCATCTACAATGTGACACTGAAGAGGGTTCAGATTCAGCAAGCAGCCAACAAGGGAGCAAGATGGCTAGGGGTGAGTAGGCCCATCTGATGTCTCCCAGTGTGACAGAATCACAGCTGACTAAGCTTTTTTAATAAAGAAGAGACGAGTCAAGCTCCAATCCATCAGCAAAAAAGATTCTACTTAGGAAAACCTGATGCTTTTTCCACTGTCTAAACCTGAATTTATGATATGCAAATGGTTTTAAAAAAGCAACCCAGTTAGTTGTGTGCAGACTGCTGAGCTCCTAGAAAACCTAATCTCTATTGTTTAAAGCAGACTGTATCTTTCAATTGTGGGGCGTCTTTCAGCATTGTCCTCCACCAGAGCTGTTGTTTTAACATTTGGAGCTATAAATCTCCCAGTTTAGAAAACACCTTTTAGTTGCCTGCTGAAAATCAACAGTTCCACCAGACCTGGACTGTTTAGCTAAAGCATGTGATTTCCTGACTTTCCCGGCTGCCAACAAAACTCCTCACTCCCCTGTACAGCAGTGTTTTATAAAACGCTGGTATGACAAAAAAGGGGGGGTATTAAAGGCCTTTCCTTGAGTTGTGCATTTTTTCAGTGCATATGAGGCATTGCTGTTTCCTCCACTGTGCTGTTTATACCAGCATAATAAGATGTTATACAGTATATTATTATACTGCACAGAAGGGCCAATTAGGGGCATTATCGTTAGTTTCTCTTGTGTGTTTTCTCACTAAAGGAATGCATGAACCCAGCATAACAAAAGGGATATATAGTGCTTTTCTTTGTCTACAAGAAAAAAAAATCTGTGATCTTGTGTTGTTTGTTTGTATCTTTGTTGTCTCTCTGTGCTTGACATGGGGGGTGGGGATTGGCTCATGAAAGAAGAAATAACAGCTCCAAGGCTTTAAAACTGTATTGATATATTGACAACGGCATGAGCTGCCAACTGTATTCGAGCTAATTAAAACAACATGGGGACTTTATACAGTGCTGTCTATTGAGTAGAACAGAATATAGAGTGATTCCTATTGAGGCATCAGTATATCTACTATGAACAGTCAATTGTTAGTGAGTAATGGCAATTACAATCAGCTGGGTTGTAGGCCTACAGTGATGTATTGTTTACAGTGTGTGGAGTAGTTGGTTGCAGACTCAGAGTATTTATCATTCATAGTGAATTGTAAAATCTTAGCGTGTGTGCGACTGTACAGTCACCTCACAGAGATAAATAATGGTATTTCGTGTTGTACTGAGTTGTTATCAGAGGGGGAGAGGTGGGAGAATTTGGCTCTGCTGCTGTCCTCCTCTCTGTCTGGAAGGACGGTGGAGGAGGGGCCTGCTGTGATTAAAAGCAGATTGGAGCGTTTCCTGTTGTAGCGTGCTAACTTTACCAAGGTCTCTTTCTCCGCACGTCTGTGCCACCACTTCTTCTACTCTGTCCAAACCCCTCATTCTATTTCCCTGTAGACACAATAGTCGGACACATCTGGAGAAATTAAATATAGGTCATGATTGTCCTTACTGTTTCCTCCCTCCATCTTTTGTGTGAATCCCTCCACTCCTGTAATTTCACATTTTAAACTGTAACTTTATTGATTCATAAAACAATTTTATATTCTGTTCTTTTTCTGTAATAAAAGTTTTCCTACAATAAACAGCATAATGCAACACAAAACAACATATTGCACTAAATCAATGAAGAACAGGTAACAAAGCAAAGAGAACAAAACTATTTTTTTGGGCACATATAGTAGTTGACCTAAGTAAAATAAGCCACATCAATAAAATAAGGGGAAAACACAGTGGACAAAACAGGGGCACAAAATATGAATAAAAAAGCACATACACAGGTAAATACAGCATGAATTAAGTTTTGTTCTATTACCGACTGTGGGAAATGACAACCAAGACATCCCAACACATAAAAAGTAATCTGTGCCAACATTCATTCAAAGCGCAACAAAGCAAAGGAGGCTGCAGTGCATAACAGCAGCACACTGGTTTAACAGTGTACAAATATGTGTGTGTTTAGGCGGAGGGGGATCGTCTACCTCCTGGACACACGGTGAGCCAGCTGGAGACCTGCAAAATCCGAAGTATCCGTGCTGGAACACTGGAGCGTCTGGTGGAGACGTTATTGACAGCGTTTGGAGACAACGACCTCACCTACACCTCCATCTTCCTGTCCACCTACAGAGCCTTCACCAGCACACAGACTGTACTGCAGCTACTGTTAGACAGGTAGGGCTGGAGCCAAGTGTTGCATCAAGCCAAAAGAATGCATTCACTTTACGTTTTAGTGGTTTTCTGATTATTTTTATTTATTTTTATTTTCTGTTGCAGGTATGGAAGTGTAGAAGAAAGTGAGCAAGACACAGAGAGACGTAAAGGCACTGAAACCAATGGAGCCATCAGAAAGTGAGATACATTTTTATATATTCATCGCGATCAGTTCCATATGGACAACTTTCAACAGATCACATCAACATCAAAGTTTTTGTAACTTTAAGTTATAGCTGACTGAGCACACCTGTCCTCTTATCATTGCCAGCTCTCTTAACACTCCCAAATCTTTCCCTGCTGTCTTCACAGTGCTTTGGCCTCTATCCTGCGTGCCTGGCTGGACCAGTGCCCCGAAGACTTCCAGGAGCCCCCTGATTACCCCTCTCTCCACAGGTTGATGGACTACCTGCGCAGGGCCCTGCCTGGCTCGGAGGCTCTCAGAAGGGCAGAGGGTCTGCTGGAGCAGCTGCAGAGTCAGGCCAACATGGATGAAACTGATGGTAACTCTTTTTTAACATGTAGTTCTTTGTTCTGTACAGTACTTTTATTTTTTCATCTTAAGTATTAGTTTTCCTCTGCCTCAAATCATCTATTTTTGTCTGCTTGCAGCTGGTTTCCACGGCAACAGCTCTTTCTGTCTTGGGGAGGAGGAAGAAGTGGAGATTGAGGTCCAGGAGGACTTCCTGTCGTTTGAGGCCGACCTGGTGGCTGAGCAGCTGACCTACATGGATGCAGTAAGTGGCAGGAAATGAGATAGATTGGCAATGTGAGAAGGGAAGGGCTACACAGGTTACATCCCTGCAATGTTTTTTCAGTGTCTTCATACTAACATCAGCCTGTTCCTCTGTTCTAGCTGCTGTTTAAAAAGGTCGTACCCCACCACTGCCTGGGCTCTATCTGGTCCCAGAGGGATAAGAAGCACAACAAGCACAGCGCCCCCACCATTCGTGCCACTATTACACAGTTTAATGCTGTGGCGGCCTGCGTGGTCAGCACAGTGTTGAAGCACAGACAGATCAGACCACACGTCAGAGCGCGGGTCATCCAGCGCTGGATAGACATCGCTCAGGTTGGCAGAAACACACACACACACATTCATGTATAAACCTACCACAAAAAGGGGTCACGTTATGACCGTCCTTGTGTTACTTGTCTTCTCTAGGAGTGCAGAATACGCAAAAACTTCTCGTCTCTGAGAGCCATCGTATCTGCGCTGCAGTCCAACCCTCTGTACAGGCTGAAAAGGGCATGGGCCTGTGTGCACAAGTAAGCTTCCAATCTCTCAACTATGCAGATAATCTCAGCGAGTCTCAATAGAAGAATCAGCCCTTTGGCAGAATTCAACAGCATCTCGAGATGTCTATTTTGCTTGTGTATTTTAGCTGATATGTCTATTATCATTAGATGACATGAGTCTTTGCTCGACACACAGAGACAGCATGCAGACATTTGAGGAACTGTCGGACATTTTCTCCGACCACAACAACTACCTGACCAGCAGAGAGCTCCTCATGAGGGTGAGTTCTAACTTCAACATTTATTTCATATCTGAAGGAACTGTGAAATAATGATGAGTAAATTTAGTATCCTCTTAAAAATCCTGGTTTTAAAGTGTGTAGATTTTACTCTCTTACATGTGAGACAACATTCCTTCATTCACTGGTTGAAATCTCGAGGACTCAAGTTGTATATTTTGTTTGCACTACAGGAAGGCACTTCAAAGTTTGCCAGTCTGGAGAGTTGTGCCAAGGAGCACCAGAAACGCACCCACAAGAGACTGCAGTTGCAGAAGGAAATGGTGAGGCTTCTGCAACAAATGGTTCTTTTCTCAAAGAGTGCTAAAACAGAGCTCTATAATTTTAAACAACACATTCCTCTAAAGCAATGTACTGTAAAGTGAGTTCTAGCCTCTCCTGT
This sequence comes from Morone saxatilis, assembly GCF_004916995.1. Lineage (NCBI taxonomy): Eukaryota > Metazoa > Chordata > Actinopteri > Moronidae > Morone > Morone saxatilis. The sequence continues at coordinate 17,370,423 of NW_023339674.1, read as the reverse complement.
ATGGTGAAGCCACATCCTTAGCTTTGTTTACTCAGTGCACTATGTGCTGTACTTGCATTAAGCCTGTGTTGTATTTTACAAAACCCACACTGGCATCTATAAACCGTAAGGACCACAGTCTAAATTAGTCTCCGGCTCTATTGTGGCATCATTAAAGTATTTATTTAAACTAAATGTGGTTTCAAACATATCAAAAAGCTGCCTTTTCTCTACAGGGAGCAATGCAAGGAACGATACCCTACTTGGGGACTTTTCTAACTGACCTGACTATGTTGGATACGGCACTGCCCGACTTAGTAGAGGTAAGAAAAGAATGACACCTGCTGAATGTGTGTGTTTCGATACTTGAGAGCATGCGTCTGCGAGTTTACACACCTCAGCAGATCTGAGAGTCTATCTGTGTAACCGCTGTCAGAAACTGGGGCGTAAGTTTCCATGAGTGCGTGAGGAATTTTGTTGGTCCATTTTTGGAGTGGTCCACCTAATGCTGTTTGTCTAAGCAGCCACTGGTATGTGATGTCCAGGGTCTGACAGCGTGCTCTTTGTGTCCTCCGCAGGGTGGTCTGATCAACTTTGAGAAGAGACGCAGGGTGAGTGTGGCTGCAAGCGACTTCCACTGACATGATTATACCATGACAGTTGTCTCAGGATGAGTTCGGCAGACTGTTAAACAGATCTAACGTCTGTAACTTTCTCTCTGACCCTGCAGGAGTTTGAGGTGATCGCTCAGATCAAGCTGCTCCAGTCGGCCTGTAACAGCTACTGTCTGAGTCCAGAGCCGGCATTCCTCCGCTGGTTTAAGAGCCAGGTTCAGCTCAGTGAGGAAGAAAGGTAGTGCTGCTTTACTCCGAATACCTCCTTCCTCGATTGCACCGTTATCCATTACATAATGAGCAAATTAGTGCATGAGGTCATGGTCTGTTGGACCTATTGTTAAAAACAAATACACAATAGAAGCTTCTTTCTGTCCTTTCTCTTTGCCTCTCCCTGCTGTTCTTCTGTCATGTCTTCACTCCCTACTGATCTATTGTGTTGTACCCCTCTCTTCTCTGACTTTTCTTCTCTCTTACTCAGAATTCATGGTTCTCTAAACCACCGGGCACATGGTTTGGTGATGTTTCATGATGTTTAAGCTTTCTAATCTATTCTATTTTGCAGCTACGCCTTGTCCTGTGAGATTGAAGGTCTCGGTGACAGCAGTCCAACCTCACCCAAACCTCGGAAAAGCATGGTGAAGAGACTGAGCCTGTGAGTACATCCAGAAAATAGAATCCTGGTTTTAAATGAAATTAAGTAAAGAATACTTTTCTCTGGCGAAGACTTGCCACATTAGAGACGTCACACTGGCATATTCAAGCACTGACTTGCTGTGACCTATTTATTTTATTATCTAATAACTGACTTCCTCTTCTTTCCAGGCTGTTTCTTGGAACAGACAGTAATGCAGCCAGTTCTCCAGTCAGGGAGACGCCACGCTCGCCTCCTACTGGCAGCTCAGGGGAGAGCATGGACTCAGTCAGCGTGTCCTCCAGCGACTCCAGCAGTCCATCAGACAGCGAGGGCCTCACCCCCACTCACACCTCCGACTCCCAGCAGAACAAGGTGGGTTATTAAACTAAGAAAATGTGTTAATTTTGGTCATACTTAGAGACCGTATGAAAGTCAATCCTTTTTCAGTGGTATTAATCTATTCTTTGGAGCCTCCTTTTGTAGAGAAAAACTGCAACCCTTCCCCAAATATTTTTAAATAATAACAGTTTTGAGTTGGTAAAATTGCACAAAAAGTAAGATGTACAATGTAAAGTCTAACATGTTAATGGAATTATATTTTTTACATATACACAAATTGCATAAAACAAGCAGAATTAGCAAGTGCCAAAAAAAACATAACAAGATTCAGTTTACCAAATAATTTCCAGCCATTCTTTCTTTTTTGAACCAAGAGCTGTCACTAACACATTTAATGTGTTGGACTCATTGCCAAATGCTGTTATTTGAGGTTTATGTGAAAAACAATTCAGTTGATCTCTTTTAAACCCTGCAGGTGTCACTTTGTTCTAATACTTCAAAGTCATGTTTCCACTCACCTCAAATAGCTGCAAATTATCACAATTATAGTCAGATTATGGTTCAGTGCATTTGTGGAACAAAATTGATCCAGTTATGGTTTTATGTATCTGTATGTAACTTCTGGTTATATTTTTTCCACAGCTATCAGAATCCTCCTCTTGTACTTCACTCCACTCCATGGACACCAGCTCGTCGACAGCCAGCGTCCCCATGACTCCTGCATCTCCCTCACTCCCCGGGGCCCCCTGCACCCACAGACGCTCTGTCTCCCTCACACCCTTGACACCCAGCTCCCCTAGTCAAACCCCAGCTTATAACACCCAGGCCCAAGATGCATGCATCATAAGAGTCAGTCTGGAGCACGGCAACGGGAATCTCTACAAGAGCATATTGGTAAATAAATATGTGTTTTTGTCTTCCTGTGTGAGTAAAATCAATGTTTACATTTTTACATCATATACATTAAACCCTGTATGACAATTTTTTTTTTGTCTATTCCCCAAATAGTTGACCAATCAAGACAAGACTCCGGCTGTAATTTCTAGAGCCATGGCGAAGCACAACCTGGAGGTGGAGCCAGAGGAGGGATACGAGCTGGTACAAGTCATCTCTGAGGAGAGAGGTATAAAACACATGGCTCTACTTTTAAAATTGTATTTTCTTCATGGAACCTCTGGGGTTCTTGTTAAAACTTGTGCTAGTTTGCCTCAACTAATATCTGCCATAGACGGTATTATTCCAAGGCACCTAGTAAGATATTTACAGTGAATAGAGTAAGGAGAAGCTGTTTTAGCAGTTGCTATGTAAAAGTTATGATTAAACACCCTTTGTATTTGCAGTTCAGCATTTTTATTACTGCATTATTTTTTCCAAACGTAATAAACCATAATGACCCATGTATTGCTGACTAAAAGTGTATTAGTGTAATATAACAGCAAGAGCTTAAATCATGCTCATCATTTCTGCTTTATCTTCTTTCAGAACTGGTGATCCCAGACAACGCCAACGTCTTTTATGCCATGAACACCTCAGCTAACTTTGACTTCTTGCTGCGGGTGCGGGGCTCAGCGGGTCGGGCAGTCCAGCTGCGAAGCCGGTGTAGCTCCACACTCCCTCGCACCCAGCACCGCTCGAGCCTGTCGCTTAGACTCAGCAAGGTCACGCTGTGACCCTGGACTGCAGGAACCCAGCTGTTAGCCCTTACACCACTAATCCAGGACAATGCAGGGCACGGACGTGATGTGAACTTATGGGTTTTAGATGAAGAGGCTGGATGGACGAGTGGATGAAGAGCTCTGGATGACTGCTGATGCCAGTGAGACTCAAGAGCTCCACTTTGACTCTTATCTCACCAGCTGAGTCTCACCCTGAACTGTGCCATCCCCTCTTGTCTTTTTCAACCCTTTGCCCAGCCTTAATACGGAACATGGATGTGTAGCGTGACTGCGGTGCCAGTGGGACTTGACTTTTGAGTGGTGATGCTGTGAGTAAAACAGCGACCCCAAGTGGCCTCCACTCTTTACAACAACAGGTTTTTGCACATGTTATGGGAGCAGCCAAACTCCTGACCTCCAACAGTATTCTGATATTGAACAAACTTCTTTTTGTCCTGTGACATCTGTGTAGATGAATATTTACTTTTCTGTTGATAGAAGTGTGATGAATGCAGAAAGAGAAGATTGATGGTGGACTGAGTGTCCTGTGACAGTCCTGTTGCCTTTATCGATGAATGAATGGGCCTCTGACAGTATTCTGAATGATATTGATTCATTGATTGACAGGAGCTGTGATGTCATTATTTCCCCTAGTTGGGCATGTTTAGCTGCCATGTCCAGCTTGTGCACTGTGTGTTCAGCCCCACTCATATTATGAGCTGTGTGACGAATGCAGTTTGATGCATTCTGATTGGTTCCATTACTTGGTTTTAACAAGTCCTTGGCGAATATTGAAATGGCCTTACCTGCCCGATCTTTAGGGTGTCGAGATAATATTTGTGCTGCTTTCTAATCCAGAAAGACGTTTCCTCACATTCTTGCTTTTTCAGACTTGTTTCAAAAAGAAAGAAGATAATAGAAGACAGAGAATATGAGGGACTGACTTCATGGGATGGAAAACACCATGCAAAGTGTCTCAAACTGATGCATATTTGTACCTCTTTGCCCTTCATTATATGAACTATAGAGTTGCACTTGTCAGTTGGTAGCAGATGCCAATGGGATGTGAATATGGAAGAATGAGTGAGCCAAGTGGTTTTCTCTCTCTTCACTCAATGAATTACTATTTTTGTTTGTAATTGTTGCTTTTTATATGTTTTTGCAACACACTTCAGGCCAGAAATGTATCCCAGATTGGAGAGTGATGGAGGACTTTTAAAAGTAAATGTTAAACAAATTCAGTGTCATAAAAAAAAGCCAGTGCCAGGTTTTACTGTGACACATTTGGAATGTTTACTGAGGGACACTTCACTTTTTTACACACACAAAAGCCAAACACCTCTTCACACAGTAAACACCCATCTGTTTGTCTCATGGGTGCACTCCTCAGTTTCTAGCACCATCAGAGTTTCACAGCAACATCACCAACACTTGTCACCTGTCACATAACAGCCACACATTTTCAGATAAAAACTCACTTTTTTCTTTTTCTTTCTCTCAGATATTAGTCACTCCTGCAGATCTTACAACGTAGTGTTATTGTGCCACGATCAAATGTTTGTGCAGCCACTTAATGTTCCTTGGTTGATATTACGTTCCCCCTGGGATAAGTGGTTCACTGTTGAACTTAAAGTTAATGGCCCAATCATTTATCTCCATGCAGCACTTCACTTTAAGATTTTCTCATTAAATCACCCTCAGTACCTGTTCTTCACTGCCAAAGACTCTTCCTCTACCTGAACAAAATAAATTATTATCATTATTGTGACGGTTGTCCTGTGTGTTTTTGATTCCCTCTTATGTTTGGATGAATGCCCTTGCAACCACAATGAGAAAAATATAATTTCTAACATCTAATTATTGTAGTTCTTTTGTGATGTTTTGTATATCCATTGTATATTTAGCTGTTTTAAAGCACAGCTATCTGACTACACAAACAACTCCAGAGGAGGCAGCTCTGCGCCTGTCTTTTTACCCTTGTGCGGTGATAGACAACATGCTCAGTCCTGTTAGGATTGACATTATCAATAAAAGGACCAGAGGTTGTTCTGGACGGGGCCCAAGTTATTTTGCTGAGTGGAAGACATTTCTGCTGACTTGAATGCAGCAGTCACGACCTTCGTTTCCTGAAACTGGGTTTGCTGTGCTGGTCAGACCCTTTTCCAAGAATTCAAAGACAAAAAACAGACATAAATTTAGAGAATGTTCCTTTAACAAGCCATTGACTTTCACCCTCATTCAGAAACAGGTGAAATTGTTCTTATCCATAAAATCTAGAGTGTTGAAATGTACTACTTTAGAAGCCACACACAATCCAAATGAAAGAAAACAAGTAAATTTTTAATTTTTTTTGTGTTGTGTTAAGGTTCTGGTGTGTATTTTATATATTATAAACATCTCAGTTGAGTTTGCTTCATTGTTTCAACAGATGCAACCAACAGGCTCAACCACAACTCAATACAAGTGGAAAAATCAAAGAGCCCTGTCGTCTCAGTTAATACTCAAAGATGAAATAATAATGACAAAATCAAAGAGCAAAACATTGTTCACAGAAGTTAGCGTAGGAGAGGCCTCACAAAATGGAACAAAGTGAAGAATAAAACAAGTGTGTGTGTGTGTGAAACGAAGGGGACTTTCGGGGACGAAAAGCTCATCGTCACTGTCATTAAGGTTAAGAAGGTCAGTGCTGGGGTTAAGCATTTACTGGATATGGTTTAAGGTAAAGCTAAAAAGTAAGTCCCCAGTAAATTCTTTCAAGTCAATCCAATGTCCTAATTCAGTGGGTCCCAACCTGGAGGTCAGCACCCGCCAAGAGGTCGTAGAATAAATCAAATTGGCCACAATTTACTTAAAGGGGTAATTCTATATTTCTATTGAACAAATTAATGTTTCTCTAATCTAAACTATCTAAACTATTTCCTTGCAAAACGCTGGGACCTTTTCAAGTGTCTAAAAACCCTTCAAATCAAACAATTTGAAAAGCAAAATCCTTCTTTGGTTAAGCTCACAACTCAAGTGATAAGTGGCCATTTTAAGGGGTCACAGACCAAAAAGGTTTAGAACCACTGTCCTATATAAGTGTTTGTCTGCACACAGCTCAGTTCCCCTAAAAGGCTCTGTAGCTCAGGCTCTAGTGAGACGTGTATTTGTTTGCGCAGTCAGTGGAATAGTTCCACAATATTCAGTTTTCACTCTATAGAGCAGCAGTTTGACTTGGGTACGTGCTATAATGAAATCAATGGAGCCTCTCTGCACTGTATGACAAGTTTATCTGGTGGAGGGCTTCCAGTATTTTCAATGACCACTGTCAATAATATTTCCTCACTTACCGTTTTTATGTGTTTCACTGTTATTGGTCTGCAAAAGGTGGGACCAGGCCTTTATAGCAGCTTAATAGTCGTTTGATTAAATTTGATTTTCTGCTAACAGCTGGACTGTGTACTCAGAAAGTCTGCACCCAATGAGCTTTATCTACTTTGCGGGTAATGAGGGGAAGGTGGGAGACATGATAACAGTGAGCGCGTTTCAACAGGTGGCATGAAGGGCAAAGACAGGGCTTGTTTTCCTGTGTGACTGCGTAGTTCATCAGCGTGAGCACAGCCATGCAGGCCAGGTACGAATAGATGGCCTCTCACCTCAGGGATAGACATAAAAACACAAAAAACTTTTTAGTTATATATACTGTGTATTGCTAGAGGGAATATGCAATTACATTTGATAGAAAAAGCTCTGTGCTTGAGAGTCCAAGCACAAAAAATAAAACAACATTATGGACAGGAGCACATTAGAACCCACCATGGACCACAAAGAAGACAGCAGACAAACATCAGTGAGATATACATAATGCACAGGGCAAAAGATCTGCACGAATGGTAATGAGAAGGAAAAGCAATATACAAACTCAGCAGGCATGCTGGGTAGCCACAAATAAATATGCATTGCAAATACTGAAGAAGGAAATATTCTCTACCACTAAATGTGTAACCTATGTGAGGAAGCGCTGGAGACACCGTTTCATTAGAGGCCAGAGCTCATCCTACATGCTGGCGACTCCTTGAATGATTAAGCTGCAAGATATTATAGAAGTGTTGTGTTTTTCTTTCAGCCATATTGTTTTTTTCCCCACATCTTTGTGTTATTTGTAGTCTAGACTGCAGATATTCAGTAGAAACGTGTCTCTGTCTGGGCTCATCATGTACCATATTAGTGGCTGATTACTAGTTGTTATCAGGTCTGAATGAGATGAGCTTGAGAGCCGTTTGAGAGCTTTTGTACTGTGGTAAATGTCCTACAAACACAATTTCAGATACTTTAGGTGACTGCTAAACAAATGTCAGGAGAGGCCTCATTGTTTACATTCGAGTATAGTCCATCCACATGGAAGAATGTGTATAATTTCTGCATTGTATGAATCTTATTTTTGTGTTTGTGTGTTTGTATGCAAATAGTGTTATGACATAAGAAAGTGAAAAATGTACTCACATTAGAAGTACTATTCTTTAGATGAATGCATTCAGTGTGTTGTTTAATATCCTGAAAAGAGATGAAGGGGCTAAGAATGCCAAAAGATTAATCAAGATATATTATTCTTAATTAATGTGTTATTGAGTACTTGAATAAAAAAAATTTGGTGAAGAACAAAAACTTAGACCTGAGACTTGAAAAAAATGACTGTGTTCATATGTGCACTATTTTCCCCTGTAGTATGTCCCTATATCTTGGCAAGCATCACAGTCTTAACTGGCTATCTGCAGCCTTGTTCCAAAGTCACTTCCTGTCAGCTATTCCTCATCCAGACCCTTTAGGCTCTTCATTATACGGTTAAACCAGGCCATATCGGCATCTGATGAAAATTCTTAGACCAGTACTGTACGAGTTTCTCCATCTCTCAATTTGATACACAGTGTAATCTAAATGTGCACCCCAACAATTTTCTACTTCAGTACATTCAATGGCAGCTCTTTGATTCGTGAGCCTTGTTTTAAGTCTGCTGTTGTCAAGACCCAGAACATCCACAATCCTCTGATACATGTCAACATGAAAGAGTTTTTGTGCTCAGGGCTGTGTGAAAGTCGGTGCATTTGAGTGTGGGGGGCTGGTGGTTGTGTTTGATGCAGTAGGTCAGGCTGCACTAACTTTGCCTCACGCAGGAAGATGTGCCGCTGCAGCTGCTTTTAATCCGTAAGAGCATTTGAGTGGGACACCAGATTGTTTATGTAGTCCATTGAAAGAGAGCTGGCACAAGTGTGTGTGTGTGTGTGTGTGTGTTCAGGGGGGAGGACAGGGAAAGCACAGCTTACGATCCATCTGTCCCTGTTTCCCCTACAATGCAACATGGTGGCAGACAGTGAGAGAGGCTGGGACAGACCTGAGTCCTTGTACTGGTTTAATTAAAACACATCATTTGAACCTTTCTTGGCACAAATGATAACAAGCCCATCCCGACACACAACTCCACAGAGGAGAAATAAAACACACACACACTTTACTCATCAGCCAATTATTCACCCGAGCCTTTCTTGGATCTGTCTCGTGCAGCCCCGTGAGGCCTTTCACTACAGGCAGGTCATTATTCAGCGAGTGCCAGGACTGCCATGAGTGGAAAATCAGGGACTGAATGAGACACACGCAACATTGATTTCTAGAGAAAAGGCTCTTCTATTACAGATAAGAGCACCATGACACCTGGAGGGAGGAATTATCTTTAAGAAGTGGGAAAGAGACATGTTAATTATCAATTATTGATTATGTTTTATTAACTTCTTCTCTTAAATTCTTGGGGAAAAAGACAAAATCTTTAAAAACTAAAAATGAGTCAGTATAATAAACAGTGGATAACAATGTGTGATGACAAAAAATGATGCCCACAGTTGTGTTACTCCAGAAATCCAAACATCTGAATAAAAGACAAACAAAAGCTTTTCATTTGTCTACTTGAAGCTCCTGTCATTGTTCTTTAATCGTCCCACACACTTTTTTTTTCTAAACACAAACTCACAGCTTTGCTGTATTGCTTAGTTATACTCCTCCACAAATAATACATTTCAACGGTTTAAAAAAAAAAAAAAAGACCAAAAACACCCACAACTATAATTTTTGCTATTTAAAATCTGTTGCTGCATATTTGAAACCAAACTTGATATGATGAAACAATTACTGAGCAATCTGACAAATTTACATTTAATTTGTTATCAAATGTATTATATAGTGGAAAAAGATCAGAACAATCACATGGATAAATAAAAAAAGAAATGAAATTTAAACATTTTTGCTTTGGTTAAGAAGATACCAATGAAAGCAGCAGGTACACTGGGTAAAGCGCTGAAATAAAAGAATTACACTTTGGTTCATACGTACAGAAGAAAAAAAAAAATCCAAACTTCTCTTCAAAAAGAAAAAACAGTTGTAATCTCAGCTTTCAACTAAGAAGCAACACTCGCTGTCTAAAGGTTTATGTAAATCCAAGTCAGTTAGATAAAACACTTCTGTGGCTTGGTGAGTGTTGCACCTTTAAGATGAACGCTTGCAACTCGTGTCTGGTTGTAAAACAGACCATTAAGTGAGAGCACGAAGGGATTTTGTCACGATGGAGTGCGGTGAATCTAAGATAGGCAGTAAAAAGGAGGAGATTACAATTCATCTTGCAACTCAACCCATAATGACTTGAACAGGACAGCCAGCTGATATAATCTTCCACCAGTTTTTTCTGTATACTTACAATATTTCCACAGCACAATCAATTTACTGAGACAATTTACTGTATATTGGTTAGTGATATTTCCCCAGATAATCAGCACAAAAAAGAACAAATCAAAAAGGGCAATAAAACCAGTTTGAGACCATTTTCAGTTGTTACAAAAATCACACCAGCAGGTAGAAAAGGTGCTGTACCACTGTTATACCCAGGTATGTGTATTAAAATCAATAGTGTTTGCAAGAACTTGAGCCTAAGATACATAAAAATACTAGACCATTATGTGGAACGTGTACGCACAGGCATACAGGTGTTATAGGCAGTTCCTTAAAGACTGTAAACCAGAGAGGAAAGAGACTTGAGGAGGGATATTTTTCACTCACACACAGTCTAGTTTTACCTGTAGCACAGAATAGTACTGGAATAGCATTGTCACCATGTGGGACAGTAAATGAACTGAAATGTTGTCCACCTGTCGGATTTCTGATTTCCCCCAGAAGAGCCTCTTACTCTTAAAACTGTAAAACATATAGGAGAACCACAGTGCTGTGTTATATTGTGATAAAACGTCGGTTCCTGTGCTTTTCTGTATATAAAAGGTGGGAATGATTTTTACTCACCAGAATGTAAAACTCTACTTGAACACTTGATTGCAAGTTTTCATTCACTTCGCAAACTGACAAAGTCACCCCTCAAGATGGAGTGCATTACTATGTATAGCCATCAGACAGCATTGAAGAAAAAAAAGAGATAAAAGCAGGCTGGAGGTAGAAAAACCGAGGCTTGTGTAATTTTAGTGTTGCTCCTCTGTTCCAGACACTGAGGGAAACAGGAACTTCTCTGACAGCTGTGACCTACTCGTGTGAGACATAAACAAGAAGATGAAGACTAAAACAAAACGGATAGGGCAAACAGACTCTCAGACATTCCACTAAATGAAGGAGCTGGAGGTATTTTCTATCTGAGGCTGTTGAACTTCTGTCCTTCTTTAACACAGCTAATCCCACTCCTTGTCTGGGGCACGGACAAGAAAGAAAACACTAACGGTGTGACTGCTCACGGTTTGGTCTGTACCTCAGTTTTGGGATCATAGTTTGGTTCGTTACTAAAATCAAAGATGAAAAAAAAAAAAAGACTGCACATTGGCTGTTTTCAGAAATGTTTGCTCAAAGGATCTGAGGAGATTTAGCTGACGGACAAACAAATGTGGAACACACGGATCCTAATGTCTAAAAGAGGGTTACCTGAGCAAAATGTTCAGTACAGCGAAAAACAAAATGAAACACGCAAAACTCAAATTCATCTCCATGTATGTCTGTGTCAAGTACATACATGAGGGGGATAAAATATTAGAAACACATTTCAATAGAACGCAGTCCAATGCAACACAACCAATCACTACAAAGTGAGACTATATTTAAATCAGTTTTGCTAAACAGGATTTATTTTGGGGCTTTACCTTGAATTGCATTCGATTGCATTCAATATACAGAACTTAGTTACAAACCTGTTTGTTATTTCAATAAGTGATTAGAAAACCAAAATATTCCTCAACACATGACAGAAGCACTTTAGAGAGATGCTCCGCCATGCTTCACCATTATCCACTTAACTTGGGTTAACAATAGAATTTAAAGTTGCACACAAACTCTGAGTAGGCTGGAACATTGACAGAGATTTTCCATGTGGACCACAATGTAATTGACCTACATGATTACTGAGTTGTTCTGTTTAATCTCCTCATCATTTAGAGTCTTTTTCCTGTAGACACTGTCCATGTTATTGCACAGTATAGGAGTATATGTGCTGCTAACACATTGCAGCTGTACTCTTAAAGTGACTGCTAAAAAAATGAACAGTCTGAATGCAGTTTGTGACCGTCTTTCACACTCACGCACTTCCGATGTTCATGAACGCATTTCTTTCCTCCATATCACATTAATCCATGGTCCATTAAAGGCATACTGTGCCCTGTGGTAAGCGGAGAGATGTTTGGATGACTCTTGGACGCGCTTGCATCTCAGACACAGAGAGATGAAGCTTTAAGTGGGCCAGGAAAAATGACGATGTTTGCTGATGGTCCTGGTGGTGATGGTCAGGCGTGCTGTACGGCCAACTCTTGTCCTATGAAGCGGCGCAGGCGCTCCAGATACTGGCTGTACAATTCAATGTCGTTGTGTCCCGCTCCCTCCACCCAGAGAGGCTCCACAGCCTTGGGGCAGCGCTCAAACAGAGCCAGGCCGTGGGAGAAGTCGATCACCTCATCCTCTGTCCCGTGGATGATGAGCACCGGGGACGTGATTTTTGACACCTTCTCAATGCTAAAAGCGGAAAAGGGAAAAGACAGATTTTAAAGATCCCCTCCAGATGTATTTAGACATATATACAAATAATTGGAACAATAATGTGTGTTTGATTTGTTTTTCTGCAACAAAAAGTATCATTTCCACATTAAAACCCTTAAAAAGGCATCTACTCCCATCTCATTAACAATTCCAGAAGCTATGAATATGCAAAGTGTGTTTGTTTCTAAAGTTTTCCTGCTGGACACAAGGTGTCAAAAGAAGATGCATTCTGGCCCAGGACCAGGATCAAACTATCTGTAATGTCACATAAAATCCTTGTAGGCCCCGCCCCTTAAAAATCAGATTTCAATTGAGCCCAGAGAAGCTTTCCACTTTCAGCAGATGAATGTGAAAACATCGTTCTAGAGTCAAAAACATACATCCTTCTGTACAGTGAAGCTCAAACATCCAACTGTAGGAACAAGAACAAAAACATGTTCCTTCAGTTTTGGGTGGAGGGGGACTTTAAATAAATTGATCATTTACTTATAGGTATTAGTTCCCCTATAAAAGATCAGAAAGCAGACTGGTCAGATTAATGTACAGTAAGAACGACACAGATAGTTACACAGAGAAAGGACAGATGCCAGCTGGCCACTTGTATTGAACAACAGGCAAACACTGGAGGCTTTCTCAGCTCACTACACGCACAGCAAGGCATTCCCTGGTTTCCTACCACCTCTGCTCCTCACCCACTTGTACCATCTGGGACTAGACTCTGCTTTACTGCTGGCGTTGGCTGCCATTGACCTTCGTCACACTCAGCCACTAAAACTAAACTGACAAGGAGAACAGAAGGGATAGAGTCTTGCTAAGGATAGCATTGCGCCGCGTTGTTAACGTCCAGCCAAGGGAACTGTTTGGTGGCCAAGGTTTAAAAATAAAAACACAGTAACAACACGTCACAATGAACACCCACATTACAAATCTCTTCATAGTAGGAGGTTATAACTGAATATAAAGCTATAAAAGAATAAAAGTGCCAGAAAGTTCTTTTTCACAACCAGCCTGCTTTCTGCAATTACAACTTAATGTTAGAAGAATCATATCAGTTTTATTTGATCTGTTTAATAATACTAATAATACCCCTGCTTTGACAAAGCACTAGGTCTTATGGGTTGGAAAGATGTGGGGCGAGACTTATTCCTTGAAAGTAAACAACATAAACTGAGATTATAAGGTGCAAGGTCAGTTTTATACCAAAGTGAAAGAGACTGATACTAATATATAAATTCAAATGCGTTATAGTAAACTAATAATACAGAAGGTTACCTTTCAAATAGATTTTGTTTAGACGATGGCAGTTTATTTTTCATTAAGGCAGCTTTGATAAAGGTCATTACTTCTGACATCATCATGTGTGAATGATGCACATGAAGAGACACAAACGTGAGCTGCAGCCATACAGCAGAATATCATGTTAGGAAAGGTGCTACTGCAAGAAATAAGAAATATTCCACTATTTGCATGACCTACTCACATCTATGGAAATAAAACAAAAATCACAGCACCAAAGTACGGCCCGAAAGGACAAGAGCTGTTCTTTCAGCGCAGATGTTTGTCTTGGACAAGAAACTCTTTCACAAATGCAAGTGGCAATTATGCTCTTCTGTTGGCAGATCTGTAATTATGTGGAAATGCCAACTGGCAGCAAAATAGTCTGTGAGTGTGTATCATGTTTACATGAACACCTTATTAAGGATTTTATGAGACAGAGAGAAAGAGAGAGATAGAGGGGAGTATAAAGCCTTCCCTGTTGTAGAAAGATCTCTTTTATCCTCATAGCTAATGATATATTTAATGCTGTATATCAAATGTGACAGGTCAATTATACCAAGCACTTAATTAAACACACATTATATTAGCATATGTTTAAATTGCCTTTAAACGATAAAATATAGGAAAATGTCAAACATTTCATGTATGAGGCTGAATAAGAGAGGCTGGTTAAAAAGGGTCCACACTCAGCAGAGACTTACTTGGGGAAAGCGTCGAAGCAATACGTTTTCTTTGTTTCAGGGAAGGCCACTCTCATGCCAGACGTTAGAGGTGAATGAAGAACCACGGCAGCACACTCATACCGCGACGCCAGGTCTACAGTGGGTACTGTACCAATGCTCTGTCCATACAGGATAATATTCTCTGGGCTAATGCCATACCTGGTAAAGACCACAGAGACAGATATATACAGAAGCAGTAGCACAATACAGAACAATAATATTGATTTTCAGTGACTTTAGTCTAGGGATGTTACAATTGCTCTAATAAATATGCAGAAGTTACAGAGTGAAGAGTGCCAGCTACACCCAAATGTAAATTCACCTCAACCAACCCTTAGTCAATGTTCTGTGGTGTCAAGTCTTCCCAGGGCTATAGCCGCATTAAGGCAGCTCCGCTTTCACTAATGAGACACTTTATCACACCACAACGTCCTTGAGAGACATCTCCCCCTCAAGCCATCCCTCTCCTCATCTATCCATCTCACTCTTTTTTATTCCCACGGCACCTGTCCCCACTCTGCTCCTCTCTCTTCATCCCAGCTCTGTCCTGATCACAACCTTTGCCACCTTGATTCACCCCTTCTTCACATCTTTGTCTTTACCTAACCCTCTGCCGCCTATCTTAATTATCACCCCTTTTTCTTGGGCTTATAGTGGCAACCCAAAGAAAATGCAATGATATTTTAATCCATCCACATATGTAACACGGTTTGATTTTCTCCTAATATGTGTCCTGTCTCTGCAGGGCAAGGCGGTGTATAATAAATCCTCCCTTGAAGGACACATATAGGCCAATTATATCATGACATACCGTGTGCGCAGGGCATGCCAGGCAGCATCTATGTCTGCATAGAGGTTCTTCTCAGTGGGCTTGCCAGTGCTGACACCGTAGCCTGAGTAGTCGTAGGAAAAGATGTTGCAGTTGATGCGAGTGCCAAGGCCGATGTAGAAACTGCTCATCTGGCCCAGGTCGACTGCGTTACCGTGCGAGAAGAGCACTGTAAATCTGGAAGGACACACACAAGAGGAACAGGTTAGACAGACGGTTTCTATCACTGACAAATACATTAGTTATGATTGGAAATATCTATCAGTCTATTGACAATTATTATTAAACAAGAAATATCTTTATTAAGTGAAAATGTCTATATTCTATACTGTAGCTAAATACCACAGCTGTATCCTTTACATTTTTATATTTATATATATTTAATAGCGGTTCTTTTAACAGGATCTAGGCTGACTAGAAAGCAAAAGAGACACTAGAAACTCGACTGCACTTCATTTGAAGCAGAAAGAGTCACATGAAGGATTAACATTAAAATAGACACAAACTAAAACACAATCCAGTTCATCACATTTCTCCAACCACGAGTCCAACCTAGTAACTCTACACTGTTGTTAAGATAAACATAGTGACGTTGCTTGACGCTATGCCAATACGTCTTTGTCTAAATGTGCTGCGTGTTTTAGGATTGGTTTACCGAGGTGGACGCTTGTCAAATGACTCTTACTTCTAGACATTTTGTACAACCTGAGAAGCAGAGTATCCACTATAAACGCTGGGTATTCTAGCCCTTGCCTTTTATTCATGAATGCATGGTGGGCTCTCTGGAGAAATCTGACACTTTTTCTACACACTGACTGTTTTGAGAGCCTCCCTCCGTGGTTTTGTTTATGAACCCATATAGCCTGTGGCTTTGCTCTTGGCCTCTCCACTCAGAATGTGGCATGACAATGACTGCCTATCAGGTCTAGTTTGGATTCATTCTGTGTAATACTAGAGAGACATTAATACAAGCTACACAAGTAACACAAGCCTGTCCATGTCTTTTTAATTGATTTGGTAAATTAATCAGCAGCAGTGCAGGGGGATAGGAATTAAACTGAAGATAAATACTTTTACACCTCAGCACATAAAATATAACTTCTATCTAGGTTAAATGATAAAATCACTTCTCATAAAACTGTCTACCAACCACTGCCAATAAATTCAATGACATAAACCTACAGGAGACAAAGCCAGGTACCTGGAAATGTTTAGTCTCTGACTCACTGAGAACTGATATCTTGTCCCTGAGTGTGACACTTTTTTTATTATGATCCTTATCATGAACCAGAATTCAACAAGCACAACTCAACATTCAAGTTCCTGCAAAGCAACAGAGCAAAAAAAAAAAAAAATGGATGGAGAAAAGATTGATTTCTGAAGAATAAATGGGACGGTTAAGATAAATGGCAGTGATCCATGGAAAAGCAGGAAAAGAAAAATCTTTTAAGTCAGCTGAGTCAACAGAGAGACAAGTAAAAGGAAGTTGACATGGATGTGAGTAGAAAAAGACTGACAAGAAAGAAGGGGCGGAAATGCTTCTGAGGAAGTGTGACACTGTCATAAAATGAATAAGAAAGGTCAAGCAGGCTGTGGGCGATAAAATACACAGAAAAAGGTACACAGACAATAAGTCAGTTAGATCAGTCACAACACACTGACTCAGAACGTACCGGAATCTCTTAAACTTCCTACCTGGCATTAGGAACGCAGCGAATGTACATGCAGCCGACTCTGTTCCCTCGGCTGGATCGGGTGAGGAACACCTCCGTCGTGTCCAACTCTCTCTGCGAGTACTGAAACTCGGCTCGCTCTGTCAGGTGGAGCTTCCATCTCCCCTCCACTCCCCCGGCCCCAGCGACCGATGCACCGCTCCGCGCCCGCACACTAGACGACCCTGTTGCCCCTGGCGCAGCAGGGACTGCCTCTGGGTCTGGAAGAAAGGTGTACGTGGGCTCAGGGGGCAGGAAGGCGAGCTTGGCTGCGATGCGGCTGGGGCAGGGCGGGCAGCAGAACAGGCAGCAGAGCTCACTGAGCGAGAGGCCATTCATCCTTCACTGTGCAGAAGAAGGACAAGAGGATCACTGTGCTAATGAATCCACATCATCCCAGTGTTAACACAATGAGATACTTGTACATATGTAATGTACAAAGCCTCCAGTCTAAGTGTGGCAATGATGATGCTAGTTTGAAACATTAGAAGCGATTACGTTTATATCTTGTCATGAAAATGATTTTATTTTGGAAAAACCTGAAACCATAAACCAGGTTATTTTCTGGATCAATTGATGAATCATTTGGCCCGAAGTAATGTCTTCTAATTTCTCTGCCACACAAAGAAAAGCAGCAGACACTCACAACTGAAAGGTTGCCTGGAACCAATGAGTGTTTAGCATTTTTGTAATCAACTATTAATAGCTAATAGTTGCTGAATAATTTGTCAATCAACTAATCAATTCATTGTTTCAGCTCTAAAACAAAATACTTTTTGGATTTTGGTTAAACTAAACAAGCAATTCACCCGAGGCTCTGGTACCTCATGGTGATTATTATAAGTCATTACTAAAATATTTAGAGCTAATCATTAACGGTTATTAGAATAATTACCGGCTGTATCCCCAGAGGACACCACTCCAAACAAACATGAGACAACAGCAGCAGACCTACCTGTTGAGCTGAAGACCTTACTCTAAGTTAAAGTCAGAAAGAGGCAACCAAAACAGGGAAGACTTCCTCCTCTTCAGTCAGATTAAACACAGGATACTGTTTGCAAAGTGCCCTGTCAGCAGAACAAGGAAAAGTAGTGGAGCCTACCGGCTGACAGGGAAGTGTTATTTAAGTATCTGCTGTGTATTCCGTGTGGTGACTGAAGTCCACATTACTTCCATTTTGTCCACTTGTTGAGATGTCGACGAGTCCGATACAATGTGCTGTTTCCTCAAACGAGCCCTGGATAATTTACGAAAAAACAAAAAACAACTTTCTTCAGCTTTTGCTTGACGTTGGCAGTGCAGAGTTTTCCAAATGCACCTTTGACCTCGAAGTGTCCAAAAACAGCTTGCAATTAAACACGAACAGTGCGGTTCTCTTCCCGTACGGATTGAGCGACTATATGAAGAATAAAGCAGACAACAAGTCTTATTTCAGCGGAGAGAGAAGATATGTGTCTGCGCGGAGCAGCTAACGCTAGGCTGGCTCAAGCTAGCGAGAAGACATAAACACGACTACTCAGTAAAAACAACCGACGTAAAATACCGTCAACACACAGTCCGACGTGTGTGTGTGTCCGTGGATCCATTCAGGACGGCGCTGGCGTGTCCTCTGACTTTATGGATGGCGTCTTGTCACTTACATTAATCCATGTACGTGCGGTGTTTTCCTACTTCTCTGCTGTTTCACCGCATCCGGAAGCGACAGCTGACAGGAAGTGACGTAAAGAGTTTCCATTGGACAATTAAGGGAAACTTGTTATCAGTGAGTGTGTGTGTGTCAGTGCTGTGAACTGGGTGACATGGTTGAACTTAATTGTTCATTTACCTTTTTAAGAAAAGCTTTCTCTTTTGTGAATGACTCATCACAATTACTTAGTATTGGTGAACAGAATGATTACTTTAAATGGCTGTAAGCATATTACAGATTACAGATTTATCTGTTATTAACCGAACAAGATGTGTCATCATGTATCTGTGTTGGAAGTTGTGATAAAACCGAACGGAATACATGAGCAGCCCCCCTCCCATCCAAAACACACACACACACACACACAGGCAGAGTTTTCCTGCTTTCTACGGAAGAAGAGGCTTTACAGACACAGGAACCATCTTTACTACCTTTTACAGAGAACTGCAAATGTCAGCCTTTCAACTTGTGTGTTATGTAAGCCCACCCATGTGGCCACAAGAAATAGGCCACCTTGTTACAGGCCCTGCACCCACACACCGGTTATTCTGGCTGATTAGACCTCTTTTCAGGTTAAAGGTTTGGGTCACCCATATTACAAATAACACATTTTGTCGCTTGACTCTTGTAGTATCTAGCCATGCAGATAGTTTTAGTTTTAGGCCAAATGATACTCATCATACATCAGCCAAGTCGAAGCTCAAACTGCCTCAAAAGACAACTGAAGCAGGATCTGGAAAGATCATCAGAGTCTTTACATTACTCTGATGAAGACATGCTTTATGTCAAAATGTTGCTGCACCTTAAAAAAACATTAACCACACACTGCAACCGCATCCTCAGGATCTTATTTGCAATAGTTTTGGCTTTTTTTGCCCATGTTTGAAGATCGCTGTCTTTGATATTTCTATTTATTATCTATTTATTATTTGTGGTGCTCACAGCATTTAGAAATTCAACAGTGGGTAGACCATGGATGTCCAGGGGAAACTAATTATACGGTGGAGAACTGACATAATTCAGTATACAAAAAGGTGTAAAACAAAAATGTCTATATTGCAACAAACCTTATTTCAGTTACCTTTACGCACAAGCCCAGACCACTGCTACTCAGTGTATGTGTTTTGTATTGACTGGCAGAGTACTGTACTGTACATGTTAATTATTGTTACCATTAATGGATGTATGTTTAAATTGTTTCCTACTTGAACACCACATTCAATCAATTTCAAGGTGCAGTGAAGTGTGAGGGCATGTTATTCAAAGCTTTATATTTAAATAAAATGTATTTGCAGGCTCTTTTTTATGTTCAGATTTTCCTGATCTTGTGATTTGAAGACATTCTGTTGACTGTTTTATGACTAACACAGTAAGTGTGTTTAATTCAGGACAGTTAAGTGGCCGTCATGGAATTTCTCCTTCCAGCATGCAGTGGAGCTGAACACTAGGCGCTATTATGTATCACCATTTGTGCCTATGGTGTTTTGCTTTGTATTTGAAAACAATACACAAGTACAAAGCAGTGGGGCCACAGCATGTTCATGTACAGGAGCAGCAAAGAAATCGCCAATGCTTGTAACTATACACCACTAAATATATAAATTGTTTTTATAAAACTTATTAAAAAAGAATTCTTGTCTAGAAAACCGTCTCATTATTTAGCCAACAACATTGAAACATATGCATTAACACAAAAGACAAGTGTAATTTAAAATAAACTTTGTGAATTTATTGTTTTATACTTACTCTTACACATCATACAATCCTAAATCTTGAAAGAAAAACAAAATAAAAAGATATCTGGTGGTGTTTCTGGGGGACTGGAGTGCCAAGGGACAAGAACTACAGCTCTGTGAACATTGTAGATTTCATTTGATGTCCCTCAAGCTCATCTTGAAAGACAGAATGAATCAAGTCATTTGTCTTTACTTCTGCAGTGAAACTGAATTTCAACCAGATTCATCACAACTGACAGGTCCATCATTATTATCAATCAAAACCCTCGCATGATGAAGACACTGATTATGAAAGGTTGTGCTAAAGACTAGATTGAAGACATTAAAACTCTATCAAAGCAACAGAACAGACGGAAGAAAAAGGTTTATGTACTGATAATATCTAGATTATTCAGGTATGGTTGCCCTAATTGCTGGTGTCAGTCAAAACAATTTTAGTGATCCAACGGTCCCAAATCACATGTAAGAAAATTGGGCCTGCAACGTCTGCCCACAGTCAGTCAATATCAGGGTGAAGTAGTCTGATAAATGACATTACAGCTGATGTGAATTCTGGCGATTTACATTCAAACTGCTCATGTTCATTAAGAAAACAGGGGGTGGGGTTTGATATGAGCAGTCAATAGAAAACAGCAAGCGTAAATCATGAGATCCTCAAGATTTACATAGCTGAACAATCATCCCAAGTACAGGACTTTTTCTCTGAAAGGTCTTTCAATTTGGAAAAGAAAACCCAATCTTTTGTAGGTGACACTATTTTGTAATGGTCAACCCAGCAGGCGAGCTTGAATATTCTGAATATATAAGATACACTTTAGGGAGCATCAAACTGCAGAGCTGCTCCAAACACAATTTCCCCTTAAATAGGACAATTATTAATTTACTTGTATGTAATAGTCACTCAATAATCCCCATTAACTCCTTCTGAATTTCAATTTTCCACTAGTGGTGATTAAATCACAGCAGGGGCTTTAGATGATCAACTCATTCATGGTCAACAGTCTTGCTGTTGGCATGCCAAATCACAAGACTAATTAGACCTGTCCATCATCACCACTAGGACTTAAAACAGGAATTCTGATGAAGGCCAATTTTCCAATGAAAGGGGTCCGAACTAAAGTTGACCAGGTCCAACATGATGTTCTGTGTATACAAGGAAAAAAGTGTCATTCACTTCCAAAGCATTCCATGTTGGCTTATTTTGAGAATGCATACGCCCATAAATCCCAGCAACTTCTCTACAGCTCCTTCATAAATATTTAATGATCAAGATCAACCAGCATTTACTAGGAAAGCTTTTGATAATGAAAAGACAATACCACAAATGTCCCTCTACATCTCATAAGGGGCCTTTTTTAACTTCCAGTAATATCACTATACTATGAATAGACTTCAGTAACAGGATAAAAGCATGGACTGTGTAATTCAGCGAGGTTAATAAAGCTAACAGGGGGTTGTTAACAATCTGACTAGTATTGTAGAATAGAAGCCTGTAGGAGACACTCATGGTAGAGCCAGTTACTGAGCATACTTAATACATTACATGGGCAGATGATGGTGGTAAATAACTTGTAAATAAAAAGGGGAACAAGATGGAGAAAAAAAATAAAAAATGAGTGCCATTTCTGACACATTCTTTTTTTGGGGGATAATTATGAAAAGCACTTTTATACACATAGTACTATTCTTCACCTTAGTCCCCCACCTTTATTATCTGGCAAAAATCTACATTAAGATTATACTATATGAATAGGAGCCATATGGTATTTACATTTGGAGGAAAAAAAACAAAAAACTGTAGAGTCCTGTTAACTTGAACCTTAGGGTTTCAGCCATGCATTGTGCTACTGCTGTGTGGCTTTTTAAACATTCCAGCTTCATTTCAAACGGTGCAGTCAGTTACAAAACAGTAACTTGTATGCTCGAACTGCACACATGCATGTAAATTTGATCTTCCTAGAAGAAGCTAGCTAGAAGCGCTCTTCCTAGTAAGGACTCGTCTGAATCTGAGCACGTCGTAAAAGCGCAGCACGCAACTCTGCAGCATTGCAACAATCTTTACTTTAGCTGAGCAGAAGGTTATCAATGTGTAGAGGAACTGCGAACCCAGGTCAGTTTTCATTCAGCATGTGTCAGTGGTCTGCTGGTGGTTAGAGAAACATGGAGCTTCACTCTGACTCCATGGAACAGAAAAGGGCATTCAAGAAGAACACGCCGCCGCACTAAAACAGAACGTCTCATCAACTGAACAGGAAGGCTAATTCTTCAGCGAGCCTGCTGCACAGATCAAACTATAAACTGCAAATGACCCAGATGCTGAACAAAACTGAGTAGGGGTGGCACATTAGTTTGTGCTCTGCAGTTGACACACTCTGTTGTGCTTTGTTACTAAATCCAAAACAATGGACATTTTACTGCACAACTGTAGTTGTAAGGGCTTAACTGGACTCTACTCCATAATGTCAGAGCTTGTGTATTTTTTATTCAATAGTTATATAATCAAGATGGAATTACTTAAATATAATTGAAAAGGTTAAGTGCAAATCTTAATGATTTGCAGACACATGCTGCCAATCCTCCAGCACAGACCAACCAAACGATAAAAAATAAATAGAATGCAATCACACAATTCAAGCTAACTACAATATATTAATATAGATCTTCTGATGTCATACGCTCATTAAAACAGAAAAAAAAAATGAAATAAAATAAAAACACAGAATTCAATCACTCAGTTAAGTCAAGGTTCTCAGTTTACCCTACCCTTGCCCTCCCCCTACCTTCCCCCTTCATTAACTGTTCATGCACCCAATATCAGTATGATAAGTCAATATATCAAAGAGAAACATTTCTGGAAAATGCTGCGACTTGGGAGTTCAACATGTGGTGACCCATAGAGTAAAGAGTTGGGAAGAAAAAAAATGCCAATTTGACAAGAAGTTGACATCATTTTCAATCTGGGAGAAAACAATTATATTTGAAAGCCCTTAAAAGGTCTTGCTGATACACAAAATCTCCCAGTTAGGTTATTTTTTTAAAAACTTGCTAGACCTTAATTGAGCTCTGTGTCATTATCCAGGCTGTGACACATTCTTTAACAGCTTACCCCCGCCTCATTTCAACTACCTTAGAGGGATTGTATAAAAATAAACTCACACGATCCCCCAAGTTGAGAAACAAAAAGGGGTAAAATCAAATGCCTTCCCTCCCCACAGCAACACTAATGTCCACCAAGCCCCTATGGCTCTCTCCCCGACTCTCAAGCAAATGTGCACACACACACTTTCATACAAACGCGCGCACACACACACACACACACACAGAAACACTCAGGTTCAGCCGCAGTCACTAGTGGAGAGAGAGGGAGATGCTAGTAAGGGAAGCGTCTGGACAGTGGCTGCGACCTCACCATCCCACCCCGCCCGTCTTAGACTACCATGAACAAATGAAGCCATGATATCAGGTGTTTTCATCCAAGTCGCCATTGTTCAAATTCACAAAGTCAGAGACTTTTTTTGCACTCAGTCCTCATAACTTCTGAATTTTCTCAGCCACCACGATGGGGTTCTCCTTGCGTATGCGGGCAGCAGCTGCACTCCGGTAATCATAGGGACAGTCGTGTTTGTCAGAGTAACGGTGAATGGCACAAAACAGGTTGCCGCAGCGACAGTCAAAACCTTCAGTGAGGAGAAACAAACACGGTCAGTCAACATAAAAGCTTTATTATAAACATTATTATACATTTAAAGGGTTTGCACACTAGTTCTTGTATAGAGGACAGGTGTTGCTGCACTGACTTCTATGAACTGATATGGTAATGTTGCTCTTAAGAACCAACACTGCAACTCAGTTCAACTATGTCCTGAGGCTACTGCCATTATCAGGCCACATTTTTACATGCATACTGAGAATTTTGGTGATGGTCAGGCCTAAAATGCAAATCTCATTCATCATTTTTCAACATTAAATTGTGCCTGCAGCCTCCTTTGAGTTAATCCAGTTGGGCAAATATCTGAAGGCCAGCAGTAGACTGCGAAATGCACCACTAACCTGCAGTATGTTGCTCTCTGTACCAAACAAAGAAACCCCATTGACTAGGAGCTGGATTTTGTAATGTGGGTTACATGCTCTGCTATGGGAGTTTTTGGTTTGACAACAATTGTATCTACAGAATTTACAAGTATGATGAGATGAAACGAGTCAAAAATGCTTTGTAGGCAGAGAAAAAATTACTACATTACCATGCAAGAGTCATGCTTAGACACAAGTCACAGCTCAGATAAGATAGTGGATATTTCAAAAACTCAATTAAATTTCAATTCAGTTGAATTGTATTTGTATAGCACCAAATCATAAGTTGTCAGGACACCTTTTAAAGTGCAGCTCTAGACTATACTCCATACAACATTGCCCAACTGTTAAGCAACTGTAAATGTGTGCATCTGCTGTTTATTGTGTTTGTAAATGGTATCAGACACTGAATGAAAACAACAAGGTGCCTTTAGTGGGAACACCACAAAAGCATTATGAAGTGAACCTGACCCAGCACTCTAGGTGACTTGAGGGGAAAGCTTCTGGATCAGTGGGTTTAAAATCAGAAGATGATGCATCTATCTCAGTATCCCATGAATATCACCAGTTTCTAGATTCAGAATACAACCAGACTCACATCGTATTATTATAACAATTTAAGGGACTGCGTTCACAAACAGTCGTCTCCGTGTCGGGCTGTCACTTTTTTCTCTCCAAAAAAATTTGAACACATTTTGAATGACACAATTTGTACTAATGAATTCCAAAAAACATGGTACAAGTGTATGACACCACTCAGGAAAACGTAACGTAAAGACTACTCGGGGGATAAGACATTCGCTCCTACCACACCATGGGGCCATATATCTGCATATCCTTGCATATAAATCTTCCTATCTTATTGGTAACGGCATTTTTACAAGCTTCTGGCAAGTGGCCTGCTGAAGCTGAGTGTGTCAAATTGTAACACTGAGATGAGGTTGTGTCTCCGCTCCGCTGCCTCACTTGGGTGGCAAGCAAACGTTAGCAAATGAGTCCGCAGATTTGTTGTGGCTGTAGAGTTAAGACACCTGCTACAAAGTTGACAGAAGCTTGCTTCTCAGGCGCTTTCGTGTCGCAACTGTCTGCTCAGGACGGCTTGGCTCCATGCTTTCTACACTAGTGTCCTCCATTTTGTAGTAAACAACATAACATTACTAGCTTAGTTTACTGACAGGTCAACAGGGTATGACATAGGTCAGGCTGGAGCGCCCTCTGCTTACAAGGCAAACTACTTCAACTTCTTTTGTGCTTATAAACAGTACATTTTGAATTAGAAACAGGTCATTACACTTTGAAAATGAACCATGTTCAAACTAATTTTCTGATTTCACATAAAAAGTGACAGCCCTGTCTCCTTGGATGATGATTATTTTACTTTAGTTTTACAGAGACTTCTGGCAGTAATGGCTCACCTTGTACTATTGTGACACACAATGTGAAATACCCAACCTGCACAATAAAAGCGCTAAGACAAAGGTTATGAGGTGACAAGGTATCAATGACAAGCAAAGGGTGAGTTAAACAAAGTGTACAGAAATTCAACTCTGCCTGGTTGTGACTGTGAGGTAAGTGAAGAATCCCAATAAAGCGGGTTTCATGAGTCATAAACATTTGAACCATATCAATAGTTAAGAAGAGCTCTCTGCTCAGTATGTGTGTGCAATAACTCTTTTCTTCCTTACCAGTAAGGCCCACTTTCTTCCGGCAAGCAAAGCAGCGGTTCTTTTTCTTGTTTTTATCGGGAGTTTGGTCATTATCAGACAAAGCCTGTGCTGCTTCCCCCACTGGCTCTGGTGGGAAAAAAATACACAATAGTCACAAGTGAATTAATCAATTACTTGTTCAAATATGAACTTGTATACAGGGATAACTACAAGTTTAACATGAATAGGTAAAATACTAAAACAAACAACCAGAAGTACAACATTGAATAGATCAAATAAAAGGGGTTAGTTCATTACTAATTTAGTAATGAGGACAGAGAAATGATATAAATCCAGTGTAACTGAGATGGTATTAAATAGCTTCTTTTGTATCTCTTCATCTCTCTTTCAGGGCCCATTCCAACCACCAAACCACGTCTATTCAACCTCTCCCTGTTTACACATTCAGATGGTGGATTCCCGATATTAAAGGGCTATCCCAAAGTGTGATGTGGAAATAGACAATAAAACCCTTCAACATCACGTTTGCATCGGTGCCAACTTGAAAACTCCATTACCCCTAAACAGAAACTGTTTGAAAAATGAAAAAGAAAAACATACTTTACATTTGGGAAGCATCATCACAGAGTATAATGTTTTTGGGAGTGTTTATGGGACATGCTTTTGGGGATTACTTATAATAGAGTGCAGTGCTGGGCAGTATGACAAAATATTTTTAGCACAGCATTTTTGAGATTCTGGTGGTTTCACGGTATATTACAGTATTTTCTTTTGCATGGCTGGGCTTTTATATGGGTTTATAGTGGCTTATTCTACTGTCAGCAGTACATAGAATAAAAAAAAAACATTTAATGCCACTGTGTGTGCAGAATGTAAACCATTTTACGTAGTAAAAACAGAACTTTTCCTTAATAAGTAGTGCCCTCCACTGCTGTGAGTGTGACCTACTTCATGTGCATGGTGGGTAGATATTGATTTGGGAAAGGAGCACTGTTTTGCAATGTTTACCTGTGCTGTTGGAAGTACCCTCCTCCTCTCCCTCCTCAGCCTCTGCTCGATCAGAGTCTACAGCTCCTGAATCCTGGGAGATGCTCATGGCTGTCATCTGTTGAGTTACTGGACTGGGGGAGCTGGGACTGACATCACAACAAAAATAAATAAATACATTTTAGACATTGGACTTTTAATTTAAGAAACTCATTCATTTTGTAGTAATTGTATGTATCAGTGTATATTTTGTTAGGCTGTGTCTGTTAGCGATGCACTTCTCAACTTCAAGACAACCTAGATGCTCTTTTTGCCATCCAGAATGACTTAAAAAGTCTGAAAATGAAGTGAGCACAATGCAAACAACAAAGAAGACGGTTTTTCCAACTACAGAAACACCACAAATAGCAGAAGAAATGTTGATATTTTGAATCTTGTTTTATTTGGCTGCATTAATTATCCCATCGTTTTGTTTGGTGACTGACTACAAATATCTTGGATCCGTTTCAGCATGCTGCCTGTAAACTATTTTGAGAAATCCCTTTGATGAGCTATTACAATCAACTTGAGAAGACACAAGCAACTACAAACAGGAGGGCCCTACAGAAGACGGGACAGTGCATACACACAGCACACAGCAAAATTAGCCATAATGACATTATGCAGACAGATCGGGCGCAAATCCCTTCTGATAATTCCAAAATTTCATCACACTGGGAACACATTACTGTTTGGACTTCTCTGTAGACATTCTGGGAAGAATAAACCCATTACTGGAACAACTTCTATGATAACTGGGCTCATTATAATGTGGGTAATCTCCGTTTTCCAGGAAACTCAGAAATCTAAGCATGTGTGCTCTGTATTATATTACACTACAGTACAATTACTGCTCAAATATTAAATCCTCTAGTCTTCTGATTTTCTTCTTCCATCCTGGTCTATTGTCCTTTTTTGTTTGGTTTCTTTCCAGCAAATGACAGTTACATACATCATATCATACATCATATAAAAAAAAAATCTACATATACTTTTCTAAACCATTACATAATATATTTTTTAATTCAAAAATAATTATTTATTGGCATAACTAAAGCAAACCATTCAAGAAAAAACAAAAAAGAAAAAGTAGGCCTGCAACAATTATTCAGCATTAAGCAGCAGTTTTGAGGACAGGCTTCAGCAAACATTACTCCTCAGTTCTTTCAATGTCAACTTTAAATAAACAAGAGAACTCTATGACATGTTTAATTTTGCCTTTTAAGGATGTCCCGATCCGATCTCAATAGTCGGTATCGGTGCCGATCAAAGCATTTTTACCTGATCGGTATTAGAGGACACAAGCACACTCAACGGGGACACTTGATTGGAACATCCTTACTGCCTTTGTTAACCACTACAAAAAGGTGTTTCTGCTTCAAACCCTCCAGAAATATCAGAAGACTTGGTGAAAATTTGCAAATCAAACTAGAAATCACTGGCCAGCACTACCAATTAACTAACCAACCACAATCAATCAATCAATTTTACAGGTAAGGTGCAACAAGACCTGCTTATAGACGGGTATGGTGTGTCATTTTACAAAGAACATGCAGTTTGTTTAAAGAAATGTCTAACACATAATCTCTATAACGGTTAATGTGTGCAGACTAAATTAAAATGCAAAGCAGACATTCTCAGACAGGCACCAAGAAATGTAAACAAAATGAGCCCTGAGAAACCTCTAAATGACAAAGACATCACATAAACTTTCAATTTAACATACTATATACATGCTGTAAAACATACACTACCACAGTCAGCTATGACTTTGCATTGTGCTTGGTTGACAGGTATGCTAACGCTTGCAGATATGTCAGATTACAGTACTCTTACTGCTTCTCCATAAAATAGCGTTGGAGACGTGGACAGCACACTGTTGTATATGAACGCCTTAAAACTGGCTGGAAATTTTTTTTATTGACTGGCAAAGAGTTCTTGCCAGAAAACTCAAAGTCATCAGGTGAAGTTAAAAATACCTGAGTGGCCAAAGGATTGTAACATAATCCCGGCAGGTTTTATGTTGAACAGTGAGATGTGAATATACATAGTAGCTGACCATCTCTGATTTCTGCAGAGGCAAGCTGATGTACTTTTAAGTGAAGGGACTAATGAGAAGACATTACAACACAATGTGCTGGAGCCAGTGATGAACTGAGTTACTATAGTCAATTAAACAGCCATTTGAACAATATAATCAAAGGTCCAATATAACAGAATGTATAAGAGGCCACAGTTTGAGTTTGTCTGATCAGCTTCTTAAAAACATTTCACAGTGAACACAAAATGCCATGTTTCTAATTTTACTTAATGAATGACATCAAAATGACCACCGATTCTCAATTTATTATCTTTTCTGCACTCTTTGGAACAATATGGGCCTGAACAAATTCCCCATCTCAGTCAACATACCTGGTCGTTTGTTCCTCAGGTGGAGTCCCCGCCACCTCTGTACTGGGTTCTGAGGTTGCACTCTCCACAGTCACACCAGCTGACCCTGGTGATCCTGCCGGTGATGTAGCAGCTGTGTGGGGACAGAACAGTCTGATAGCACCAACAAGACAGAACCTGTTGTTTTGGCCCTGAACATGGATGACTTTCCATTCGTTTGTAAGTATCGTATCGTAAGCCATTCATTGCTCGTGTTTGTCCACCATGATCAGATGTGTTTTGAGTTAATGTGAAACAGATGGAGATGTCACTCTCTTGCTTTCTGATGCCACAGTGTAGGCAGCTACTGCTACCTCTGTTCTCCAACCCCTTTTAGCAAATTCGAGTGCCCCCCATGGCTGTACAGTTTTTGAGTGACCCCCCTAGTTCCAACTTCCAGTTTTTCCCCCCCCCACCTAACAGACCCATATCCAGCACCCCACCCCCAGCTTTTTATAGGTCATGTCTCTCCCATCTTCCTACCTTTCTCTCCCGGGGGGCTGGATCGCCCCCCTCCCTGTTGTCTCTGCAGGTGTTCCTTGTAGCAGACCGAGCACATGCCGTTGGTGCGGGGGTTACCATAGAAACCACATCCCATAGTGCAAAGCATTGGCACCTGCGTCTGATTGGTCTCCTGAGCCATGCTCTGACAGAGGGGGTAAGGGGGATGGGAGAGGATATTCCTGAAAATGGGGTTGCACAAGTTAGTCAAAATGATTAGCAGTCCCTATTTGATTACATGGTTGTTCAGTTTTTTCAGCTAAAAGAGCTTGGAGACTGGCATTGGAGCAGGAGAGTAGAGTTGGAAAAAAAAATGTTACTTTGTGAACTTTATGGCCTACTGATTGTAACTGTAATGAAGGTTTGACTAACAGGTTCATACCTTCGTCAACCAAAATTAAAGCCAACACCACAAATAGTGTGACCAAGTCCAGTTGTGCCACAAAATCAGAACTGGACTTTATTCAAAATTTAGTCTGAATTATGTTTCTAAATTAATGTCAAAGACAAATCAATCTCTGACATCGATGGCAAAATACAACAGCAAATAAATACAAAATAAAAATGATCACTTAATAATGTAATGCTCCTCCTGTAACATCAGGGCAATGCGCCAGGAGTGTTGAAAGTAGTAAGCTATGGGATTGTAACAAAAACTAGGTGGAAAGCTTTTCACAGCAATGAAAACAAAAGGTACAAAGAAACGAGCACAGTTACAGTGTAAAAGACAAGTTACAGTCTGCGAAAACATGAGCTAGCTCAGCTAGTTTGTGCTTTCTTCCGCCGCACAGCAAGATGTTTTCATCAGGACAAAGTTAACAAAAAGGAACAAAAGCTAAAGACATGTCTAAACAAAACCACCCCGAAAACTTACACGAAACCCTCAAATTAAGCCGATGACTTGGCAAACATTAGCGCTACGTTGCTTACAATCTAGCTAAACAACTTACAGCTGACTGTCCCCAGTTTGAGTTTGTCCGCAGCAGAAAACAATTGGCGTCCTATGCTCGCATAGCTCAAAGCAAACACTGTAACATTAGCAAACAGCCACACTGGACGTTTTGTCTGACACTGGATACCAACGCAAAACGAAGGACAAAACTCGCCTAGTTGCCCTTCATCGTGACGAAAATCAAGACAATAAAAAAGTGCAGCGTCCTTAGCGACAAACTGTAAACAAATCTCATGTTTTAAATCGAATAAACGCGAGTGTTAGCAGGCTAACGTTAGCTGGACCGCTAGCACGATGAGCCAGCCCCCCTAAAAACAGCGTCCTAGCTGGTTTAAACTCGGTTACAGACCGCGGGGGGTCTCTCATATCGGTCTGAGGTGAAGACAGTACCTGAACGTCAAGGTACCGGGGGCTGTCGACGACCTGCGGCTTCAGGTTTGTACGAGTTGTGTCCTCAGCAGAGCGCGCGGCCTCCTACCCAGCGCTAGCTCGCGACATTCGAAACAACGACCATGACGTCATCCTCAGCATCGATTCCCCTTCAGTGAGACGAAGTCCACCACCCGGTGACCCCCCCACCAAAACAACGACAAACAAAACACCACGACAACAAAAACACTCAGAAAGGACACTTTAATGAATGTATTCAAGGCCAGGCACACACACATTGTGTTCAGTCAACATCTTATTGACATGCAGGCTCATTGTTGGTTCACTAGCTGCTTCCATGAACCCGTCGAGGTTCACACACAAAATACTGAGATTAAAATGGCAAATCTAAAAACAAGTGGAAGCATTATGAACTCTAAATCTCTTTAAAGGTGCATTTTTACCTCCCTCCTATTCTCACAAAGGGCATTTAGAGCCTTAAAATGATCTTGGTGTTGACAGGCAACACAAGTTTGGCTTAGTTCTGGGAGTGCTTTGAATCAATTTAGGCATTAGCAAGTCTTTTAAACACCAGCACATGCATAGAATCTTCAACAGATGTAAAGTACTTTTATCTCTTCCGAGATAAATGATAATATGAAATGATAAAGTGCACACGTTTTTTTTTTTACATTCTCTAAGGCCACAGGTCAGAGCTTTCAGTCAATTGATTTCCAGTAACTACTACATCAACACTTTAGTGTCATCAAATAATCAGATTTAGTGCATCTTGAAGCAAACACGATTACATGAATTTAAGGCATATTTCATTAAAGCAAGCATTTTGTTATATATGGTCCATCTACATTAACACCAATCTTCTGTCGCAGCATTGATCGGCTCATGGAGAAACACAACAAAGCCTAGTTGTGTGGTCCACTCTGCTCCATTGCCACATCTCCCTCTGCCTTCTCTGTGATCTGGGGGGCAAAAGGTCCCACCAGCCAGTTGAGTGGTGTGTTGTTTAGTAGATACTCCATGACACCATCCAGAGACTGCTGAACCTGGGAACAAACACATACTAGTATTACTTTCTATAAAATGACCAAACCATAACCAAAACAAATACTTGACCTCAAAAAGTTTTAGTTCTTGTAAAAAATATTGAAGTTACATATGTACATTACTAAATACAACATTGACTGTCCTAGTTTCATACATGCATATGAATGAGCAGACACCCCTGAGAATGGATGTTTGTTTATGTAAAGTATGCAGAAGATTGCGGTTTAATTCCTGTTCGATAAGACTCTGCAGGTATTATTTAAGCACCAATAAAAATGCAATGGAAGGAATAACTGTGTTAAGTGGAAATAAAATCAAATTTCAAGCACTAAACTATATTAAGATATGCTGATGCAGCTAAACCAAACACTGCAGGAAAGACAAGCGTGGTGCAATTAGTACTTGGGTCAGGTGGTGACGGCTCCGTTCCAGAAGGAGGGGTGTGATGGTGCTGGTGTTCCCCAGAGAGGAGTGCAGTTCTTCAGCTGATCGCCTTGCACTGGTTAGCTGGTCCTGGACTGCTCCTGGCAGACCCTGAGCGCTTGTCACCACATTGGAGCACGCTGACTTCAGCTGGTCACTCAGACTATGCACCATGGAGAGGACCCGCCCTTCCAGCTGCTGTGAACATAAAGTGGGAATAAGAATAGATATAAATTATAAACGTAGCATGTTAAATTGCAGATGATAATAAAGCTGTAACATATCAGTTGGTTAGTTTCCCCATCCTGTCCCAATCCTGATGACACAAATGAATGTCACTCCTGTCCCACATGGATATGTCGGGGCATTACAACACAATGTCAGCCTCTAAAATGCAAGTCTGATCTGCTGAATTTCAAGACTTTTCTTTTGTTCTTATCCCTATCATGCTCTGAGATTTCTTGGTTTGTTTGAGCAGTATTTCAAGCCACTTTGGAGCTGCATATGTACAATATATACACTGAAAATGCTGTGAAACGTAAAAATAATCTGGTTAGAAACCATTAAGTCAATTCCCAAATGCTTCAGCCCTGACCTCCGCCTCATCTTTGGTCCCATCTGGCTCTGACTCTGTCTGTCCAGCTCCAGCCTGCTTCTGCTTCCACTCTGTCCAGCGCTGCAGCAGCTGCTCGGAGGCTCCTCCTATCTGGTTACTGGCAGTACCCAGACTAGTACGGGCACTCTCTAGCAGGTCCAGAGTGCTGGTAATCTGAGCCACTGCAGTATAGGTGTTATCCCTGGCATGCCGTGCACGGACCAGGGATTGCTGTAGGGCTCGCTCCTGTACTTTGGCAGAGAGTTTCCCCAAGCGGACAAAGTAGCTGGGGCTGGCCGACAGGGTAGTCACCTCACCGGTGGCAGGTTCAGCCACTGCAGCTGAAAGACAACAGTGTTAATTTAGTATATTTTCAAAAGAGAGGTTTTATGTTGTAAGGTTATCTAGAATTCTTAACATTAAATATTTAGCACAATGGGCTATACACAGGTTTGCCAACTCGAAACAATATATTGTACAACAGTTATTCTTAATCTCTCCTTTTGTTTTTAACTGTTATGTGAAGAAATACACAAAAGAAAGTGAGTGTATCTAAATTTTGAAATTTTTTTGAGTCATAGACAGAGGGACAACTGGCTCACTCCCACTATGCCAACTGGTACATCTGTTGCATTTCGGGCTACTTGACTCTGCTAGTGTTAAAACACTCCTCCTCAGGAGAGGCAACAAGGCTCAGAAGCCACTTCACTCCTTCCAGTCATCATTCCATCAATGGAAGCTAAGGGATATGCAAAGTAACACTACTGCCGCACACTGTCTCCCCATGTCTCTGTTAATAGCCACTTTGGTGAGTCTGGTGGGCCTTTGCCACGGTAACCACCGAACAGATCAAAAGTCCCCCGAGTAATTCCATTATGGGTACTTTGCTGCTGCTGCTAAATACAGAGACATCTTTTTTACATCCATAATCAGGGAAGAGGACGGCCTCTTGAGTATTACTGCGATATTGGAGTACGGCAGGTTGTCCTGATAATATGACATCACAGTAGCAGGTGTCAAAGCTGCAAGTGTTGGAAATTGTAGGTGCTTTATGGGCCAAGTTCACAGAAGGGAAGTTCATTGTAATGTCCTGCCTCGCTCTCTATGAATAGCTACAGCCATTCATGTGCTCAGATCCAGTCACTGTGGTAGAATTTACTTTTATCATGACCACATCACCCTGCCTTGCCTTTATAATGATAGTTTATTTGGACAGTCTTTTAAAATTTGCTGTTTCATCTATAGATCAGTGAGGCAAAAACAGTGTGGGCTACTGAGTCTCATAGTAAATGGCAAATAGTGCAAATGCCAACGTTCATGCATTAATTAAGGAATAAATTAATTTTCAGTAAATGGCAGTGATTCCAGCTAAAATTTATAATGTATGAAATTAAGCTTGGAGTAATTTAAGGGAGTGATATAAGGCTAATTATTTTCCTCTTTAAAGCAAAACTGTGAAGACAAAGTAGAGCAATAGATACCACTGGCAAGTATTTTCATATTCCAATGTCTCCTATGTATCTTTTCATTGCAAATGCAAATTTAAAACAGTAATGTAAAAAACAACAAAAAAGGTTTATGAAAATTATTTAAAAAAAAGGTACATTCAGTGATCCAAACACAAACAGAAGTTTTGACCACAGGCTGGTAATAATTCCCACATTAATTGACCGATATATGTATAATCAAGGACTAATAACAAATCTATTTTTGTTGTTTTTTGCTGTTGTTTACACCAGCGTTATTTATAAGGCACTGCAATCAAACAACTCTAAAATATAATCAGCAGCTGAATTAGAATCATGAAAGAAAAACATGGAATACTTACTACTTTTCATCATATCTGTAATAAAACATGAATACATCTCAACTATATATGTGACTCAGACCCTTCATTTCTTTGTTATCTTATCAGCTTTAGAGTAAACATGGGGAAAAAGCTACACTACCTATTTACGATCATCTGATCTCATAAAAACTTGACAAACTGGTCACTGGTTGTCCATAAATAATTAATTGCAGTTTGTTTTGGCTTCATTTGATCCAACTGTCAAAACACACCTGTCTATACCTCAGCAGTAGACATATGGGTTTATCACCTCCTCTGCTTTTTTTTTTTTTATGCTTTCCACATTCAGATAGCTACTGACCCAGCTCCCTCTCTGTGAGTGGTAGGTTCTGGTCAACCCAGTCCTCGGATCGGCTCAGTGCCAGGCCCATCCCACTGCTGACCATCTGGCCCATCCTGGTGCCCATGGCGGTGAGGATACCTCCGCTGACTGCTGCCCGGGTCAGCTCGACACCGCCCATGACAGCCCCGACCACAGCATCTTTGGCCCCTGCCACCGACTGGTACACCATACCCACTGTGTCCGACACCACCTGAGGAAGAAAGAGGCGATTATGTGCCGTCCTCAGTGTAATGGTGGTGCTATTACGCATTTTCCTCATAGCTTTTATCCTATTGACAGATACGAGACTATTTGGCCTTCAAAAAGGAGTTAACAGAGCAAGTGATAATACAGAGTGCACCAGTATGAGAAGAAAAGGATGAGGTTGAGGCTGGGGGAGTTGTGTTTTTCATTGTGTTATTTTTTTAGGAGACCCCTGAGTGTTTTATTCTACTTATGGCGTGGTTTTTTTTAAAAAGGGGCAACAGTAACTGTTTACATATTGTGAAGAGTAAATATTGTTGCTATGGTTACCTGGAGTAAAATACAACTGGTGGACTTATCTAGAAGGCTAGTTAATGACGGGAACCATGTTTGAAGTGTCTTGATACATAATGTACGTTATCACACATGCTATAACAAGTACAAGTCATAGTTACTCTATGAGCCATAGTAAAATCAAGGTTAACATTATACATTAATCAATCCAAATGCACAGTAACAAGGTCGAGAAAGAAGATCAAAGGCAGACGAAGTAAAAGAGTGAAATGTATTTTTTTTACTGTAGCATGTTTTTTTGTCTGACCTTGTCTGCTGGTTTGTGAAGAATAGGCAGATTCTCCTCCATCTTATCCAGTCCTTTCAAGGCGTACTCATTTACTGTCGCAACTGAAACAGAAATTAATTTAAAAGGAAGAAGATTAAAAGTTTTCATCCCTGCTAACTATAAAAGTGGTAAGTAGCACAAAGCTCCAAAAACAGTGACCGTTTTAATGTTTACAGTGTAGCAAAAGCTGAAAGGGTTTGAAAAATCTGGAAACTCTGTTCTTAGAAGAAGAAACCCTTTTTTTTATTCTTGTCATTTTCTAGCCCAGAGGTAATAAGTGGACCTGACACAAGTTTCTCACCTTTAATATGCAACAAGCTTGCAATATTCTTCTATAGTACATTTTACAGTTTGTGTGCCATCATTGCACACGTATTACATCATATTTTGCACAGAGAAAAGAACCTACGCTGTGGTTCTATAATGTCCAAAAGAGGCTTGGACCCCGTGGTGGCAGCTGCTCCCAGGGTTCGGACCCCGCTCTCTGCTGCATCCATCACTCCCTTCAGCAAGGGCACGCTGTCTTTGGTGCTACTGTAGGCGCTGGACACCACCTCGCAAGCTGAACTGACCAGAGGTAAATTGCTCACTCGGGACACAACATTCTAGGACCAAAAAATAGATTACTGTCAATGAAAGGACATACAAATTGTGAATTACAATCCTAACTGTGTAAAAAAAAACTCTTTTCAGCATTCTGGGATTATGATTGATTCCCCACAGTAGCTTATCAACATGAAATTCTAAGCTTCAAACGAGTTCATAATATGCCTGGGTTTTGTAATAGGTGTCATTTTGGGTCACAGTGCTCCTCACCTGCTGGTCTCCATTAGCCGGTTCTGCTGCTGCAGCTCCAGTCTCATTAGTTTTCCCGCTGTCTGCCATTGTGACTGTTGGATTCAATCTCTGACATGGAATATAGAGTGTCAGAAACAGAGATTCACCTTTCATTGCTCGGTATGCATGATGAAATAAATCTTCCTCTCTGATATTCTTTGTTTAAGTGGCAGATACACTTTATCTTGCAGTGAAGCAGTGTGTGTTATGAATTTAGAAATGGAATCGCTGTCCTGTCAGACGGTTTAATAATATAGGCAGCGAGGCAACTCAACCATGTTAAATTCATTTGTCAACACTATGATGCAATGAGGATGAAACTGCACTTAAAATACAAAATGGTGCAGCCAAGCAAACAATTCAAGTCTCTACACTATGGCAAAGTTGATTTCTGTCTTTCTTGTTAACTTCCAACAGCTATACTTTTGGCATTTTTTAAAACTGTATAGCATCCTGAAATAATAAAGTCTTAACAGCGTCAACATTTTGCTCATGAAAATAGGAATTAATGAGGCCAGTGTAGGATCAATGTGTAGTATAAGCATGGGTGAGTTATTCATTTAAACACATTATTTTCTTATTATTTTGACTTTTTGTTTTGTGATTATCTTTGTGTCAAAGTAAACTTCAAGTTGAATGAAATATATGTCAGAATAATAGCACATCTCAGTAACTTTTGAAGTCATTATTGATGGTAATGCAGACGAGTCAAAAGAATAATTTCTTCCTCTAGATTTATTAAAAGAAATGTATAACTATTTAATCAAGATGTCAGAAGTTGAAACACAAACAAGCCCGGGGCTCATAGCTGAATACTTAGTATGTGCACAGTATCCTGTAAAACTACCGGTTTCTCAAAGGGATGCTTGCTTCAAGGTGATGATTGCCACAACATAAAAGGAATACAGACACGATCAATTATGAAGGAATCCTGGGGACCCAGAAGTTCGTCTCATTAGAAAATATAGATTAGAGTCAAAGAAAGACCATGAATAATGCCAAGAACTATGGACCAGCAGGGCACTAATGCTGGTGATTGATTGTTCACAAGCTCACATGAAGGCATGCAGGCAAAATGGAACTCGATATAATTTATATCAAGTGAAAAATGTTCAATGAAATATTGAGCCATACGGCACTTGTG